>NC_140178.1:64616847-65216847 GCF_963971535.1 Notolepis coatsorum | reverse complement strand
CGGTGGTGGTAAGCTACAATTGCAGCCAGAGCTGCCCTGAGGCAGACTCACGGAAGCGTGGCGAATAATCAACGCCTACGGCCCCTCCGACCACCACCAACATTCATTCACATGCATACACATTCATACATGTTGAAAGCAGGTGGCAAATTGAAGTTGAAATCATAATAATAGATGGTCATTACAGATTATACATATACACACATACAATGAGCTTAACTCATGGTTTGTTTGTTGCATAGTGAAATCATAGTGGCTAATATTGATTATCGCCATAGGTCAAGAGCATACAGAAAAAAGTATAGAATTTTACATTCCAAATTGAACATGTACAAATGTGTATTCTATTAATTGAAAAATGTTGAGCTATTTGTCAAGGTCTTCAATTTGTAAAAAAAAACACACATATATATATATGTAATTCAAATGTCCATCATACAGAAAGAAACTACACCGGCTACTGCAGGGGAATGCATATATGTAATTCAAATGTCCATCATACAGAAAGAAACGACACCGGCTACTGCAGGGGAATGCCACTCTGTTTCAATGACATAACGATTAGATGTAATTTGTTATAATGAACTATTTATAAATGAGAACCATGCCATGTCAATGTAAAGCCTGTACATGCAACACACTGACAAGGAATGGGAGACTTTGAAAAACGCAGAGAGTTTTTTACATGAGCTTTATACAATAGTTTAACTTTGAAACAGAAATGTACAGTATTTTATTTAATTTCAAACCGTTATTTAAACTTGAAAGGCAACTGAGGTTTCCCTCATTTATAGTCATGTCGAGTGTACATACAGAGTTACGCAAAAAAAGGCATATAAAATCACACAGCATATAAAATCATAACAATAATTATGACAACTTGATTGACTGGTTGGAGATCAAGGTTTTAAACTCTGCAACAGAGGGGAGAATCTCAAGCTCTAAGGACTGTTGGAGTTCATTCCGTGAGCTAGGGGCATCAGAGCAAAAGCAGATTTACCCTGTTTCCAAGCAAGGGGGACCTTAAGGACCAGCCAGTCACTAGAACGGGTACCATTCCAATAATGATGTAGTATAAGGAGGTAGCTTACCAATAAGAGCCTTAAAAATGAACAAATACCAGTGTTTGTTGCGCCTCTCCATCATTATCCTGATCCCTATAGAACAGGGGTGGGCAATTATTTTTCCCGGGGGGCCGAATGAGCAACTGAAAATATGTTGGGGGGCCGGGCCAAAATTCCAAACTCAATTATGCATAATATACATTTTATTTCTATATAAAAAGCAGTAAATGGCATTGTTTTGACCCCTGGTAAGAGTGTATGTTATTATTTGGCAATTAAAAGGTGAGGTTAGCTTTCAAAAATATCATTTATTCAAATAGAATTTATTTCCAAAATGATAAACAAAATGTGAAACATTAATAACAAAGGGCATTTTGAGTTTCATATACTATTGAAACAAGGATTTTCTTAGCTTTCTAAAGACATCACATCATCTTATAGCAAAAATAAACAAGACATGTCACTGAACTATGTAAAGAAAAGTGTCCCAGTTTTTTAGCCTTTTTTACTTTACATGCCTATATTAAACATTTAATGTTTTCAGAACTGTGCAAAAAAAAGAAAAAAAAAGATCAAGTGTCCCATTTCACTTGTTATATTTCCACATTTTAGTGTTCTTCAGTTCTTTTTTTTTCATTCAGTGTGAGAAATCCAGTCTCTGTTGAGCTTTAACAAGTCCATCAAAGTCAGGTTGCATGTCTGAGGTGGAGATGCGAAGCACAGCTGCCAGATGTTCATCAGTGAGAGAGGATCTGTACCTGGACTTGGTAAACGTCATAACTGAGAATGTCTGTTCACATATGTAGGTGGATCCAAAGAGAACCAACATCTTCTGAGCATGTCTCCTAAGCGTATACTGTGCGTGTGAACGTTGACATGAAAAAAAAAAAGTAAAAAAAAAAATATTAAAAAGAAATATTAAAAAATATATATTTTTTTTTATTTTTTTTTTATTTTGTTATTATTATGTAATCTTTCGCGGGCCGTACAATGCCCAGGTCTGCTATAGAATCATGCTGTCACATTCAAGCTCTCCATCTCTTACATTTCATCTTCTTAGATGCATGGCTTATAAAAGACATTGGTGGGTTTTCAGTGACACAGACTGGACTGCACTTAGGGCATAGCTGTGCATAGGGCACAAGGAATAGCACTTCAAAGCTTAAAGTAAGTGGGATCTACCTTTGATGATGTGAAATGAGTGTGCGGTTGATAGAGGCTCAATCTGTAATCCTCTATATATGTCCTCCATTCATGTCTGGAACCTGAGTGCGTCAACTGCAGGGATAAGTTATTAGTTAGTGAAGTTAGTTAACTTCAGTGATGCCTTCAGTGCTGCTGAAGAGGGTCTTGAAAATCCATTCTACAGATAATGTTAATTGCACAGCAGATTCAGTTAATCCCCTCACTCACTAAAATTGTGATATTTTCTGTATGAGACATTAACACATTGGTTGCCAGCCGGATATGGCGATTTATCGCTTTAATGCCACCACGTTAATGAATGGGAGGACGAGCACATTTGCGAACGCATAAACTATAGCTTAAATTATGGCTATGTGTCTAATACACCCGTCGCTTATCAATGACTTGCTTGCAGTCAACATGTACGAAACGGATTGTTTTTTCATCAGTACATTTCCGTTTTATACCGTTTTGAATACGAGTATACAGGGCACGGAATTAGAGCCCGCCACCCGCCATTGGCGGGCAGATTTTACATTTGGCGAATGACACTAAGAGGTCTGTCCGCCATGTGGCGGGTAACCAAATAGTCATGTAAAATTATTAAAACTGCGGTGTGTTTTGGTCTTATGACAGGCCTAATTTGTGGCTTGTTTACCGATGTCACATCCACTACTCTTCTGTCCTGACTGCCCGTGGTGCCTGCTTGCACTGTAGCTGGGAGCTAACGTTAGCTTAATAACTTTAAATGGGTTACAAATAATGTGGAACTATGGAAAGAGTTTTAGCCGACCGCTAAAAAGAAAACCCACCGCGGCAGCGAGAGCGGGACCACCTAACAAAAGAACGTTTCGCAGAGCTTTTCCTATCATTTCATTATAGACAGACCATGAGCTGACTAAGCTAAGCTAATTAGCGTTAGCTGCTAACCCTGGAAACGCTCAAAGCACCGTCAGTGAGTCCACAAAACCAGTTCCATTAGTGAGGAAAGGGGGGGGGGGTTATATTAACGAGGCTTGACAACAGGGGTTCAAAGATAACTTCACATTTATTGGCTATTGGTTTCTTTATATCGCTTCATGCATCGGGCATCCAGGCTCTGTGTGTTCTGTTGACATCCTAGTCTAGTGTGTGTGACATCATCAACTACGCGACTCAGACGGGGGCTCTCTCTCTCGCTCTCTCTCTCTCTCTCGCTCTCTCTCTCGCTTTCTCTCTCTCTCTCTCACTCTCTCTCTCGCTCTCTCTCTCTCGCTCTCTCTCGCTCTCTCTCTCTACATTCAATATGATTTAAAGCCAAACGTTACAGTATAAATACTAACTGGATAGTTGATAAACATTTCATTATCTGAAATATTCTAAAAATCATTAAGTCTGCTATAAGCCATTATCCCTTTGTGTGTTATTATTATTTTCTCACAGTCAAAGTCAAAAAGAAAAACAGAAACAACATGTTTGTCATCGGTAGTAAATCAATGAGATTGTGGACTCTGATGAGGACATGATTGAGGAGGTTTAAGTTAGGTTTATAAAACCTTCACATTTTATTATGTTCTGTTAAATCCTGCAAAGAGGGTAAAGTGAGGAGTCTGATGATTAACAGTAGGTTACAATTTAAGCTTAAGATTGAATTGACATGTATTGATTAATCAATCATCAATGAATATATTAAAATAATTTGCTTAAAACTTTACTCTGGCCTCTTATTTAAGTGTATTCTTCAACATAATACCATATCTACTTGAAATTTACTGATTTTTTTAATATATATATATGTGACACAAAAATGCGTATTTTTTTTGGCTGATAAGAAATATGCTTGGCGGGTAGATTTGTCCCATCTACCCGCCACTGGCCGGTGAGTCAAAAAGTTAATTTCGTGCCCTGCGAGTATAGTTTCGGAGATTTCTAGTCATTCCAGAGAAATCCGCGAAAATAGCCATTTACTGGAATACACAAAACACGTTGTCATTTTCCGGCTGATTTATGAATAGTTTTCAAATAAACGCTAGATTATCGAGAGTATTTGTGTTCTTATGCACTGCTTGCCAGAGGTGGGTAAACCCTGGGGCGGATTTTCTCTCTGATGCACTTTTTCACTCAATCCAATCCAATGATGTGCATTACCATCCGGGAGACGATAGGGGGCGGTATTTGCCCTTTTCAAGCTCAGAGCCATTCCCAATGATAATGTCAGGCTGGACGGATGAAAAATGAATGGATATTGCTAATAAAAGAAATAACGATTAAATAACGAGAAATCTTGTGATTGGCAACCAACGCATGGCGGCCAACAACGAGATCTCTCACCCAATGTGTTAACATGAATAAAAAATATTTTTCAGTTGATCTAGTCCACAAATTCTGTCATGATATAGCCAGATAATGCATCGGCTACGATCTTTGTGAACTGAAATTTCAATTCTACCCTAAAACCAGGAAAGGTCAGGGCTGCGTTTGATTACCCAGTCTATTTAGTAAAGATAGAGTGGTACACTCTGTAATGATAGCATTCTCTCGCTCTCTACCCCCCCCCCCCCATTCTTATTTAATCTGAATAATAATGTGTTGTACACTTGTACTGAATCATATAAATAGTTACATATTTTAGACTAGTGATATCATGCTGCCTGTCAAATTTTATAATTTGTCAGTGTACCATATAGGGAAGTGTCTCTAATAACAATATAATCATGACATTTGAGATAATTGATTATCTTGATTGTAAGTTGGTGTGCCTTGAGATTCTGGTTTGACTTTTGGTGTGCCTTGGACCCGAAAAGGCTGGGAACCACTGCTCTACTTGATTGATTGAGCTCTTGATAAATATTGATAAATATTACTTTTTGATTGTATTTGGTGTATTCTGTGGCCGTGAAAGGTTTGATTTTGTTGGTAATGTTTGTAAACTTTGCCCCACAATGGTGGAATGAACTACCCACCCCAGTTAGGACAGCCGAAACCCGTCCAATCTTTCGCCGTCGACTAAAGATCTGAAGAAAAAAAAATCGAACCCTAACTAACCTTACTGTCATGCACTTGTCCTAATAAACTAACCTACACTGTAGCACTCAACACTTTGATGAACATTGGGTCTCATTCCCGAACGAAGTTACGACAAAATATTTTGTCTTAGCTAGATTTCGGCCCATTTAAGACATATTAGGGCTGGGAGTGGGAGTCCCCAAACTTTCCTGAGATCTTATTTGATCGTGGCTGAGAGCAGATTTAAGAGTGCTGAGGAGCACACTTAAATATGTTCTCAGCCCACGATCAAATCTCATGATTGATTGACTAATTTAAAATGTTATTATAACTTGACAGACTGTGTTCTCATAGTGATTCCTTCACGTCAATGCTACAGGCCTCCTTGGAATTAATTACTTAATCATAATTAAAATAAATATGACAATTTGTACGATAAGAAATTACGCATTTGATGTCGGAAAAATAAATAATATGGATTCATCTGATCACAGGGCAGCTGCTTAACCATATCTGAACCAGCTATTTTGGACAAATGTATAATTACTTTAATTACTCAGATATTCAAACACAATTATGCAATTATTGTGAAATGATTGAAGATAATAATAATTTAATGCCTTCTGTGGAATTTGTATTTCTTATTTGTTACACATTTGTTTTAATGATTAATTATATACATTTGAAAGAATGCAGGTCAACATGCAATGTATCCCATTGATTGGTATACAATGGGACAGACCTTTGTTTGATTGATTGATTGATTGAAAACTTTATTAACAGATTGCAGAATGGGTACAGTACAGTACAGCTCAATTACATAAGGGGATGCAGACCAGAGAAAGAATTTCGTCTTGTTTACATCAGGGTCCCCCATTTTCAATTCATCATAACATATATGAGACACACGACACAGATAGACAGTACTGCTACATCTATACATTTATGACATACCAGATTTGCAAATACAGTACTGTTTGTGATACAAAAAGAGTCCAGAAAAGAGAGTACATTTGACGTAGAAACTGTTGGAGGAGGTTGGGTAGGAGGGGTGGGTGGGGGATAGACTTACACTGTACAAGCAAAACTGTACATTGGAATATTGACAAAACCATACTTGGTCATTTACTGTACATTGGAGGGGGTTGATATAGCTATAAACCTGCATTCCTTCGAATATATCATTAATCAATTAAACTTATATTGAAATACACTATATAGCCTATACACCAACACTGAAATGACAGTGGATAAATAAATAAGAACTAAAGCTAATCGGTGGAAATAGACTGCATTAATATTCCATAACAAGTCTTGTGTGCGCCTACGAATGAACAGTAGCCTATAGGCTTAATTATGGAATAATAAGCCATACTGCGTTCATTCATTACGCCCGCCGTAGGCTATATATATTATATGCCATTCATTCATATACAGTACTGCGCGCGTGCGCGCGCGTGTGTGTGTGTGCGCGCGCTGCGGCAGGTGTGTACCACGAGCTGTATATGATGCCAATACATTAATCTAATCTAGTTTTGATGGGCGCAAGCGTGATTACGAAACCTAGCCGCATTTCTCGGAGACGCTCTCTGATTGGCACTGACTGACGCTAGGTTTCGTAATCACGCGGCTCGCAAGACTCGCAAAGCACTTCCGCCATTCCATTTCACACAGCTGCGTCACCAGTTGGAGGAGCTATGGAGGCGTTGTTTTGTATGCAAATGAGCTGAACGGGAACGCGCTTTCGAGTTTAAGACAGAATGCCATTCTCCAAGCAGATGTCAGATAATATAATTTGTGCGACCTTTTCAGCCACTTAAGACATATTACCAGCACGTTCAGGACTCAGAGTGTACTTGTCATAGATTATGTCTCAGTGGTTCCAAGATAAGTCTTCCAGAATATATCTTTGAAACATTTTCGTGAATGAGACCCATTGTTACTCAGCTGATAGAGTTGTGCCCTTACTGACCTTACTGATGACTTGTCGTACAGAACTTGTAAGTCGCTTTGGATAAAAGCGTCAGCTAAATGACTAAATGTAAATGTAAATGTAAACTGCAGTAAAAACAGACCTACAATATATATTGATTTGTAGGGATGTTCAATATTGGCTTTTTTACAGATACCGATATACCGATATTGTCCAACTCTTAATTTCCGATACCGATATCAACCGATATCAACCGATGCCGATATATGCAGGGTCCGTTCCCCCCCCCCCCCCCCCCCCCCCAAAAAACTTAATAATTTCAGGTAATTAACATTACATATCTCTTGTCGTGGAATAAAGCTTAATCTTGATTTACCGCTTGAATGCCCACCATCCACTTCAATGTTAGCGTTAATAACGCCTAATCTATGTTTTAAATTATGTCTATGTGTCTAATCTGCCCGTCGCTTATCAATGACTCGTTTTCCAGTCAACATTGTCGAAGCGGATTGTTTTTTTATCGGTTCATTTTCGTTTTATAGCATTTTGAAAAGCCCTAGTTTTCAAGGAAAATATAAATATTCCATGATAATCGCCCTTTATTGGAATATTCTAGAATACACAAAAACGTTGTAATTTCTTCGGCCTATTTATGAATCGTTTTCAAATAAACGCTAGATTATCGATAGTATATGTGTACGTATGCACGCTATATAGGCGATCTGAAAAATCGATTCTCTGATTTCCTCAAAGCGATCGCCCACACACACACACACACACACGCACACATAGGGCGAACGCTGAGATCTCAGCGAATACAACTCTGATTATCCCAAGACTTGTAAAATAGATTCCTTACCTCAGATCAGATGTTCTCCAAAAAGATCATTCCAATTCCTGATCGCCATTCCAAAAATCGATCTCTTTTATTGATCCAACGCTACATACTGTACATATGTATTCCACGCTGTTCTGAGGCTCCACAATGAATCCGATCGGCTCGGGTTACATGCCTGAGAAGTAAAATGTGGATTCCGGATTTTTCTTTTCTCATCCATTTTCATTGAGTCCATTTCAAAAGGGTTGATGAAATATGAATCAGATCGCTAATAAAAAAATAAAACTATAATTGTCATCGTGGGCATTCAGGCATTGGGCTGATAAAACGTCTTATCACGTTTTTGGGCATTGAAAGTGTTAAGAAAGTTCCAAAAAGCTATTTTCCTTCTATGTATAAAACTATGTATGTATGTCGATAGGAACCACTTTTATGAAGTAAAACAATTCTGGATTGAAAAAAAAGTTCAGAATGTTTTACACTTAAATCCTGAACCGTACAAATGGTCCAGAGCGAAGCTGCAAGGCTTGGCCAGGTCCACCAGGTCAACTCACATCACACCCATCCTATTATTCCTTAAACTGGCTTCCCATTCACTTTAGGATACATTTTAAGGTGCTACTTGTTTTCACATAGAGCCATGCATGGGCAGGCACCTGTGTACATCTGTGACCTGATTAATACATATATCACCAGTAGGCCACTGAGGTCTTCTGACCAGGGCTTACTGGCTGTCCCTCGCTCTCGACTAAAAACAAAAGGTGATCGAGCCTTTGACTGGGGTTATAGCTCCGATATCGTGGAATGCTCTTCCTATAGGCATTTCCTTATATGGAAATAAGTCTGTGACTTTCCCGTGTTATCCTTCATAATTTTAGGATGCATGGCTTCCTGTATTTTGCATGTACTGTATTTTAATAATGGTCAAATAAAATAAAATAGGCATACGATCTGCAGTCTCTGTTAACACCTTTAAAAAGCAGCTGAAGACTTATTTATTCAAACAGGACTTAGTTTTGTGTGTTCTGATCAAGGTAGTTTATTATGTTTGTTTTCCACTATGTTATGGTCTTGTTATTATTATATATATTTTTTTACTTCCTCTGTGTGAAGCACTTTGTGACTCTGCTCTGTGAAAGGTGGTATACTAAATAAGCCTGACTTACTTACTTAAGCCCTATTTCCTACTCATTGAGGATAATGAAGTTTAGAGTTTATTTTTCTCAAAAAACATCCAAAGATGTATGGTAGTGTTACAGGTACCAGGATATGGCACCTGATAGCAGATATATGTTTAACCTATGAAACAGGTTGTAGTTAATCATTTGACAAAGGAAGGTGCAGACACGATGTTACTGACTCTGGGTCCTCCCGGTTGTGTTTCAACAACGTTTATTTATTCCACAGAATAATCAATCAATCATTGTATCATCATTGTATCATCATTGTATCATCATTGTATAATCATTGTATCATCATTGTATAATCATTCAGTTCAATTAGTTACATTACTTTAATACATTCAATTATAATCCCATACTTGTTATTAATTCAAAAGCATATTCATCATTGCAACACACATTCTACCCTTTTAGGATACCCTGGTTCACTTCAATAGCATTTTCCTTTTAAATGTAGTTCTGTATCGTTAGTGGCTTAGCTTGGCATCGCTACTGCACTATCTCGCGTACGTGCACGCGTACTGAATAAACCACAAATGTACCTCTAATACCAGTATTAGTCTGACCACACCCCTCATCAGCTTACCTTCATAAGCAGGTGTGTGGTCACCTGCTCTCCTTCTCGCTTTCACCACAAGGAAGAGGTGCCTCGGTAGATCCCCACACTTGACACCATGATGGAAGAAATTGGATTAGGAACAGCTTGGGAAACAAGGATACGTTGACATCATATCTTTATTTTCTCTCTCACTATTTTCGAGAAAATACGGCGATATTGTCTTCGTACTGGAGTGTCTAGAAGATGATGATCATTCTACAAACCCTCCACCGGTTTTCGTATTGGGAGCACGCCGCTGCATGCTTCTCAACTGCAGTTCCTTGCTGTGTTTGTTGGGGTGAAACCTGTCAGGCCGCAGCTGAACTGTCGGACATGCCGCTGTTGTGAGGAGCGGTGCGTTCCAGGTTGGGTGAGTAGTGTTTGCTGGCGGGCTCCACTTGTCTGTTAGTGCTATGGGGGCTACTTGACAAAGTTTATGGAAACCGGCCCCAGGCTAGGGTCCTTTGTTTAGCCGTCTAGGCGACAGAAGGCCTTGGTCTGGCGACCATTATAGTTTTAACTAGTGGGCCGCGACCATTGACACTGGTGATCCCTGTGTGTTCTGGACGAGTGGATTCTCTCTGTCACCGTGTTAAGACCCCATCTTTCATATCCAAATGAGAGTATTCCTTCACGAGGGGATATGTGCATGTAATGTGCGATAGCGGCAGATTCATGTTCAAAGTCAGCTATACAGGCCAGTTGGTACTGTGCTGATTCCGCCGGACGTGTTAATGTCACCGTTGTGAAGCGGTGTTGACGTCTTGTTTTCTCTTTTCTCTTAAAAAGTGAGGAGGGTTCAGAACGGCGGCCTGTCTGGGTGAGTGTTATGTCATTGTTTACATGTTCATAGCTTACGGTTAGCCGGTCGGTGGCCTGGCGCGGGGTAGCTTGGCTTCTCGCGCGCCGCCGGGAGCTCGCTCCTGATCGCGTGCGTCGTAGATCGGCGTCTCGCGAGCGGAAGCAATAGCACCCGAACGGTTGGAGCAGCCGTTAGCTTGATGCTATTCTGTTGAACGTGCTTTGATTTTTAACATGTTTTACACTCTTGACCACGACGTCATCCTTGACAGGGGATGTTCGTCGACCCTGCCTGAGCCTAGACGGGGATTGCGTCAACAAAGAGGACTGTAGCGACTGGTGGAGCGGCGACGCTGCCCGGATCGAACAACACGGGACGGCTGTGTTCTACGGTGGCTTGTGACTGCACTTCGCTGATCTGCGTTCCGGGCAGGTACGGGGTTGGCCAGACCTCATAACACGTCTTCTGGTTTTACCTTGCTAAATGTATTGTGAATAACGGTGTTTTTTCCCAAAACGTGTGTTGTTGCAATGCATTTGAGATACGTTGCGGGTTGTGTGTGAGCTGTTTTTGTCACTGGCAGTTAGCTTCTCCGTGCGGGTCGTGATGTGTTGATCTGGTTGTTGTGTGAGAAACATCATGGTGTTTATGTGTACCGTGTACTCACTACTAAGGCAACTAACCTATGAAGCTATGC
This sequence comes from Notolepis coatsorum, assembly GCF_963971535.1. Lineage (NCBI taxonomy): Eukaryota > Metazoa > Chordata > Actinopteri > Aulopiformes > Paralepididae > Notolepis > Notolepis coatsorum. The sequence goes on along the minus strand of NC_140178.1, from coordinate 65,205,564 downwards.
TTGGTGACGAGTGAGTAAAAGAATGTTCTTTCTCAGACTGTAATGACAATGAACAGTGAGTTCACACATTAACAGGTTTTCCTGTTTTAACTGGCCGTATTGAGGGTAAAATAGGAGGATTGTGTTTCCCCCCCCGGTTCCCTGGGGACTTTATCACCTCCTATCAGACATGTTGTGCATTAATTGTGTCTTTTGTGTGGTAGGGATACGATGTAACTCTCAGCTTGATTGCTGAGGTTGTGCTAAATCTGCTGGAGAAACTTATTTCCTAAAGGGAAATTGGTTTGGTTGCTGTCATGTGTGCTTAGCAAGGCCTGTGGTCGATACTAATCAAGAATGATGTATTCTCTCATTGTGAAAAAAACGGCGTTCCTCTGTTGAGTGTTTTTGCCATTTTTTGTAGGTGATGATGGGTTGTGTGTGTCATGTGACCTACAACTGGGTTGTACTGGCCACAGAAGCACATGTGTATGTTGGACCGGGGTTCTTAGAGCCCTCTCTATTCTGTGTTTTTCCTTAGTAAAAATCAGATAGCAGGTTAGCTCGTGCGCTGTGTGGAGCTGTGAAACGCTTCATAGAGCTGACTATGACTGTGTCATATTCTCTTTTTGTCGTTACGTCGTATCATGGGTGTGGGGTCGTAAAGGGGTGAACTGGTAACCTTTCCTCTCCCCATTGTTCTGTCGGTCAGGGGTACACCCCCTGTCCTTCAAGGTTCCCGTCACGTGGCGGTTCGGCACGTTACGGGGGGGGGGGGGGGGGGGGGGGAGGGAGTTCCTGGTCCCACGGCCTGGTATATTGGGCGTGTGCACCGCAGGAATTCCCCCGCCATAGAGTACGTCACCGTGCGCGTCTCTGTTGGTAGGACTTCCGTGTGCTGTTCAGGTCCATGTGATGGATCTGTTTTCAGGGGGGGTGGTCAGGGCTCCTCCTCACCAAGCGCCTACTCAGGCCTTCTGTGAGTTCGGACTCCTTCTTCCATGTGAGGAAGCCTCCATCAGAGTACAGAGCCTTCCTCCTCAGATTGTCAAAGTGAGTGGACCCTCTAGAAGGGTCCTTTTCTATTGTATGTATATTCGATTCAATTCGTTTATTGAGTGTGTATGGGTTCGGTGCCTCTTCCCCGGAGGCCCTAAAACCAGTTTTTTACATGGCTCAAGGTGCAATATATTCTTTTCAATCTGTACAGCTCGCGTGGGAAGTCTCTCTGGGGATCCCCGTCTCTTTCCTATGGGAGGGTGGTGGGATGTAAAAATGTGAACATTTTTTACCCCGGCTGTGTAGACTGGGATACATACTGTTGATGCTTCCTTCTTTCTATTCCAGAAGTGTTGGAGTTAGGGAGTGTCACACCCCTCTTGTCGTTCCCCTGGGCGCCTTGGGGATTCAATGACAGGTCTAAATAGCCTGTTCATTGATGGGGGTGTGTCCCGACGCACGTATAGTGCTAGCTCGCTGTAAACAGGCGATTGACTGGCACGCCTTAGTTGCTTGTGGTTGAAACAGCGTTTTTATAAAGCAACTGAGATGGGGGTTTTTCCTCTTCCGGCGACCGCATCCCATGACCTGGGTGGGTTGTCGACGGATTCTCGTTCATGTCTGGGGGATGATGACGGGATCGATCTGAACATATGTAGTGGGGTCTCACGCCCTTGGGGTGGGCCACCAGGCGCGGTTCGTCCCGACGTCTGGGTGGCGCCTTCTTTTCATGTTAGGATCAACACGCATATCTGCCCTTCTCCTGGAGTAGGCATGTCGGCGTGGTTAGGGCACGGGACTGGTTCTGGTCACGCTGGTCCAGATCAGTTGAACCCGTTGTCCGCCGGGGATGCAGATCTGCTGTTCTGGTACCCTGAGGGACTTGGGCTTTTTTCAGGGGGAAAAATGCCGGGTCGGTCTGGGTGTCACAGGGTTAAGCGCTATGGAGACCCTGGTTGGGTATGTTTTTACTCAGCACTGTCGTCATGGCTTACAGCCATGCCATTCTGTACGCGCTCGATCTCGTCGGATCTCGGCCGCTACACAGGTTGGTCCTGGTTAGTACTTGGTTGGGAGACCGCCGGGGAATACCAGGTACGGTGTGCTTAGGGGCTGGTTCTCCATTATTTTTCGCTCCTCTCTCACGCATGGCGAAGAGGGGCCTGTGGGGGTGACCCTGTGCTTCCCGTACCGCCAGGCCCGGTCCGAAGTGATGTTTGCGACCCGTAGGCCTGGGTTAACCCTTTTTGGAAACTGAAACACTTGTACTGCGGTATAGCCGGTGTATACCCGCAGGTGTGTTTTGGAGTTTTTTCTTGAGGGGTTATAGGAACAACCACCGCATTGGGTAACACCGAGGTGGTTGATTCCCTGGTGTGTTGGAGCAGTGTCAACTCCCGGGTTCACCGTTTGAGGGTGCCCCTGCACGTTCATGACGTCTGCCAATCGTGTCAGCCTTCTCTGCCTCGACCCCTCTGGGTGGGGGTTGTTAAATGGAGGCTTGGTCATGCAACACCGCCAGCTTACGCTCCTTCCGCCGGGGCGGCTGTGTTCAGCTGTCCCCTCTGGCGCCTGTCTCGTCCGCAGTCTCCAGGCTAGGGTTAACAGCCTGTTGCCTGGTTTTTCCCCGGTGCGCTGCCTGCTTCCGTTGGTTAACCTTTTTTGTGTGCTTACGGCCATGCTGACTGCCTATTCTGCAGGGTCAGTGTGCCAGGCGGTGTACTATTGGGGGGACGGGGCCCGCTCGGCTTACGGCCATACCGACCTGAACACGCCCGGTCTCGTCCGATCTCGGAAGCTGGGCAGGTTCTGGCCTGGTTGGTTCCGCCTGGGAATACCAGGTGCAGTAACTGAGGGGCCTTTGTCCGAATACGCTGGCGATGTGGGGGGCGGGGCACTACGTGCCCACCTGGTGGGGTCTTGATGCTGGCATCATGGACTTCTCCGGGCCCCCATTCCAGGGAGTCCAGTCCTTTTGGTGGGTCTGGGTCTTCCTTCGTGCTCCGCTGCTACGGCCTTGCCACGGGGTTGGGTTTGCCCTTGACCCCGTGATTCTGGGGGCAGTAACGAGGTTGTTCCTCCGTTCGTTCCCGGGTGGCATGCGGGTTGTGCGTGTGTGTAGTCGTGGGGTCAAGCCACGGTCTGCTCACCCTGTGCGTTGAGTTGCTTGAGTGCCTCTTCGCACGGTCGGGTCCGTCGCCCTCCCGTGACGTCCCTAATAGGGGGGCTACCCTCCATTAGGGGGGGTCGGGGGGGCTCGGCCCTCCCTGTTCTGATGGTTTTGGGGGGCTGTCAGCGGGGTGTATTTGTCAGCCAAGTGGCTCCGCTTGGCCTCCCTTGTGCAGTAGCGATGCCAAGCTAAGCCACTAACGATACAGAACGTTAGGTTATGACTATAACCAAGTTCTGTTAGTTAGGGGCGATGCTTGGCATCGGACGCCGCTGCAGCCCTTGTCCTCACCTTGTGGTGAAAGCTTGGGAAGGAGGAGAGCAGGTGACCACACACCTGCTTATGAAGGTAAGCTGATGAGGGGTGTGGTCAGACTAATACTGGTATTAGAGGTACATTTGTGGTTTATTCAGTACGCGTGCACGTACGCGAGATAGTGCAGTAGCGATGCCAAGCATCGCCCCTAACTAACAGAACTTGGTTATAGTCATAACCTAACGTTATCCAGTATTATATACTGTACATTGTGATTACTTATGTCTTTATACATATTTGGCGTCTTAAATATAAGCACGTGAGAAGAGAAACATTATCCTGTTAACCTCTGTCTAGACATGTCTAGGCATGTTGGAAGGGACCATCGTATGTCTTTTAACCAACACTGCAGGGGCGTCCATTTGGTATGGCAAGGTATGGCACTCGCCATACCTTGGCAAATAATTTTTTTTTTTTTTTTTTTTTTTTTTTTTTACAATTTTTTATGTTGATTTAGAATTCGAATGTCAACATTATGAACGAAGCTTCGAACTATTTGGTACAGCCCTAGCATGTTTTGATATTGTCAATTATCTCACTTTTACTAGGTGACTTTTGCTTTGACTAACTGAAATATGCCCAAAAAAAAGGAAAATGGACATAGGGACGTCTTTTAATCAAAGGGCAGCAGAGACAAGTGATACAGGGACACAGGTAAGGTCTGGCTTAGTGATTATAATGTGTGCAGTTCAGCATTCAGTAACCCATACTTTTTGTGAATGTGTTTTTGATACTACAATCTGTTGAACACACCTCAAAACCATACCTAAGGAAAATTGGCTCAATTGCAAGAAAAGTAATAGACAGTTATGATATTACATTCTGCATAATTCGTATGCAAAACATTGTGGTTCCCTGCTTTAGTCTGTTGACACATTTCTATACTAAAAATGCTTGTGTAGTCCTGTGTCATACCTAAATGTCATATAACTGAATTGTATAGAAACAACTGACAAAAAGTGACTATTGCACAACTGATTTGACAAAAAAAATCCACCAAGGGGGGTGTTCCCCCCCCCTCCTCGCCATACCTTGCCTTTTAGTGAAAGGACGCCACTGCAACACTGTCATTCTCATTGTCTGTCAAACAATTCCTTAAATCACCAATAAGTGTTACCTTTATCATCAGTCATTTATCATCAGTCATATCCACTATTCTCTAGTATACAGAAATACCTCCACACCTCAGTGTTACCCATAGTTGTGTTCCGGTCTCAAGTTCTATTGAAACTCAAATGTGCAATGCAAGTGCATTTATATATATATATGTATCGGGCCGTTCTCAACCCTACTAGGAATTTGCTAAACCGTGACCATGGTATAACTCAAGGGAATAGATTTATATTTACATTTAACGGAGGGCGCAATAGAGAGAGAGAGAGAGAGAGAGAGAGAGAGAGAGAGAGAGAGAGAGAGAGAGAGAGAGAGAGCGAGCATGTGGTACCGCTCCGGTGTTTAGCCATCTCCCAGGTAGTGTAAGCTAAAGTAATTTCCCTCTAACCGTCTTGTACACAATATACACATTTTCAACCCAAAACAGTATGTATTTCAAAACATAAACCTTTATAATCCCCTTGGAGATACGTAACTTCGACACGTTAGTGCTTAAATGGACAATTGTGTTCCAACACTATTTAAATGTACCAACGAAACGTGGCGCCATCAATAGACGGTCTGCTTCTCAACCACGTTACTTGTTGTCTTAAACTTCTTAAACTTGACTCAAACATCGACAATAGTTACTTCATTTGAACCCTCGACATTGCATGTATCCTTGTTAACCTTTATGTGTGTTTTGTAGTATATTACCCACCTATGAAACAGGTTGTAGTTAATCATTTGACAAAGGAAGGTGCAGACACGATGTTACTGACTCTGGGTCCTCCCGGTTGTGAGGCTGAGATCGCCTCGTGCGTCCCTAAGCACACAGTACGGTTCCCTGGAAGGCGAAGCCACTAAACACCAGTCCTATACTGCCACCTATTGACCAGATTATGTTAATGTCTCCCATTACATATAAATGACTGTTCTACCTTGTTTCTGATGGAGGTAATCCTGTACCAATATGTTCACACTGTTTTGACACATAATCTAAAGATATTAACGTGATACCACTTCTAGTGGGCATCACAGTAGCACTCACCAACAAAGACAAGCTCAGTGCCAGAGTTTCACCAATTTATTTTGGCCATCAAACAAAACATGCCAACGCTTTGGCCTAGTCAGATTTCACCATAGTATGAATGTAGCAGTAGAGTCATGTGATCTATAGAGGACTTCATAGTGGTTGAATCACATGTGACTAGGAGGGACAGTCCCTCAACGCATAAATATAACCAACTCCTCAAGTGGATGGTAAAGGTCAGTAAAATCACAGACCAACACAAATGTCAGATAGTTACATTTGTTCATATTAATGCTAATATAATTTAGGTAAGGTCAAAATTATTTTAAATCCAAGAATAAAGATTAATACAGGGGGATAAACAATATTGAAAAACAAAAACAAACCAAAAACAAAACTGTACTGCTACTGATTTTAACAGCATGTATTAGCCAGCAGCAACTCTAGGGGGCCAAGCAACCAATCCAAAAATACATACAATATAGTAGCCAGCAGCAACTCTAGGGGGCCAAGCAACCAATCCAAACATACATACATTATAGTGGCCAGCAGTAACTGACCTGTATATAAAAGTTCCATTCTAGGAATCCAATCACAACCACCACTGCCAGGGATGCGGGAAGTCAGTCAGAGTTGGGGGTGCGTAGATAAGTCATATAATAACGCGCAGCGCGCAACATTTTTCCTTTTTTGTCAATACACACACCCATAGGCTATGCGAGGCGAGCCCCACTCATTTAATATATAGTGCAAATTAAGGGCTAGATCCACAAAGAATGCATTGCACGGAGCAAGTTGCACCCTTATTTACAATTCATTATTAATTGAAAATGGGGGACCCTGATGTAAACAAGACGAAAGTCTTTCTCTGGTCTGCATCCCCTTAACAATTGTGTATATTGAGCCATACTGTATTGTACCCATTCTGCAATCCGTTAATAAAACTTTCATTCAATCAATCTGCACAGTGATTGATTTAATGAAAACTTTATTAACAGATTGCAGAATGGGTACAATACAGTACGGCTCCATACACACAATTGTTAAGGGGATGCAGACCAGGGAAAGACTTTCGTCTTGTTTACATCAGGGTCCCCCATTTTCAATTCATAATGAATTGTAAGTAAGGGTGCAACTTGCTCTGTGCAATCCATTCTTTGTGGATCTAGCCCTAAGTGTTCAAATGAAGGCATCCAATAATAGATAAACCATTGTCTTACCTTAATGCAGCAAAATGCGACGTTTTGTCTTGGCATCGACGAATCTTGGACCGACGAATCAGAGGCCACGCTCAAGGACGTGCTTGCAGACACGGATTGGGATATGTTTATAGGAAGCGCCAGTGACGTCAGTGAACTAGCAGACATAGTGGTGTGCTACATAACAACAATAGCTGATGGTATTGTCCTCAGGAAAACGGTGCGGATTTTCCCAAACCAGAAACCGTGGGTGGATAGCACTATTAGAGCAGCTCTGAACTCTCGTACCACCGCCTACAACCTGGGTAGAGAGTCAGGAAACATGGAGGAGTATAAGGCTTCAGTCTATACTCTACGCAAAGCAGTCAAACTTGCTAAGAGGACATATGCTGACAAACTGGAGACACAAATGGCACAAAACGACACAAGAGGATTATGGCAGGGACTGAAGTCAATAACTGACTATAAAGTCAGCGCCCCGTCAATGGGGAGCGACGACGCCTCCCTCGCGGACAAGCTCAACACCTTCTACGCTCGGTTTGGTGTAGACAGTGGCGCTGCTGGCTCTCCGGCTAGTGACGTCACTGGCGCGCCGGCTGTTGTGGAGGGGGGGGGGCAACCGCGAGGGGGGGGGGACGCTCTCTCGTTGTCGGAACACAGTGTGAGAAGAGCATTTATGCAGGTGAACACCAGGAAGGCTGCTGGCCCAGATGGCATAACAGGACGTATACTCAAGACCTGTGCCAACCAGCTGGCCCCTGTGTTCACCGCCATATTTAATCAATCACTGGCGGAGTCAGTGGTCCCTGCCTGCTTCAAGAGGTCTACCATCATCCCTGTGCCGAAGAAACCCTCCCCAGCATGTCCAAATGACTACAGACCGGTGGCACTCACCTCTGTGGTCATGAAATGTTTCGAGAGGCTGGTCAAGGACCACATTTGTGCCTCCCTCCCCAGTGATATGGACCCTATGCAATTTGCATACAGGACAAACAGGTCCACCGACGACGCGGTCTCCCAGGTACTGCACAGCACCCTCTCGCACCTTGACCGTCAGAAGGGGGGCTATGTGAGACTGTTGTTCATTGACTACAGCTCAGCGTTCAACACCATAGTCCCCACCAGACTGGTGGACAAGCTGATCGAGCTAGGTCTGAGCTCCGCCCTGAGCGCCTGGGTACTGGACTTTCTGAGCGAAAGACCCCAGGCGGTCAGGGTGGGGGGTCAGACCTCCAACACCATCACCCTGAGCATCGGGTCCCCCCAGGGCTGTGTTCTGAGCCCCCTGCTGTACTCACTCTACACACACGACTGTGTGGCCAAGTTCAGCTCCAACTCCATAGTGAAGTTCGCAGATGACACAGTGGTGGTGGGGCTGATCTCGGACAACGACGAGAAGGCCTACCGGGAGGAGGTGGAGGTACTGGAACGCTGGTGCCAGGACAACAGCCTGCTCCTGAACATTGGCAAAACCAAGGAACTGATCGTGGATTATAGGAGAGGACAGCAGGGGACACACACACCACTGATGATAAACGGGGCTACCGTGGACAGGGTGAGCAGCTTCAAGTACCTGGGGGTCCACATCTCAGAGGACCTGACATGGTCAACACACATAGGCACAGTAGTAAAGAAGGCGAAACAGCGTCTCTACCACCTGAGACAGTTAAGGAAGTTCAGAGTATCGGGGAAGATACTCCAGTCCTTCTACTCAGGAGCTGTAGAGAGCATCCTGACCGGAAACATCACTGCCTGGTATGGAAACAGCACGGCACAGGACAAGAAGGCCCTACAGAAAGTGGTGCGCTCAGCCGAGCGTACCACGGGTATTGCACTACCCCCCCTGCAGGTTCTATACAACAAGAGGTGCAAATCCAGAGCCTGCAGGATAATGAAAGACCCTCACCACCCCAATAACAGCCTGTTTCAGCTGCTGAGGTCAGGCAGACGCCTGCAAATCCTAGCTACTAGGACAGAGCGGCTTAGGCTCAGCTTCTTCCCCCAGGCTATCAGAGCCATGAACAATGTACATTGAGTGCTCAGAACATTGAACTGTCCACACACAAGCACACATGAACACACACACGACACGCACACTGTGCACGCTCACACACGAGCAGCCACTTAACACTTTAACATGAGCGGGCACACACTCATGTCGCACACACGCACACTTATGGCCAAAGGAAAGGACACTTTAAATTAGAATAACAGGAACAGTGTATTGCACTACCAAAGCTAACTAGCATGTCACACATGCGCTGTAAATAACTATGTACAGATACCGAGATGTCACTCCATGTTACCTGCTATCTGTTACTGCACAATGTTGTTTCTTCTTTTGATTCTATTATATGTACCACTGTATTGCACATCGTTGCGGGCAAGACCACCCGCATTTCATTGTATACCTGTATGCCGTGACAATTAAAACTCTTGACTTGACTTGAATGATCTTTTCTGCTTTAACTTTGTCTGTGAGATCACTCTCAATGTGAAGCAGACTCTCCTGGCGCATTGTTGTTCTTAGCCAGTTTTGGATGTGATGTGCCTCATTGTACATACAGTAGCTCTAAAAAGTTTCCACGATTTGATGAACTCAGACTCTCATCATGTCCTCTTAGACTTAGAGCAAGCCCTTGTATTTCAAGATAAAGCAACATACAGCCTAAGGTGATCCGTAGTTATGCCCAGGGGCAGCCCGGTGCAGCTTCTAAATTACTTTGTTTATATGCCTTGAAAAAATACCGTATATCCATTTTGCTTTGGGGTCATTAAATAAATCATAATATTCTTTTTTTAGAAATGTTTTGAGACGCAAGTAGTAAGTTACCCATTACTGTTGTGTTCAACCTCAACCAAGTGTTATTATTAGTCCATTTAAATGCAAGCTATAGTCATCATCTAAACCAGTAGGAGCCATTGTATTTAACATGTTAAGAGTTTTTTCTCTATGCTTCATACTGGATGTTCCTCCTTCCATAGGTTAGCCACACAACTAATAATGCAAAGTAGGCCTAGTTGAGCCACTGCAACAAAACAGATTATTGTGTACAAGCTGAAAAGTGGCCCTGCATATCCACTTTGAAGCATAGCACGGACTGTTCTCAGAAAGGAACGATCTTAACATATTTAGTACTGTAGGAGCAAGGGGTTAAACATTTTGAACGCAGCCTAATAGATCCCTTGGGAGTCCAAGGGCCTGTTTGAACACGTCGGTGGAGAACAAAAGGATTTATAATTTCTCCCAAATGCTCAAAAAGTACCTCTTTTCAGAAATCGGTACAAATAGAAAAATTACATTTTCGAGTGCTTTGAGATGCAATATATGTCTCCTTACTTGCTAAACTTAATACGACTTGTAAATATGTTTAATTCTTGCTAAATTGTATAGTTCTAAATGATCCCCGTATTCATGGGAACTACAACGCATCACGTACATGCACGCGCGCACACACAAACAGCAGCGTGTGCGTTGATAGACCTGTGTTAAATCACTGAGTGATATTATGCATATCATTCAGAGCGAGAGGGGGGGAGGGATTCTTTGTTTCTCACATTGTCTGTCGTTGAACTCACTGGGTCTCATTCCCCAACATTTTCCAAAGAGTTCTCTTGGAAGACTTATCTTGGAACCGACAGAATCAATGACAAGTTCACTCTGAGTCCCCAACGTGCTGGTAATATGTCTTAAGTGGCTCAAACGGTCGCACCTGTGACATCTGCTTGGGGAATGGCATTATGTCTCAAACGCGAAAGCAGGTCCCTGTTCAGGTCATTTGCATACAAAACAACGCCTCCAGAGCTCCTTATAAGGCAAAGTAATGACGCAGCTGTGTGGAAATGGATGCGGAAGTGCCTTGCGAGTCTTGCGCGACCCATCGAAATGAGATTCGATTAATGTATTGTCATCATATATAGTATAGCTTGTGGTACACCTGCCGCAGTGCGCGCGCACACACACACACACACGCGCGCGCACGCAGTATACTGTAGCCTACGGCGTAATGAATGAACGCAGTATAGGCTTATTATTCCATTAATGTCATGGTTTTTGCCTTATTTCACCTTTCTGTGAGGGACAGCTGTCTATTTTTGCTTTATTTCACCTCTCTGTGAGGGATAGCTGGCAATCCCTGTTCCCTGTGGTTAATTGCCTCATGGGTCGGCAGGTGTGTGGGCTTGATTGCACCTGATGCAGTGCAGCTGTGCCTATGGCCATGTGAAGTCTATTTAAGTTTGGAGATTGCAGTGTCAACTGCTTTTTCATTTTCCTTGTGCTGGCTATACGTTTGGTCAGGCTCATTATATTTAAGTGTAGTGCTGCCCTATTCAGCATTTAGCCTTCTTTTGTAGCCATCTTGTTTTCGGCTACTGGCTTAGTTTACACTTTACTTTATAGAGGTTGAGTCCTTTATGGTAGTGTTTTCTTTTGTTCTTTTGGAACTGTCCGTTGCACATAAACTCCCTTGGTGGAGGTTTATTGTTTTGTGTTTTCAATATAAACTCTGGTTTTAGGAGTTGCCTTTGTGGCTTATTTATTCTTTCTACAATACCCCTTTAATGAGTGTTGTCCTGTTTTTTTGGACTTTACTTATTTTCTTAAATACTCACTTTGAGGCTTTCACCTGTAAAGGTTGTTTTGTGTTGTTTATTTTCCCCCTTCTCCTAAAACATCTGCGTAAGCAGTTTTGTGGTTATTCGTTTTACGTATAACTTTAAGATTCCCTATTATCTGCTCATGACCCACACACCCACACCCACAACCCTCACAATTAATGCCTACGGCGTAATGAATGAACGCAGTATAGGCTTATTATTCCATTAATGACTTGTTGCATTAGGATTTAGTAGATACTATATGTCATACATATGTACAAATGCTATAAGGTGGCAAGAAATGCACTATAAACACTACTTTGCGGCGTTGTTTCTTGCGCTAGCTTCTGTTAGCCAGCATTTGCCTTAATTAGCATGAGCAAGTAAACTAACAGTAAACGTTTTTACATGAAATACAGCCCAAAAACCCTGCTGACAAACGTTTGCTTATTAAATACATTCTATAATATAATAATACAAACGTTTCATTACCTCTCTGTGACGACAAAGTTGTTTAAATAACAGGAGAAAAGTTGCTAAAAACAATGGGTCTCATTCCCGAAAAATTTTCAAAGAGTTATTCTGGAAGACTTATCTTGGAACCACTGAGACAGAATCAATGGCTCTCATTCCCGAAAATGTTTCAAAGATATATTCTGGAAGACTTATCTTGGAACCACTGAGACATAATCAATGACAAGTTCACTCTGTGTCCCCAACGTGCTGGTAATATGTCTTAAGTGGCTGAAACGGTCGCACAAATTATATGATCTGATATCTGCTTGGAGAATGGCATTCTGTCTTAAACTCTAAACGCGTGTTCCCGTTCAGGTCATTTGCATACAAAACAACGGCTTCAGAGCTCCTTATAAGGCAACTAGTGACGCAGCTGTGTGAAAATGGAATGGCGGAAGTGCTTTGCGAGTCTTGCGAGCCATCAAAACTAGATTAGATTAATGTATTGGCATCATATACAGCTCGTGGTACACCTGCTGCAGCGCGCGCGCGCACACACACACGCAGCGCAGTACTGTATATGAATGAATGAATGAAATATAATATATATAGCCTACGGCGGGCGTAATGAATGAACGCAGTATGGCTTATTATTCCATAATTAAGCCTATACTGTTCATTCGTAGGCGCCCACAAGACTTGTTATGGAATATTAATGCAGTCTATTTCCACCGATTAGCTTTAGTTCTTATTTATTTATTTATCCACTGTCATTTCAGTGTTGGTGTATAGGCTATATAGTGTATTTCAATATAAGTTTAATTGATTAATGATATATTCGAAGGAATGCAGGTTTATAGCTATATCAACCCCCTCCAATGTACAGTAAATGACCAAGTATGGTTTTGTCAATATTCCAATGTACAGTTTTGCTTGTACAGTGTAAGTCTATCCCCCACCCACCCCTCCTACCCAACATCCTCCAACAGTTTCTACGTCAAATGTACTCTCTTTTCTGGACTCTTTTTGTATCACAAACAGTACTGTATTTGCAAATCTGGTATGTCATAAATGTATAGATGTAGCAGTACTGTCTATCTGTGTCGTGTGTGTCATATATGTTATGATGAATTGAAAATGGGGGACCCCACAAATTCTTTCTCTGGTCTGCATCCCCTTATGTAATTGAGCTGTACTGTACTGTACCCATTCTGCAATCTGTTAATAAAGTTTTCAATCAATCAATCAAACAAAGGTCTGTCCCATTGTATACCAATCAATGGGATACATTGCATGTTGACCTGCATTCTTTCAAATGTATATAATTAATCATTAAAACAGATGTGTAACAAATAAGAAATACAAATTCCACAGAAGGCATTAAATAATTATTATTTTCAATCATTTCACAATAATTGCATAATTGTGTTTGAATATCTGAGTAATTAAAGTAATTATACATTTGTCCAAAATAGCTGGTTCAGATATGGTTAATCCAGCTGCCCTGTGATCAGATGAATCCATATTATTAATTTTTCCGACATAAAATGCGTAATTTCTTATCGTACACATATTGTCATATTTATTTTAATTATGATTAAGTAAATAATTCCAAGGAGGCCTGTAGCGTTAACATGAAGGAATCACTATGAGAACACTATGAGTCTGTCAAGTTAATAAAATGTTCAATTAGTCAATCAATCATAAGTGTGAACATTTGGGGAATCGCGCTACCAGCCCTAATATGTCTTAAATGGTCAGAAATCTGCCTAAGAGGAAATGTGTGGTCGTAAATCCGTTCGGGAATGAGACCCACTGCTCTCAGCTGAAAAGCTCTCTCGACGCGAGGATATCTAATCTCGGCCATGGGGCTGCATATTTCTCCAACAAATCATACCGTCTATATTACAGGGGTTCTCAACCTTTCTGCTGCCAAGGCACCCCTGTGTTCAATAAAATATTCCAGGGCACCCCTACATACGATAAAGACTTTCCCGGTCCTGTCTTTTTTGCTACAATGATGATACAATGACTCTTTATTTGCCGTGCTGTCGTTGAGATGTTTTGTTGTTTGTTTGTCTTTGTTGCTTGTTGGTGAATCTGCAAATATGAATTGCCCCACGCGGGATCAATAAAGTTGTCTGAATCTGAATCTGATGACAAAAGTTTTTTTTTTAAATACAGAAAAGGATCACTAAAGTGCTATCTGTTGCAGCTGCACTGTTCTCCATAAAAATAGCATATTTGGATAAGTTTGACAATTTCTCAAAAACAGAAAATCATGTATTTTTTTTAAATACAGAAAAGGATCACCAAGTTACCATTTCTCAAAAAATATAAATAAATACAGAAAATAAGCACTTGTTCACTCAGTGGACATTTCTAGCTCAATGCGAGGTCCGCTGCTGCTGGCTAATAATACGGTCAATACGTGGGGAGATCTTTGACAAGGCAACACGCATGTCATCATCAAGGCTCAACTTGGCCCTATATTTTGTTTTCAGAGCTGTCATGGATGAAAAGCCAGCTTCACACAGATATGTGGGGCTGAATGGTATCAACACCTTAACGGTAGGTTATGTAGATAACCTAGTTATATTAGTATTGGCTGAGCGTTCCGCTCTGAGCCTTATGAGATATACTATCTCCTATGATACCTAATGTATCTCCCACGAACAAAAAATACATGCACCACACCTGTATGGGGCTCCGCCCCCATGGTGGCACCGCCCATATAGCAGTGACTCTGGTCACCACACATCCTTCCTCGCCAAAAAACCCGTCCCAGGAAAAGATTCCTCAAGAGGGAACTCAGGGCCGCGCAGAGCGGAACGCTCAGCCAATACTAATATAACTAGGTTATCTACATAACCTACCGTTATATGCCGTATTTGCTATCGCGTTCCGCTCTGAGCCTTATGAGATATGGGGAAGAGCGGACGCGAAGCCCGACAAATGTACCCCCTGAGGACCCGTAAGCCCACATCAAGGGGTGCGGGGAGCCCTGTCACCCCATCCTCCCTAATGAAGGGGGGGCGCAGTCAACTCCACCTGAATGCGAACAAGAGGGAAACTAGAACCCCTTGAACACACCGTACAGGCGGAACCACGTGTGACTCAACACACTGTGGCCCATACCCATACACTCCTGCTACCCGACCAAAGGACGGGAAGCAGGAAAGGCCACAGACCCCAGAACCGCCTGGGAGACAGAACCCCTGGTCATGTCCATGAGGAAAAACCTTACAAAGGAGCCCGGGGAGGACCATGAAGCTGCAGCACAGATGGCCTCCACCGAGGCCCCACCCAGGAGAGCGGCAGAGGCAGCCACCCCACGAGTGGAGTGCGCCCTGACGCCCCCAGGGGGATCCTGCCCAGCCAACATGTAGCAGAGGGTAACACCCTCGCACAACCAATGGGACAGGCGCTGCTCCGACAGTGCCTTACCAGCACGAGCCCCACCGTAACAGACAAAAAGCTGGTCGGTAACCCTGAAATCCTGAGTACGGCTGAGGTAAATCCCCAAGCACGGACTGGACATGACAGTGTGAGGAGGAGGACGAAACGCCTGAACCACAATATCCCGGGAGCGGAAGGAACTCCGGATATTCTTAGGCACGAAAGCAGGATTAGGTCGCAGAGTGACACCGCAATCGGTCCGAAAAGACAGGCACTCTGGACGTACCGAGAGAGCACAGAGCTCACCTACGCGTTTAGCGGAAGTGACAGCCAGAAGGAACGCGGTCTTGAAGGACAGCTGTCCCAACGGCGCCTGCTCGAGCGGCTCAAACGGGGCCAAGGACAACCGACCGAGGACCAATTGAAGATCCCAAGTCGGAGCCAAGGAGCGTTGCACCGGCTTAACGCGTCGAGCGCCAAGCAGGAAACGCTTCACAAGAGGGTGGCTGAACAAGACATCCCCTCAAACCCCTCATGATAGGAGGATATAGCTGCTGCATATACCCTCACCGTCGAAGCCGACAGTCTATCAAGGAGAGACTGGAGGTAACTAAGGACAGCATCCAGGGGGCAGGAGACTGAGTCCCGGCCCCCCGCCTTACACCACACTTGGAACATACGTCATCTGCCCGCGTAAGCGGAGCGCCAAGCAGGAAACGCTTCACAAGAGGGTGGCTGAACAAGACATCCCCTCAAACCCCTCATGATAGGAGGATATAGCTGCTGCATATACCCTCACCGTTGAAGCCGACAGTCTATCAAGGAGAGACTGGAGGTAACTAAGGACAGCATCCAGGGGGCAGGAGACTGAGTCCCGGCCCCCCGCCTTACACCACACTTGGAACATATGTCATCTGCCCGCGTAAGCGCGACAGTGGAGGGAGCATGCACATTCCAGATGGTAACACCATCAGGATCAAGAACCTGCGCCCCTCAACGTACCCGTCCCAACAACTGACCTAACAGATGTATGGGGAAGAATCCCTGGCGGCACGGCATCGGTCCCAGACCTGCCTGGCCATGTCCAGACGCAATCCTCACCCGTCAGGATGAGGGCCGCCCCGCGACAGTACACCTGCACCCACATTCTCCCTGCCGGGGATGTGGGGAGCCCTCAGGCCGCGCAGATGGAGGACGCCCATAGCCAGCCGCCCGCCGCCTGGTGCAGACAGGGGGAGCGTACTCCTCCCTGTCTGTCGATACACGACACTGACGTCGTATCGTCCGTCCTGATCAACACCATTTGTGGACCAGAAGGACCGCTTTCAACACCAACACATTGAACGTAGCGCAGACCGGGCAGCATGGTTTGCCAGCTGCCCCCTACTGCGTTGGCCCGACGCATCACCAGCGAGGGAGGCGTCGGTGAAAACGCGACGTGAGACAGCGCCGTAACCGTCCTAGGACGGAACCTCCCGAGCGTGTCGACAACACGCTCTGAGATGGATGCCCATAGCCCTCCAACCGTTGACTGGGAAGAGGAATACTCTACATCCAGTCTACAGCAACTCCAGGCTGGTAGAGACCTGCCTGGTACGAGACCTGACGATCCACCTTGACCGCGAAGGACCAGAACGTCATCAGGGCAGAACACTCCGTAACCCCGGACGACGCAGAGGCCCCAGTGCGGCCTCCACGCTCTTGGTGAAGATGCGGGGAGCCAGAGAAAACCGAACGGCAGCCTCTGGTACTCATACGCTAACCCTGCAAAGGAAGCGTAGGTAAGCCCTAGGATGGAAGATCGGGGATGCGCATACGCATCCTACAGGTCTATGGAGGAGAACCAGACCCCCACCTGACAGTGTTCAACAGGTAGGAGACGATCCAAAAAATGCTGAACCTTCCCATGGGACAGGTCCAGCCTGGGTCTTACACCCCTCCCTCCTGACTTCTCGGGCAGAGAACACCGGGAGGAGAACGCCACAACGATGGCTTGCTTCGTCCACAGAGATTGGATCTCGTTGACCAGAGCTGTCACAGCTGGAGACCCCGACAATAGGGTCTGTACCAAACCTGAAAACGGGTGGGGTTGTGTAAACACAAGTCCCCGCCTCAGCGTTCTCTCCATCCACCTCGACATATGATACTGCCGTAGTCATATGTGACGACACTCCCAACGCACCCGCCGTCACGTGGCGCAGGTCCGCTAAGAACCGTAGATAGTTGGCCCGGTCCCCCCGCTGTGCGTAGCCAAACCTGGAACCGTGCGAGGAGCACGTTCCGTGTCGGAACACCTGACCCTGACACCACCCACGAGGCAATCGCACCCAAGGGGGAACCCCGACAGAAAGGGCCGGTCTGATACGGGGGGCTTCCGATGAAAAAAGCCCCCCCACTGAACACCCCTCCAGAACACGCTGAAGGAGTTGTTCTGCAGCCGGACATGCAAGGTGTAAGGCCCCCATGGGTTCCTACACACCGTAGCCCTGCAGTGATATTACTACCACCCCAAATCATGTGAGCTGCGACCACTTGCCAATATTCCAGGAGTGGGAGGCACCAACATGATACCAGGCCTGGCGAAGGCGAGGCCGGGGAAGCCCGCACTGTGTGCCTCAAAAGGTTTCGAGCCCCCCTGCTGACAACACTTAAGTTGACAGACGTAACACCAGGCTCAACCAACACAGATCAAGGTGTGGGAGCCGCTTGACAGCACAACATTCTCACGGACAGACCCAGGCTCAGCCATAAACTGGGTGTCAGCCCCTGTCCCCATGAGAAGCGAAAAGGGGGGCCGCCCGCGCATCAACGAAGGCACACGGCCCGCAGCCAAAGGAAACAATCAGAGCCCACTTCTTCCGCTGGTGTTGGGGAAGGGTGCGATCGGAGAGCGGGCTGCTCGCGGCAGGACGGTGACGGCTTGTTTGTTCAAGCCGAACCCATCCTACATGGCCGATCCCTCGGCCGCCAAGGCTGTCGGCCTTGTGGACACCTGTCGAATCGACGCCCAGGATACCTCTGGCGGGGGAAAAACATGGCCGCCTGTCGAGGGCCCCGTCATCGCCACTGACGAGGCCGTGCTCTCTCTTCTTCTGGCTGCGCGGTGTGAGGCGGTGTAGGGCCTAGGACAATACCGCCCGCGCTCCAGCAGAAGACCAAAATCCCCTGCGGAGAGGGGAACCCTGAGCGGTTATAGCTTGCGGCTGGGTGAAAGCTAATAACGTCAACAACCTCACGCGATGTGTCGACGTCGGCTGGCCCTCAAGGCTCCTCCACCAGACACCATTTTTCTAATAGAAAAAAACAGCAATTCGAACACAGTTCTAATCGTTGCCAATTCCATACCGTGGCGGTACAAGCCATAACAGCCCACCAGCCACTCGCCAGGCCGACCCACCCATGATGTCGGCCGGGCGGGGCATTGTTTCAATATATCAAAAACAAAGGACTGATGTTAACACGGAGCCACAGTGGTGATTGCAAACAGCACCCTCCACTGTGGTGTGCACCATGAAAAGGTTAAATGAATAAAAGAGCTAAACCACAAAATACTGTAGAATGAGCAAACCCATATACACAAAGTTAAGGGGAGATGGACCAGTCCCGCCTTCATTCAAAATATTCACAACAGGACACCAGCCCTAGTTTAGCCCAATTACCAAAAAAGGTAAACAAAGCCCCCCCCCCGCACTACTCCCCCAGTATACCGATTGACCGTCAGTATGAATGGTTGAGAAGAGAGAAAACTGTAGCAAGACAGACCTTCTCATAGCAGAGTGACAAAACGAAACAATAGCCCCCTACACAGGGCCGCCCCAGGAGGTGGGGGGCCTCGCATCTAAAAACGCACAGGGCCTCACATTTCTCCCAGGCGGCCCTGCCCTTATACTACTGCAGCCTAGCGCCAGGCGATGTGGGACCCAAGACAACAATTGCCTGTGCACAGACACGCAACATGTTTACCATGTCGGCTGGACCCATAGCCCCACTACCCGACGCCAACCCAGATGGGAACACCGTTCAACAAACCCCGCCGGAACACAAGGTAAAATACCTGGCTAGGCAACCTAGCCACGGCCTACCCTGTTGTCAACCCATTTACCCGAAAAAGGTAAATAAGACTCAGCAAAAAATCCCACAACAGCTACCGACTGACCTTCATTGATGAACCGGGCAAGAGGAGGGAGAGTGACAACATCTCACGGCGGAGACATTAAAACAGCATAGCAATTAGCAGTAGTAATAGCATGCGGCATTAGCGATAGCATGTAGCATAGCATTAGATGTTTTAGCAGCACGCCCAAGACAGCTTGGAAACCGTTCCCTGCAGAGAACGTTCACCAAACCATCCTGCCCCCGGCGCCAACACACAACATGGTTGTGTTAACAAAACAAACCAGCATTACTAACACTAATACCTATGCCTGAAGACACAGGGCCTACCTGAGTACAAGCTGGCCCGACAGCCAGTCTTGTACAGCTGAACCTCGATGTGCTGTCATCAAACGAGGAACATCAACACAGGCCCGTCGTGTCGCCAAAAACATGCGTCGAAGATGCCAGGGGCCAGCAACCTCCGGTAAGCTTCCAACATTATGACTCTGATCTTTTCATCCTACTAGTTATCGTACGGTGCACGCATCCAAGTACGCTGGGACGAAAATAGAGGAAAGATGTGTGGTGACCAGAGTCACTGCTATATGGGCGGTGCCACCATGGGGGCGGAGCCCCATACAGGTGTGGTGCATGTATTTTTGGTTCGTGGGAGATACATTAGGTATCATAGGAGATAGTATATCTCATAAGGCTCAGAGCGGAACGCGATAGCAAATACGGCATATAACTGCAGCATCATGAGATACTTGGTACTCAGCACCACACTCTGAAACTAGCTCTCCAGGTGGTATCAGATGAGATTTCAATGAGTTCTTCCAAGAGTTTGGATGGAGATGTGTCAGGAAGCTTTGTCTCAATGTTGTCTGTAAAGTTTTTTTTTATCCAGAGTAACTTGGTGATCCTTTTCTGTGTTTTATTAAATAATGATTTTCAGATTTTTAGAAATGGTCAAACTTATCCAAATATGGTATTTTCATGGAAAACAGTGCAGCTGCAACAGATAGCACTTTAGGGATAATTTTCTGTAATCCAAAAAGAATTTGGATTCACTATAAAGTGCCTGTTCACTATAAAGTGCCACGTTTTGATATATTGAGCTTTAAACTTTAAGTAAATATTTTGGAACACATTTACATTTACATTTACATTTAGTCATTTAGCTGACGCTTTTATCCAAAGCGACTTACAAGTTCTGTACGACAAGCCATCAGGAAGGGCACAACTCTATCAGCTGAGCAACAATGTTCATCAAAGTGTTGAGTGCTACAGTGTAGGTTAGTTTATTAGGACAAGTGCATGACAGTACGGTTAGTTAGGGTTAGATTTTTTTATTGTTTTTTTTTTTTTTTTTTATTATTCAGATAATGGTTGAAGAAGTGCGTCTTTAGTCGACGGCGAAAGATTGGATGTGATTCGGCTGTCCTAACTGGGGTGGGTAGTTCATTCCACCATTGTGGGGCAAGGACTGAGAATAGGCGACTTCTCTTTGATGACCCTCCCGGAGCTTGGATAGGAGTAGGTCTGAGGCGGCCAGAAGATGCAGAGCGTAGGGGTCTTGAGGGTGTGTAGTTAGAGACCATTGACCGGAGGTAGGCGGGAGCGGTTCCCTTTGCCGCACGGTATGCTAGGTCGAGGGCCTTGAAGCGGATTCGTGCAGCAATGGGGAGCCAGTGCAGGTCCCTAAGAAGTGGGGTGACATGGGCCGACTTCGGTAGGTTTGAGATCAGGCGGGCCGCTGAGTTCTGAATGAGTTGAAGAGGCTTAGTGGCAGTGGCCGGGAGGCCAGCGAGCAGTGCATTGCAGTAGTCGAGGCGGGAGATGACTGTTGATTGGACGAGGAGTTGGGTGGCTTCTTTTGTCAGGAAGGGGCGTATCCTTCTGACGTTGCTCAGGAGGAATCGGCAGGTTCTGGTCGTCGCTGCGATGTGAGCAGAGAAGTTCAACTGGTCGTCGAGGACAACACCAAGGTTCTTGGCGGTCGGGGACGCAGTCACAGCTGTATTCTCGACTGTGATTGAAAGGTCGGTTAGGGGGGAGGATTTGGCCGGCAGGTGGAGCAATTCTGTTTTGCTTAGGTTCAGTTTGAGGTGGTTGGACGTCATCCAGGCTGAGATGTCGGACAGACAGGCCGAGATCCGCTCAGAGACGTGGATATCTGAGGGAGGGAAGGAGAGGAAGAGTTGAGTATCGTCGGCATAACAATGGTAGGAGAAGCCATGAGACGTGATAATGTTACCCAGTGATTTAGTGTAGAGGGAGAAGAGAAGGGGTCCTAAAACCGAGCCCTGGGGGACACCCGTCCGCAGGGGGCGGGTGGCCGACAGGGTCCCTCTCCATGACACTTGGTAGGAGCGGTCATTGAGGTATGATGACAGCCATGTCAGCGCAGAGCCAGCCACTCCCATTCCTGCGAGGGCCGCAAGGAGGATCTGGTGGTTGACTGTGTCGAAGGCTGCAGATAGATCTAGGAGAATCAGGACAGAGGAGAGGCCTTTCGCTTTTGCTAAGTGAAGTGCCTCTGTGACCGCAATGAGGGCTGTCTCTGTGGAGTGACCAGTCCTGAAGCCTGACTGATTAGGGTCTAGGAGGTCATTCTGTAAGAGATAAGCAGTAAGTTGGTTGGATACAGCACGTTCAAGTGTTTTAGAAAGGAAGGAGAGAAGAGAGACAGGACGGTAGTTGCCTATGACGGTAGGGTTCAGGGTTGGTTTTTTTATGAGCGGCGTGACTCTGGCTTGTTTTAGGGAGGTGGGGACCACCCCCGAGTTGAGTGAGGAGTTGATGGTTGCAGTTAGGAATGGGAGGATGTCTGGTGCTATGGTCTGGAGGAGTGGGGAGGGTAGCTGGTCCAGCTGGCAAGTAGTCGGACGGTTTGACGTTACCAGTGTCAGGGTCTCTGCTTCTGTAATGGGAGAGAAAGATGACAGAGTGAAGGATGAGGTTCTCGATTCAGCATTTGGAATGGGTGGGGGTTGGGAGAAGGAGCTGCGGATGTTCTCCACTTTTTCCTCAAAGAAGATCGCAAAGTCTTCGGCAGAGAAAGATGAGGGAGGGGGGGGTGGGGGGGGAGTGAGGAGGGAGGACATGGTAGCATGCAGTTTGCGAAGATTCTTGGCAGAGGCCTCGATCCTATGGTGGAAGAAAGAAGCTTTGGCATTAGTGATGGTTTTGGAGAATGTTAACAAGAGGTTGTGATATGTGTCGATGTCAGCAGTGAGGTGTGACTTTCTATACTTCCTTTCAGCTGCTCTCAGGACCTGTCTTTGTTCTCTCACTGGATCTGTCAGCCATGGACTGGGTGGGGAACGGCGGGCAGGTTTCTCAACGAGGCGACAGAGCTTGTCGAAGGAGGTTGCAAGGGCTGAAAGGAGGGTGGAGGTTGCCATCTCTGTGGAGAGAGCAGAGAAGGTGTCACTCAAAGGTAGAGCGGATAGTATGTCAGAGGAGAGGGTGGAGGGGGATAGGGAGGGCAGGTTGCGTCTGAGTGAGACTGTTTGAGTTGGGGTGAAGACCTTTCGGTTAAGCATGAGAGTTAGTGAGAAGGATATGAAGGAATGGTCAGATACATGTAGGGGAGTTACCGTGGTGTTAATGATGCTGGAGTTACGGGAAAATATGAGATCCAAGGAGTTGCCTGCTTTGTGGGTGGGAGGCATGGCAGTGGGAGTCAGGTCAAACGATTGTAGGAGGGAGACTACTATGACTGACTGAGATGAGTCAGGCAGGTTGAAGTCGCCCAGTAGAAGGAGAGGGGTACCATCTTCCGGTAAGGAGCTAAGAAGCATGTCCAGCTCATCTGTGAAGTGATCGAGTGTACCTGGAGGGCGGTAGAGTGTAACAATGGTGAGATTGAAAGGATTAGAGACAGATACTGCATGATATTCGAGAGAGGAGAGTGACAGTTCTGGGAGTGGTGTTACGTTTGTAGCCCATGAAGGAGATGTCATGAGGGCAGTGCCTCCACCCCGTCTGGAAGGTCGAGGTGTGTGAGTGAAGTTATAGTTTGTAGATAATGCTGCAGGTGTTGATGAGTTATTGGGGGTTATCCAGGTCTCAGTTAGAGCCAGGAGCTGCAGATTTAGACTATGGGCGTAGGCAGTAATGAAGTCAGCTTTCTTGACTGCTGATTGACAATTCCATAAGCCTCCCCGTACTGTGACAGGTGTATTAGTGGCTGTAGGAGGGTAGGAGAGATTAGCCGGGTTGCTAGCAAACTGGCGTGGATGGGTAGAGTCAGTTCTGGAGGAGCAGATTGTGGATATAGGTATGAGACACATTGTCTTGTCAAGAGTGGCAGGGAGGAAGTAGAGAGATAGCAGTGTGGGAGGGAAATATAGGATTATGGTGTACTTAGCACTGGGTGGATCGGTGGATCCCTCGGCAGAGAACTCCAGGAAAACTCCTCCTCTTTGTCCCTCTTCGTTTCTCGACGCTTCGCTGACGCTACACCAGCAAGCCTTTAAATCACTATCACTATCACTATCACTAATTAGTGCTGTCTTAACACCTGGCCCTTAATGGGGGCACTTAACAAAACAAAATGGCCGTTTTAAACACGCCCCTTTAATCAAGTCAGCTGGTTCCTCACTTTTAAGATTCACTAATAAACTTAAAATGGCTTACCCTAGTTTTCAGTATAAAGCAATGTTTCTCAGTGAGTGTGTCCTGTCCTTCCTTAACAGAGCCCAGTACAGAGTGATTTCAACACAGTGTGGACCTCTGCTTTTAAACAGGGCAGGCTCTTAATGGCTCACTCAGCAAATCAGATGCTACTAGTAAACAGGAAACAGTCCCTTAATGGGGGCACTTAACTAAACAAAATGGCCGTTTTAAACACGCCCCTTTAATCAAGTCAGCTGGTTCCTCACTTTTAAGATTCACTAATAAACTTAAAATGGCTTACCCTAGTTTTCAGTATAAAGCAATGTTTCTCAGTGAGTGTGTCCTGTCCTTCCTTAACAGAGCCCAGTACAGGAACACGCAACCTAAAACACCTTCCTCTCCCAAACCGTTCCTGCAATTGTTTTATGTTGCATGATGATCATGGATACATTTATTATGTATTGTATTTTTTATGTTTAAATATCAACATAATCTGTCTGTCCACCCTCAGTACATTTACTATCAATATAATATAGTAGTCTGACTTCATCATCTTTTCAAATGCACACACATAGAGGGAGAATGCCCCCCCCCCCTCCTTCCCAGTCATAAGTCCCCACCCTGCTGTTCTCTGTCGCTCTGAACAGGGCTTTTAGCTTGTTGTTAGCTTATGGTAACGGGACATTAATTCCGGTCTTAAACACAACGTGGTCATAAAGGAATGGCAAGGATTGCAAAGCATGTTATATGCATTTGACCCGTTGCGGAATAAAACAGCAGGGATTTGTTTTGGGTCGCAAAAACACTACCCTTGCTGTGTTTCAATAGGCTTGTTCGAGATGGATTTCGGTTTGCCTCGACTAGTAGACGAGAGTAGCCGAGTGAAGCCGGGGGAGGAGTTAAAAAGGCGGACACTGCCGATTTCACGAGAGCCTCTCGCCTAGTCTCGCATGGCAGATACGCTTTCACGTCACCACACACACATTACACACCTGTCCAGCTCATTATAATGCGATGGCAAAATTAGATCAGATTCAAATGTACAGCACACCATATACTGCTATAGTGGAATATACTATTCATATACCATAATGTATACCATCTTGTTGCACGCTCCTGGCCGCACGCACACACAACACACTGCTGAATAATTCTGTTTTGCATCAATATATATGTATATGTATACTGTGTATATTGAGGCAAAACAGAATTATATATACAGTATTGAGGCAAAACAGACGACGCATGTGTGTGTGTGTGTGTGTCTGACAGCTTGAAGTTTATCATGATGATATGATGATAACGCATAACATAATAAAGTTTTCAATCAATCAATCAAACGTCTCATAACTCCCTGGCTGTCACGTGGCTGGTGACTGACAACCTTTCTGATCCAATAGGCGCTTTGCCCGACCATAGCAAGTCGCTTCCCAGCCGGGAGCAGCCGAGTGAGAGGTACTGTGGCGCCTCGCTCTGAAGGCTGCTTGTGGCTCGCTCCCGCGGGAGTTCCACGCCTCGCCTCGTCAGATTTTCAGAGCAAGTCGGACAACATTCTAACCGTCATGCAACGCGCTTGGCGAGGCAGTAGTAAAACCTGCGCAGATCTGCGTCCGCCTATCTCATCTCGAACAAGCCTAATGTCCGCGTTCCAGATCCAGACGCTACTACTGCTGAGCTGAGAGACGCTACTGCTCACTGCTCAGCCTGCTGTGTGGAGATGTATCCTATTGGCTGTGTGCTGGAGCGGATATGAGTCACGACACCACGGATTTTCAAAATAAGAGTATCATAATGACCTTAATGTTGCTAGTTCTCAGAGCCTAGTTATTATAGCTGGAGCTGCGCGTGGGCATAAATGAGACCCGCTATAGGATTTCAAAATAAGACTGTTGTCATTCTATATTTTTAAAGAACATTGCCAGGCATCTCGCGGAACCCCTGTCAGCTCTCCGCGGAACCCCTTTGTGCCGCGGAACCCCTGTTGAGAACCGCTGGTCTATAAGATCTATTTTCTGGTATTCCAAGTTTAGTCAGGATAATAGAACTTGCATTATCATTCTCGAGAATACACTTTTCATTGACCGTGTTTCCAGCTCCTCACGGACCCGACTGAACGTTATGAATTAAAAGTTTATTCTGGAGCATATGAGCAAATTCAGTAACTTTCTGAACTTGTAAGTCGCTTTGGATAAAAGCGTCAGCTAAATGTAAATTTACATGTACATATCCCTTATTAAAACGAATAACAGCCTGAAAAAACAATTCAGCTTATTCAATTGTTGTAGAATGGCTATAGCCAGGCGGTTAGGTGGCCGAGCGGAGATTGCGTTCGTCACCAACCCCGGAGCTGTGAGCTGGATTCGCCTGTTCGAATCCAGCTCACACCCCCGGGGTTGTCACCAGCTTGGCTGGCCGTCTGCACTAATACAATTGGCTGTATTAGAGGGTGGGAGAAGCTGGCGGGGTGGGTCCGGGTCGTTGTAAACAGCGACTCCTACAGTTCGGTCGGGGCGCCTGCTAAGCGCGGATAGGACCTGAGGGGGATAGTGTGGTCCTCCCACACGCTACGCCCTCTCAGTGAGAATCCGCGCTGCCAGGTGAAAAGAAGCGGTGATTGGCTGGACGTGTGTTGGAGGAAGCACGTGGTAGCCTCCACTCTCCCAGATGATCTGACTGTGGGGGGTAAGTGCGCAGCGACCAGGAAGGGATTGGGAATTGGCATACGACTAACATTGGGATGGGAGAAAATCAGAGGAAAATGGAGGGGGAAAAAGACCAATAAAAAAAATACAAATGGCTATAGCCAATTTTACTCACCGCTTAGGGTCGGAATCACCAGTTTCATCACGATACGATACAATATCGATTTTTTTTTCTTTTTTCCCGGACCTTTTTTGAGGGCACTCCATCCACCCCCCCCCTCTTCGGGGGACAACTTTATTATTTATTATACGTTTTAATTATTTACAGTACAAAATTAAATAAAAAGTGTAGTAAAATAAGAAAAATATTAAAAAATATATATTTCATTGCCCTATCGGAGGGGGGGAACTCAGACTAGATATTGACAAACAAATTACAACTAAGGACAATGAAGGACAACAACGAATACACATGAATGAATGAATGAATGAAAACTTTATTTAACAGATTGCAGAATGGGTACAATACAGTACGGCTCAATACATACAATTGTTAAGGGGATGCAGACCTGAGAAAGACATTTGTCTTGTTTCCATCAGGGTCCCCCATTTTCAATTCATATAGACATTTATGACATACACAACATACATGACATTTATGGCATAGGGACATATAGGTATTTAGTACTGATACATTTGTGACATAACGGTATTCAAATATACAGTACTGTTACCCCTAGATCCTGACAGAGTATATACATATGATGGGGAGGGGACTGTACATTAGGAGGGGGTGGGTGGGTGGGAGGGAAATATACACCGGCTACCCTCCCCACTCCTCCAGACCATAGCACCGGACATCCTCCCATTCCTAACTGCAACCATCAACTCCTCACTCAACTCGGGGGTGGTCCCCACCTCCCTAAAACAAGCCAGAGTCACGCCCCTCATAAAAAAACCAACCCTGAACCCCACCGTCATAGCCAACTATCGTCCTGTCTCTCTTCTCTCCTTTCTTTCTAAAACACTTGAACGTGCTGTATCCAACCAACTTACTGCTTATCTCTTACAGAATGACCTCCTAGACCCCAATCAGTCTGGCTTCCGGACTGGCCACTCCACAGAAACGGCCCTCATTGCGGTCACAGAGGCACTTCACTTAGCAAAAGCGAAAGGCCTCTCCTCTGTCCTGATTCTCCTAGATCTATCTGCAGCCTTCGACACAGTCAACCATCAGATCCTCCTCGCGGCCCTCGCAGGAATGGGAGTGGCTGGATCTGCGCTGACATGGCTGACATCATACCTCAACGACCGCTCCTACCAAGTGTCATGGAGAGGGACTCTGTCGGCCACCCGCCCCCTCCGGACGGGTGTCCCCCAGGGCTCGGTCCTAGGACCCCTTCTCTTCTCCCTCTACACTAAATCACTGGGTAACATTATCACGTCTCATGGCTTCTCATATCATTGTTATGCCGATGATACTCAACTCTTCCTCTCCTTCCCTCCCTCAGATATCCACGTCTCTGAGCGGATCTCGGCCTGTCTGTCCGACATCTCCGCCTGGATGACGACCAACCACCTCAAACTGAACCTAAGCAAAACAGAATTGCTCCACCTGCCGGCCAAATCCTCCCCCCTGACCGACCTCTCCATCACAGTCGAGAATGCAGCTGTGACCGCGTCCCCGACCGCCAAGAACCTTGGTGTTGTCCTCGACGACCAGTTGAACTTCTCTGCTCACATCGCAGCGACAACCAGAACCTGCAGATTCCTCCTGAGCAACGTCAGAAGGATACGCCCCTTCCTGACAAAAGAAGCCACCCAACTCCTCATCCAATCAACAGTCATCTCCCGCCTCGACTACTGCAACGCACTGCTAGCTGGCCTCCCGGCCACTGCCACCAAGCCTCTTCAACTCATTCAAAACGCAGCGGCCCGCCTGATATCAAACCTACCGAAGTCGGCCCATGTCACCCCACTTCTTAGGGACCTGCACTGGCTCCCCATTGCTGCACGTATCCGCTTCAAGGCCCTCGACCTAGCATACCGTGCAGCAAAGGGAACCGCTCCCGCCTACCTCCGGTCAATGGTCTCTAACTACACACCCTCAAGACCCCTACGCTCTGCATCTTCTGGCCGCCTCAGACCTACTCCTATCCAAGCTCCCGGAGGGTCATCAAAGAGAAGCCGCCTATTCTCAGTCCTTGCCCCACAATGGTGGAATGAACTACCCATCCCAGTTAGGACAGCCGAATCCCGTCCAATCTTTCGCCGTCGACTAAAGACTCACTTCTTCAACCATTATCTGAAATGATAAAAAAAAAAAGAAAAAAAAAATCTAACCCTGACTAACCTTACTGTCATGCACTTGTCCTAATAAACTAACCTACACTGTAACACGCAACACTTGATGAACATTGTTACTCAGCTGATAGAGTTGTACCCTTCTTGCTGTCTTGTCGTACAGAACTTGTAAGTCGCTTTGGATAAAAGCGTCAGCTAAATGACTAAATGTAAATGTAAATGTAAATATACATGCGGTGGTGAGGAGACTGTCTATTAGGAGGTGGTGGGGGTTTTGGGCATTTACGGTGGCCAGTTTCGAATTGCAGCCTCCCGTAGGTGCTCTTTAAGAGCAGGTTTGAATGTGGGCAGGGATTCACATTCCTTTACAGCATTGGGTAGGGCGTTCCACATTGTTGTGGCATAATTGCGAAACGTGTTTAGTCCCTTGTTTGAGCCGAATCTGGGTTTAACATGATTTGTTGAGCTTCCTCTGGTGTAGTGGTTGTGGTATTCACTGACCTTTGGGAAGTATTTTGACATGTACATGGGCACCCTGGTCGTATAGTGTATCTTGTAGACCAGGCCCATTGCAAGTTGCTGTACTCTGTCGTCTACTCTAAGCCATCCTAGGTTGGCAAAGTGGGCAGGGGTGAGGTGGGTTCTGGGGTTCAGGTCAAGTAGTAGTCTGACCAGTTTGTTTTGTGATGTTTGTAATTTTGTTTTAAGCGCCTTTGAGGTGCTTTGGTACCATGAGGTGCACGCATAGTCATAGTACCCTTGAATGAGTGCTCCTGCCAGAGTCTTCAGGGTATTCTTGTTTACCAGAGAGGAGATCCGGTACAAGAATCGAGTTCGTTGGTTGACTTTTTTTATTACATTGGATGCCATTTTGTCACAGGAAAGATTTGCCTCTAGGATGGAACCCAGGTAGGTAATTTTGTCTTTCCTTGTGACAATATTGTCACCCACTGTAACTGAGAATCCGTCGGTCTTGCTGAGTTTGTTATTTGAACCGAAGAGAATGGACTCTGTTTTGCCCATGTGTAATGATAGTTTGTTATCAGCGAGCCATATGCAGATTTTGCCTAGTTCCGTGCTGAGGGTTTTTTCAACCTGCAATTTGTTCTTGTCAGAGACCAGCAGGGCTGAGTCGTCCGCAAACAGGAACAAGTTGCAGTCACAGGCTGACGACATGTCATTTGCATAAATTAGGAAGAGTAGCTGTCCTAGTATGCTTCCTTGTGGAACACCACAGCTCACTGTGAGGGGGGGGGGATAGAGTACCGTTTACCTCTACCATCTGTTCTCTCCCCTCCAGGTAGGATTGCATCCAGCTCACTGATAAGCTATCAAAACCAATTGCTTTTAGCTTGTCCATTAGAATGGAGTGATTGACAGTGTCGAAGGCCTTTTGTAGGTCCAGCATGACCATGCCGCAGTATTTGCCCGCGTCCACCTCTTGTTTGATGTGGTCGTTCAAATAGAGGAGGCATGTGTCAGTGGAGTGGGACGTTCTGAAGCCAGATTGGAATTCGTAGATTAGATTTTTTTCCGCCAAGTACTTTTCGACCTGTTCATAGACTATTTTCTCCATGACTTTCGAGATGGAGGTAAGAATAGAAACAGGGCGGTAGTTGCCTGGGTCTAATTTGCTGCCCTTTTTGTGTAGAGGGGTCACTCTCGCAATTTTGAAGTCCTTGGGGACGTGCCCCTGTTTTATAGAGAGGTTTATTATGTGTGTGATGACTGGGGTGATGGCGGCTGCTGCGTCTCTGAGGAATTTTGAGGGGATGTTGTCATGGCCAGTGGCCTTGTTAGGTTGGAGGGCGCTCAATTTTTTGAGTACCTCATCGGTTGTTACCATTTCAAGTTTGAAGTCGTCTTTGTGGACCCCTAGGTTTTTGTAGTATGCTACTATGTGTTCTACCCCATAATGCCCTGAGTGGGAGGGTAGTTTGTTTACCAGTGTTGTGGCTATGTTTGTGAAGAAGATGTTTAAGTAATTGGCTACATCCAGCTTGTCTGTGATGAGCGTGTTGTCCGTCTTTATGTTTATGTTTGAGAATCTGGTTTTAAGTTTTTTACTGCAGCCTAGTTGATTATTGAGTAATTTCCAAAGTTCGCAGGGTTTGTTTTTGTTTTCCTCAGTTTTGTCGTTGATGAAATTTCTTTTTGCGGTTCTGATCATGGTGTTTACGTCATTTCTTAGTCTGTTTCTTTGGATTTTTAGTTCAACCACGTGGGCTTGGAGTTCACTGTTTGAGCTTTTGGAAAGCTTTGTCTGACTTTTATGAAGTTCAGAGCATTTTTTGTCTCTGGTTTTCATAGCGGCCAGTATTTCAGTGTGCATCCATGCCTCAGCGCGATTTTTAACCCTGGTGGTTCTTATCGGTGCCATGTTGTTGAGTATTGCTGTGAATTTGGTTTTGAATCCAAGCCATGTTTCTTCAACCTGTGTACCACTGAGTTCATCTGACCAGTCCAAGCTCCCCAGTTCTAGGTTAAAGGCCTCTCTAGAGTAAGTTTTGAGGTCTCTAGATGTGACTGTTTTGTGACAGCCGGCCTTCTGTTTTAGCTTTTTGCGGGTACAGAAAATCATATAATGATCACTTAACCCGCATGCTATCACCCCTTTATTGGAGATCATTGACTTGTCAGTGGTCAAAATGAGGTCAATGGTGGTTTGTGTCGAATCGCATACCCTTGTGGGTTGGGTAATTAGCTGGCTGAAACCGTGCAGATCAGAAAACCTACTGAA
Source organism: Notolepis coatsorum (assembly GCF_963971535.1). Lineage (NCBI taxonomy): Eukaryota > Metazoa > Chordata > Actinopteri > Aulopiformes > Paralepididae > Notolepis > Notolepis coatsorum. The sequence goes on along the minus strand of NC_140178.1, from coordinate 65,173,919 downwards.
GGCCTTGAAGACGGGTGCTGATTTACGCAGCATATCCGTGTTCCAGTCCCCAATAAGAATTTTTTCTACCCCCCCCCAGATAGCAAAAAATTAGTGAATCAACGTTGAAATAGGGTTCAGCAGAAATATTGAATCTATGTTGAAGCCTGACATCTAAATTATATAGATCGTTGTCTATGACCCTAACGTTGAATCAACGTTAGGTGTCAACCATAGCTGATACTATATCAATGTTGATTCAACCATCATCTAAATGGTAATATACATGCACATTTTAGTTGATTTTATATTGAATCAATGTTAGACATCAATGTTTATTCAACCATAATCTAAATGGTAATCTACATGCACATTTTAGTTGATTTTATATTGAATCAATGTTAGACATCAATGTTTATTCAACCATAATCTAAATGGTACTCTACTTGTACATTTGTAACTTGTACATCTACTTGTAACTTGTAAAGTTAAGGAATCAATACTGATTAATGTACATTTTACATTAAAATATTGCTGCTGATATGTATACATCATAACATTACATGTTTTTTTCCTGCTGTTAAACACACTATTGTTAAATAAATAATAATAAAATTCTTATATGACCATATTTCCAAAAATGTGTGAACAAAAATGACAACATGGCTTTAATATGAAAATTTATTTTTTTCTAGGGTATCAGAATATCAGAACTTCCAGTGACTAAAACTTTTTACAAAAAACAAATAACAGACCTTATAACAGGCTTTCATTAACAATATAGCCACTGCCAGAATAGTGACACACATATTGTGTGTGGTGAGCACACGCATTCATGCACAACGAAGACAAGATTGCAATCATTTTAACTATAAATTTATGAGCTCAAAGTATGAGCTCACTACTGACTGAAATGTCCAACAAAAAGCATCAATTGTCAAATAATATTGATCACATTAACTAGACTAGATGTTTGAGGAAATTAGAAAGGGAACAACAACTTAACCCTTGTGTCTGATCAGATTCGTATTTGTTTGATAACTTTGCAGTGATGAGCCAACATAATATGTGGCATAATCTTTTAATTATCTTGTATTTTTTTTTTTACTCTTCATAAATTGTTTATTCCACTTCAGCCCGATCATAACCACCACATATTCTTTTTTTTGTCATATTTAACAACTCTTTTCAGAAAAGTGGGAGTATTTCATTACAAAAATAATATAAAAAATGGTTATGATCAGGGCTGAAGTTGAATAAAATATTTATGGAAAAGAAAGTGGGAAATTATTTCAACATAATCTTTTTATGGAGTTTTTCAATTTAGTCCCCTAATACTTTAGTTTTCAGACACAAGGGTTAAATATAAACAATGGCATAGGATTTGAATTTAAACACAGTGGAGCTTAGATGATCTACAGTTGTCCACGACTTATCCTCCAAGGCATCTGCTATATAATAATCTTCAGATTTACTTAAGTGTTATTAGTAGGTTACAGCAGTAAGCATTAGTTTGCTCAGTCAATTATGGCCAATTCGTTTTATATTGTTTAATACAGTTAAATAAATAGATAAATGAAAAGCAATTTTTTTTTGATTTTTTCTAAAAACTCATAAAATATATTGGGTCGCACCTAAATCGGCAGGGTCGGTCGGCAACCTGAAACCAACTATTAATTTTGTTAGGCCTGGGCAGCTCCCAGGTGTGAATGGAACTCTGTGAATGTGAAGCAGGGCGTAGCTGAAAAAGAGCATCTGTGCTCAGCGAACCTACCCTGGGTAAATAAAGGTTAAAATTAAAAATAAAAAAAATAAACACTGCAAGAACAGGCTGAAGCATAAGTCATTCAAGTAGATGCCGTCCATGGAAGAACAGTGTCCAGGGTAATTCCTTGTACTGTATGAACCAGGGAAACAGTGTGCTGGGGTACCCCAAGTTTGACTCTGGTTCGCTTGACAATTAAGTTTGGGTCACTTCGGTTCCAAGAACAGGCTGAAGCAGCATATTCAAGTAGATGCCGTCCATGGAAGAACAGTGTCCATCAGGGTAATTCCTTGTACTGTATGAACCAGGGAAACAGTGTGTGCTGTGCTGTGCTGGGGTACCCTAAGTTTGACTCTGGTTCGCTTGACAATTAAGTTTGGGTCACTTCGGTTCCAAGAACAGGCTGAAGCAGCATAAGTCATTCAAGTAGATGCCAGGGTAATTCCTTGTACTGTATGAACCAGGGAAACAGTGTGTGCTGTGCTGTGCTGGGGTACCCTAAGTTTGACTCTGGTTCGCTTGACAATTAAGTTTGGGTCACTTCGGTTCCAAGAACAGGCTGAAGCAGCATAAGTCATTCAAGTAGATGCCAGGGTAATTCCTTGTACTGTATGAACCAGGGAAACAGTGTGTGCTGTGCTGTGCTGGGGTACCCTAAGTTTGACTCTGGTTCGCTTGACTTAAGTTTGGGTCACTTCGGTTCCTTGAGATGCCTCCCTCCCGGTCTGGCGCATAACGAAGCCACTTCTTGACAGTTTCGCTGTAGTCCTGGTCGGTCAGCTTGGGGTCAAACTGTCGAGCAGCAGCTGATAGACACAAAAATAAAAAAGGGAGGAAGAGAGGTGGGTGAGATGATGTACGATGATAAGAGCACCCGGCCCTCACTTCACACGAGTGCGATTTTTTTTAATCACTCAATTACTCACTCTGTAGGTCTACAGTAACAAGCTACAGTCAGCATCCAGTTAGACTGGACAGGAAAGAGAATTAAGCAATCGCCTAGCCTGACACCATCTAGGCAATACAATGTGTATCCATGCACCTCTAAAGCTCAATTACGTTGTCCATTTCTTATAGGTTGCACTTTCATCACTTTATTCCAACATAACACTTTTTTTTTAAGTTTTTGCAACAGCATAATTATATTCTGAATCACCAGCATCACCAGCATCACCACCTCACTACCTAAACTTAACCTATGAAGTAGTTTGCAGGGGAGGAAGCTCACCAAACATGCAGGCTTGTAGTGTGGTGTGCTTGAATGGCTTCTTGCTTTCTGAACAACGCTTGTCTTTCTTTCCAGCCCAGTTGAACCCACTGGCCAGGGCGTTGGTCATAGCAGTTTTCAACATCAGTCTGATCAGGTTCTCTGAATTGGTGCCTCCTACCAAAGCCAGGCGAGAAATCTAAATCAGAGAGAAGAAAATGAAGGCCCTGCGTTAGAAACAGCATAACGTTTATTTTATGAACACAGAGCAACCAACTTGTTTATACACACACTTTATGCATGCACTGATATTCCAGCCCATGCCAGTCATTAGGTTTAACCACATTAACCCCCCTGTCCATATGTAAACGGTATATTTGAACAATTTCAAAACGTTTCATAAATAGCAGATATACAAGCTCTAACACGTTTTGAACTAGAAAGTGCTAAACACATTTTTCCCCTGAACAAGACCACACTGAAACGATCTACATTTGATAAATGAATGCAGTTCAATAAATTACCATCTTTTGACGGACTGATTGCTCCATCAGTAATGATTCTGCCTCATTGAAGTCTTGTTCACTGGCGATTGGCAGCTGGAAGGGGAGCATAGTGGTTGTGGTGGCCACGCCGTGTCCCCTGGTCCCACCAGATATGTTGCCCTCAGCCAACTCGGTCTTGATGAACTGCACATCTCTCGATAGATCCTTCACCACGACAAGTAATTCAGCCAGCATTGAATTATTCTTCTGGATGGTAAGGTCTTCAGAAGAAGAGTTAAAATCATTAAGTGAGAAATAAAAATAAGCAGCAAATCACACGAGGAATTACACCATGTCCAATAGACTTGCCTTTCAGAAGCTGCCCGTCATCGCCGGCCATCTGTCTACGCTGTGAAACACCAGATTGCCCTGAGCTGTGTCCTGACATCGCTGTAGAAACAAAATCATAGTTATATATTTCACTAGTTTGACTGCATTGGATCAAACTGGTGGTAGTTCCCTCTAAAATGGCATACCATTTTGTGCATGTTGTGAGAGACCAGGGGGACTGTAGTATTGCCCCGAGCTGCATCCCGACATCCCTGTAGAAACAAATCATTATATTTAAAAATACAAAATCTGACTTGTCAGTCAAATTAACATACATGTCATAATCACTAACACCGGTTCCTGACAGGCAGCAAGCGAGCGAACTGGAGACGAAATCGCACACGACACTGTCCTGATATGACGCAGCGCGTGTCCGAGTGTGTGTTACCTGGATTCTCGACCAATAAAAAGTGTTTAGGGGCGGGACTCGGCCGCGTAATCGCTCAACTAGAGACACAGCGAGCGAATATTTGAGGGGTGAACGACATCGCTGCTCAGTTCACTGTCGCTCGCGGCAGGTCAGGATAGTCTGATTGAAACGAATACATTTTAATCACTTTTTCTCGCTCGCTCGCGTCGCTCTATGTCAGGAAGGGGTGTAAGGAGTTGTATCCCCGTCTCTCAAAACACTGTTACTGAAAGAGTACAGTATCATACCACTACTTGCACTTTGTCGATCTTGCAGCTGCTGGACATGTGAGGCCTGCTGCTGCTGGTGATACTGAACAATATCAAATCCTGGCATCTCGGCTGAAACACAGTAGGAAATACACAAAGTTATTAGCAAATGACGCTATTGTAATCCCCCATGTGAGAAAATGTTTGATTTCCATTCAGCTGATTTCACGTGCACTGCCAAATACTACTTTAATAAAAATATCAAAGACAATGCGAGATAATACAGATATTTTAAACATGCCAGAATATTATGTTATGAGATTGCTTGATAACTCACCATTATGTTGAGTTAGCGATTGCCGGTAGTTGCTAGTAACCAGATCTACAAAGGGGAAATGTAAAATAAGTTGCGACTCAAACATGGTGGAAATTGTGCTCAATATAAAAGCATTATGTACAACTACACATTTTTATTGTGACATTGCTTGCAAGTTGTGAAGGCTTTGAATTTGTGTAGTGGGCTGGCATGCACATTGTAAACATGTATTCTGTTGCATGCATGATGCCAGCGACCTGCCAGCCATCTCCTCACAAGAACACAGATATGGGTTCACTTACTGTTATTTGGATCAGGAGTCTGCAACAAATCTAAATAGCTGTAGATCATGCCACCATCCAAAGAATCTAAAAAAGGTAAGCCAGGGTGAGAATTGAAGATGCTACAAATCATGTTTAAACAGTCATCTAGTTGGCATTTTAACATGCATAGCAACATACCATTCATTGTAGGGTCTTGGCCAACAACTGGAGGGTTGACGGATCTTAGCGCCTTACGAGACCGGCTCGATTTTGGAGTCTGTCCTACAACATATTTTAGTTGGCATGTTATTCACAATGTATATATTTTGGGCCAACTATAGAATAACTGCAAGAAATGCAGAAGTCCAATCAAATTAAAATGCTCAATTTGTCGGTACATGGTCAGACTAATTTGTTTAACTGTTTATTATTATTATTATTATTAACTGTAGCCATTTCCAAAGTGCCTATATAAAATAAATGCATTGCATCAATACCTGGGAAACCCACATCAGGTGCTTTGGCAAAACGTTTTCTTTTGGCGTCGCCACTCGAGTCAGAGTCCGAGTGCACATACTGCTGATTTGGCCTAAAAAAAAGTATATATATACACACATATAAATAAATGTAGTTATGATACTACGTTTATTAGTCAAGGCTAAAGTCTGAATACATAGGCCCTCAGGCCACTGTGTGTTATCCTTTTAGCACTACTTGCAACTACAACAGCAGTGCCATTATTTACAACACCCTAGGGAGAGTTGTCCCTTTAACAAAGTGAACACTGTACCTGGATCTTCTTTTTTGGCAGAGATCTCCTTCGTCCTCAGATTCAATTTCAGAGGTTGGACACATAGTTGAGGTGTACTTGGTCTCTCGTTTTTTGGCCTCATCATGGGTCTCTGGAAAGAGCAGAGAGAAAATGACAATTAACATATCTGCAGTCCAGTGTTTAACGAAAAAATATATGTACCTCTTATCATATGTGCATCGTCACAATTTGCGTCCTCACTTTTTGTGTATGTGTTGCACGAAATACTCACCACACGTAGTAAGCTCACGTACATCCTTATAGGTGATCCATTTAGCATCTGGTTGCAGTCCATCTCGAAGGGCTTTTGTGAGCTTTATGTGTTTAGGGGGCCATAACACAGTCTGGTCTTTAGCATTAAACCAGCTCCCTAGAACTACTGCTGTCCCACCATTTGGGAACTGTACAACTGACCACAGCACCACCTCACCATTCATCTTCAAAGGGCTGAAATGAGAATTTACGGTACTCATAATGATCTCTCCTTACAAGCCATTCCCATACCGTCCTAAACTAATATAATCCAGCCTTATTTCTGTCTGTAGTCGTCGGTGTAGGTTATCCAGTGTACATATCCACACGGTCCTCGTCTAGGGCTCCTCGGGTGAAAGCGCCGGGGTAAGCAGCCCAGCCTGGATAAGCACACTAGCTGGTACGAGGAAACGTTGGTAATGCTGGTCACTGTAGAACGGTAGCCGCACGATACACTATACATAATAGACTAATAATAATAGAATAGGTCGAACTCAACGATACAGCTTTAAACTCTGACACTTCAGCTATCAATTTGCACGCGGTCTCAAGGCTCTATTTTGGGGCAAAACGGGCACACTTCACAGCACGTTGTATCGTGGTGAAGGCTTCAACTTATTGGGGTAACTAACTGCTGTATCCACCTAAAACGTATTTATACGTAAGGTGAATAATCTATAGTACCAGCCTTATTTCTGTCTGTAGTCGTCGGTGTAGGTTATCCAGTGTACATATCCACACGGTCCTCGTCTAGGGCTCCTCGGGTGAAAGCGCCTGGGTAAGCAGCCCAGCCTGGATAAGCACACTAGCTGGTACGAGGAAACGTTGGTAATGCTGGTCACTGTAGAACGGTAGCCGCACGATACACTATACATAATAGACTAATAATAATAGAATAGGTCGAACTCAACGATACAGCTTTAAACTCTGACACTTCAGCTATCAATTTGCACGCAGTCTCAAGGCTCTATTTTGGGGCAAAACGGGCACACTTCACAGCACGTTGTATCGTGGTGAATGCTTCAACTTATTGGGGTAACTAACTGCTGTATCCACCTGAAACGTATTTATACGTAAGGTGAATAATCTATAGTACCAGCCTTATTTCTGTCTGTAGTCGTCGGTGTAGGTTATCCAGTGTACATATCCACACGGTCCTCGTCTAGGGCTCCTCGGGTGAAAGCGCCAGGGTAAGCAGCCCAGCCTGGATAAGCACACTAGCTGGTACGAGGAAACGTTGGTAATGCTGGTCACTGTAGAACGGTAGCCGCACGATACACTATACATAATAGACTAATAATAATAGAATAGGTCGAACCAGCTCTCTAGAACTACTGCTGTCCCACCATTTGGGAACTGTACAACTGACCACAGCACCACCTCACCATTCATCTTCAAAGGGCTGAAATGAGAATTTACGGTACTCATAATGATCTCTCCTTACAAGCCATTCCCATACCGTCCTACAAAGCCAAAGTGCACTACACACATTGCATTTTTGAAGCATTTAAAGGAAAACTCCAACATTTTGTGAAATTAGCTTATTTGACATCTTCCCTGGAGTTATAAGAAGATACATACCTTTTTCGTCTCTCTGCATGCATTGGGCTTAGGGAACGCCTGGACAGTTAGCCTAGCTTAACTTCATCACTGGAAGTGGGGCAGACATCTAACCTAGTTCACTACAGTCAGGAAATATACTCCAAATACAATCAAAATACAACTCCCAAACGTTCCCGTAAACATGTTGTGACCTGTGTATTTACCACGTCTCCCAGTCACACAAGTCACACAAGTCTCCAAGTCACACAAGTCTCCCAGTCACACAAGTCTCCAAGTCACATGAGTCACACAAGTCTCCAAGTCACACAAGTCCAAGTCTCCAAGTCACACAAGTCACACAAGTCACACAAGTCACACAAGTCCAAGTCACACAAGTCACACAAGTCTCCAAGTCACACAAGTCTCCAAGTCACACAAGTCTCCAAGTCACACAAGTCACACAAGTCCAAGTCACACAAGTCACACAAGTCCAAGTCACACGAGTCACACAAGTCTCCAAGTCACACAAGTCACACAAGTCACACAAGTCACACAAGTCACACAAGTCTCCAAGTCACACAAGTCTCCCAGTCACACAAGTCTCCAAGTCTCCAAGTCACACAAGTCACACAAGTCACACAAGTCCAAGTCACACAAGTCACACAAGTCTCCAAGTCACACAAGTCTCCAAGTCACACAAGTCTCCAAGTCACATAAGTCACACAAGTCACACAAGTCACACAAGTCACACAAGTCTCCAAGTCACACAAGTCACACAAGTATCCAAGTCACACAAGTCTCCAAGTCACACAAGTCACACAAGTCACACAAGTCCAAGTCACACAAGTCACACAAGTCTCCAAGTCACACAAGTCACACAAGTCTCCAAGTCACAAAAGTCTCCCAGTCACACGAGACTCATGTGACTGGGAGACTCGTGTGACTTGTGTGACTGGGAGACGGGGTAAACACACAGGTCACAACATGTTTACAGGAACGTTTGGGAGTTGTATTTGGAGTATATTTCCTGACTGTAGTGAACTAGGCTAGATGTCTGCCCCACTTCCAGTGATGAAGTTAAGCTAGGCTAACGGTCCAGGCGTTCCCTAAGCCCAAAGCATGCAGAGAGACGAAAAAGGTATGCATCTTCTTGTCCAACTCCAGGGAAGATGTTAAATAAGCTAATTTCACAAAATGTTGGAGTTTTCCTTTAAGCGTTTCAATTGGCCAGCCAAACATGTTATCTGTGTACATGTAATATTGTACTAATTGTGTATTTATTAATGAGGTAAGTTATGCCCCGAAATCCGACGTTAGAGTCAGTGTGTCAATATAGTTACTGCACTTTAGCTTTGTAAGGCAGTATGGTTATGCTGTTAAATGAAGTAGTGGTATTGCAATGGCACCATCTCCGTCTGGAGAGAGAAGACATTTGCGCTTGATATAGCGAAGTTTACCTATCCCTATATCTTCTTGCAAGCCACTGACCTTGTATGTACCAATGTATGATGATTCACAGGGATACATGTAGTATGGCTGTTTGTGTCTGTACTTTCTGTAAATTATATATACCTCTTCCTCTGATTTAAGAATATTCTCTACTAATGCAAATCCATCTCCAACCTCAATACAATTGTCTCCTTTCTTTGTGGACAAAGTAAACCGATGAGTGGAGACCTTCCTGTACTGTTGTGAAGAAGTAAACTGTCAAGTCAAGTCAAGTCAAGTCAGTTTTATTTGTATAGCACGTTTACAAATGACTAACAGCCAAACCAAAGTGCTTCACAACATGATAAAAAACACATACAAACTGTGGGGGGACAGGCCCATCAGTGTGAATATTACGCAAAATTGGATCATCTGTGGGACATGGGGATCCAACATGTGGAATTTCAGACAACCTTTTCACTACCTGTTGTAGAGGCTGATGTGGCTTGCGTAGAAGATGCTTAATTTGTCCAAGATAGTTCTCAAAAGGGAATCCTGAGATATTATCTAGAGTGCCAAACTTCCTGTATTCCTCAGCCAAATTAATAAGCTGGTGTACATTGTACACAATTTCACCTCTTCCATACACTGTCCCAAAGTGTTCAACAAAAGAAACCATCAGCTTGTGCGCAAAGGCCAACATTTCCTCAGAAATACTAGGGGACAGCAACAAGTACATTCCAACAGAAAACAACATGAAGTTGTCATACAGCTCACTGGGGAGGGAATCCTTCAAAACAACAGGACCCCAATACAACATGAAGGATCGCAACTCAGTAGCTTTCCAGCGATCTAACTCTGACAGTTCCCTTGGTTTACGGTTAAATTCACAAGGCATGTAAGGACGTAGCTTTAGCAGTTTACCTGAAATGGCTTGTACAGTTTTGGAAGGGACCCTTGTTGCCAAATTCTTCCCCTTTAACCATATATTAAGCAGTTTCCTTGTAACTCCGAGACAACAGAGATGCATGTAATCAGTTGGAAACATAGAAACCATCTTAACTAAACCTGTTAAAGGGCTCGTCCCATTGTGATGTGCCTCATCAACCATGTCTGAGAAACTGGAGTCTGTCCTAAGTCTGACTTTTGTTTCAGGATATGTCATTTTATTTCTCCATACACCCTCCTGAAAACACTTGTCACAACCAGAATAGCCATTAAATGCCTTGGTCTGCTTAATATAAGCTCTAGCCGGGGCATCACAAATGAAAGAAGAAATCTGTACATCAAATTGCTTGTCATTATAAATAATGCCATTAGACAGTACATTCTGAAGATCTTTGACAAACTGCTCTAGGTACTCAAAAACACTCTTTGGCTTGCTTAGACCACAAAAAATGCCAACAACAAATGGGGACTTTGTGTAGTCACATTTGAGACTTCCAAGTATGGGCCAAAACTGAAGTTTAGAACTTTTGAATAAAGGTAAACCATCTATATTAAACTGTAAATTAAGAGTTGTCAGAGTTGCCGGTAAAATCAAACATGCCAACCGTGAAAGCACCCCTTTGACTAAACCAAAATGATAGTATTCTCCCCCTTCAATCTTAGTGGTAGGCACATGTTTTTGTGTTCCTAGCAATGTTCTTCCATCTTTAGGAAGGGTGGGGTGAAACATCTTCAAAAAGAACAGCAAAGATGATAGTGCAACCAGAGAGACTGAATAGGATGTTGCCCAATATTTTAAACTTGTCATGAGGAAATCTTCATTATGCTCATCACTGTCAAAGACATGTTCAGGTTCAATTTCGTCATCCCCAGCTATACTTTCAAAATGTGCATTTGACTCACCTGGTGAGTCAATATTTTCACTTTGATCACTGATAGTTAGTGGTCTGTTTAGTGGCAAGTCTGAAGTTGATAAATCTAGTGGCAAGTCTGATCTAGTTGTTAAATCTAGTGGCAAGTCTGTCTTTGGTAAATCGAGCAGGCACTCAGTATAGGCTGTGACAGGATCTGTGTTCTCTAAAGAGTGATGGTTTGTCCTTGAATTAGCAGCAACAATTAACTTATAATCAGTGAGGATAGCCTGCTCTGTCTCTCTCACTAATTTGTTGACTCTACGTCTTTTAGCCCGAGAATAAGATGACATAGTGATGAGGTGCTGTAGTCAATGTAATGGTACATACATTGTGCTATTTACTTGGCTAGAACAGGTCTTTGCTTCAATTGCTGCAACGTGCGGCTTCTTGAAACTGGTACGTGATTCTGGAAAAAGAAAGAAAAAAGAGAGGAGGGTCGACATTAATGTGCTGGATTGCAATGTGCAGGGTGAAACGCTTGCATAATTCTACATTTTGATCAATATCAAGAGAGTCCATTATTATATTATTGTTATATTGTTCATTAGAAAATACCATGTATATAACCAAACGTCTAACTATATAGTCAATGTAATGGTACATAAATTGTGGTATTTACTTGGCTAGAACAATTAAGTCTCAAACAGCCTGCAAACTACCTGGCGTTCTATCGCCATGCTCTAAGACAAACTCTAACCTTAACCAACTTAGAAAGAGTGCAAGGGGAGATGAAGCATATAGCGATATAAACATAGTCATAGCATCAAATTAGTATTTAGATAAGCCACCGAAAAAAATCACGTTATAAAAATAAGCAGTTTCTAAGAAAAAACGATTTGTTATGTGAAGCGCTTTATCAACATGGGCGCCGCCATTTTGTTTGGTGACATCACCGTCGCGGTGCATTTAGCTAGCTGGCTACCTAGCCGCAGCCGGGATTCAAAGCCAACTATCTGGCTAACCCAGCTCGCTAAATACTGCATGTAGCTAGCAGAACTGTAAAATTAGTTTGAACAGCCATACAAAAAGAAACACGCGGTCCCGTTGTTGTCTGGTAGGCAACGTTGCATTTACGGATCCACGTGTTTACTAGGCCAGCTAGCGCGTGCTTCCTTGACTACTTCCTGTTCACCCAATAAGCATGCTTTTGATTGGCTGAGTCGCACAACGTCATTCAGTAACAACGCACGCAATTGGACCACGCAATTTATAATCGTTGGCGCTTTAATATTAACATCGAAATAACTTAAACAACCGTAATATTAACATCGAAATAACTTAAACAACCGTACGATTCCACTTGCACACTCTTCAGAGTTATATTAAGCACACGCTACGAATATTCATGAATATTTATCTTAGTTGACGTATATATATATTTACCTACCAAACTGCAGCATATCACATGCACAACGCCGTCAAGATCCACTGGTGCACACTCACAATAACGTTATTTTTCACAGAACACAGTTAAGATAAAAGTAATATAGCCAAAACTTACTGTAAAGCACTCAGTAGAATCAAATCCGGGGGGAACCAGACGTGCTGTTCTGAACAGCAGTTCGCATTGAGAGATTGAGTGCTCAGCTGCATGCTGGGACGTACGTCTGTTTAAATTGGGGGGGGGAATTCGGGCCAACGTAATGACGACAAACAGCATACGTTGAACAGCATCCGTTGATTCAACATTTATTAGATATTGGCATTTCAATCATTAAAATGCAACCACAAAACAATATTGATTCAATGATATGTTTTCAACATTAGTCAATTGCTTTAGCGGTTAATGGGTGATTCAACATCAATCGTCGACCTTAACCAAAAATCAAGCATTGTGACCATAAATCAACATTGAATTAACACCTTTTGCTATCTGGTCCACCCCAGCTAAACACCCATCAAGTGTGTCATAAAAGCCACTCTGTTCTGGTGGTCTATAGATTGTGCCTACTAGTACTGGTTTCGCCCTGTCTAATAAGATTTCAATCCAAACAGTTTCAATTTCATCATGGTTAAGGTCAGTACGGTTGATGTATTTGGTATCCTTGTGTATATACACACAGACGCCACCTCCATACTGGTTCCTATCCCTCCTGACTATTGAGTCGTTTTCAATTTCAATCTCTGGATCCTGTACAGATGAGTCTAATTTTGTTTCTGTGAAACACAATATGTTAGCCTTACCGTTTAAAAACAACTGTTTGATTTCAGCCAGTTTAGGTCTCAGGCTATTTGTATTAAGATGAAATATGTGTAGTCCATTTTTGCTGGTAATCAGATTGACGTCGTCACACTTGAGGTAACTCTGTTCATTTGAGTCCTGTCCTGTGGTGGGGGGAGGGGGGGCATTGTTGCTGTTTGTGCCGTGGGTGGGGAGGGGGGGAGGGGGTGATTCTTCTTTGTCCTTTGCTGGAGTCTGTATTCCTTTGTGTGAAAGCCCGCGATGTGGGGGGGGGGGGCTGGTTGTTTACAGATATGTCTGATTGAACTCCATTGTGGGGGAGGGGGGGTGCCTTTTGACCTGGCCTCGGCCCGGGTAGACTAGCTGGCATGGCGGGGCCAGCCAAGCTAACCGTCGGGTCCTTGGTGATCTTGATGTCCCGCGCCGCTCTCCAAGTCTGCTGGGGCTTTGGTGAGGGTATGTCGCCGCTTGCTGGTCGGCTGGTGCAACTGCTGGCTGAAGCGTCAATTGCGTGGATGCTGTTGGTCTCCGGCGCCGGTGTGAGGAGCGACGCCTCGCTGTTTTGTCCCCGCGACGTGCTGGGCGCCTCGGTTGTGAACCCTGGTTCCTTCCCTCTCGCTGTGGCCTCTCGTGGGTTATTTTGCAGAGGTGGCAGAGGAGGAATGTTGCCGTTGATCATGTCGTTAGCCGCCGTCTGTGTGGGTAGCCGTTGATCTGTTGTGCTGGCTGCTGCTTCTTGGGTCAGCAGATTTGACTGTAGTCTCTGGTTCCGTGTCATTACAGGACCAGGGTTCTGATGTATGTCACCCGACATGAGCAGATATAATAAAAACATGACAAGGGAAATGGGGGGGGGGGCAGAGAGGGGAGTAAGTAAAGTAGAGGGGGATTGAGAGAAGGGTGGGTTATGGAGTGGATGGCTCACAGGTCAATCTCCTATGATTGGGAGCCTAGATTATTCACAAGCAATTTCCAGATGTTATTAAATTGTGAGACTTCGATGTGATCCACGGTTGAGATTGTTTCCTGTGATATGTAATTTGAGAGAAGGCCTACCCATTGGCCAGTATTCACCTTTTTTCTTGTCTTCCAGTTTAAGAGGATAGTTTTCTTGGCAACAGCTAGAGAAACGAGTAGGGGTTTGGTGTTCTGGACTAATAAATTGATAGCAGTAGTATCCCCAAGTAGGCAGAGGGAGGGGGAGAGCGGAATGCTGCAGCTCATGACCCGGGATAGTGTATTGATGACGGAATTCCAGAAGTCTAGAACAGGTGGGCAGAGCCAGGTGGCATGGAAATAGTTGTCTGGGGTGTTGAGGGTGCAATGGGAGCATACATCTGTGCTTGCAAATCCCATTTGAAACATCCTGTGCTGTGTGATATGTACTCTGTGTAACACCTTATATTGGATTAATTGAAGGTTAGTGTTGGTAGTCATTGTGAATGTGTTGGTGCAAATTTGTTCCCAGGATACGGCATTGGGAGAGAAAGCCAAGTCCTGTTCCCATTTTGTGAAGGGGAGATGGAATGTAGTGTCTGCGCTTGCCTCTGTGATGTTATTTTATTCATTGCTAATATAATTGGAGGTGGTTCAAGATCATTCTGTGTAGTGTTAATTTTTTATTTCAAAATTGATTTCAGCTGTAGAAATTGGAAGTGTTGGTCTGTCCCAATGCCGTATCCTTCAGTCAAATCTTGATAAGTGATTAGGCTGTTGTCTGTGAAGATGTGGTGAAGATGAGTAATGCCTTTTTGTTTCCAAGCTGGGAAGTATATGGGTGATTTGCCGAGTTGAAAGTCAGGGTTGTGCCAGATTGGTGTGTATTTACAGGGGGTTAGTGTGTTACCAGTGATTTTGTTGGCTTTCCACCAGGCTGTCAGAGTTGTGGAAATGACTGTATTCCTAAAACAAGAGTGATGTTTTATGCTTGTGCTAAAGAATGGCAGATCTTGTGGTGAGATTTCCATGCACATGTCCTTCTCAATGTCATCCCAGGGGTTGTATTGTTGGGTAGGGTGAATCCATTTGTAGATGTATATTAATTGGTTGGGCAGATAATAGTTGAGAAAGTTAGGTGCTTCAAGTCCTCCTTGTTTTTTGTTTTTTTGAAGGGTGGTTAACTTAATTCTTGTTTTTTTATTCTTCCAGTAAAACTTAGTAATGGTGGAGTCCAGGGAGTTGAACCAATTGGTGGTAGGCTGGGTTGGGATCATAGTGAATAGATTATTTATTTTTGGGAGAATTGACATTTTGACAGTTGATATTCTACCTATTAGTGAGAGTGGTAAGTTTAGCCATCTTTGTGTGTCGTCTTCTATTGTTTTTAACAGTGGGATGAAATTGAGTTGAAATAACTCTGACAGTCTGGGTGAAATGTTGATTCCTAGATATCTGATATTCCCTGAGGGGAAGGGGAAGGATGGGCTCTGAGGTGCAGGACTCCTATCACCCCCCCACAATGGCAAGATGATTGACTTTGACCAATTTATAGCGTAGTCTGATATTTTAGAGAAGGAGTCTATGAGTTTGGTAGTTGCTTGTAGTGAATTGGTTGGTTCCTGTAGGTATAACAACACATCGTCTGCATAGAGGCTGATCTTATGGTGAGTATTGTGTGTAATGATTCCTTTGATATCATCATTTTGTCTGATTGCTGCTGCGAGAGGTTCAATAAAAAGGGCAAAAAGAGAGGGGGACAATATCGATTCTTTGGACAACGATACGATATTTTCCGATATCACAAAGTCTGCCACGATACGATACGATTCAGGTGCCTGCGATCGATATGAGACGATATTATATGCCCATTTAACTCAATCAATAACATTTAAATAAAATAAAAAAAGGCAATGGAAATATCATTTGACATTTAAATTTTTTAGCTCTCCCATACATTTAAATTAAAAACAATCTATTGTTTTTAATACAAATAGACCTCCTGTTCACTGTTTTTGGTTCGTTCCCCCCCCCCCCCCCCCCCCCCCCCCCCCGATATTAATATCCAATTCACTGTCACAGAGCTGTATTTTGGCTGAAAAAGGAATATTGGGAGTCCCAAGGTGCAGTACCGGCCAGATCCTGGTAGTGGCGCTGTCTCGAGAATGCAGTAACCACCCTCCTTCCCAGTCCCCACTTCTCTCTGCCTATGGCTCTGGGTTAGCTTGTTGTTAGCTTACGCTAACGTAACGGTAATTTCGATCTTTAACGCGACGTGGGCATAATGGAATGGCGAGGATTGCAAAGCAGGTTAGATGCATTTGACCCGCTGCGGAATAAAACAGCAGGGACATGTTTTGGGTTGCAGAATAGGCACACTAGCCTTGCTCTAGTGACGCTCTAGACCAGGGGTCTCAAACTCAATTTACCTGGGGGCCGCTGGAGGTAGAGTCTGGGTGAGGCTGGCTGCTGGCGAAAATAGGCTAATAGCTACATTTATCTCACAGAGATAAAACTGGGAGCGAGTTTACTATAGATGCGCTGCCAACTCTGCTCCGACTTGAACTGAAAGAGAGAGACGACATGCAGTCCGTGAAGACCCGCCCTACTCCCCTACTGTGCATCTGATTCGCAGACTGTGGGTGAGGGGGAAAAACGCTGACGGGACGCGTATGTGATTGGACCAGACTCGTACACAGACAGACAGTGGCAGTGCTGCCGGACATGCAGAGCACTGCTTGCAGTCAGAGGAGCGAGGATGCATTTGCTTCCACTTTACTTGATATCACTCCGGAATCACGTTTCAACCAAGTCACTAACATAACGTTGCTGTCATGAGCCTGCGCTATGGTAGCCTACAAGTGATCAAATAAATCAAACTTCCAACTCTCGCGCAACGACTCGGCAAACAGTTGCGCACGGGCCGCATTAACACTACACTTTGATGTCCAGTAGGGGGCCGCAAAATATCACCCAGCGGGCCGCAATTGGCCCGCGGGCCGCGAGTTTGAGACCCCTGCTCTAGACGCTACTGCTGTCTAGACACGGACTGCTTTCCAATTGACAGCTTACGCATCTATGCGCTTTGTGAAGGAAAGATGACGTCGCCTAGCCCTAGCTAACCCGCACTGTCCGTTTCCATTCATTCTCTCTCTCTCTCTCTCTCTCTCTCTCTCTCCTCTCTCTCTCTCTCTCTCTCTCTCTCTCTCTCTCTCTCTCTCTCTCTAATAATAATAATAGTAACAGTGTTTTCCCACAGGATTTTGTGAGACTGTGGTGGGTGAACCTCGGCCCCTCTAAGTTTTTTGTACATTTTAAAGTTAAATGCATCAATCTGGTGCACTTTGTGAGCAAAATAAAGAGGCTAGATCTATGATGAACTTAAGTTGAATTATCATCAGATTTTGTTTTGATGTTTTGTTGCTAACTGCCGTGCCCTTTTGTTGGTAGAATTTTTATCATTTTTATCTGTCTATTTTATCTGTCTATATCTCTGTATCTCTCTCTCTTTCATTCTTTCTTTCTAAATATATATAATAATACTAATATAATATAATATATATATATATGTGTGTGTGTGTCTTACATACAGGTGTATGCCCAGGTGTATGCCCATATGGCATACACCATTTCTTTCTTTCTTTCTTTCTTTCTTTTCTTTCTTTCTTCTTTTCTTTCTTTCTTTCTTTCTTTCTTTCTTTCTTTCTTTCTTTCTTTCTTTCTTTCTTTCTTTCTTTCTTTCTTTCTCTCTCTCTCTCTCTCTCTCTCTCTCTCTCTCTCTCTCTCTCTCTCTCTCTCTCTCTCTCTCTCTCTCTCTCTCTCTCTCTCTCTCTCTCTCTCTCTCTCTCTCTCTCTCTATTATATTATATATTATATTACTATTAGGGATGCACCGAATTGGGAAATTCTTGGCCGAAACCGATACCGAAAATAGGAAACAGTTGGCCGAAAACCGAATGCTGAAAGGCCGAAAATGATTAATATGAGTATATATATATTGTATTTTTTTTGCTACATTTATTTAGCACTTTTGAATGCATACATTAATTCCAGACTGACTGCTGAAAGATTGTACAATTTAAACATGTTATCTTTGCATACAACAAAATGTGCATTAAAGTCAAGTGCATTTTCTTTTCTCTGTAGGATAACTACAACAAAGTGCATTCAGAACAAAGCCAAGGTGCTTTAAAACTGCATAACGATCTGCATAAAGACACACACACACAGGACTGTTGTATTTACTACATCTCCCATGACTCTTAGCGCGGGATGACGTAGCTTACGAGAGACGGGTCAAAGAGGAATGGAAGCGTTAGCTAGCTTAACGCTAACGTTAGTTCAAAAGGTTTTAACCGCAACAGGCATATAGTAATGGCGAGGATATAAAGCATGCTAAAGACGCATTTATTGGATGCGTTGCTCGCGGAGTTATTGAAACAGCGCGACTCCCAAGAGGAGTTAGTTATCACAGGCTGCAGAACGCAGGAAGAGCTGCCAAGCTGCTCACGTTGCGCGTTTTGATTACGTCATCACAACAACACTTTAGGTTACGAACATTACGTAACCCTGTTCTTTGACATTCTGTGATATATTTTCGGTGCTAAAACCCTTTCGGCCAAAAGCCGAAAGAGCCTTTTTTTTTTTTTTTATATCTTTTTCCCCCTCCATTTTCCTCCGATTTTCTCCCATCCCAATGTTAGTCGTTATGCCAATTCCCAATCCCCTTCCTGGTCGCTGCGCACTTACCCCCCACAGTCGGTCTGGGAGAGAGGAGGCTATCACGTGCTTCCTCCGACACACGTCCAGCCAATCAACCGCTTCTTTTCACCTGGCAGCGCGGATTCTCATTGAGAGGGCGTAGCGTGTGGAAGGATCACACTATCCCACTAAAGTCCTATCCGCGCTTAGCAGGTGCCCCGACCGAACTGTAGGAGTCGCTGTTTACAATGACCCGGACCCACCCCGCCAGCTTCTCCCACCCTCTAATACTGCCAATTGTATTAGTGTGAACGGCCAGCCAAGCTGGTGACAACCCCGGAGCTGTGAGCTGGATTCGAACAGGCGAATCTAGCCGCTCCGGGGTTTGGTGACGAACGCAATCTCCGTTACGCCACCTGACCGCCCCGAAAGAGCCTTTTTAACTATTTTCGGTGGCAGAATTTTCGGTGCATCCCTAATTACTATACTATTATATCTAATGTGTTCAGGTAAACCTCGATCTATCTAGTGTGTGTACATGGCATCAAATCAAAGTGTGTGTCAATGTATGCCTGCCTGGGCCCAGTCATTGGAATAACAAAAGGAACAAAGGCCTTTGTTCCAGGTGTGAATTGGTCTAGTGACATTGACATCATATTGCATTCTGGGAAGGAGTGTAGTTCTCTTTTCATTTAGCTGAATTCACTGAATTCTTTTCAGACCCTCCTGCAATTGTGATAATATGTAATTATTTTTTTTGAAATTTCTTAAGGAGGAGGAGCATATAGACTTCAGAGGATTAAGGGGACCTGATGTGGTGTTTCCCTGCTACCAGGCAGAGCATGCTGTCATGCTGAAGGCTAATCGTTTTCATAAACCCGCCACCTGAGTCAGCGCGATTGCCTTATACTGGGGCTGTGAAGGGTTCAGCCAGAGAGCAGTTGTTGGGAGTATAAACAGAAAATCCATCCAAGAAGACTGCTTGTGATTAGATCTGGCATCACAGCTAACTCAAAGGAGCTAAATCGAATCTTGGCATAGGTTGAGATTGTATTTGAGGTGGAATGCATCTGAATCTGTCATAGGAATCTGATCTCAACCACTACAGCCACTGAATCTGCTGTGCAACTAACAGCCACTGTTCCACAAAATGATAGGTCATTTCATGCTTTTTTTGTGCCTGCTGTCCATATATATCTCTACATCAATAGGCATGCGGGCAATTTATGACCTTCACCTCCATGTCTGCCATTTGGGGCTGGTATGAAAGCAATGGCAACATGATAGTACAGTTAAAAGACAATTGCTTAATTTACCTGTGCAACCAAGGCAACGGGCTGTCAGTGTGCAATGAGATTAGCCTCATGCATGATGCCTGGCTGCTGTTGCAGTACAGAGAGGGGACACACAATCCTCTTTTTCTTGTACTTTAATCACAGTGCCAGGTATGAGAGACAAAGACACCATCACCATGGCGAATCAAATTTACTTTATTGATGACCATTTTCCCCAACAAGGAGGTTCCATGGATCTGACATCATGACATGTCAGGCTAGGTGACACCATGACATTTCTGTTTGTGTTGCCATTAGTCCAAACTTTCAGATTTCAAATTAGTGAATCTCCTGACCCCCTAGTTGGACAGGCACAACATCTGCTGTAACATCAGCCGATACCTTCACATGGTAAGGGATGAGCAATATGCTATTAAATCAGCTTAACAAACCCAGTACATCAGTATTTCTTGATTCTATCATTATGTCTGCAGAAGGCAACGGGAAGTATTTTTGGGGGAATTAATTTCCAGCATTCTCCATTGATTTGAATGTAGTCCTTCTGTGGAGAGTTTATGGTACACATTTGTAATGCCAGAGGGCGACAACAACAGCTTGAAATGCTGCCACCAAAACGAATCCAATGTAAAAATAAATAAATAAATAAAAAGTATTATAAATAAATATATATGAAAAACTATGTTCACTATTTTCTCTGCAATGAGCAGTAAATGGATTTCGCCATTGAAATTTGCGCTAATTGTATGACATAACCAGTTAGTGTTTCAGTCACCCATTTGCGTTTTGAACACAATTTGCAGAAACACTTGAGACTTTTTTTATCCTTTGTTTAACCAGGGTAATCACATTTATATGTCCACCTTTTTCAAGTGGGCCCTGGCCAAGAAGGCAGCATACAGTACATACAGCATACAATAAATAAATGGGTGGATAAACGGCTTGGTGAGGCAGGCTCAGCGTGCACGCGCACACACACTCGCGCCTGCCTCACCAAGCCGTTTATTTATTGTATGCTGTATGTACTGTATGCTGCCTTCTTGGCCAGGGCCCACTTGAAAAAGGTGGACATATAAATGTGATTACCCTGGTTTGTTAAGCATTTCTTTCTTTCTAAGCAATATAAATAAATAAAACCAACAAAATATCATAGAGAACAAGACGGTATATGGCATATTAATACAGTGTATTCCACTATATAGTAGCTACAACAGGGTTTAGTTCTTATTTATTTATTTTCTCAGAAATGAAGCATTTACAATTGCACTTTACTGTTACATTTGTACTCCGGTTAGATGCCAAACTTATTTTCATTGTATTGTACTTGTGCTGTATGATGCCAATACATTTGAATCTAATCTCATTTTGATCAGTCACAAATTGCTTCCGTGCTACCTGTTGAATACGGGGGTCAGCACTACACAGATGCAATGCTGAGCCTCTCGCTTCCGTTTTGGACACGGACCTTGCTTCAAAAGTCCAAACTTTCAGATTTCAAATTAGTGAATCTCCTGACCCCCTAGTTGGACAGGCACAACATCTGCTGTAACATCAGCTGATACCTTCACATGGTAAGGGATGAGCAATATGCTATTAAATCAGCTTAACAAACCCAGTACATCAGTATTTCTTGATTCTATCATTATGTCTGCAGAAGGCAACGGGAAGTATTTTTGGGGGAATTAATTTCCAGCATTCTCCATTGACTTGAATGTAGTCCTTCTGTGGAGAGTTTATGGTACACCTTTGTAATGCCAGAGGGCGACAACAACAGCTTGAAATGCTGCCACCAAAACGAATCCAATGTAAAAATAAATAAATAAAAAGTATTATAAATAAATATATATGAAAAACTATGTTCACTATTTTCTCGGCAATGAGCAGTAAATGGATTCCGCCATTGAAATCTGCGCTAATTGTATGACATAACCAGTTAGTGTTTCAGTCACCCATTTGCGTTTTGAACACAATTTGCAGAAACACTTGAGACTTTTTTATCCTTTGTTTAACCAGGGTAATCACATTTATATGCCCACCTTTTTCAAGTGGGCCCTGGCCAAGAAGGCAGCATACAGTACATACAGCATACAATAAATAAATGGGTGGATAAACGGCTTGGTGAGGCAGGCTCAGCGTGCGCGCGCACACACACGCGCCTGCCTCACCAAGCCGTTTATTTATTGTATGCTGTATGTACTGTATGCTGCCTTCTTGGCCAGGGCCCACTTGAAAAAGGTGGACATATAAATGTGATTACCCTGGTTTGTTAAGCATTTATTTATTTCTAAGCAATATAAATAAATAAAACCAACCAAATATCATAGAGAACAAGACAGTATATGGCATATTAATACAGTGTATTCCACTATATAGTAGCTACAACAGGGTTTAGTTCTTATTTATTTATTTTCTCAGAAATGAAGCATTTACAATTGCACTTTACTGTTACATTTGTACTCCGGTTAGATGCCAAACTTATTTTCATTGTATTGTACTTGTGCTGTATGATGCCAATACATTTGAATCTAATCTAATTTTGATCAGTCACAAATTGCTTCCGTGCTACCTGTTGAATACGGGGGTCAGCACTACACAGATGCAATGCTGAGCCTCTCGCTTCCGTTTTGGACACAGCCCTTGCCTTATAAGGAGCAAATTCAGGTGTACGAGAACGCGCTTCCAGTTTAACCCCTTAACAGTCAGGCACATTTTGCATAAAATGCCTGCCGATTGCATACCCAAAGTAATGTGCGATTTATTATACTTTATACTTGCACATGTGTAGCACTTGTGTCACTAACAGTAACAGCTGTTCGCCACGGACCAGTTCTAGATTCGAATGAGGAGAGGAGTAATATACACAATTAAAGGAATAGTAGACCAGAGACAAAGTTATAACAGTGACCGGTATTTTATTCTCAAGCGCGCTAGCTAGACAATTACAATACATACAGACGTGAAGTAACAAGTAGTAGTGTGAAGTATCCCTTTTAGGTTATTTCGTTAACCACTCCTTCTTTCGGGAGGGTTAGTTTGATATCAAGTCCTAGGTTGATTGGATCAACACATTAGGGTTGGTTCAGACGTCTCTGAGGTTATCTCTAGCCAAAAGCTAGGTTCAAGGTCGGATATTAGATGTATCCCTTTACTCGTTATCATTTCTTCTGCAATTGCAGATCAGTAAACTCTATATCGGTTTATCGTTCAGTAAACTCTATATCAGTTTATCACTTCAATAGGTAAGTGTTTAAACATTAATTTAAACCTTTAAGTGTGCAGGGAATGCAAGTACCTACTATTATCCCGGTACCAAAGAAATCCTCCCAACAGGTCTCAATGACTACAGACCGGTGGCACTCACCTCTGTGGCCATGAAATGTTTGAGAGGCTGGTTAAGGATCACATTTGTGCCTCCCTCCCCAGTGATATGGACCTTATGCAATTTGCATACAGGCCAAACAGGTCCACTGATGATGCGGTCTCCCAAGTACTGCACAGCACCCTCTCTCACCTAGACCGCCAGAAGGGGGGCTATGTGAGACTGTTGTTCATTGACTACAGCTCAGCGTCCAACTCCATAGTGAAGTTTGCGGACGACACAGTGGTGGTGGGGCTGATCTCGGACAACGACGAGAAGGCCTACCAGGAGGAGGTTGAGGTACTGGAACGCTGGTGCCAGGACAACAGCCTGCTCCTGAACATTGGTAAAACCAAGGAGCTGATCGTGGATTTTAGGAGAAGACAGCAGGGGACACACACACCACTGAGGATAAACGGGGCTACCGTGGACAGGGTGAGCAGCTTCAAGTACCTTGGGGTCCACATCTCAGAGGATCTGACCTGGACAACACACATAGACTCAGGCTACGTTTAGACGGAGAGAGTCTGAACAGAAACCGCAAAAGTCGTCTTACGGTTTCACTTTTAATTTTGCGTTTAGACTAGCGTTTTGGGATGGAATTCTCCGTGCAGACGAGGCTGTAACAACTCGAGACAACGGAGCCCCGCTGTCACACGATTGGCGCATATGTCACATGACGTGCTGTGAAGACCCGCCCTACTCTGCCTCTGATTCGCAGACTGTGGGTGGGGAATGTGATTGGACCAAAGCAGAGTCACTCACAGACAGTGGGTCCAGTCACGCCGTGGGACAGATTCTTGTGTATTTAAAAGTACTGCCAATGTAGCCTTCAGGTGATCGCCATGGATAGAATCAGACATGCTTTATTTACGCTTCTAGGCTACTGGCGCATGCCTGTGATGTAAGCAGTACACGCGACGAGAGCCTTGACAACCCTTTCGTCATCGTTTTATGCGGTTTGACAGTTTAGATGAGAGCGCA
The DNA here is from genome assembly GCF_963971535.1 of Notolepis coatsorum. NCBI lineage: Eukaryota > Metazoa > Chordata > Actinopteri > Aulopiformes > Paralepididae > Notolepis > Notolepis coatsorum. The sequence continues at coordinate 65,149,548 of NC_140178.1, read as the reverse complement.
AAGGTTTAGCGTTTCTAGGAATTCCACCCTGGAAGGTGGTCTCACTTTTTTACGGTTTCACCCCATAAAAACGCTGTTTCCGTATAAACAAAAGGCACATCCGAAAAAATATTTTTGCGGATTCACCTGCTAGCGTTTCCGTCTAAACGGGGCCTCAGTCGTAAAAAAGGCGAAGCAGCGCCTCTACCACCTGAGACACCCTTAGGGGTCTAAGCTGAAGAGCTTCTCCTCCTCAGAATATTCCCTTTTTTTTGTTACATAATGTAAAATTACAGATTCATACCTTCAAAATAAGCCATCAATTGTCAAATTTGAGCCGATAGTTTTCAATCAATGTCCTATCAAACATTCTGGTAAAATCCTAACTACATTCCAGGATAGGACTTGGAAATTATCCAAGTTCATTCAGCTATCTGATGAAAGAACTACACTCCCAGAATTCAATGTGATCAATGTCACTAGAACAATTCACACCTGGAGCAAAGGCCCAGTCGTTCCTTTGTTATTCCAATGAATGGACCCAGCAGGAGGCCTAGCCCTAGAGTGACACACAAGCTAGATAGCATAATTATTATACCAACACAATACCAACATTTTGACTTTGATACAGATAGGAAAGGTAATGGAATATATTATTAGATGACAGGACATGGAAAATTCTTTATACAATTATTTAATTCATTATAATTTAAACGCTATTGAATAATAGTTAATTAATACAATTATTCTGTTACAGCTACTGAACTATATACACAGTAAATATTGCAAATGTGTGTGTGTGTGTGTGTGTGTGTCTTGCTCTCTCTCCCTCTCCCTACATCTCTCTCTGAATATGCATCAGTATATTCAGAGTATATCAGTACCACATGGATGGATTCAGAGAAATATCACATTGTGTGCCGCCATAAGAGGGCTTCTGCATCATCATGCAAAACTAGGTCCATACAATACCCAACATATGCACAATTGCCATGATTTTCTGTGTTTACAGTATAGTGTATTTTTTTAATTTTTGTATCCTTTTTTAATTTGTTTTGCTCTATCTGAACACAGTACTGCAATGTACGATATTGAGTAGGCCTATTTGCTTTTTTGGTTGTTGTGAAAACGTGCCTAATAAAAACAGTGAAAATCAAAGACTGCAGTGTTTTATATATATATATATGCAAGTGTGTACCATTTTGTCTTCAGAGTTACATTTTGAGAGAGAGAGAGAGAGAGAGAGAGAGAGAGAGAGAGAGAGAGAGAGAGAGAGAGAGAGAGAGAGAGAGAGAGAGAGAGAAAGAAAGAAAGAAAGAAAGAAAGAAAGAAAGAAAGAAAGAAAGAAAGAAAGAAAGAAAGAAAGAAAGAAAGAATTATTATTATTAAATAGAATAATTGTTATGGTTTGTAACCGACCCCAATCGCACAACACAAGACAGGTATGAGAGTAAGCCAAGAACGGGCATTTATTGAAAACACTCAGAAAAACGGCACTGTCCCTTTAAGGGAGAACACCAATACTGGATAAACAAGAAAGGGAAAAGGCCCAGTGCCTTTAAGAGGCGAGCTGGCTAAGGGGAAGGCAAAGGGAAGGCTAAAGGAAACAGGGCCGGGGCAGGGGAAGGCAGGAACAGGGAGGACTAGGAGGACTGGACAGGGAGGACTAGGAGGAACTAGAGAGGGGAGAACTAGGAGGACTAGGGAAAAACAGGGTAAGGCCTTGGAACAGGGCGAGGGCTGGAGCTGCATACTGGGACAGAGAAAACAGGGTAAGGCCTTGGAAAAAGCATTAATGATGTTGCTGCTCTGCAGCTTCTGCCGGGATGGTAGTCAGGGGAAGCAGGTGGGAACATCAGAGCCGCTCTGCAGACTTCTCTCGGCAGATCTCCGAGGTGGGTAAACGGAACTGAGAGAGAGAGGGAGTGGGTTAGCTCAGAGTGCAGTTGGAACAGAGCAGGTGACAGGAGAGGTGACTTGTAACCAAAAACAGAGTTATCCAAGTGACTGAATCTTCGGTGTATAATAAACACTGTGAGCGAAGTCCCAAAATACAAATCCAGGTGATAATATCTTCGGTGTGTAAACACACAGTGGGCGATGTTAGGCCAAAATATTATCCCAATGAAACAATCCAAAAAGGGCTAAACGCTGGGTGAGTGACTGTCTGATAAAAAGCTGGATATCTTCAGTGTTATATAAACACACGAAAAACGGATAGGATCAAAGACAGTCATAAAAACTCACCCAGGCGCTGTGCGTAAAGAGCGTTGGAACAGAACGGAGCGAGCGCGTCGCCACGGGGAAAGGGTTGTCCAAGCGGAGGTCTGAGTGGTGCGCGACTTGCTTAGAGTACGCGCCGGTACGGAGGGCGCATCTGGCGCGGAGGTCTGAGTGGTGCGCGACTGCTTGGAGTGCGCGCCGGTACGGAGGACGCATCTGGAGTGCGTCTGCGCGGAAGAGCGCGCCAGGCTCGGAGGTCTGGATGGTGCGTCTGGGCGTCTGCTGCGCGGAGGTCTGGATGTGCGTCAGGACGTCTGCTGCGCGGAGGTCTGAAGTGGATCACTGGGATACCTCCCGTGGAAGTCTTAGAGAGCGCAGTCCAGTGTCTCCCTCAGGCAACGGCGACAGGAGGCGAAGGCTGGAGCACATCTCACGCCGGAGATGAAAACAGCATAAACAGACAGTGGAACTCCCGAAGGAGTCTAGGTGATAGAGAATATGATACCGAATGATACGGCATGTTACGGCACGACCCGACGAGGGACAGAGGGGAGAGCGAGGTACTTAAAGCCCACAGGGGAACTAATTAGAATGCACCACAGGTGCGTGAAGGTAATTGATACTTGAAACTAAAAGTGTGTGTTCGGCACCAGACCAATCAAACACATAATGACAGGTAGTCCAAGGGTGTGGTTGCTGAAGAGCAAACAAACGCGAGGGTGGGGGCTAGTGAGGTGAGGAGAATGCAATTGATTAACAGTAGGCTTAAAGGAAAAGAGCGAGTAGGTGAGCAACAGGCTTAAAGGAACAGAGCGAGTAGGTGAGCAGCGGACAAAACCTCACAGTACCCCCCCCTCCACGGGAGCCACCCGGCGACCCAAAAACTCAGACAGAGTGGCAGGGGACAAAACAAGGCAAAAAACAAAAAGTACTGGGCCAAGCCAGCAGGGGAAGCCACAACAAAAGTGGGGCTAGCAAAAGAACAGGGTAGCCGAGGGGTAACTAGGGTAGCTGAGGGGTAACCAGAGGAGCTGAGGGGCAACCAGAGGAGCTGAGGGGTAACTAGAGGAGCAGAGGGGTAACCATGGTAGCTGAGGGGTAACCAAGAGGAGCACCGGGAAAAAGGGCTAGCAGAGGGAAAAGGTAGCTGCCAGGGCACTGATAGCTACAGGGCCTATGCTAGCTGTACTGCTACATCAACATAGAGGCTGCGCTAGCTGCCGGAGCTAGGCTAGCAGAGGGAAAGGGTAGCTGCCAGGGCACTGATAGCTACAGGGCCCATGCTAGCTGTACTGCTACATTAACATAGAAGCTGCGCCAGCTGCCGGAGCTAGGCTGGCAGACAGGGCTGGACCAGCATGAGAGAACAAGCTAGCTGGAAGGACAGTCCTAGCTGTGGGGAACTGACCTTGCTAGCTGAAGGGGCAATCCTAGCAGTGGGAAAACTGACCTTGCTAGCTGAAAGGGCAGTCCTAGCAGTGGGAAAAAACTGACCCTGCTAGCTGAAAGGGCAGTCCTAGCAGGGGGAAAAACTGACCTTGCTAGCTGAAAGGGCAGTCCTAGCAGTGGGAAAACTGACCTTGCTAGCTGAAAGGGCAGTCCTAGCAGTGGGAAAGCTACACAAAAAGTGGAGGCCATGCAGAGGGACCGGGTTAGCTGCCTGGGCATGGCTAGCTACAGGGCCTATGCCAGCTGCAAGGGCTGCATTAACATAGAGGCTGTGCTAACAGCCGGGGCTAAGCTAGCAGACAGGGACCATGCTGGTAGTAGAGGCCTAACAAGCTGCAGGGGAGCTAACGAGGCTAACAGGGAAGCTAACAGGGCTAACAGGGGAGCTAACAGGGGAACTAGAGGGAACAAGAAAAAAAAAAGGCAAACTCAACATACACCGTCTGTGCTGGCTGGGGTCGTCGATTGGGTCGGGTCGTACTGTTATGGTTTGTAACCGACCCCAATCGCACAACACAAGACAGGTATGAGAGTAAGCCAAGAACGGGCATTTATTGAAAACACTCAGAAAAACGGCACTGTCCCTTTAAGGGAGAACACCAATACTGGATAAACAAGAAAGGGAAAAGGCCCAGTGCCTTTAAGAGGCGAGCTGGCTAAGGGGAAGGCAAAGGGAAGGCTAAAGGAAACAGGGCCGGGGCAGGGGAAGGCAGGAACAGGGAGGACTAGGAGGACTGGACAGGGAGGACTAGGAGGAACTAGAGAGGGGAGAACTAGGAGGACTAGGGAAAAACAGGGTAAGGCCTTGGAACAGGGCGAGGGCTGGAGCTGCATACTGGGACAGAGAAAACAGGGTAAGGCCTTGGAAAAAGCATTAATGATGTTGCTGCTCTGCAGCTTCTCCCGGGATGGTAGTCAGGGGAAGCAGGTGGGAACATCAGAGCCGCTCTGCAGACTTCTCTCGGCAGATCTCCGAGGTGGGTAAATGGAACCGAGAGGGAGAGAGGGAGTGGGTTAGCTCAGAGTGCAGTTGGAACAGAGCAGGTGACAGGAGAGGTGACTTGTAACCAAAAACAGAGTTATCCAAGTGACTGAATCTTCGGTGTATAATAAACACTGTGAGCGAAGTCCCAAAATACAAATCCAGGTGATAATATCTTCGGTGTGTAAACACACAGTGGGCGATGTTAGGCCAAAATATTATCCCAATGAAACAATCCAAAAAGGGCTAAACGCTGGGTGAGTGACTGTCTGATAAAAAGCTGGATATCTTCAGTGTTATATAAACACACGAAAAACGGATAGGATCAAAGACAGTCATAAAAACTCACCCAGGCGCTGTGCGTAAAGAGCGTTGGAACAGAACGGAGCGAGCGCGTCGCCACGGGGAAAGGGTTGTCCAAGCGGAGGTCTGAGTGGTGCGCGACTTGCTTAGAGTACGCGCCGGTACGGAGGGCGCATCTGGCGCGGAGGTCTGAGTGGTGCGCGACTGCTTGGAGTGCGCGCCGGTACGGAGGACGCATCTGGAGTGCGTCTGCGCGGAAGAGCGCGCCAGGCTCGGAGGTCTGGATGGTGCGTCTGGGCGTCTGCTGCGCGGAGGTCTGGATGTGCGTCAGGACGTCTGCTGCGCGGAGGTCTGAAGTGGATCACTGGGATACCTCCCGTGGAAGTCTTAGAGAGCGCAGTCCAGTGTCTCCCTCAGGCAACGGCGACAGGAGGCGAAGGCTGGAGCACATCTCACGCCGGAGATGAAAACAGCATAAACAGACAGTGGAACTCCCGAAGGAGTCTAGGTGATAGAGAATATGATACCGAATGATACGGCATGTTACGGCACGACCCGACGAGGGACAGAGGGGAGAGCGAGGTACTTAAAGCCCACAGGGGAACTAATTAGAATGCACCACAGGTGCGTGAAGGTAATTGATACTTGAAACTAAAAGTGTGTGTTCGGCACCAGACCAATCAAACACATAATGACAGGTAGTCCAAGGGTGTGGTTGCTGAAGAGCAAACGAACGCGAGGGTGGGGGCTAGTGAGGTGAGGAGAATCCAATTGATTAACAGTAGGCTTAAAGGAAAAGAGCGAGTAGGTGAGCAACAGGCTTAAAGGAACAGAGCGAGTAGGTGAGCAGCGGACAAAACCTCACAATAATTTTCTATAGGCTTGCCGTGGTAGTCAGTGATACTGGTGTCATTCTGTGTTCAGGCATCCATACTTATTGAAAAAATGCTCATATCCAAAAGTAATAGATAGATATAGGTCATACATGTAGGTATGCATTTGGTTACACACACACAGAAGTATTCTCAGAGGTCATTGTGTGTATCACTAAAAAAATGAAAAAAACACAACTGGAATAGAATATCACACAATTTTATTAAAAAAACATAGAGAATAATAATCAACAAGAAACATCAACTGTATCATTTGTATTGTACAATGAACAACCCTATATATCACTTTTGGATTACAATAATAATACAAGGTGCCTCATATGATATTTGGCAGAGAGCGACCACAATGAATTTAGGCAAAATCTACATGTACAAAAAAAGCTAAAAATAAAATGATGCACATGTATACAAAAAATAATAGGTGTCTCCTCATGGTTGTATCTGCCTGTTCTGTATCACACTAAGTGATATGTGAAAAAGCAGTTCCTGTCTGGAATGATACAGAGGGCCATACCACATTCACAGCACTTCCAGGGGGTCTTCATCTTACAATGGACACAAAACAGGCGGCCAGCCGTGGCCTTCTGGGATTTATCTGCCTTTTGCGTGATCGCAACAGGTGAATGGTTCCTTGGTAGGCGGTCCACTGGTGCTGTGGGTAGATTGTCCACTGGTGCCGTGGGTAGACGGTCCACTGGTGCCATGGGTAGATTGTCCACTGGTGCCGTGGGTAGACGGTCCACTGGTGCAGTGGGTAGATTGTCCACTGGTGCCGTGGGTAGGTTGTCCACTGGCACCTGTACAACTGTGACGCCACACAGCTCAGCTACCAGCTCCTGCTGGAAGACCAGGTGGGTCATCGGCTGCACCTGCTGCTCCCTGCAGAGCTCCATGTGAAGAAGGTAGGAGTTAGTGGCGGCAATGTCCAGATAGTGGTAGAGCAAAGTCCTGTACCAGCGCATGGTCTTGTGGTGTGCAGAGTAGTACTGGATGAGTTGGTCAGACAGATCAACGCCTCCCATGTACTTGTTGTACTCCAGGACAGGTGTTGGGCATGCAATGTTCTCAATGGACCAGGTCTCACTGCGCTTATTTTGTATTCTCCTCAGCACAGTTTTTCCAGAGAATGACTCGTGGATTGTGGAGCAAACAGAGACTTCACGTGTGTCCATCCACTTCACAAAGACCAGTGGGCCATCACGTAGCCACCTATGGTGCCCCTAGCATCCTTCTTTTTGAGAGCATTCAACTCTGTGCAGGGGCATTCTTTTCTGTCAACTCTGTACGTTCCACATGCTCCGACACCCAGGCTATGCAGATCCCTGAAAAGCTTTGGACTTGTATAAAAGTTATCGACATACAAATGATATCCCTTTCCCATGGGTACTTGCTTGAGGTGTGCTGGCTTTATCAGGGACATGACAGAGTCATACGCCAGTCCAATGCCTGATTTGAACTTTGACTTCCCGGCGTAAACAGAAAAGTGTAGCCATTGCTACTGTCAGCCAAAACAAAAAGTTTGAAGCCCCACTTTGTTGGCTTGGCTTTCATGTACTGCTTCATAGAAGTATGGGCCTTGTTTGCAATCATCCTCTCATCAATGGAAATGTTTTGCCTGGGATGGTAGAGCGCTTTGCATGCAGACCTGATGGTCTCCATAAGGGGCTTCAGTTTGAACAGGCGGTCATAGTCTGCTGTCCCCTTCTTTCTGTCATTCACAACATCCTCGTTCGGATCACTCATGTGGACGTTCCAAGATATCGTTCGGAACCTGTCCCTTGCCATGACAGTGGGTGGAAATGATATGCTGAAAATGGTGTTCTTTTTCCAGTACTCTTGTACTCGGGGCAGTTTCAGCAGTGCCATGTAGAAAATCAGTCCGAAAAATGTGTACAACTCATTGGTGTTGATGTCAGTCCATTTATATTTTTTGCCACTTGCCTTGCTCTTTGCAGCTTTTTTGTTTGTGTTCCTGACAAGTGTTAGACGGTCCACTGGTGCAGTGGGTAGATTGTCCACTGGTGCCGTGGGTAGGTAACTGTGTGTGCTTCAGTTTGAACAGGCGGTCATAGTCTGCTGTCCCCTTCTTTCTGTAATTCACAACATCCTCGTCCGGATCACTCATGTGGACGTTCCAAGATATCGTTTGGAACCTGTCCCTTGCCATGACAGTGGTTGGAAATTATATGCTGAAAATGGTGTTCTTTTTCCAGTACTCTTGTACTCGGGGCAGTTTCAGCAGTGCCATGTAGAAAATCTGTCCGAAAAATGTGTACAACTCATTGGTGTTGATGTCAGTCCATTTATATTTTTTGCCACTTGCCTTGTTCTTTGCAGCTTTTTTGTTTGTGTTCCTGACAAGTGTTTCCACTGCATCGTTGTCTGTACAATTTGAATAGGTCCATTGGTGTATACTTGTTCAAGTTCAAGTTTCAAGTTTCTTTAATAGTTGTCATACAGAAGTACAGAATACTTTTATACAAAATGCTTCTTACTGTTACGCTCCAGAGACTGTGCTAGACAAGATAAGTATGAAATAAAATAGTATAGCATGTAAAATAGAAGTAGAAATAGAGGTCACAGTGTTCAGTATAGACATATGTACAATGTTCGATGCAGAATAGAAGTAACTGAGTTACCATACAATATACAATATACTATGCAATGTACTAATATACAATACTATATAGTGCAGAGCAGAAATGGGATGAGGTACAATTTAGGTACAATTTACAGTAAGGTGTACGAGTTGTAGTGCAAATCCTTTACCAATAAATATAAAGTGTAAAGTGTGTTTAGGTGATCTAAAGTGTGGAGAGTGGGTGCTGCAGTGTGTTGTTTGTTTAAGTGAGTGTGTGCGTGTGGGTGTGTGTGCTGTGTGCATTTGATGGTTGTTGCATAGTGTGGAATAATAATTGATTCCCCAACTCTCTCATGTAAAGACATCCCCCAATACATTAATCTCACCGACATTATAATAGAGAAAAGTGAGTAACTGTGGAATAATATAATGCCCTCATGTAATGACATTCCCCTCCCCTGTGTCCCCTTACCTGTGTGCCCCTCCCCCACCCAATTGACCTATCAAATGGGACCACACCCCCCCCCCTTTTAACTATATAGGGCTCCTCCCGACCACAATCGAGGTCTCTTTACCTGGGTCATTTCAGCTGATCACCTGGGGAGAGCCCCTCAGCCATTCTCTCTATGTACTATGTATATTTCTATCTGTTTGGTTAATAAACCTTTGTTATTATCCAAACCTCGGTTGACTGAGAACATTCTTCTTCAGGATATCCACGAATATCCCACAATAGTGTTTATTGTTCATTGAGCATCCCACTCCACTGACACATGCCTTCTCTATTTGAATGACCACATCAAACAAGAGGTGGACGCAGGCAAATACTGCGGCATGGTCATGCTGGACCTACAAAAGGCCTTTGACACGGTCAATCACTCCATTCTGATTGACAAGCTAAAAGCAATTGGTTTTGATAGTCTATCAGTGAGCTGGATGCAATCCTACCTTGAGGGGAGGGAACAGATGGTGGAGGTAAACGGTACCCTATCCCCCCCTCTCACAGTGAGCTGTGGTGTTCCACAAGGAAGCATACTAGGACCGCTACTGTTCCTAATTTATGCAAATGACATGTCGTCAGCTTGTGACTGCAACTTGTTCCTGTTTGCGGACGACTCAGCCCTGCTGGTCTCTGACAAGAACAAGTTACAGGTTGAAAAAACCCTCAGCTCGGAACTAGGCAGAATCTGCATATGGCTCGCTGATAACAAACTATCATTACACATGGGCAAAACAGAGTCCATTCTCTTCGGTTCAAATAACAAACTCAGCAAGACCGACGGCTTCTCAGTTACAGTGGGTGACAATATTGTCACAAGGAAAGATGAAATTACCTACCTGGGTTCCATCCTAGAGGCTAATCTCTCCTGTGACAAAATGGCATCCAATGTAATAAAAAAAGTCAACCAACGAACTCGGTTCTTGTACCGGATCTCCTCTCTGGTAAACAAGAACACCCTGAAGACTCTGGCAGGAGCACTCATTCAGGGGTACTACGACTATGCTTGCACCTCATGGTACCAAAGCACCTCAAAGGCGCTAAAAACAAAATTACAAACATCTCAAAACAAACTGGTCAGACTACTGCTTGACCTTACTCCTAGAACCCACCTCACCCCTGCCCACTTTGACAACCTAGGATGGCTTAGAGTAGATGACAGAGTACAGCAACTTGCAATGGGCCTGGTCTACAAGATACACTACACGACCAAGGTACCCATGTACATGGCAAAATACTTCCCAAAGGTCAGTGAATACCACGATCACAACACCAGAGGGAGCTCCACAAATCATGTTAAACCCAGATTCGGCTCAAATAAGGGACTAAACACGTTTCGCAATTATGCCACATCAATGTGGAACGCCCTACCCAAAGCTGTAAAGGAATGTGGATCACTACCCACTTTCAAAACCTCTCTCAAGAGACACCTACGGGAGACTGCAATCCAACACTGGCCCCTGTAAATATCCTAACCCAACCCCCTCCAATGTACAGTCATTTACCTAGTATGGTTTTGTCAATAGTCCAATGTACAATTTTGTATGTTTGTACAGAGTCTCCCCCCCCTCAATGTACAGTTTTGCTTGTTTATACAGTGTGCCCCCCCCCCCCCCCCCCAACCACCTCCAATGTAAATTACCCAGTATGGTTGTCAATATCCCAGTGTACCCAACCCCCCCCACCCAACCTCCTCCAATGTACAGTTTCTACGTCAAATGTATATACTCCCTTTTCTTGACTCCTTCTGTATCACAAACAGTACTGTATTTGCAAATCTGGTATGTCATAAATGTATAGATGTAGCAGTACTGACTATCTGTATGTCATGTATGTCATATATGTCCTGATGAATTGAAAATGGGGGACCCTGGTGGAAACAAGACGAAAGTCTTTCTCTGGTCTGCATCCCCTTAACAATTGTGTGTATTGAGCTGTACTGTATTGTACCCATTCTGCAATCTGTTAATAAAGTTTTCAATCAATCAATCAAGCAGCCTGATGGCCTGGGGATAGAAGCTTCTTCTGAGTCTTTCTGTGCTCGCCTTAAGACTCCGGTATCGCTTGCCTGACCACAGCAGTTCAAAGAGGCAGTTGTTCGGGTGGCTGGAGTCCTTGATGATTCTCTTAGCCTTCCCCCTGCACCGCTTGTTGTAAATGTTCTGGAGGGTGGGAAGCCCCCCTCCAATTGTGCGTTCGGCTGAACGTGTCACTCTTTGTAGTCTGCTACGGTCTTGTGCAGTGCTATTCCCAAACCAGGAGGTGATGTTGCCAGTCAGGATGCTCTCTATTGTACGTGAGTAGAAGTTCTTAAGGATCTTCTGACTGACTTGGAACTTCCTTAGGCGCCACTTGCAGCTTGGGTTCAGTTTATGTCCAGGTTCTCTTGCTGGTGTGAACCGTATAGGCTGCAGAGCTGTGTTGTGGTCCTTTTCTGTTTTCCAGGGTTCATGCCAGGGTATGGCTGCTGTCGCTCTTTAGTATAGGTTAGAAAGCAACCTGGGTTCTCAGACAGACCCGAAATGTATGTAAGCTTGTCAACTAAAGCGGTCCGTGTTTAGACAGCACGGGTGAGCAAACTCGTCACACAGCAGCCAGTGGCTGATGTAGTTCACGTAGCCCGCTTGAATGAACTGCGAGAGATAATTCATACCTCGTATACACACACGCACTCTGCCATACAGTAGTTCATGTTAAATAAAGCCCATTTGAATTGAGAGAGAGAGCAAGAGTGTGTGTGTGTGTATGTAAGCTTTTTTTTTTCTTTATCTGAGAGAATGTCCGCAAATGTCCTCAGACTCCTCACGCAGGAGAAACGACTGCAAAAAGTCGAGGTGGATATTATTGCAAGAGATAATTCATACATATTATGAAAAGCCAATCTGTTGTTTAGAATTTGGATGGGGGGGTAGGCTCTGATACCAGTCTCACGCCTCTGCGGGGGTGTAACACCTATTCACAGCGCACACGCCGCTATTGTGTGTGTGCGCGCGTCCATGTATGTGCGTTTCGTGACGCGCTGTAGTTCTCCTCGCAAACGGAGATAATTACAATCATATCATCTAGCAAGAATTAAACGTATTTACAAGTCGTATTACGTTTAGCAAGTAAGGAGACGTATACATTACATGTCAAAGCACTAGAAATTGTAATTTTTCTATTTTTATCGATTTCTGAAAATATGTACTTTTTGAGCATTTAGAAGACATTCTAATTCTTTTGTTCTCCGCCGACGGGTTCAAAAAGGAGAAGCTCTTCAGCTTAGACCCCCTAAGGAAGTTCAGAGTATCGGGGAAGATACTCCAGTCCTTCTACTCCGGAGCTGTAGAGAGCATCTTGACTGGAAACATCACTGCCTGGTATGGAAACAGCACGGCACAGGACAAGAAGGCCCTACAGAGAGTGGTACGCTCAGCCGAGCGTACTACGGGTATTGCACTACCACCCCTGCAGGTCCTATATAACAAGAATAATTGCAGAATAATGAAAGACCCTCACCACCCCAAAAACAGCCTGTTCAAGCTGCTGCGGTCAGGCAAACGCCTGCGAACACCAGCAACTAGGACAGAGAGACTTCGGCTCAGCTTCTTCCCCCGGCCATCAGAGCCTTGAACACTGAACTCTCCACACACAAGCACACATGAGTACACACACAACACATACACTGTACACGCTCACACACTAGCAGCCACTTTAACATGAGCATACACACACTCATGCTGCACACACTCACACTTATGGTCACTTTACAAAAGGAAAGGTCACTTTAAGAATAGTATAGTATAACTTGAGATTGTATAATATAGCATTGTATAGCAGTGTACATAAAGACCCAGTGCCTCATCCGTAGCTAACAGTGTATTGCACTATCACAGGACCTAGCATGTCCTACCATGCTCTGTAAAAACTCATGTACATATACCGATATGCCCTACTTTGATTACTTGTATTATTGCACAATGTCGTTCTATTGGATTCATATTATATTATTATTATTGTATTATGCACAATCGCTGCGGGAAAGACCCCCCGCATTTTACTGTATACTTGTATGCCGTGACAAATAAAACTCTTGACTTGACTTGACTTACCTTATTAGGTGAAATGCCCCTTTCCTTTGCAGGTGTAATACGAACAAAGTACCAATAGAAATGTTCAAGGTTATAGGAACGCAAATATCTTATTAGGTGAAATTACCCTTTAAACCATCTTTCTTTACAGGAGAACCATCAGTGATTCAACTATAATCAATATGTCATCAATGATATTCAAGTATCTTACTGGGTACATTGACCCTTTAACTTGTCCTCTTTACAGGAGAAATATCAGTACCCATATATACAATGTGCATGAATCAAATACAAAATACAATATCAAAATACAAAAGGTGAACGGGGTCGAAGCCCTTGGAAGTCCTTGTATTCTCGTTCAATCAGTTCGTGTCATAGAAAAGGATATTCTGGTCCTTGGAAATCCATGTGACTCAAGTTCAATTAGTTCGTTAATTCCTGATCCACTTCCTCATTGGGAATGAGGAAGGTAATTCACAATCCTACCAAACTGTTGAGGCAACAGGGGTGTATTCAGATCAGGCCGGCATAGCCTTGATCTATATCAGAGGTTCAGTGGGTTGGCTCGCCATCTTGTATTGGTCCGGCACACTGCCTCGTCCTGCGTGGGCACACGTGGTGATGGGTGGTCGGCCGGGACTCCTGGAACTGCTCCCAGGGTGGAACGGGGTGCTAGAAAAACCTGGCCAAAACCGCTTCCGGAAATGGTACGCTCTTTAACTGCAACACTTCTTCGGTTTTGTAACTGGGGGAATCTTTTATAACTGTTTGATAACTATTTTGTGGTGCTATTTCGTCTCGGTATCCAGCAACATTCAGCTGCGTCAATCTTCATCAATCTGTAATCTCATCTGCCGTATTGCAAGACTCACCTGCCATAAGGCAAGGCGTGGCTGTCGTGACATCTATCTCGCGTCATGATGTAATTTAAAGGGCAGTGAAGCAATTCAAAGGATTTGGCCAAAGTTGCTAATCTCATACGAATATACATATGACCCAATAACATTAACTACTTATGTTCTTACACAATAGCATTAACTATTTATGTTCTTAGACTGTCCAGACTGTGTTGATGTCCATTGTCCATGCATGTCCACACTGCATCCATATATAGCTTGTTGTTAGCCAACAAGTACTGTGTGAGTGAAGAGCTGTGTCTTTGTCCATTTCCGCGTCGAACAGCCTGCAAACTACCTGGTGTTCCTATCGCCATGCTCTAAGACAAATTCTAACCTTAACCAACTTTGAAAGAGTGCCTAAGCTTAACCGTCGAAAGAACTTGCCGTCACGCTCTAAGACAAATAGCTGCATCACAACAACACAACAGCATAGAGAGACTATCTACTGTAACTAACCAGACTCTGGCGTTGGCCAATCAGAGTGAGCGTCTCCGCGAAATGCGGCTACGGAAAAAACTGGCGTTGGCCAATCAGAGAGCGTCTCCGAGAAATGCGGCTACGGAAATTATAGATGCTGCTGCTTAGACCGCTTCAAAACGCGCCTGTGTTCCATCATAATACATCATATTTCAACGCACAGCGCGTTACGCACTGATTGGCTGCGACGGATACAGCGATGAAACAGTGCACGCGCACTCAAAGCGATATTGCGTCTAGCCCGAGAGAAATACGGCTAGGAGAAATGCGGCTACGGTAACGGAACGTATTCTCTATCAGACAGTGAGTCACTTCCTGTTCAGGAAAACGATTATTTATATTTGATATATTAACGTTATATTGTGCATTGGAAACACAAACATACTTAAAATGAGTAAATATTATTCATTTTAAACATGTTTATATTATTTATAGGGCTATAAAACAAAAAACAAACAAAAAATATTTCTTATTCTTCTCTCTTTTAACCAGGGTTAACCAGGGGGGGCGGCGCCCGAGCGCCCCTAGTGGCCAGCCGCCACTGCCTATGACTAAATAGTTATGAATCTGAAACCTGGGTTACACATGCATGAGTCTGGTCTCTTTTGAAAGGTAACATTCTGAAGTTTCTTACACAATAAAGAAAAATCACTTTGAGTGGAGTGTATTCCGTGATAACACAGCCAATATTAACGAATACACTGAAACGGTGCTTGACGTTGTCTGTACTCTGGTAGAAGAAACAATCCCCTCTACCACAATTAGAATCTACCCAAATCAAAAGCCCTGGGTAGATAAATCCGTCCGTGAGGCTCTGAAAGTGCGCACATCAGCATACAACACCGGCCTGGTGACAGGCAACATGGAAGAACACAAGACGGCAAGATACAACGTCAGGAGAGCAGTAATAGAGGCAAAACGGCGTTACAGGGATAAAGTTGAACTTCAGTTTGAACAGGCTGACTCTAGAGGCATGTGGCAGGGCCTCAGAACAATGACAGACTACAAAGGCACCTCCCTCAAACTGAACAGTGACATCTCCTTAGCAAATTATCTCAATTCCTTCTATGCGAGGTTTGAGGCTGTGAATAACAACACCAGCCTACAAACCACGGCAATGGGGGGGTGGGGGGGGTCTGCTGATGGAGACTCAGTGTTCAGGGTAACAGAGCATGAGGTGAGACGGATCTTTAAAAAAGTGAATATCAGGAAGGCAGCAGGACCGGACGGCATCCCCGGCCGCGTCCTAAAAGTCTGTGCCGACCAACTGGCCCCGGTATTCACTGACATCTTCAACCTGTCCTTGGAACAGGCTGTCATCCCCACCTGTCTGAAGAAGTCCACCATCATCCCTGTACCCAAAAAATCTACGCCCGCTTGCCTCAACGACTACCGCCCTGTAGCCCTCACCTCCATAGCCATGAAGTGCTTTGAGAAGCTAGTGAAGGGCTACATCTGTTCCTCCCTCCCCATCAACCTGGACCCCCTGCAATTTGCATATCGCCCCAACAGGTCCACGGAGGACGCCATAGCCCATGTGCTGCACACAGCAGCATCACACCTGGACAAGAGGCAGGGGAACTATGTGAAAATGCTGTTCATCGACTACAGCTCAGCATTCAATACCATAGTCCCCTCCAAACTCATAGCCAAGCTCAGGGACCTGGGCTTGAACTATGACCTCTGCCAGTGGGTCTTGGACTTCCTGACGGGCAGACCCCAGGTGGTAAGAGCAGGCAACTGCACCTCCTCATCCATCACGCTCAACATAGGGGCCCCCCAGGGCTGTGTTCTGAGCCCCCTCCTCTACTCCCTGTACACACATGACTGCGTAGCACAGCGGAACAACAACACAATCATCAAATTTGCTGATGACACAGTAGTGGTGGGCCTGATCTCTGCCAACGACGAGAGGGCCTACCTGGAAGAGGTAGAGAATCTGTCACAGTGGTGTCAGGAGAACTGCCTCTCCCTGAACGTCAGCAAAACAAAAGAGATGATTGTGGACTTCAGGAGGTCGGTCGGGGGTCAAGGACTACAGCCCCTCAGCATCGACGGGGCACCGGTTGAGAGAGTGAACAGTTTCAAGTACCTCGGAGCCCACATATCCGAGGATTTGACATGGACCACACACATTGACAGTGTTGTGAAGAAGGCACGACAACGCCTCTACTTCCTCAGGCGCCTAAGGAAGTTCCAAGTCAGTCAGAAGATCCTTAGGAACTTCTACTCATGTACAATAGAGAGCATCCTGACTGGCAACATCACCTCCTGGTTTGGGAATAGCACTGCACAAGACCGTAGCAGACTACAAAGAGTGACACGTTCAGCCGAACGCACAATTGGAGGGGGGCTTCCCACCCTCCAGAACATTTACAACAAGCGGTGCAGGGGGAAGGCTAAGAGAATTATTAAGGACTCGAGCCACCCGAACAACTGCCTCTTTGAACTGCTGCGGTCAGGCAAGCGATACCGGAGTCTTAAGGCGAGCACAGAAAGACTCAGAAGAAGCTTCTATCCCCAGGCCATCAGGCTGCTAAACGAACAATAAACACTATGCAATAACCATCAAATGCACACAGCACACACACCCACACGCACACACTCACTTAAACAAACAACACACTGCAGCACCCACTCTCCACACTTTAGATCACACAAACACACTTTATATTTATTGATAAAGGATTTGCACTACAACTCGTACACCTACTGTAAATTGTACCTAAATTGCACCTCATCCCATTTCTGCCTTGCACTATATAGTATTGTATATTAGTACACTGCATAGTATTGTATATTATATGGTAACTCAGTTACGTCTATTCTGCATCGAACATTGTACATATGTCTATACTGAACACTGTGACCTAATTTTTTTACTTCTAATTTACATGCTATACTATGTTATTTTATTTCATACTTATCTTGTCTTGCACAGTCTCTGGAGTGTAACAGTAAGAAGCATTTTGTATAAAAGTATTCTGTACTTCTGTATGACAACTATTAAAGAAACTTGAAACTTGAACTTGAGTGCTAATGTAATAGAGAAACAGAGGTTTGAACACACTGAAATAAAATATTAGCTTTTAACTTTTGTGTTGACTTGTTGCCAGATGCCTGTTTTTGGGTTCCAGCTGAGAGGTAGGAGCTGGAAAACATAATGGTTCCATAGCCTGAAGTCTTATAGTGATACAGGTCCAAAGTTTATAAAAATCACACGGAAAATAAGGGCCATCGAACGTTAAGAGGCTAAGAATGAGTGACGTTTTTCATTCATGGGAACCCAGCTGCGTGGAATTTGGCTACCTACGAAGACCACTTTGTGTGTTCAGGAATCCGGAGGAGGATTTTCATTAATTTGTTAGTACAAACCTTTTACAAAGATACTTACGAACATGTTCGAGAATGAGGACCAATGTCGGTCACTTGGTTTGTCACAACCACTTTGGTCTGGTTGGGTGTAAGGAGCAGCACAGATCTAGGGGCTGCTTGCAGGGTTTTTAGAGTCCTGTTTTGACTGAAATTACCTTTTAGTCCCAGTTACTACATTTCACAGAATTTTTATGTTCCTTCACCCCATTGCTGTCTGCATTTCGACTACACATTGCACCAACAGTAGCCTAGCATGGAGGAGATTCAAGTTACGCAGCTACGTAGTAGTAGTAGTAGTAGTAGTAGTAGTAGTAGTAGTAGTAGTAGTAGCAGTGGCGGCTCGCCACCGGGGGCGCTAGGGCGCCGACCCACCTGTTAAATCAGAGAAGAAGAAAAAAAAACTAGTTTGTTTTTTGTTTTATAGCCCTATAAATAATATAAACATGTTTAAAATGAATAATATTTACTCATTTTAAGTATGTTTGTGTTTCCAATGCACAATATAACGTTATTATATAAAATAAAAAATACTCGTTTTCTTGAACAGGAAGTGATTTCGCGGAAACGCTCTCTGATTGGCCGACGCCAGTATTTTTTTCCGTAGCAGAATTTCACAGAGACGATCTCTGATTGGCCGAATCCAATTTCTAATGTTCCAATTCTAGCTTATTCCTAGGTTGGTCCGTTGGTGGTAGAGATAGTTGTGTTGTTGTGAGATGCAGCTGTTTGTCTTAGAGCGTGCCGTGACTGCAAGTTCTTTAGACTGTTAAGCTTAGGCACTCTTTCAAAGTTGGTTAAGGTTAGATTTTGTCTTAGAGCATGGCGATAGAACGCCAGGTAGTTTGCAGTCTGTTCGACGCGGAAATGGACAAAGGAATGAAGTACTTGTGTTGTGTGGTGCTAACTGCTAACAAGCTAACACTTGGCTAACAAGCTATATGGCGGATGCAGTCTGGACACAGTGGACAGTGGTCTGGAACACATCAACAGTGGATTATACACTTTATCAAGGCAAGCCCTCCTGCCCTGGATGTGTCAACTAAACAGTGAGTCTCTCTCTCTCTCTCTCTCTCTCTCTCTCTCTCTCTCTCTCTCTCTCTCTCTCTCTCTCTCTCTCTCTCTCTCTCTCTCTCTCTCTTTCTTTTGGATTGAAAATACGTGGATTAAGGCTTGTTCAATATCGTCTATGTTTGAATGAATGAATGAATGAAAACTTTATTAACAGATTGCAGAATGGGTACAATACAGTACGGCTCAATACACACAATTGTTAAGGGGATGCAGACCAGAGAAAGACGTTTGTCTTGTTTACATCAGGGTCCCAGATTTTCGATTCATATCGATAGTTTAATAGCTAGCCTTGGCTCGTTTAACAATATGCAAAATATGTGTACAGCCCTGTACTCATACTGAAGTTATTCTTGCTATATAATACTACATATACTAGGTCTGATTGTGTAACGAATCGATTCCACGTCGTGCTGTGTGTGAGAGAGAGAAGGAGAGAGGGAGAGATCTGCGTGTGTTTGGAGACGGAGCGAGTTTTGTTTCTAACTTTTCTATTTATATATTGTGTTTCAAGTTGTGAATTAGACTATACTTTATTTGACTGGTTGTGTGTTGTTGTAGTAACAGCTGAGCGACTCGTTCATAAGAGCCGATTCATTGCCGTGAGCGTGAGTCGAATCGCTCACGTCTTGCCATGAGTCGGTTGCGTGGTACTGTACATGTTTGCAAAATGTTTTGGTATAGCGCCCCTAGTGGAGAGAGAACCAGCAGCCGCTACTGAGTAGTAGTAGTAGTAGTAGTAGTAGTAGTAGTAGTAGTAGTAGTAGTAGTAGTAGTAGTAGTAGTAGTAGTAGTAGTGGTGGGACACTGGTTCCAACTTTCACTGAGGATGAAAGACCTCAACGCACAAAAGGTCTAAAGAATTTCCGGATGTTTAAGGACACAGACCTGGGGAGACATGACACAAACTACCGCTATTGTGTACCCTTTCAAAAGAGTTGCCATTGCACTGTGGAAACTTGTGACCAACTCAGAGTACAGGAGCATCTCTCATTTATTTGGAGTCTGCATTACTACGGTACGTCAAGGCAGAACTGATTCAGTGCCCAAACAGTGAAAAGTTAAAGGAAATGGTTAAATATTTTTTTATGTTGCCAGTGTTTAGGTGTAAATGGTAAATGGCTGCTTTTTTATATACCGCTTTTATCCAAAGCGCTTTACAATTAGTTACCACATTTTACCCATTCACTCACACATTCACACACCGACGGCGGAGGCAACCATGCAAGGTGCCAACCTGCTCATCAGGAGCAATTAGGGGTTAAGTGTCTTGCTCAAGGACACATCGACACGCTGCCTGGGAGGAGCGGGAATCGAACCGGGAACCTCTGGATTGCCAGATGACTGCTCTACCTCCCGAGCCACTGTCGCCCCTGGCATGGTGTGGGGGAGGTGCTCCTCCAGGTGTAATTGATGGATCACACATCCCCATTCTTGGACCAGAGGAATACCACACAGAGTATCTAAACCGCAAGGGATGGCAATTTGATCACCCTGCAAACTGTTGTGGATGGAAGAGGTCTCTTTTGGATATTTTTTATTGGAGCAGCAGGGGACCTGCATGGTGCCAGAGTGCTGCACTTGTCAGCGTTGTGGGGTCTAGTGGATATGAGTTTGCTACTCCCTGATTGAACAAAGAACATTTGTGGACATGATGTGGGTACTATCTCCTTGGTGATGCAACCTATCCTTTGAAAAGCTGGCTGATGAAACCTTTCACAGACAATGGATGACTGACACCCCAGTAACGTGTGTACAACCACAAAACAAGTAGAACCAGGGTGGTGGTTGAGAATGCTTTTGGCAGACTGAAGGGCAGATGGAAGTGTTTGCTAAAACAAAATGACTGCAACATACACAACAAGGTTGTATCCATGGTGTTAGCATGTTGTGTTCTGCATAACCTCTGTTAAATGAATGGTGATGAGTAAACAGGGTTGGGTATGTTAGATTTAGTTGACTGAGCACTGGATACTCTCAACTCTGAGTTGAATACCAAAAAGTAAGTAAGTAAGTAAGTCAAGTTTATTTATATAGCACCTTTCACAGACCAGGGTCACAAAGTGCTTCACATAGCAAAAACACCAATAAAATGCAAAAAGATAGCAGCATGGTAAAAGAAAATGATTAAAAACGTGAAAATATCAGGAAAACCAAAACAGATAAAAAAGACATAAAATATTTACACAGAGCATAATTCGCCAAACGCCTGTTTAAACAGCACAGTCTTTAGCTGCTTTTTAAAAGTCTTTACAGAGACCACAGATCTAAGGTCCAAGGGCAGAGCATTCCATAGCCTGGGGGTCACGGTTTTGAATGCTCTGTCCCCTTTTTTTTCAATCTAGACCGGGGGACAGCCAGCAAGCCCTGATCAGACGACCTGAGCGATCTGTCCGTGGTGTATGGACGCAGTAGGTCGCAGATGTAGGCAGGTGCCTGACCATGGAGTGCTCTATATGTGATGACCAGAACCTTAACCCTTTCTCTGCCACGCGTATGTACATCCTTATACCATCCTCTGCCAGCTCTATTTGTCTATGGAGAAGTTCCCCTTCTTTGCAGGGCTATAACTTTTTAAATTGTATTGCTAAATTGACATTACTATGGCCCATTCAACGTCAATTATCTATAGTTTTAGGATGTAGCAACGTTCTACTTTTTCATTCACATATTCATACTAAAATACGGTCTAAAGTATAAATATGTTTTTATCGTTTTCTGCAGCATTCTGCAGAACGTGATTTATAGCCCTAAATGCATTATATTGATGATCAAATACAGTTTGATAGCGATCGGCGCCAGATAAAAAATTTCAAATGTACGTGCTTCTAGAAGTTACTACTGATCATCTGATGTTGACCGGATGGGGCGGGTCGTTTATAATTCCGTGGCCAACGTTAGATGATTCATGTAGTGTGGGTGATATGATCATCAGATCAGTTTGTATTGAACACGGTAATAATAAACGCTGAAACTTACCCCAGTTTCCTCGGGCCGTTGGGCGATGAGCGTGGAGAAAAAAGATTGCTATTATGGGATGTTGAAATATGCGATCCATCTCCAGGTTGTATAATAGTATATACGTCCAAATCATGTTGTTTATCGAGTTATTGGTAACGGATCGCTATCCATTGTGTCGAGCTCGAGTCCCGGGAGCTATAGCGAGTGGTCGGACCGAATTTGGATGAGCACCAGTTTCCGTTTTTCCGGTTTGCTGTTTAGGCGATCCGCCGATCGGCCACCAGATGGCGCTCTTGAACCGTTGGAGAGTTGAGAGGGGATCAACAGTAGATCTCAAGTCTCCGCGGGAGAAATATGATTGCCATCACAGATTTTTGAAATATTGATCTCAATGACGTGTTACGGCGTCATTGGCAGATTAAGCATGGCGGGGAATGACGTGTTACGGCGTCCTTGGTGATTAAAGGGTTCAAGTGAATTCTGAATTTGATGGGGAGCCAGTGTAGGGAAACTAAGATGGGAGTGATGTGGCAATATTTTCTGGACCTAGTCAGCAGCCTTGCGGCTGCGTTTTGGACCATTTGTAGCCGGCCCAAAAAGGATGCATCGAGGCAGGTGAAAAGGGAGTTACAATAATCCAGGCGGGATGAAACAAAAGCATGAATAATCATTTCCAGCTCTACCTGGAACACAACAGATCGAAGTTTGGCGATATTTCGTAAAACAGGTACGTGTCAGAGATCTAATGTGGGGATCGAAGTGCATCTGCTGGTCAAAGATCACACCAAGGTTTCTGAGCTTGGGCCTCAGAGTTGTTGAGAGGGTCCCCATGCATGTGGAAACTTCTGAGGTGACTTTTTCTGAGCCTATAATAAGAACCTCAGTTTTTTCTGCGTTTAAGAAGGTATATATTATATGTATATTGAAAATGTGTGTTTTGTTTACACTTGTTTACGTACTTGACTTTCTATTTTATACTTATATTATACTATTTTATACTATCTTGTTATATGTGACTCGGCATCGTCTAGGCCGACTTGGTGCGGCAAGTTACATTCCTCAATACGTCAAAATAGAAATATTGCATTTTTGACTGCTTTGAAATGTTCTTTCTCTGATTCCTTATTTGCAAAACGTAATGCAATTTGTAAATGAGTTAATTATTGTTAGATTGTCCGACAGTATGTATTCAGAAACATTGGGAAAAGACTACACTTGCGGGCTCAGCAGAGCCTCCGAGGGGGTGTGGTCTGGTGTGTGTGGGCGCCTGTTCATTACAGCTCATTAACACTTTGACTGCCCAAGGTTAATTCATTATTAGTCCCTTGAATGCCCAGGGCCGCTTCAATGTTAACGTTAATATCGCCTAATCTATGTTTTAAATTATGGCTATGTGTCTAATCTGCCCGTCGTTATCAAAGACTCGTTTTCCAGTCAACATTGTCAAAGCAGATTGTTTTTTTATCGCTTCATTTCCGTGTTCTACCATTCTGAAAAGCACTTGGTTTCACTGAAAAAAGAAGAGATTCCCTGATAATCGCCTTTTCCTGGAATATTCTAGAACGTTGTCATTTGTCTGCCTATTTATGAATCGTTTTCAAATAAACGCTAGATGATCGATAGTATATGTGTATGCATGCACGCTCGTGCCGTGCGCTGAAAATCGCTTCTCCTATTTCCTGACAGCGCACACAGTGAAACAGCAATATCACATAATCACATAAAAGCTTATATATCCGTGAAAACGAGTCTGATTATCCTTAGACTTGTAACATAGATTCCTTACCTGAGATCAGATGGTATCCAAATGGATTATTCCAATTCCTGATCGCCATTTGAAAAAATTGATATTTTTATTGATTCACCGTGTATACCAGGGGTGTCAAACTCATTTTCACAGAGGGCCACATCAGCATTATGGTTGCCCTCAAAGGGCCAAAGACCGTATAAATGTTAATGTAATGTAAAATAAATGTAGCTACACATTTACATATTGTTAAACATGTTGTTTCTGTATTTATTACTTATTCAAGTTATACATATTGCATATGCATTTGCATAAATGTAAAAATATATGTTAGCTTATGTTATTTTAACAAATAATTTTAGTTTATCAGAACCCCATATTACTCCATCAATCAATGATCAAACCATTCAAGTAAATAACAAAGAAGAATATCATCAAATACAAGCTATGACATTAAGTTTGTTCAAAACCTTTTTGTTACAGTCAAGAGGGGCAGAACTAACAACTGTGAGCTGCAAAGAACACGTGGGACAGATGTAGCAGATGTTACAAAAACAAATGGCTGCACACAACCTTGCAGAGGCCATACATCCAACTAATGGAAGATAGTTTAATTAACTTTAATTAACAGATTACAGAATGGGTACAGTACAGTACAGCTCAATACACACAATTGTTAAGGGGATGCAGACCAGAGAAAGACTTTCGACTTGTTTACATCAGGGTCCCCCATTTTCAATTCGTAATGAAATTGCTATTATGTGTCTGTAACTGTACTCAAAAATAACAAAATAAGGGTTGTCTCAGTTCACAACTATATTGGTCAAGTTTTGGGTGGGACTTCTTTGCGTCCCTACAGCTTCTTATTCAATTGAGCGAGATGCTCGGTTATGTCACACAGCCAGTTTGCATCTGACAGTTCAGACAATATTTCTTCAACCCTTTGTTACCTATTCCGCCTGGATCTTTTTTGTATTTTGGGCTGTAAAATTGTCAAAGAATGTCTGAGGAGTAAGTGCTTTTGGCTTTTTTCCTTTGTTACTTCATCAATACCTCAGATGTTCAACATACATGTATGTGTAAGAATGTGTAATAACTAAGGCTGTCAAAGTTAAAGCTTTATTAACGCATTAACCCACAATTATTTTAACACTGCTATTTTTTAACCCAATATTAATGTAAAAAAAATTTGTGTGTTTTTTTTTAACCTGAGCTCTTGGGGGGCCACATCAAATGACGTGGCGGGCCGCATTTGGCCCGCGGGCCGTGAGTTTGACACCTATGGTGTATACAGTAAAACACATATTCCCCGCGGCTCCGAGAGTCCAGCATGAAGCTGGTAGATGCCGGCTGCGTGAGTGAGAAGTCAAATGTGGAGTGCAGGTTTTTTTTTCTCATTAATTTGCATTGAGTTCAATCCAAAAGGGTGAATTACCACCTGGGAGACGATAGGGGGCGCTTTTTTCACATCTGAGCGCCTGAGGTAGCTGAATTTCCAACGGTCGACTCGGTTGATGAAATATGATTTCAGATCGCTAAAAAAAGAAAGAAAATAGAAAAAACTAATATTCTTGTGAGTGGGCATTCAACCCGGGGGGTAATAACACGAGAAAACGTGTGTGTGGCATTCAAAGTGTTAAGGGTACTTGAGAGGTGCGAAAGCACAGAGCTCTGCTTTCATCATATGAATGAATAACTTTTATTTATATAGCACCCTTCACAGCACGAATGCACAGGGTGCTTTACACTACAGCTTAATATAAAAAACACAATAAAACAAAATAAATGACAACAACAACAGACAGCAGTTAACACTTTAATCGCCATGGGTTAAATTCATAATTTACCATCCCTCGCCAGCTCTATTTGTCTATGGAGAAGTTCCCCTTCTTTGCAGGGCTATAACTTTTTAAATTCTATTGCTACATTGCCATTATTATGGCCCATTCAATGTCCTATATGTATTGTTCAGGGTGTAGCAACGTTAAACTTTTTCATTCACATATTCATACTAAAATATGGTCTAAAGTATAAGTATGTTTTTATCGTTTTCTGCAGCTTTCTTCAGAACGTGATTTATAGCCCTAAATGCATTATATTGATGATCAAATACAGTTTGGTAGGAATCTGTGCGAGATGAAAAATTTCAACTGGACGTACTTCTAGAATGATCTACGTATGATCTGATGATGACCGGATGGGCGGGGGATCGTTTATAATTCCGTGGGCAGAGTTAGATGATTCATCCAGAGTGGGTCATATGTTCATCATAGCAGTTTATATGGAATATGTTAGAAAATAATGCTGAATCTTACCGTATGTTCCTCGCGCCGTTGGACGATCAGCGTGGAGTAGACCGTTTTCGATTATGGGATGTTGATCCTGATGAACCATTTCCAGGTTGTATAATACTATATACGTCCAAATAACGTTGTTTATTGAGTTAGGGCGAGCGATTGATCATCCAGTGTGTTGAGATGGAGTCCGGCTACCGATCGCGAGTGCCCGGAGCACTCGCGATCGGCCACCAGATCGGCCACCAGATGGCGCTCTCGAACCGTTAGACAGTTGAGTGGAGCTCACCAGTACATCTCAGGGCTCCGGAAAGGAAATATGATTTCGATGACAGATTTTTGAAATATTGACATCAAAGACGAGTTACGCCGTCTTCGGCAGAATGAGCATGGCTAGGAATGACGTCTTAACTCGTCCCCGGCGATCATAGTGTTAAAAAACAGTGAAACAAGATAGAAAAAGTTGAATAAAATAATTTGGATAAAATCATGAGTCACTAATTAAAACAAAACTATAGGAACAGTGAGGACAATAAAAAGTGCCTATCATAGCGGAGAGAACGAAGCGTTCAAAAAAAGCATGCATATTGTAACATTAAGTTACACTGCTATCTTAACATTAGCAAGCTAAGCATGCATAGCGTGACCTGTGTAGCGTTAAGTAACTTGTGTTCCGCGGGGAAAGACCGTTCCATTTGTAACACAACTTCAAGGAATAACATCCGATCCCGACGCGCATTTCCTTCATTCCACAGCGCTGAGCGTGCAACAAAAAAGACAAAATTGAGACAAAAACTGACTAAGACTAAAATGCTCAGACATTTAGTTGACTAAAACTGACTAAACGAAAAATAAATGAAGATGACTAAATATGATGAAAACGAAAAAGGAGCACTTGACACATGACTAAGACTAAAAACTAAGATGAAAATAGCTGCCAAAATTAACACAGCTTGTGTGTCGATGAAATTCCTCCGGGCGGACTTTTCTAGTAGCCTGGACCGAGGGCTTCATCCGATCGCATTGAATAGTTTTCGGGATCCCCGATTGATTATGCTGTGGTGGGTTATGTCGTGGCCCAAATGGACATACAATCTACCAGATGGCAATCAAATAATTGGAATATTCTTTTTGGAATCTCACCGGCCACAGGTAAGAGCAATTTAAGGTCAATTTCAGTTTGATTGTGCCTTGTTTTCATAGCCATCGCCCTGATCAGCGTATGCTGTTGTACTAACGAATGCCGTTATTGACAATCAATTAATCAGAAACGACCCCCCCCCCCTTTCATGCATTCATGATGGAACATAATATACAGATCATATGCATTTGAATCTTTTATTGTAGAGTGTATAGGGACTAAATGCCAATGGATTAAGTATAATATGCGTTGCGGCCTATTACTAGCTGCCCAGGAATTACCCTAAACCGCTCTAAAACCATACTTATATTCACCACGGTATAAAACCGTTTGCATATTCTTGGTATCTAGGGACATCTATGGACCTCAGTGAATGTATTCCCAGTGTCAGAAATATTGTGTCTATTACTAGGCTTGCTTAAATTGTGATGAAACAAAGGAGAATATGAATTATGATTTTTCTTTGCATCTTTGACTGTGAATAACACCATGCTAAAAATTACCAGACATGAGAAACTGCCAATGATCTCGTGCAGTACCTTCTTGAGATCATGTGTACAAATAATCTAAGGAAATGAATAAAGGGAAGATGATTCAACAGAAAGTGTTGTAGAAACAGTACTGAATTCTCCCATCCGGACGAATGCAATTTGAAATATTATTATAGAATATAGAATAGCAGGCTTATAAATTACCTTATTATAGCCAATTCGCACATTTATATATATATACATATATTATCTTTCAAATGCCCGAGTTCAATTAGGATTTAGTATCACCAGGCGTGCATAAATTAAGAACAGATAATGAAATCTACTATATGTACAGTAGCTTTTTTATTTTTATCAGGGTGGCACCATTTTGAAACTAATTTCAAATCTAATTGTTGCTACATGCTAAAAATAGGAAAGAGAAACTAACTGCGCTTGAATATATGTCAATAACATTAAGTTGTGTGGTTTATTATCCCAAATAATAAAAGATATTAAAAAGATTCATACAGAAGTAATGTGCTTGAAACCCCATAGAGGCCCTTTCGGAAACACTCCAACACTCATCGAAAGCTCTCGCTGTCCAGTCTACAAAATGGCCGCAAAAAACTACAATTCCCGACGTTCAAATTTTCCAAAATGGCGACTTTCGCGAACTAAATAACACCAAAAGGAAAATGAAAATCTATCTAATAACACTTTAACCTATTGGTAAACTAACGTATTGATGATAATATACATTATAAATGCTGACATGGCATGACATGTTTATACTTGAATACGTTTGAAAAATAAAACGATACTTTTGTCAAACAGTCTGGAGAGATTGATTTATGACGTGATGTCCTTTGCGGTCCGCCGATGGACCGCACGGGTGGAAGAGGTATACACTACTATACGCAAGACACTTTCTGTAAATAATTGTCTATTTTATTTGATCTTACTGTACCTCGTTTTATATTTTAGGTTATTTTTACTTATTGTTACCATTCTTGTATTCATTGTTGTTTCATAATTGTGCACTGTTGAGTCTGAGCTCGTACCACAAAAATGTCTTTACCTGCAATGCCCCTGTATTGTTGTGTATTTGACAAATGTTTTGAGGATGCCACAGGGCAAACAGAAGAGACTACAGGTCTCATTGTGCACAAGAAAAATAACTGGCTCGGTGCCAGCCTTGATGGAATCATTGACAGAAACCATCCTTGAGATTACTGTAAGTGTCTTGAAGAAGCTTGAGGCTGTCAGGACTAGTACTAGAACCCAAACACAGAACACAAAGAGACGGCAGGTAGACAGGCAGAAGATAAAACACTATAATGGGTGTGTTTAATGTCCAAGCTGGGGGGGGGGGGGGTTGGGAGCAGGCCCGGACTGGCCATCGGGAGCACCGGGAGTTTTCCCGGTGGCCTGGCCTGCACAGATAAAAAAAATTATAATTATGTAAAAAAGAAAATTGTAATTTTTCTTTTAATAACATTTTTATAAAAAAAATTGCCAGGCCATTGTTTCTAGTTGTGGCGGCGAGATAGTTAGATAACCTAGGTGGGTGGGGAACAACCAGGATTTCACTGTCTGCGACAGAGTTGGAGAACTATCTGACTCTCTCCCTCTCGCGGATCACACACACACACAAATGGAGCCGTGCTGCCGCTTGTGATTGGTGGAGGCGGGACCATGCGATGTGAGGGACTCGGGAGAGATACAGTAGAGCGAAAGTCTATTAATGTTGATGTCAAGATGGACAGGGAAGAAAGAGAAAGGGTGGAGGAGAGAGGGATAAAACAAATAAAAAGAAAGGCCCTTACAGGAGATGCTGCTAAATCCGGCAACATTTATCAAATGTTTTCTTGCACCAAGGTCAAGGAACCAGCAGGTTAGTCAGTGATAAAAATAAACATGTGGATGTTAGCTAGCTAACGTTACCATGCAATGCATCATCTCCCCTGTCAAAAGCCCAATGTTAAATCTGCCAAGAAACAAATAAATAATTTAACCCTTGTGTCTGAAAACTAAAGTGTTATACTCTTACCATATTAGGGGACTAAATTGAAAAACGCCATAAAAAGATTATATGTTGAAATAATTTCCCACTTTCTTTTCCATAAATATTTTATTCAACTTCAGATAAAAAATGAAATACTCCCACTTTTCTGAAAGGAGTTGTTAAATCTGACATTACAAAAAACTATGTGGTGGTTATGATCGGGGCTGAAGTTGAATAAACAATTTATGAAAGAGACAGTCAAAATAATTCAAAGATAATTCAAAGATTACACACTTTTGCCACATATATTGGCTACAAATATAATCACTGCAAAGTTATCAAAAAAATAAGAATCTGATCAGACACAAGGTTTAAGTTGTTGTTCCCTTTCTAATTTCCTCAAAAACATCTAGTCTAGTAACGTAAATATCATAACGTATATAACGTATCTCTGACCGATCATTGTCTTATAGTGGAATTTCCCTTCTCTCTGCGTTGTTGCATTCAATTCGTTTGCAGGAAGTAGGCATGGACGAAAGCTCTCGGTTCCCATACCAGTTGGTCTGTTTTTATTCAATAAAAGCTTCAGATCTTATTCTAAAAGTGGTCTCCAGCTGTTCCCCTATTGACAAGATACGAGCTGGATCCCATAAATGTCCACAAAGATATTGTTCAAGTCTCTGATATGCTGTTACTGCGAGATCAGAAAAGTCTTCTCCGGTTTGTTGATTCAGGTCGGCCTGGCAACACGAGGCTGGTTCTTTTGTTGTGCTGGTTGCCCCCGGCAACTCTGGTCTCAGCGATCCTCTGGCGCAGCGCGGGGGATGCGCTCGTTTTTCCTGCCCCTCCTCTCTGCGCCAGCTCCTGTAGTTAAAGACACCTCCCCGCCCCCTGTCCGCGTCGTCCTAGTGACGATCGCTAGGGGCGTCACTTCTTTCTATTGGCTAAGCTTGACGTCGGCCATTTTGGATCTTAAAGGGACATGGTAATATTTATATACGGACTATTTTTATCATTTCTTCTCCTTATATGGAAAGCCTCTGGTTTTAGCGGGCCTCTCTCCTAAACCGAAATAGGGCATGAGTCGTTTTCCTAGTTTAACAGCTAAAAGTACTTTGCCATGCGTTTATTGTCTTTAAACTTTAGAGATGATTCTTTATTTTGACTAGACAGTTACTAAAAGTCTTTTCTTGAGTTTTGTCCACATTTGACTATCTAATTAATCCTATTTTTGATCTCTAACCATGCTGGTTGTATTTCTATATTCTAAAGTAATCTTTGGCTTAGGTTTTAACCTTTTAAAACACTAAGCATCTTGATCTGATTTCTTTGGTTCATAATGTTTTATAGCGTAACTCAACTTTTAAAGGATCAATCCGTATCTTTACAGTCTTATACTGAGTTGATTAGCAAGACCTATTGATTTTCTAGGGCAGAATATTTCTGATAATATTCTGTATCTATTATAACTATTTATTGTATTTAAATCTAGTTTAATCCAAATTCCTGTCTTCAGCTCTGTCAGACAGAGCTCCTAGTATTCTGTACCCATAAGAGTAACCTGACACTGTCTTTGAAGCTTGCCATACCAAACGGTCTCTGGTTTTATCACTCCTAGTTGGCTTCCTGTGATAACACAGCCTAAGGTCGGTTTCTGCTAACACAGACCTCAAGACTCCCGGTCTCTCTGTTCTAAAGATAGTAAGTGACTCTGGTGACCTTTTTCCTTTTGAAGTCGGCCCTCAAGATAGGCTTGTGGCAATCTCCTATTTCTAACAGTTGGTTTCCTGAATGACCTATGATTTAGTTATGGCTATAGTAAACAAATGACCTGTTGAAATGTTGTCTTTAGTTTGTCTCCCGGCCTAAATATGCTCTAGAGTATTTACAGTGGAAGAGAGACAAAGTAATATAATTTCCTTCTTTAGAATTGTATAAGTTAAGGGTGATCTCACCCTGGCCTCCCTCCCCCTCTCCAGGGGGTTTGAGACACAGTTTGAAACCAGAGCCTCTATATGTAATCATTAGTAAAACTATATTAAAATAGTACTGAAATACCTGTCTTTTCTGCTTTTACCAACCTTACACAGTAGGGATCCCTGAGTGTAGATTCCTGGGAATTTAAAACATGTTCTGTATCACACTAGCTCCCGCTCAGCGTCTCATTGCATATATCTCGCTTCAGCATATATATACTGAATAAATTTCAAAATGTACCTTTAAATGCCAGCATTCATCTGGCCACACCCCCATCCGCTTACCTACATAAGCAGGGGTGGTGCCACACACTCATCTCCTTCTCAAATTTCATCACAAGCAACGTGTTGCTCATATGCCCACTTGACGTGGAGAAAAATATTTACTCTGAGGAAAGGAAGAACAAGGAGATACGTTGACATCATATCTTTATTTTCTCTCTCACTATTTTCGAGAAAATACGGCGATATTGTCTTCGTCACTGGAGTGTCTGGAAGATGGTGATCATTCTAAAATCCTCCACCGGTTTTCGTATTGGGAGCACGCCGCTGCATGCCTCTCAACTGCAGTTCCTTGCTGTGGCTGGATTGCGGTAAAACCTTTCAGGACACAGCTGAACTGTAGGACGCGCCGCTGTTGTGAGAAGCGGTGAGTTCCAGGTTGGTGAGTGATGTTTTGCTTGCGGCTCCACTTGTCTGTTAGTGCTATGGGGGCTGGCTGACAATGTTTACGAACACCGGCCCCAGATTAAGGTCTTTTGTTCAGCCTCTTAGGCAACAGCGGAAGACCTTGATCTGAAGCCCATTATAGTTAACTAGTGGGCCACGACCATTAACACTGGTGATCCCTGTGTTTTCTGGACGAGTGGATGTTTTCTCTGTCACCGTGTAGGCCCCGTCTTTCATATCCAAATGAGAGTATTCCCTCACGAGGAAATATGGGCATGGATGTTCATTACCGGAAGATCTGTGTTCAAGTCAGCTACACAGGCCAGTTGGGTATTGTGCTGGCTCCGTCGGGTGTTGGTAAAATCACCATTGTAAAACTGTGTTAACATCTTGTTTCTCTTTTCTCTTAAAAAGTGAGGAGCGTTTCAGAACGGCGGCCTGTCTGAGTGAGTGTTATATCATTGTGTACAAGTTCAGGTGATAGCTGCTTAGCTTACGTACTAGCTGTTAGCTGCGGCGCTAGCCTGCTGTGATCACTAGGCTAGGAAACGTTAGCTTGCGTGCTAGTCGTGGCCTACCTAGGCTAGGCTAGGAAACGTTAGCTTGCTGCTATCGGCCGAGGCCCAGCGCGGGGTGGCTCCGGCCCCTCGCGCGCCGCCGCGGTTCCCAACTCCCCTGTCCCTCACGGGGAGAGGCGGGGGGGATTCGAAGTCTCCCCTCTGGTCGCGTGCGCCGTTCGCTCGGCGTCTCGCGGTCAGGGGCGGTAGCGCCCGACGGTTAGAGCGGCCGTTAGCTTAATGCTACTCTGTTGAACGTGCTTTGATTATAACATGTTTTAAACACTCTTGACTACGACGTCATCTTTGACAGAGGATGTTCGTCGAACCTGCCCTGGGCCAGGACGGCAAGGACTGCGTCAACAAGGGGGACCGTAGCGACGGGATGGAGCGGCGACGCTGCCCAGATCGACAACACAGAACGGCTGTGTTTACTACGGTGCCTTAAGACTGCACTTCGCTTGATCTACGCTCCGGGTAGGCAAGGTCTGGACCAGACCTTGAGCACGTCTTCTTGCTTTCCCTTCTAAATGTTTTGTAAATAACGATGTTTTCCAAAACGAGTGTTGCTGCACTACATTTAGGATACGATGCGAGTTATGTGTGAATTGTCTTGTCACTGGTATTAGCTTCTCCATGCAAATAGGGTTGTTTATTACAGATGTGAAAATGATCTGGTTTGTTGTGTTGAGAAACATCATGTGTGTTCTTGTACCGAGCACTCTCAACTAAGGGGGTTAAACTAACCTATAAAGCTATGCTTAGTGACATGAGTAAAGAATGATTCTTCTCTCAGCCTGTAATGACAATGAACAGTGTGTTCACATATTAACAGGTTTACCTGTTCAACTGGCCGTATTAAGGGTAAAGTAGGAGGGTTGTGTTTTCCCCCCGGTTCCCTGGGGACTTCTTCATCCTCCTCTCAGACATGTTGTTGCACTACATTGTGTCACTGTGTGGTAGGGATACGATGTAACCCTTAGCTTGATTGCTGAGGTTGTGCTAAAACAGCTGGAGAAACTTTATTTTCCTAAAAGAAAAGATTGTTTGGTCGCTTTCGTGTGTGCTTAGCAAGGCCTGTGGCCGATACTAATCGAGAATTATGTATTCTCTCATTATGAAAAACGGCGTTCCTCTGTAGAGTGTTTTTGCCATTTTTTGTAGGTGATGATGGGTTGTGTGTGTCATGTGACCTACAACTGGGTTGGACTGGCCACAGAAGCACATGTGTAAGTTTGGTACCGGGGCTCTTGGAGAGCCCTCTCTATTCTGTGTTTTTTCCTTAGTAAAAATCAGATAGCAGGTTAGCTCATGCGCTGTGTAAAGCTGTCAGACGCTTCATGGAGCTGACTATGACTGTGTCATACTCTCTTTTTGTCATTACATCGTATCATGGGTGTGGGGTCGTAAAGGGGTGAACTGGTAACCTTTCCTCCCCCTTTTTTCTGTTGGTCAGGGGTAAACCCACCTGTCCTTCAAGGTTCCTGTCACGTTGCGGTTCGGCACGTTACAGGGTGAGGGGGGGGGGGGGGAGTTTCCTGGTCCCACGGCCTGGAATATTGGGCGTGTGCACCGCAGAAATCCCCCCGCCATAGAGTACGTCACTGTGCGCGTCTCTGTTGGTAGGACTTCCGTGTGCTGTTCAGGTCCATGTGATGGATCTGTTTCGGGGGGTGGTCAGGGCTCCTCCTCACCAAGCTCCTATTCGGGCCTTCTGTGAGTTGGGACTCTCCTTCCATGTGAGGGAGCCTCCTTCAGAGTACAGAGCCTCCTCCTCAGATTGTCAAGGTGAGTGGACCCTCAAGAAGGAGTCCTACTCTATTGTGTATGTATTCGATTCAATTCGATTATTGAGTGTGTATGGGTTCAGTGCCTCCTCCCCGGAGAGCCCTAAAACCAATTTTTTACATAGCTCAAGGTGCAATATATTCTTTTCAATCTGTACAGCTCGCGTGGGAAGTCTCTCTGGGGATTCCCGTCTCCTTCCTATGGGAGGGTGGTGGGATGTAAAAATGTGAACAATTTTTACCCCCGGCTGTGTAGACTGGGATACATACTGTTGGTGCTTCCTTCTTTTCTATTAAAAAGAGTTGGAGTTAGGAAGTATCACACCCCTCTTGTCGTTCCCCTGGGCGCCTTGGGGATTCAATGACAGGTCTAAATAGCCTGTTCATTGATGTGGGTGTGTCCCGACGCACGTATAGTGCTAGCTCTGGGTGTTCTGTAAACAGGCGACTGACTGGCACGCCTTGGTTGCTTGAGGTTAAAACGGCGTTTTTATAAAGCAACTGGGATGGAGGTTTTTCCTCTTCCGACGACCAAATCCGCCGACCTGGTTTGGTTATCGACGGATTCTCGTTCATATCTGGGGGATGATGACGGAATGGATCTGAACATATGTAGAGGGGTCTCACACCCTGGGGGTGGGCCACCGGGCGCGGTTCGCCCGAACGTCTGGGTGGCGCCTTCTTTTCATGTTTATGATCAACACGCATATCTGCCCCTTCTCCTGGAGTAGGCATGTCGGCGTGGTTAGGGCACGGGACTGGTTCTGGTCACGCTGGTCCGGATCAGTTGAACTCGTTGTCCGCCGGGGATGCGGATCTGCTGTTCTGGTACCCTGAGGGACTTGGGCTTTTTTCAGGGGGAAAAATGCCAGGTCGGTCCGGGTGTCACAGGGTTAAGCGCTATGGAGACCCTGGTTGGGTACATTTTTTACTCAGCACTGTCGTAATGGCTTACGGCCATGCCAACCTGTACACGCTCGATCTCGTCAGATCTCGGCCGCTACACAGGTTGGTCCTGGTTAGTACTTGGTTGGGAGACCGCCTGGGAATACCAAGTACGGTGTGCTTGGGGCTGGTTCTCCATTCTTTTTCGCTCCTCTCTCACGCATGGCGAAGAAGGGCCTGTTGGGGTGGTCTTTGACCTCCTCTGGTGACCCTGTGCTTCCCGTATTGCCGGGCCCGGTCCGAAGTCATGTTTCGTCGACCCGTAGGCCTGGGTTAACCCTTTTTTGAAAACTGAAACACTTGTACTGCGGTATAGCCGGTGTATACCCACAGGTGTGTTTTGGAGTTTTTTTCTTGAGGGGTTATAGGAACAACCACCACATTGGGTAACACCAAGGTGGTTGATTCCCTGGTGTG
This sequence comes from Notolepis coatsorum, assembly GCF_963971535.1. Lineage (NCBI taxonomy): Eukaryota > Metazoa > Chordata > Actinopteri > Aulopiformes > Paralepididae > Notolepis > Notolepis coatsorum. Next base: position 65,113,778 of record NC_140178.1, on the reverse strand, counting down.
TTGGAGCAGTGTCAACTCCCGGGTTCACCGGTTGAGGGTGCCCCTGCACGTTCATGACGTCTGCCAATCGTGTCAGCCTTCTCTGCCTCAACCCCTCTGGGTGGGTTTTTTTTAAATGGAGGCTTGGTCATGCAACAACGCCAGCTTACGCCCCTTCCGCCGGGGCGGCTGTGTTCAGCTGTCCTCTCTGGCGCCTGTCTCGTCCGCAGTCTCCAGGCTAGGGTTAACAGCCTGTTGCCTGGTTTTTCCCCGGTGCGCTGCCTGCTTCCGTTGGTTAACCTTTTTTGTGTGCTTACGGCCATGCTGACTGCCTGTTCTGCAGGGTCAGTGTGCCAGGCGGTGTACTATTGGGGGGACAGGGCCCGCTCGGCTGAGGGGCCTTTGTCCGAATACGCTGGCGATGTGGGGGGCGGGGTCACTAAGTGCCCACCTGGTGGGGTCTTGATGCTGGCATCATGGACTTCTCCGGGCCCCCGTTCCAGGGGGTCCAGTCCCTTTGGTGGGTCTGGGTCTTCCTTCACGCTCCGCTGCTACGGCCTTGCCACGGGGTTGGGTTTGCCCATGACCCCGTGATTCTGGGGGCAGTAACAAGGTTGTTCCCTCCGTTCCCGGGTGGCATGCGGGTTGTGCGTGTGTGTAGTCGTGGGGTCAAGCCACGGTCTGCTCACCCTGTGCGTTGAGTTGCTTGAGTGCCTCTTCGCACGGTCGGGTCCGTCGCCCTCCCGTGAAGCCCCCAATAGGGGGGGTGCCCTCCATTAGGGGGGGTCGGGGGGGCTCGGTCCTCCCTGATCTGATGGTTGTGGGGGGCCTTCAGCGGGGTACATTTGTCGAGCTTCTAGCTCCCGCTCAGCTCCTATTATGCAATGAGACGCTGAGCGGGAGCTAGTGTGATACAGAACGTTAGGTTATGACTATAACCAAGTTCTGTTAACACTAGTGGACGCTCAGCGTCTGGACGCCGCTGCGGCCCTTGATTTTTCATTGTTGTGAAATTTGTTGGGAAGGAGATGAGTGTGTGGCACCACCCCTGCTTATGTAGGTAAGCGGATGGGGGTGTGGCCAGATGAATGCTGGCATTTAAAGGTACATTTTGAAATTTATTCAGTATATATATGCTGAAGCGAGATATATGCAATGAGACGCTGAGCGTCCACTAGTGTTAACAGAACTTGGTTATAGTCATAACCTAACGTTTTCTATGCAGAAATATACCACAATCCACCATTGTGGGTTTTATAACCAACATATGTCACCAGTATTTTCTAAATCAGTAAGTCTTTAACCTTATATATACCATAACCTTGCTAATATTTCTTACACAAATCGAACTACAAAATCCGTTTCCGTCTGTACAGTTACAAAATCATCATTCACTCTTTCCCCCCACCCTCGTTACACTCTTCCCCAGTCACACATTTTATCAGTTATCAATATGACTTCAGACTATTGGAAGGTAATCAGACAAGAATTGGCTTCCAAATGTATCAGCTTTTTTGTTTAAGACTATTTTATCCATGTAATTAGCTTAAATGTCTAGTTTATGCAATGTACTCTGCAAGAAAAGATTAATACATCACACCAACAAAAGATTAACATTCTAAAAAAACGAGGGAGACTTAACCAAGAAAATATATAAAATGTTCTCCCTCGAAAGGACCACTGCTGGTCTGTTTTCCTTAGCTCCCAGCCCTGTCAGTTATCCCTTTTCAAACCTCCTGAGGTTTACTGCTAAGTTGTTTTGTCCGTTGCTTCTCCATTGTGTGTGCGCTAAGCACTATCTCCTTGGTTGTGTGCAGCCTTGGTACTGCCCCGATCTCCACAGAAGGAAATGATTTTTCCCTCTGTCCTTTTATTGCTTTTTGGATTTGTTATTACAACACACAATTGATTGGAAGATCACATGTTTCCCCCTCAGATACATTCTTCTACTGTTCTGCATTGACAATACATTTTTCCCCAATTTATTTATCTATATATTCCATGGCTTCAATTAAATCACCTTTCTCTCATTAATGTTTGTGCTGTACTATATTACTAGATCAAATGTCTCAAGTTCAACACAACACTACTCCACCCTTGGGAGTGGAATAACCATTATTACACTATCATACTTTATTTCCAGACAGTTCCTCGGTCCGGACAGCCAGCTCTGACGGGTCCCATTCACCAACAGACCCTATATGCATGGTAACAAACCACAGTCCCCTTAAACACACATCTTCCACACACTCTGCCAGCCTCCAACAAGCCGTCACAGAGTCCCCCATAAGCCAATTATCAATTGCACACGGCCACACCTTACACAAAAACTATTTGGCCAATGGCGACCAAAATCTACAGAGCTTACCATGTACAGAGAACCTTGTTTCCCCAACTCTTACCACACACCAAAACGTGACACAACCTCCCAGATTCTACATCTGGACTCTTAATGAGCGGAAAACAAAATCATGAACCAGCTCTAGTCCACTCCCCACGTTTTCAGCCCATCATATAGACATCCCTACCAGTCCCGCTGTGTCACCACCAACCTGCTACCCCTGACCGGCAAGGGTACCCCCCAGCCCGTCAGCTCCTAAGAAAAAAATAGAGAAAAGAAACGAAAACAAAGAAAAATGCCAAAAAAAAATGTGGGTGTCAATATTATCATGCCCATCAAACAGAACCAAACTACCATCCAGAGGCATAAATACCCCCGTAAAAACTAGGAAAGAAATTAAAAAGAAATAAAACACTGTCATAATTTTATTTAATTTTTTTTAAGTCTCCTTGACCACCCTTTGATCAAGTATGTATAATCACTACTAATCACTACTAAAGTAGTCCTTTTTTATTACCCTGTCTAATATTAAAATGTTCCATTTATCCTGTTTAAAACTCCCGTTTTTGTTAGTATGATTAATCATGCATTTGCCAGTTACTTCATCCCCTCACAACCCCAACTTACCACTGTTAGTCTTCCAAGCCGTTTTAGTAACTTGCACACATAATTCAACCATCCAACTTATCTAAATACATTTTTATTTTATTTTTCTATTCAGTCTCATGATTTAATATCTATCCTAGGGCTGGGCGATATGGCCTCTAAATGATATCGCGATATTTTTTGGCCATATCACGAATCACGATACACGATATATATCGCGATATTTTGACATTTCCTCTAAAGCACTTAAAAATGCTTGATTTAACCCTTTGATGCATACAGTCACGCCAATATGATGATTATAATAAGTCCCTGCAAAATATGTTTCTGTGAGAACTAGAGTCTGGAGCACAGCCCAATTGCTGAATACACGAGAAGAGAAAGGAGCGGTTTCAAGGGTGTTTAATGGAAATTGAGCAACACAGGAATTGGGGGGAAATAGAACGGGTTAATGTTCTGTCCTGTGGCTGCCACGGCGGCAGTGAGCGAGCAAGCGGTCCTGGTGCTTGTCGGGGGAGCTGCTGGGTGGCAGCGGGTGAATAGGTGTTCCTCTTAGGGAACAGGTGACGTCCAGACAGGGACGCTGGAGCTGCTGGGTGGCAGCGGGAGAATAGATGTTCCTCTTCGGGAACAGGTGACGTCCAGACAGGGACGCTGGAGCTGCTGGGTGGCAGCGGGAGAATAGATGTTCCTCTTCGGGAACAGGTGACGTCCAGACAGGGACGGCGGTCCTTTGGGGCACAGGAGAGAAACGGGTTAGAGTAAGCCAATACACGGAGGGTATCTAGCAGTAGAGCTTGTGGCAGAGACGTCGTACCTGGGCAGTGGTAATTAATACCAGGACAGCTTCTGGTCAGCGTCGAGGTGCAGATATAGTCCCCTCATCAGGGGAGGATAGGGTGCAGCTGGGGAGAGTGCGGTGCTTGCCCGTGTGTGAATCAGGGGGATGGAATACAGCTGGGTGAATGAGGGTGAAGGAAGGGGTGACTGAAGAAAGAGAGGATGATGAGGAGTGCGCAGTGGATAGAGAGGGGGATGAAGAGGAGCGTGTGGAGGACGTGAGGGGAAAAGGAGGGGGAGTGAAGTAGGCCCGTGCTGTGATTATGACAGGACCCCCCCCCCCTCGACGGGCGCCTCCCGGCGGCCCAGGCTTGTCAGGGTGAGCCCGATGAAAGTCCTGGACGAAACGGGGGGTCAGCTTTCGTGAGACGGATTTGAGTGGCAGGTCCCGAGACGAGAGCCATACCATCTGACCTGGTACATAGGCGGGAGCCGGGGTCCGGTGGCGGTCCGCGAAGCGCCGGTTCTGGTCCGCAGTCCGGAGCAGCGCAGCCCTCGTCTCCTCCCAGATCATCCTGCAGGGACGGAGATGGTCCTGCACCGACAGCACGGCGATCTCCTCTTCCTGGGCAGGGAACAGCGGGCGTTGGTAGCCCAAAGATGACTCAAAGGGGGACTGACCTGTGGCCGCCGAAGAGAGGGAATTGTGGGCGTATTCCACCCACGGCAGGAAGGCGCTCCAGCCGGAGGGGTCCCGGGCTGTCACGCAGCGGAGTGCGGATCCCAGGTCCTGGTTGGCCCGCTCCGACTGGCCGTTGGTCTGAGGGTGGAACCCGGAGGAGAGGCTGACCGTGGCCCCCAGAGCCCGACAGAAAGCCCTCCAGACCTGGGATATGAACTGAGGGCCTCTGTCGGAGACGATGTCAGCTGGGATCCCATGGAGCCGGAAGACGTGGAGTACCATCAGGTCAGCAGTCTCTGCAGCAGAGGGGAGTTTGGGGAGAGCAACAAAGTGCACAGCCTTTGAGAAACGGTCAACAATGGTGAGGATGGCAGTGTTACCGTGTGAGAGGGGAAGGCCGGTGACGAGTCCAGGGCGACGTGCGACCAGGGCCGACCGGGGACTGGGAGTGGACGAAGGAGTCCGGCGGGCGGTCGGTGGGAGGCCTTCGCACGAGCACACACGGTGCACGCCAGGACGAAAGCGCGGGTGTCTTCTCTCATGGTGACCCACCAGAAGTGCCTCTTCAGCAGAGATAGTGTCCAGTCGATCCCCAGGTGGCACGCGAACCGGGAAGCGTGAACCCACTCGAGCACCTGGGAGCGGACGAGGTCAGGGACAAAAAGCCGGTTAGGTGGACCGTTAACTGGGTCCGGCTGGGCACGCTGTGCCTCCCTGACGACGGACTGGATCTCCCAGGTGGCGGTGGCCACCAGACATGAGGTAGAGAGGATGGTGTCGGGGTGTGTGGACCCCTCCTCAGGGACGAACTGCCGGGAGAGGGCGTCTGGCTTGGTGTTCTTGGAACCAGGCTGGTAGGTCAGGGTGAAGTTAAACCTAGCAAAGAACAGCGCCCAGCGAGCCTGGCGGGAGTTCAGGCGCTTGGCCGTTGAGACGTAGGCGAGGTTCTTGTGGTCCGTCCAAACCAGGAAAGGAACCTCCGATCCCTCCAGCCAGTGCCTCCATTCCTCCAGGGCTAGCTTGACCGCCAGGAGCTCCAGGTTCCCGATGTCGTAGTTGACCTCGGCTGGGGTTAGGCGGTGTGAGAAAAAGGCGCAGGGGTGCAGCTTCTGGTCGGTGGCAGAGCGCTGGGAAAGAACCACCCCTATTCCGGTGCAGGAGGTGTCCACCTCCACCACGAACTGGCGGGACGTGTCCGGCTGGACGAGGATGGGAGCGGTGAAGGAAGGGGTGACTGAAGAAAGAGAGGATGATGAGGAGTGCGCAGTGGATAGAGAGGGGGATGAAGAGGAGCGTGTGGAGGACGTGAGGGGAAAAGGAAGGGGAGTGAAGTAGGCCCGTGCTGTGATTATGACAGGACCCCCCCCTCGACGGGCGCCTCCCGGCGGCCCAGGCTTGTCAGGGTGAGCCCGATGAAAGTCCTGGACGAAACGGGGGGTCAGCTTTCGTGAGACGGATTTGAGTGGCAGGTCCCGAGACGAGAGCCATACCATCTGACCTGGTACATAGGCGGGAGCCGGGGTCCGGCTGTGTTCAGCTGTCCTCTCTGGCGCCTGTCTCGTCCGCAGTCTCCAGGCTAGGGTTAACAGCCTGTTGCCTGGTTTTTCCCCGGTGCGCTGCCTGCTTCCGTTGGTTAACCTTTTTTGTGTGCTTACGGCCATGCTGACTGCCTGTTCTGCAGGGTCAGTGTGCCAGGCGGTGTACTATTGGGGGGACAGGGCCCGCTCGGCTGAGGGGCCTTTGTCCGAATACGCTGGCGATGTGGGGGGCGGGGTCACTAAGTGCCCACCTGGTGGGGTCTTGATGCTGGCATCATGGACTTCTCCGGGCCCCCGTTCCAGGGGGTCCAGTCCCTTTGGTGGGTCTGGGTCTTCCTTCACGCTCCGCTGCTACGGCCTTGCCACGGGGTTGGGTTTGCCCATGACCCCGTGATTCTGGGGGCAGTAACAAGGTTGTTCCCTCCGTTCCCGGGTGGCATGCGGGTTGTGCGTGTGTGTAGTCGTGGGGTCAAGCCACGGTCTGCTCACCCTGTGCGTTGAGTTGCTTGAGTGCCTCTTCGCACGGTCGGGTCCGTCGCCCTCCCGTGAAGCCCCCAATAGGGGGGGTGCCCTCCATTAGGGGGGGTCGGGGGGGCTCGGTCCTCCCTGATCTGATGGTTGTGGGGGGCCTTCAGCGGGGTACATTTGTCGAGCTTCTAGCTCCCGCTCAGCTCCTATTATGCAATGAGACGCTGAGCGGGAGCTAGTGTGATACAGAACGTTAGGTTATGACTATAACCAAGTTCTGTTAACACTAGTGGACGCTCAGCGTCTGGACGCCGCTGCGGCCCTTGATTTTTCATTGTTGTGAAATTTGTTGGGAAGGAGATGAGTGTGTGGCACCACCCCTGCTTATGTAGGTAAGCGGATGGGGGTGTGGCCAGATGAATGCTGGCATTTAAAGGTACATTTTGAAATTTATTCAGTATATATATGCTGAAGCGAGATATATGCAATGAGACGCTGAGCGTCCACTAGTGTTAACAGAACTTGGTTATAGTCATAACCTAACGTTTTCTATGCAGAAATATACCACAATCCACCATTGTGGGTTTTATAACCAACATATGTCACCAGTATTTTCTAAATCAGTAAGTCTTTAACCTTATATATACCATAACCTTGCTAATATTTCTTACACAAATCGAACTACAAAATCCGTTTCCGTCTGTACAGTTACAAAATCATCATTCACTCTTTCCCCCCACCCTCGTTACACTCTTCCCCAGTCACACATTTTATCAGTTATCAATATGACTTCAGACTATTGGAAGGTAATCAGACAAGAATTGGCTTCCAAATGTATCAGCTTTTTTGTTTAAGACTATTTTATCCATGTAATTAGCTTAAATGTCTAGTTTATGCAATGTACTCTGCAAGAAAAGATTAATACATCACACCAACAAAAGATTAACATTCTAAAAAAACGAGGGAGACTTAACCAAGAAAATATATAAAATGTTCTCCCTCGAAAGGACCACTGCTGGTCTGTTTTCCTTAGCTCCCAGCCCTGTCAGTTATCCCTTTTCAAACCTCCTGAGGTTTACTGCTAAGTTGTTTTGTCCGTTGCTTCTCCATTGTGTGTGCGCTAAGCACTATCTCCTTGGTTGTGTGCAGCCTTGGTACTGCCCCGATCTCCACAGAAGGAAATGATTTTTCCCTCTGTCCTTTTATTGCTTTTTGGATTTGTTATTACAACACACAATTGATTGGAAGATCACATGTTTCCCCCTCAGATACATTCTTCTACTGTTCTGCATTGACAATACATTTTTCCCCAATTTATTTATCTATATATTCCATGGCTTCAATTAAATCACCTTTCTCTCATTAATGTTTGTGCTGTACTATATTACTAGATCAAATGTCTCAAGTTCAACACAACACTACTCCACCCTTGGGAGTGGAATAACCATTATTACACTATCATACTTTATTTCCAGACAGTTCCTCGGTCCGGACAGCCAGCTCTGACGGGTCCCATTCACCAACAGACCCTATATGCATGGTAACAAACCACAGTCCCCTTAAACACACATCTTCCACACACTCTGCCAGCCTCCAACAAGCCGTCACAGAGTCCCCCATAAGCCAATTATCAATTGCACACGGCCACACCTTACACAAAAACTATTTGGCCAATGGCGACCAAAATCTACAGAGCTTACCATGTACAGAGAACCTTGTTTCCCCAACTCTTACCACACACCAAAACGTGACACAACCTCCCAGATTCTACATCTGGACTCTTAATGAGCGGAAAACAAAATCATGAACCAGCTCTAGTCCACTCCCCACGTTTTCAGCCCATCATATAGACATCCCTACCAGTCCCGCTGTGTCACCACCAACCTGCTACCCCTGACCGGCAAGGGTACCCCCCAGCCCGTCAGCTCCTAAGAAAAAAATAGAGAAAAGAAACGAAAACAAAGAAAAATGCCAAAAAAAAATGTGGGTGTCAATATTATCATGCCCATCAAACAGAACCAAACTACCATCCAGAGGCATAAATACCCCCGTAAAAACTAGGAAAGAAATTAAAAAGAAATAAAACACTGTCATAATTTTATTTAATTTTTTTTAAGTCTCCTTGACCACCCTTTGATCAAGTATGTATAATCACTACTAATCACTACTAAAGTAGTCCTTTTTTATTACCCTGTCTAATATTAAAATGTTCCATTTATCCTGTTTAAAACTCCCGTTTTTGTTAGTATGATTAATCATGCATTTGCCAGTTACTTCATCCCCTCACAACCCCAACTTACCACTGTTAGTCTTCCAAGCCGTTTTAGTAACTTGCACACATAATTCAACCATCCAACTTATCTAAATACATTTTTATTTTATTTTTCTATTCAGTCTCATGATTTAATATCTATCCTAGGGCTGGGCGATATGGCCTCTAAATGATATCGCGATATTTTTTGGCCATATCACGAATCACGATACACGATATATATCGCGATATTTTGACATTTCCTCTAAAGCACTTAAAAATGCTTGATTTAACCCTTTGATGCATACAGTCACGCCAATATGATGATTATAATAAGTCCCTGCAAAATATGTTTCTGTGAGAACTAGAGTCTGGAGCACAGCCCAATTGCTGAATACACGAGAAGAGAAAGGAGCGGTTTCAAGGGTGTTTAATGGAAATTGAGCAACACAGGAATTGGGGGGAAATAGAACGGGTTAATGTTCTGTCCTGTGGCTGCCACGGCGGCAGTGAGCGAGCAAGCGGTCCTGGTGCTTGTCGGGGGAGCTGCTGGGTGGCAGCGGGTGAATAGGTGTTCCTCTTAGGGAACAGGTGACGTCCAGACAGGGACGCTGGAGCTGCTGGGTGGCAGCGGGAGAATAGATGTTCCTCTTCGGGAACAGGTGACGTCCAGACAGGGACGCTGGAGCTGCTGGGTGGCAGCGGGAGAATAGATGTTCCTCTTCGGGAACAGGTGACGTCCAGACAGGGACGGCGGTCCTTTGGGGCACAGGAGAGAAACGGGTTAGAGTAAGCCAATACACGGAGGGTATCTAGCAGTAGAGCTTGTGGCAGAGACGTCGTACCTGGGCAGTGGTAATTAATACCAGGACAGCTTCTGGTCAGCGTCGAGGTGCAGATATAGTCCCCTCATCAGGGGAGGATAGGGTGCAGCTGGGGAGAGTGCGGTGCTTGCCCGTGTGTGAATCAGGGGGATGGAATACAGCTGGGTGAATGAGGGTGAAGGAAGGGGTGACTGAAGAAAGAGAGGATGATGAGGAGTGCGCAGTGGATAGAGAGGGGGATGAAGAGGAGCGTGTGGAGGACGTGAGGGGAAAAGGAGGGGGAGTGAAGTAGGCCCGTGCTGTGATTATGACAGGACCCCCCCCCCCTCGACGGGCGCCTCCCGGCGGCCCAGGCTTGTCAGGGTGAGCCCGATGAAAGTCCTGGACGAAACGGGGGGTCAGCTTTCGTGAGACGGATTTGAGTGGCAGGTCCCGAGACGAGAGCCATACCATCTGACCTGGTACATAGGCGGGAGCCGGGGTCCGGTGGCGGTCCGCGAAGCGCCGGTTCTGGTCCGCAGTCCGGAGCAGCGCAGCCCTCGTCTCCTCCCAGATCATCCTGCAGGGACGGAGATGGTCCTGCACCGACAGCACGGCGATCTCCTCTTCCTGGGCAGGGAACAGCGGGCGTTGGTAGCCCAAAGATGACTCAAAGGGGGACTGACCTGTGGCCGCCGAAGAGAGGGAATTGTGGGCGTATTCCACCCACGGCAGGAAGGCGCTCCAGCCGGAGGGGTCCCGGGCTGTCACGCAGCGGAGTGCGGATCCCAGGTCCTGGTTGGCCCGCTCCGACTGGCCGTTGGTCTGAGGGTGGAACCCGGAGGAGAGGCTGACCGTGGCCCCCAGAGCCCGACAGAAAGCCCTCCAGACCTGGGATATGAACTGAGGGCCTCTGTCGGAGACGATGTCAGCTGGGATCCCATGGAGCCGGAAGACGTGGAGTACCATCAGGTCAGCAGTCTCTGCAGCAGAGGGGAGTTTGGGGAGAGCAACAAAGTGCACAGCCTTTGAGAAACGGTCAACAATGGTGAGGATGGCAGTGTTACCGTGTGAGAGGGGAAGGCCGGTGACGAGTCCAGGGCGACGTGCGACCAGGGCCGACCGGGGACTGGGAGTGGACGAAGGAGTCCGGCGGGCGGTCGGTGGGAGGCCTTCGCACGAGCACACACGGTGCACGCCAGGACGAAAGCGCGGGTGTCTTCTCTCATGGTGACCCACCAGAAGTGCCTCTTCAGCAGAGATAGTGTCCAGTCGATCCCCAGGTGGCACGCGAACCGGGAAGCGTGAACCCACTCGAGCACCTGGGAGCGGACGAGGTCAGGGACAAAAAGCCGGTTAGGTGGACCGTTAACTGGGTCCGGCTGGGCACGCTGTGCCTCCCTGACGACGGACTGGATCTCCCAGGTGGCGGTGGCCACCAGACATGAGGTAGAGAGGATGGTGTCGGGGTGTGTGGACCCCTCCTCAGGGACGAACTGCCGGGAGAGGGCGTCTGGCTTGGTGTTCTTGGAACCAGGCTGGTAGGTCAGGGTGAAGTTAAACCTAGCAAAGAACAGCGCCCAGCGAGCCTGGCGGGAGTTCAGGCGCTTGGCCGTTGAGACGTAGGCGAGGTTCTTGTGGTCCGTCCAAACCAGGAAAGGAACCTCCGATCCCTCCAGCCAGTGCCTCCATTCCTCCAGGGCTAGCTTGACCGCCAGGAGCTCCAGGTTCCCGATGTCGTAGTTGACCTCGGCTGGGGTTAGGCGGTGTGAGAAAAAGGCGCAGGGGTGCAGCTTCTGGTCGGTGGCAGAGCGCTGGGAAAGAACCACCCCTATTCCGGTGCAGGAGGTGTCCACCTCCACCACGAACTGGCGGGACGTGTCCGGCTGGACGAGGATGGGAGCGGTGAAGGAAGGGGTGACTGAAGAAAGAGAGGATGATGAGGAGTGCGCAGTGGATAGAGAGGGGGATGAAGAGGAGCGTGTGGAGGACGTGAGGGGAAAAGGAAGGGGAGTGAAGTAGGCCCGTGCTGTGATTATGACAGGACCCCCCCCTCGACGGGCGCCTCCCGGCGGCCCAGGCTTGTCAGGGTGAGCCCGATGAAAGTCCTGGACGAAACGGGGGGTCAGCTTTCGTGAGACGGATTTGAGTGGCAGGTCCCGAGACGAGAGCCATACCATCTGACCTGGTACATAGGCGGGAGCCGGGGTCCGGTGGCGGTCCGCGAAGCGCCGGTTCTGGTCCGCAGTCCGGAGCAGCGCAGCCCTCGTCTCCTCCCAGATCATCCTGCAGGGACGGAGATGGTCCTGCACCGACAGCACGGCGATCTCCTCTTCCTGGGCAGGGAACAGCGGGCGTTGGTAGCCCAAAGATGACTCAAAGGGGGACTGACCTGTGGCCGCCGAAGAGAGGGAATTGTGGGCGTATTCCACCCACGGCAGGAAGGCGCTCCAGCCGGAGGGGTCCCGGGCTGTCACGCAGCGGAGTGCGGATCCCAGGTCCTGGTTGGCCCGCTCCGACTGGCCGTTGGTCTGAGGGTGGAACCCGGAGGAGAGGCTGACCGTGGCCCCCAGAGCCCGACAGAAAGCCCTCCAGACCTGGGATATGAACTGAGGGCCTCTGTCGGAGACGATGTCAGCTGGGATCCCATGGAGCCGGAAGACGTGGAGTACCATCAGGTCAGCAGTCTCTGCAGCAGAGGGGAGTTTGGGGAGAGCAACAAAGTGCACAGCCTTTGAGAAACGGTCAACAATGGTGAGGATGGCAGTGTTACCGTGTGAGAGGGGAAGGCCGGTGACGAGTCCAGGGCGACGTGCGACCAGGGCCGACCGGGGACTGGGAGTGGACGAAGGAGTCCGGCGGGCGGTCGGTGGGAGGCCTTCGCACGAGCACACACGGTGCACGCCAGGACGAAAGCGCGGGTGTCTTCTCTCATGGTGACCCACCAGAAGTGCCTCTTCAGCAGAGATAGTGTCCGGTCGATCCCCAGGTGGCACGCGAACCGGGAAGCGTGAACCCACTCGAGCACCTGGGAGCGGACGAGGTCAGGGACAAAAAGCCGGTTAGGTGGACCGTTAACTGGGTCCGGCTGGGCACGCTGTGCCTCCCTGACGACGGACTGGATCTCCCAGGTGGCGGTGGCCACCAGACATGAGGTAGAGAGGATGGTGTCGGGGTGTGTGGACCCCTCCTCAGGGACGAACTGCCGGGAGAGGGCGTCTGGCTTGGTGTTCTTGGAACCAGGCTGGTAGGTCAGGGTGAAGTTAAACCTAGCAAAGAACAGCGCCCAGCGAGCCTGGCGGGAGTTCAGGCGCTTGGCCGTTGAGACGTAGGCGAGGTTCTTGTGGTCCGTCCAAACCAGGAAAGGAACCTCCGATCCCTCCAGCCAGTGCCTCCATTCCTCCAGGGCTAGCTTGACCGCCAGGAGCTCCAGGTTCCCGATGTCGTAGTTGACCTCGGCTGGGGTTAGGCGGTGTGAGAAAAAGGCGCAGGGGTGCAGCTTCTGGTCGGTGGCAGAGCGCTGGGAAAGAACCACCCCTATTCCGGTGCAGGAGGTGTCCACCTCCACCACGAACTGGCGGGACGTGTCCGGCTGGACGAGGATGGGAGCGGTGGTGAAGTGCCGGCGCAGCTCGGCGAAGGCGGAGTCCACTGCGTCGGACCAGACGAAGGGCACAGAAGGTGAGTTGGGTGAGTGGCGCCGCGACCAGGCTGTAGTCCCTGATGAAGCGCCGATAAAAGTTGGCGAATCCCAGGAAGCGTTGGAGCTGTTTAACGTTGGTGGGACGGGGCCAGTCGGACACCGCTCTGATCTTCTCGGGGTCCGCCCGGATCTTGCCGCCCTCTATGATGTAGCTAAGGAAGCCGATGGAGGAGACGTGGAACTCACACTTCTCCGCCTTGACAAACAGCTTGTTCTCTAGAAGATGCTGGAGGACCCGGCGGACGTGCTGGACATGCTCCTCCATGGAGCGGGAGAAGATCAGGATGTCATCTAAGTAGACGAATACGGAGCGGTGGAGTACGTCACGGAGAACGTCATTGACGAGGGCCTGGAAGACAGCAGGGGCGTTGGTCAGACCGAAAGGCATTACCTTGTACTCGAAGTGGCCGAGTGGTGTCTTGAAGGCCGTCTTCCACTCGTCTCCTTCCCGCATGCGGACAAGGTGGTAGGCGTTCCTGAGGTCCAGTTTTGTGAAGATGGTGGCACCTTGCAGGGGCTCAAAAGCAGAGTCGATTAAAGGTAGGGGGTATTTGTTCTTTACCGTGATGTTGTTGAGACCCCGGTAATCGATACAGGGGCGAAGGGAACGATCCTTCTTGGAAACGAAGAAGAATCCTGCGCCGACAGGAGAAGAAGAGGGGGTGATTATGCCCGAGGCCAGGGATTCGTGAACGTACTTCTCCATTGATTTCTCTCTCTGGGCGCGAGAGGTTGAACAGGCGACTAGCGGGGAGTGGCGCCCCGGGGAGTAAATCAATGGCGCAGTCGTATTGGCGATGGGGAGGCAGGGAGAGAGCCTGTTGTTTGCTGAAAACTGCCTTCAAATCGTGGTAGGCCAGCGGAATAGCAGACAGATCTATGTTCTCTTTTCGGGGGTACAAACCGGCGCCCTCTAGTGGTGGCCGAGCCGACCGTAGACAAGCAACGTGACAGTGGGCGCTCCAGCTGGTCACCAGGCCGGTAGGCCAATTGATAACGGGATTGTGTAACTTGAGCCAAGGCATGCCAAGGACAATGGGATTGTGGGGAGAGTTGGTAACGTGAAACCGAATACTCTCGCTGTGATTCCCGGATAGCAGAAGGCGAAGGGGTACGGTGTGGCGAGTAATCCGCGCGAGTAGTTTCCCGTTTAACCCCCGGGCGTCGCAGGGTATCGGCAGGGCCGTCAGTAGCGATGTTGTAACGGGAGACTACTCCGGCGTCGATGAGGTTCTCGTCGGCCCCTGAGTCAACCAGGGCAGATAACGGGAGTGTTTGGTTATTCAGACACACCGTGGCGCGGAATAGCATGTTTGGGCCAGGGCTGGGAGCGATATCTAAACTCGAACAGACGCCCAGCGCTACTGTCGAGCCCCGTCGTTTGGGCGAAGCGAGCAAGAGGCAACCGAGTGACCCGTTTGACTGCAGTACAGGCATGCTCCAGTAGCGAGCCTGTGTCGGCGTTCGCTGGGAGGGAGACGTGAGCGGTCGAAATCCATGGGCTCGCAGGACCTATTTTCTTCGGCGAGTGCAACGCGACGAGGCGGACCGGGTACAGGCGGACGAGTGGTGCTAGCTTTCTCTCGACAACGTTCCCGAAGACGCAGGTCCAGTTCTCTGGCCAAATGGATTAATTCGCCCAGGGAGGTGGGTCTGTCTTTGGACGCAAGCTCGTCTTTAATAGTGTCGTTCAAGGCGAAAGGCGCCTCGCAACGGTGTGTCCCCCCAGTCGGAGCCGGCGGCGAGGATGTGAAAATCGATAGCGTATTCGCTTACGCTGCGGCTTCCCTGGCGGATAGAAAACAAGCCGGAGGCCCCCTCTGAGTCATCTGGAGGGTGGTCAAACACCTTACGCATGTCGTCGACGTATTGTGAGTACGAATTGCAGAGGAAGGAATTGTTGAAGTGGAGAGCGGTGGCCCATCTCAACGCCGCGCCTGTGAGCAGCGCCGACAGGTAAGCCACTTTAGACCTATCGCTGTGAAACGTGTGGGGTTGTTGTTCGAACACTAACGAGCACTGGAATAAAAACGCACTGCATTTGGAGACGCTTCCGTCATAACGTTCTGGTGCGGGGACAGGGGGTTCCCTATGCGGGGGGCTTGGTGCAGCGGGGGTAGCGGCTGATGAGCCCTGCTGTGCCAAGTGTGCCTCGACAAGTAGATACTATTTTTCTCGCTCAACGGAGTCGAGGGCGAGAGCGGCCAGCTGTGCCGTGACGCCGTCTAGGGAGTGGGCGAGTTGGTCTACCTGGGCGGTCTGGCCGTTAATGATACTCACAGACTGCTTCTGAAACGTCTTCCATTCCTCGGTCTCGTGTACAGCTGGTGCTGTCATCTTGGTCGTGGTATACTGTGAGAACTGGAGTCTGGAGCACAGCCCAATTGCTGAATACACGAGAAGAGAAAGGAGCGGTTTCAAGGGTGTTTAATGGAAATTGAGCAACACAGGAATTGGGGGGAAATAGAACGGGGTTAATGTTCTGTCCTGTGGCTGCCACGGCGGCAGTGAGCGAGCAAGCGGTCCTGGTGCTTGTCGGGGGAGCTGCTGGGTGGCAGCGGGTGAATAGGTGTTCCTCTTAGGGAACAGGTGACGTCCAGACAGGGACGCTGGAGCTGCTGGGTGGCAGCGGGATAATAGATGTTCCTCTTCGGGAACAGGTGACGTCCAGACAGGGACGCTGGAGCTGCTGGGTGGCAGCGGGAGAATAGATGTTCCTCTTCGGGAACAGGTGACGTCCAGACGGGGACGGCGGTCCTTTGGGGCACAGTAGAGAAACGGGTTAGAGTAAGCCAATACACGGAGGGTATCTAGCAGTAGAGCTTGTGGCAGAGACGTCGTACCTGGGCAGTGGTAATTAATACCACGACAGCTTCTGGTCAGCGTCGAGGTGCAGATATAGTCCCCTCATCAGGGGAGGATAGGGTGCAGCTGGGGAGAGTGGGGTGCTTGCCCGTTTGTGAATCAGGGGGATGGAATACAGGGAATGAGGGTGAAGGAAGGGGTGACTGAAGAAAGAGAGGATGATGAGGAGTGCGCAGTGGATAGAGAGGGGGATGAAGAGGAGCGTGTGGAGGACGTGAGGGGAAAAGGAGGGGGAGTGAATTATTGTGATTACTGTGATTATGACAGTTTCCATTATTAAACCATGAAGATGCTTTAAAAAACAATTAAATGAAAATGTACTAAGAGTAGTCTACTGACACACTAATAATTTTTTTTTATTTAAGACAATTTATATAAAAACTATTGGGTGCCTAAGACTTTTGCACTGTGTTTTCTATCCACTTTAGCCAAACACACACACATATATATATACACACTACTGTGAGAAAATAATAATCACACACAAAGCCTTACAAAGGGATAATGGCTTATAGCAGACTTAATGATTTTAGAATATTTCAGATAATGAAATGAAATGTTTATTCATCAACTATCCAGTTAGTATTTATACTGTAACGTTTGGCCACTTTAAATCATTGAATGTAGAGAGAGAGAGAGAGAGAGAGAGAGAGAGAGAGAGAGAGAGAGAGAGAGAGAAAGAGAAAGAAGGTGTTTGCGTTTTGAGCGTATAAGCTGCCGTAGGCGATGATGTCACACTCGAATGTAAACACAGGAAGTTGAACACACGGAGATTGAAACTCGATGCAAGAAACGAATAACCAATAAATATGAAGTTATCTTTAAACCTCTGTTGTCAAGCGTCGTCAATATAACCCACCCCCTTTTCTCACTAATGGAACTAGTGTCGTGGAGTCCGCTTTGAGCTAACGCTAGCAGCTAAGAGCTAACGCTAGTTAGCTTAGCCTATTATGGTTTAACTTAGCAGCTAACGTTAGCCCATTGCATGTCATTGAAGGTCCGCGCTGGTCTGTGTAATGAAATTACAATTGCATGTCATTTAAGGTCCGCGCTGGTCTGTCTATAATGAAATGAGAGGAACGCTCTGCACTAAAGCAAGTCTCATATCAGCCGCGACGTGACAACATATACTCGATGTTCATGATATAGTAATTTACTACATCTCACGTAGAACAAGCCGCGATACATCGAGTATACTCGATATATCGCCCAGCCCTAATCTATCCTGTATTTATTTTTAGCGTCATAGCGTCTCCTGTGCATTTCCTCCTCGTTCTTTGCAGCATGTCGCCTTTGCAGACATGACCTTTGATAATGCCCTAACATCCCACAGTTCCAGCATGGCTGTTCATGACCCTCTCTTGGTGGGGCCAACCCACAAGCCCCAGGGGCCTCCTGCTTGTGTTCGGATGGCCCTGATACCACCCTTAGCAGGTCTGTCGGCCCCAGGTCCTTGCTCTCTGCCATTACCTCCACGGCCTTTTCCTCTGATGGACTCTCTTTGGGCTCGCCACCCTTTCCCACATGATCTGGCCTTGTGTCCCAATTCACCACTACTACAGCATTCTTTCGGCTGGTATCCCACAGTCCCCGCCAGGCTCACACCTCTCCGGGCCTCTCCGGGCGTTTCCCTGGGCAGGTCCTGCTGTATGGAGGAGAGATGCACATACCTGTTCTTTTCAGCCGCGGTCCCTCAGGCCTGTTGTTGGGAGGGGCCTGGAAACTCACCCCTCCTGCGGTCTCCATCACCATGCCCTTGCTGCTCAGCTCCCCGTTCAGGTAACGGAGAAAGTGACATCTCTTGTTCACTGAGTCCTTGTTCTGCAGTACGGAACATAACTTCCAAAATTACATCACTCATGATCTCAGTCTGCTCCGCCAGTTCTCGCTCTAGCATTTCCCTCTGGTCAACAGCCAGCTGCCTCTCCACCAGTTCCCTACGGACTGTCTCATGTCTTTCGAACGCTTCCATGAACGATCTCTGTCTTTCTGGAGAGAGGCACGTTAACCTCTCTTCCTCCACCCTGGTACTGGCTGGCTGGCTCCTGGTCACTGGGCCACGCCTCTCATTCTGGCTCTGGTGTTGGGGGAAGTCTGGACAAGGGGAACTTGCGGGCGGAGAAAACTGTTCATGTATTTTCCCATACCTGTTGTCGGTCCCACGTATTGGCCACTCCATCTGTCTCCCCAACCCCTGTCCAGCCTCTGTTCCAGCCGCATGGCCAGGGTTGGCCTCCTGGAACTGCTGTAACAATACAGTTCTCATCCGTCTTTTTCTTTCTCCTTTGGTCAATTTGCAGTCACCTGAATTGGTTAATCCAGCGTGGATCGGCTCTTGCTCGACGGACACTGGATGGAGTAAAATAGTTGTCTCTGGTTGTCTCTCCTCAATGACCCCCTGTGATGGAATCAAAGACATCATTTCAAGTCCCTCTGTCATACTGGTCACCTGAGGGAATTCCATCACATCCAAATCAATCAGATTAATTTCAGGTATCAATCTTTTTTCGGGAGTGTCTGCAAAGGTTGTCGGCTCTCTCCCACTACCGGCATTCGCCCTTCGTTCTTTCTTTTTCTGTTATTTGTTTTGGTTATGCAGTCTATAGCGACCTCCTTTTCTATACTTTAATACAAGGTTTTGTAAAGGCCTGAATATTTTTGGCCATCTCTTTCTCACTTCTATTGTGACTTTTCCAGTTATTGAAATAGACAGATTGTCAACCTTTGCTATTGTTATTTCATCTAAGCCTTTAGTTGCTCCTATCAACATTTCACCAAGGTGAACCTGCTGTGTATTCGACATTCTCACCACTTTCAACCACTCCTGCAATATTACCGTTTGGAAAAACAAGTTTCTCTGTGTCCAAAACTATTTTTACCAACTTGAGTTAAAATCACTCACACTCAGATTTTTATCGGTGCAGACAGGGATTGATCATTTTCTTTATCATTCATACTTATACCCCCAAGGCTTTCAATAGCCGTTAATCCCCAGTTGGTATTGAAATCATCAGAGTCTCGTCTGTCCTCGCCGAGCACCTGTCGAGAAAGAAAGAAAAAAAAAACACAAACACTTAATATCAGTGGTATTTCCCTTTTCATTCCATCAATATTTTACTCATGGAAATGTCGGGCGTCTCTATACTAATACACTTAGAGAGCTTTGGTGCAATTTATTTGAACATAACGACACAGCCTTAGCTTCGTTTTGTCCGTTGTCCAATCGGAAAACTGGATGTTCCAATCACTTGTCGTGTATCCTCTCACACGAATCTCTGGGGAATACAAATTTGCATCAACCTCTCCCGTCCGTCCTGGTATGCTGATGGTCCTCCTTAGCAAAATGAGAATTAGTTCCACAACAGCCTAGCAACGTCTAAACCTTTCTGGTGGATATGGTCATTTATCTGTTCAAATTTCTTTTTGCCTTGATGAATTTGTCATTTTGATCCCATAAAATACTTTGAATGACAACATCAGCGTAATGACTATGTGTAAATGTAATGTTAACCTTTTCTTCTTGCTATTTGTTTGCTTCTCAAAACCTACTATGGGAAATCAAAAATGTACTTCTCCCTACATTACAATCAACATTTACATCTTAACATTTCCTCACATACTTCATACAACATCATTTACATAATTAATAAACACTTCTCCCCCTCCAACACCAATTTTTGGTGTTGACTTCTTCTTCCAACTTCTACAAGGAAAAAGAAAATGTCAGCGGCTTATACCACTAAATCCTCGATCGTTACATAGTGCCCATGTCATAAACCATAGACGCCAGCACCATATTTCAGCAATATCCCCACAGACCCTCGACTTCTCAAAGGCCTGCCATTTTTCAGCCTATAGCATTTTCCCCCAGTTTCGAACCTGAAAGAAAAAACCTCTGCCCCCTTTATAAGGAATATCACGATTTCCGTCCCACCATACTCGTACCCAGACAGGCCAGTGCCCATACGGTACCCACTCTCAGAATCATAATAACAACATCTTTACCCAACTAAAAACACACACAACATGGCGTAAAGCCAACCCTGTTCCCAAGTACTCCAACCAGGGCCGGATTAACGACCGAACCGACCGGGCCGCGGCCCGTGGGCCTCGAGTGATGAGGGGCCTCAAAAAAAAAAAAATTATTTTTTATTTTTTTGGAGGCCCCTCGTCACTAGAGGCCCCAAATTCTTTAAATTTTTTTTTAACTTTAATTTTAAATTTTTTGAGGCCACTCGTCACTAGAGGCCTTTTGGAGGCCCCTCGTCACTAGAGGCCCCAAATATTTGTTTATTTTTTTTTAACTTTTATTTTAAACATTTTTGGAGGCCCCTCATCACCCCACATTTTTTCTTATTTTGGAGATCGATGTCATACTGTGACACTGAATGATTGGCACTGACTGACGCTCTCTGATTGGCCACTGACATGTTTGCCCAATCGCGTGACGAGCTGTGTCTTTGCCCATTTCCTCATCAAACAGCCTGCAAACTACCTGGCGTTCTATCGCCATGCTCTAAGACAAACTCTAACCTTAACCAACTTCGAAAGAGTGCCTAAGCTTAACCGTCGAAAGAACTTGCCGTCAGCCCGTCACGCTCTAAGACAAACTCTAACCTTAACCAACTTCGAAAGAGTGCCTAAGCTTAACCAGTGTAGAAACAGGCATCGGCCAATCAGAGAGCGTCTTGCCAGAAATGCGGCTAGGTTTAGAAATAACGCGACTAGGGGCCTCCACACTACACACTAGTACTAGTACTAAATACCTATATGTCCCTATGCCATAAATGTCATGTATGTTGTGTATGTCATAAATGTCTATATGAATTGAAAATGGGGGACCCTGATGTAAACAAGACAAACGTCTTTCTCAGGTCTGCATCCCCTGCCTTAACAATTGTCTGAGCGTGCGTGCACGTGTGTGTGGGGGGGCCTCCACAAGAATCTGGCCCAGGGGCCTCTGAAGTCTTAATCTGGCCTTGACTCCAACCCCCACTAACACACTTCTAATCCCACAATACCAATGTACAAACTCAGGCTGAAAATGAGAAGTGTATTTCTTCCCATTGCCATACCCCTGCCAACTCAGTGACACATGCAAACCATAACAGGAGGGGGGAGTAGGGGGCTGGTACCTTGTCTAAATGAAAAAAATATATACCCCACGCCCACTCGGCAACTGTCCCAAACAACCCTCAGTCTAACGTAAAAACATTCCCCTCATAACAAACCCTGACTGGACTTTGTCCACCCAGTTGAAATAAACATCCAACACCCAAAGCTGATTATAACCCCAGGGCTAGTCAGGGAGATGGGGGGGGCTTCTGAATGGAAAAAAATATCCTAAACCCAACTATGCAGTCCACCACCTGAACTGGAATTGGTTAGCAGCGTACCCATAATTAGGGGTGGACGGTATGGTCTAAAATTTATATCACGGTATAATTTGAAGCATAGACGGTAACGGTATATATCACGGTATCATCGTTTTTGATAAAAAAAATTTTTTATTTTATATAATATTTTTTTTTTTTTATAAAATATATATATTATATAATTAGACTTGTACTTGTATTATCTGCGAGACATCGCCACCACGCAACAAGCTCCACTGTCTGTGTGTACTCTAGTAGCCTCCAGCTACGGCCAGGATTCTCCAGAGCTGCACCTGGACCTATACTCTAGTAGCCTCGAGCAGAGCTACGGCCAGGATTCTCCGGCGCTGCACCTGGACCCTATTGTATTGGTACTATAACGTTAGCAAGCCCTCAGCTCGAATACGCATCGAATCAGTGTTATAAGACATTGATATCAGGAGCTATCTGTAGCTACTGCTAGCCGGATATATAACGTTAATACAACGCCTCAGTGAATTATTTAGTTCAATGGGACATTTCGTTTTGAACGGTGAACTAATTTGCGTTAACGTGAGCTAACGGCTAACGGAGCTATCATACACGTCTACTCTACTAGACTTGATGGAGCGTTTGTTGATGTCAGGAGCTATCGGTAGCTGGCCGACTAGATACCGTTCGGTTAGACAATGCCTCATCATGTATTAAACTAAAAGTGAATAGTTGACTGGGTCATTTTGTAACGGTAGCTAAGCTAACGTTAGCTCAGGGAGACGTCCCGTCCCACTAGACTACTAGTAGACCCGTGTTTACATGCGTGCGGGAGGGGCTGGCACGCCCACTGCGCGAAGCCTCCTAAATAACTTTTTCTAGTACGCACAAATCTATTATCTATGACTAATTCTATCTATTTTTAGGGGCAAATGCGAGTGAAATAGTCGCGCTGTGGTTACATGACGTCATTGCTATTTTAGAGCTGCACTACCGGTTATACGGTATAGTCAAAATCCATACCGTAGAGCAAATTCATACCGTTTATACCGTATACCGTTTATACCGTCCACCCCTACCCATAATCATTCGAAGGGCAAGCATTGATGGAAACAGGGAAGGAGGGATGGGGGGGCAGGCAGGGAGAGAGGGAGGGAAAGAGGGAGGGAGGGAGGGAGAGAGAGGAAAAAGGGGAGAGAAAGAGAGAGAGAGAGAGGGAAGAAGGGAGAGAGAGAGGGAGGGAGGGAGGGAGAGAGAGAGGAAGGGAGAGACAGAGGGAGGAGGAGAGAGAGAGAGAGGGAGGGAGGGAGAGAAAGAGGGAGGGAGAGACAGAGGGAGGAGGGGAGAGAGAGAGAGAGAAAGGGAGAGAGAGGGGGAGGGAGAGACGGAGGGAGGAGGGGGGGGGGAGCCTCCCAAACGAATAATAATACTATCTCAATCCTATGCAATCAGAATTTAGAATTAACTAGCACACCTTACAGTATCACCTGGTCCAGTTTACAAACAAGGCTCTAAACACTATCATCAGCATTTGCTGCACAACTTTAACTTAAATTAAACCCTACTTTGACATGACTAATGGTTTCTGCATGGAGTTCCTAAAAGTTAACACTATACCCTAAGCCTTACTGTTGAGGCACTCCAAGTTGAACAAACTCCATTGAGAACCTGGGAGCTAAGCAGAGGCAAATACCACAGGGAAGTGGCGATGTAAACAGGAAAGGAGGGGGGAGCTCCAGTAGCTCACCACGTACCGCGAGTGCTATTTCAGCGCCGTGGACAACCGTGCTCGTCACGGATCTGGGGCTGAGCGCGTTCGAATCCCGGACGGCAGCCGTGCCTTTCCCAGAGTGTCTTCCCCCCCATCTGAACCCTTTCAGCCTGCTTCTGTCGGTCGAACTTGACCAAGTATGAATGCGAAAAAGCGATAAACGCTAAAAGAACCAGCTGACTGGTCAAAGTAAAAAAAAAAAAAAAAAAAAACAGGAAAGGAGGGAGAGAGGGAGACACGCAGGGAGAGAGGGAGGAACGGAGGGAGATAGGGAGGGAGGGAGACACGCAGGGAGAGAGGGAGGAACGGAGGGAGGGAGGGAGGGAGGGAGGGAGAGACGCAGGGAGAGAGGGAGGAACGGAGGGAGAGAGGGAGGGAGGGAGGGAGGCAGGGAGAGAGGGAGGGAGGGACGCAGGGAGAGAGGGAGCGAGGGACGCAGGGAGGGAGGGAGGGAGGGAGGGAGGGAGGGAGGGAGGGATAACAGGGGGGGGGGACGCAACCGTCCTTCACAGCAGACTATGTCGCTGTTCACTTCTCCCATCTTGATCAACACTGCCCCCTATCATACTTTCACTGTCCTAACAAAAAGCTCAACTCCATTTCCCATAATCCACCTCCCTTGTACCGACGGCACCGTGGCGCGCATGCGCAGACCGACACATACCATCCACACATTCTTAAACATAACCGCCACCCTATACACTGCTTACTATCGGTTTAAAACATTTAGCAAAGTCTCAACCAAACTCACACTCACCCGTCCCGTTTCCCCACTACTGCCATCACACTGGGCTAACAACAAATATAGATTGATAACCAGATATGTATACATTCGTTCTTCATCCGCCATTACACAAAACGGGAAAAAACGATAAAAACTACAAAATTTTAAATGGCCGTCACGGTGCTTCCTGTTTACATAGGAAGTTGCTTTACTAGCACATCGCGAGATTACAGAGAGTTGCACAATGCTACATCGTTAGCACAGGTAGCTTAGCTTATTAGCTTCCTTTAGCTTAGCATTATTAGCACCGTTAGCTTAGCATTATTAGCACCGTTAGCTTAGCATTATTAGCACTGTTAGCTCAATTAGCTTAGCCTATCCATATTATTGTCCGTTAGCCTAGCGTAGCTAGTTAGCTTAGCTTAGCATCAACCTCGCCACCCTAACAACGTCACCTAAACGGCCTATTGTCCCGTTCTTTCGAGTGGCTCAACACACCGCGACGTCAGCGCAACACGGTTCTACCCCGCAACAGAACTTTAATCTCATTAAGCGCTAGTTTACAGATCATACACATAATCATTTTTACATTACCCTGCTCGTCCGTTGTCTCCGCCTGGCCAAAATATACAGTATATTAAATCCAACGCACCCCATAGCCTCCCCAACCAGACGCTGCAGGGACGACTTCCAGTTCAAAATTTTCGATTCCTTTGATTTCTATTACATTAAACGATCTTAATACCACAGAAATCAATAATCCTAATGTACACTTCACATCCTAGTGGCTCCATCTCACTCCCGATTCCTTCAATATACTTGATACCACGACGCAACGTCCACATTTAAACCCGATCGCCCTCGCGGCTATCTAGAAGCTAACCCAGTAGCTAAGCTGCGTTCCAACGGCCCTGGAAAAATGAACACAGTCTATTCAACGGACACTCTCCTATTTTGTTTTGCCGCGGCTGTTGGTCACTAGAGTTTAAACTAAACTACACACATTGGCACTCACTCATAATTACTAACAGTCATTCATCAACCATATATATTTAGCAAAACACATTGTCCTAGTTATATATATTCCATCCATTCAGCAACAGTCTTCCTTAGTGCTTGCTTACTCTCCTCACTTGATCCTATTTAGCAACACCCTTTTCAGCGCCGCGGTCAGCACTCTGGTGCAGTAACACAACCACAACTCTGCTGGGCTACCACTTTTAAGTGCATACTTTAATCTAAACATCGCCCGTAATATACAATTCTTCCCAATGTCCTAACCATAAAGCTGATGAAGTGGATTCCCAAGCTGTCTCGGTTCTGCTCTGATCAGAACCTGTTTGCTGGTGGTACTCTGCGTTGTGATTCAATACCTTTAAAGCTCATGGGAATCACTTCTGTTCAAACTGACTGAGCAGGCAGAAGGAATTAGGAGGAAAGGTAGTTTAACAGTTGTTTAATCAAAGTTTAAGAGTGTATACAAATTACAATAAGAAAATGCTATAGTTGTTGATCACGAACACTATGCCGTAAGTGATTACAACCAGACTAATATTACAGTATAAAGAATGATAGTTGATAAGTTGTTGCTGGTCTTTGTTGTTGATAACAAAGAGTTGGTTTTCCCTCCAAAAAGTCCTTTTGTTCTCGTTGCCTGCTTCCTTGGATGAGATGGTGGGTGAGGTGGTAGGAGAGGTCTGTCCTGTTGGTTGGTTGGTTCAGAGTCCTCCTTTCCCCCCATCACCCCCATCTTATAGCCCAAGGCCCAGTGTCTCGGAGTTGATGACATCATCACATTATTGCCCCAATCACAAGCCTGCTAAGCTGGTATTTGAAAATAGGGGTTTGGCTTATAGGCCAAACCCTCTTCACATTACTGCAAAAAGAGGCTGTCCTTAACCATCTACCTTAAACATTGCATTATTTTCATTTCAACATTGCATCATTTTCATTTAAACATTGCATCATTTTCATTTAAACACATTACTTGACTTGTTAATACTTTGATGCACCTCAAGATATATTGATTACCTAAACACAGATATATTTCTTTATCACTAAGTCTGTTGACTTTCAGAACATATATCTAACAAATCTAATCATTTTGTTAGCTTAATAGAATACATTTCAATACATAGAACAATCAATTAATCATATTGAACATAAATGAAAATAGCACAGACACATTAACTAATTGTAGACATTTAAGTATAACCAAACCTAATTATATTTTACCTTACTTCAATGACTTAATTCAAGATACAAATTACTATTTTAACAATATACCAGGAAATAGTTAGCTTGTTTGGAGATCTTCTGTGTGTGTGTGTATGTGTGTGTGTATGTGTGTGTATGTGTGTGTGTGTGTGTATGTGTATTTGAAAATGTGTGTGTGTGAGTGTGTGTGTGACTATGTGTCTGTGTGTGTGTATGTGAGTGTGTGTGTGTCTGTGTGTGTGACTATGTGTGTGTGTGTCTATGTGTGTGTATGTGAGTGACTATATGTGTGTGTGTGTCTATGTGTGTGTGTGTATTTGAAAATGTGTGTGTGTGAGTGTGTGTGTGTGACTATGTGTGTGTGAGTGTGTGTGTGTCTATGTGTGTGTGTGTGTGTGTGACAGGAAACTCCAGCGAGATAACATGTCTACGTGACCTTTTGTCTTTGGCAGACCAGTTGGCTCTTTGATGTCTCCTAAAAGGAGACATGTTTCTCTAGAATTTCCTGCCCTTTGTTCTGACCCACCCCCTAAAGGGAAGTAATTCTTACCCCAGCTGCCACTATGTGCAAATGCCCTCCTGGGGTGACAATGGCAATCAGTCTATGTAAACACACACACACAATCTATGAATTATTGTTTTGAGGGTCAAGTATTTCCACACATTAGTTAATCATGATATATATGTTTGGATTTTACAACAGTCCCCACTTGGATAGTTTACCTATCCTTAATATGTCAAACATAGATATCAATCTCTACACGCTACTATCTAGATAACACTTAAGACATTTTAAATCATATTAGAATAACATATATATGGTTTGCCACACTCAGATCCTAAAATTCAAATTAGCCATTTCAGTTTTTGTGATCATGTGCACAGTCTTTAATAACTTGTTCTCGTACCAAGATCAATGGAGCATTTGAGGAGGGGGGTCCATGTTTTCTAGATTTGACCCTGCCTCCTCTTTATTGCTCAGAGCTGGTGCAATATCACGACTGCTGGGTGCAACTCAGAAAGCAAATTGCCTTTCTAATACACCCCATCTTCTGTCAAGCACATCTTGACTCGTGTTGACCTCTCTTAGGGGGTAGAGCCCCCTGCTGTATCTTCTATTGCTGTCACAGCGGTGGGGAGGTCGTCGCTTGCTGCTCGACCCTCGTTGACCCTCGGATTAGTGGAAGAGGTTTGTTTCTCCTCCCCTCCGCCTGGTCGTCGATAGGGGCGATAGCAGCTCCCCCCCTTCGCTTGTTGACCCCCTGGTCAATAGTTGAGGCCTTGCTTCTGTTGACAGCCGGAGTTGTTGCTGAGGCCAACCTGTCTCCTCGTTGGTTGTCTGTCGTTTCCCTCTGAAGCCTCAAGACTCGGTCACTGCGTTGGCCAAAACTCTCCCGACCCGAGAGGTAGGCGTCTCCTGGTTCTCCGCAGTGTTGTGGTTCCCATTGGAACCGCTGGGTAGACACTAGCCAGTGTCCTCTCCCATCCGTATCCTGCAGTGAATACATCGCTTCGGGGGACAGTGGGGATCACTTCTACCACAACAATTGATTGAGAATCCATAATTTTCCTCCCTCAGACTCTCTTTACTGGTCTGAGCTTTGACAACTTTCTTTTCCAAATCATTTATCTATATATTTCATGGCTTCTAGATCATTAAATTTCAAAATTCTGAAAAATTCACATGGCTCTCATTATATTATGCTGTCAAAACAGTATACGTATACTCCTCCACCTCTCGATGTGGAATACACATTCAAACATCGTTACCGTCTTCCTCTGGTTTTGAACAGCTGCACCCCGGGCCGGACGGTCAGTACTGACACCCATTCTCCCAGTAACCTGTGTGTATGGCAACAAAATCACAGTCCGCCTTAAACACACATCTTCCACATCACAAGCCAATTATCAATTGCACATGTTCACACCCTACACAAGACTAATTTGGCCAATAGCGACCAAATCTATTGAGCTTCATTAATGTACAGAGAATCATGCTCCCCAACACTATCACCAACCACGACACACCCCCAGCCCCTAAAACTGGGTATTCAATGGGCGGAGAACAAAAATCCATAACTAGCTCATGTTCCTTCACTTTGTTCCCAGTCCATCTTACAGACATATACTACCCCGTCCTGATGTGTCGAGATCACTCCCAGCTTGCCAGGTACCCTAAGAAAAAACACAGAAAGAAAGAAAACAGAAAACAAAACACAAAGAAAACGCTGCCAAACCAATAAATGAAAAAATAAACCAAACTTGTGAGCTTATTCTTTTTTCTTCTGAGCTCATTTTTAACTAAGAAACAAAAAGGGAAATCAAATGAATAAACAAAATGTACGCTCCCGGCCTAAGTCAGGAATTGCTCGTAACACACTAGAAAAGAGAAGTAAAAATAAAAGTAAACAAACACCTATCCTATTGCTCATAACTGTTAATACGCTTCTTATCAATACTATAAAATACTAGAAACAACTATGAGCCTTTTCAATTTCTTAATCATGCAGTCCACCTCTTGATCAATCTGAATGTTGACCAAGCATGGATAATTTACTGATCACTAGCTGCCGCAGTGTCACATCATCACACTGTCTAATATCGATTAACTGTTTAACATAATTTGATCCTCTTGTTAGTCTGATTAGTTCATGCATTTGTCAGTCACCCATACACCCGTTTTTAGTAACTTTCATTCATAATCTAATCACCTAACACCTCTATTTATTTTTTATTTTTTATTCTAATCTAATTAGGAGCATATTTTATCATTCAATATATCCCACCTCTACCCTAGTCAGTTGCATATATTTTTATTCTGCCGGTGGCCTCTGCAGACATGACCTTTGAAAATGACCTTTCACTCCACAGCCCCAACAACACTGGCGGTCTCCCCCGGGTTGTGGGACCCGGTGGGTCAGTTGCCTGTGACCGGATGACCCTGGGGTCATCGGGCCCAGAACATGTCCTGGTGGTATGCCATCATCGCCATGGTTCCCTGGAGCCTGTTCGGAGGAGAAAGCCACGTACCTATTTGGTCCAGTCACAGTTCCTTGAGAGGGGCCCGTGGTTGGGAGGGGCCCGCCACCTGTTTCTGTACAAACACGCCCTGTTGTGGATAGATGGTCCCGCTCTACACAGTTCCGAGAAATGTGCCCGAGGGTCCCACACGTCCAACAATGCACCTGCCGCACACGGTAGCCAATCGGATTCCTGCCTTTGCCTACACCTTTTCCTCGTGGTTGCCACCTCGTGGGTGGTCTTATCGGGGTTTGTTGTTGTTCCGGCACGGGACCCCCTTGTGGCCCCAACTGGGCCCGTCTCTGGCCATCTGGTTCTCCAGAGGGAGAGGGAGAGAGGCGATTGGAACCTGTCTCCCCTCCGGGCTGTGTGGACTGGAGTAGGCCTTGGAGATAGTCCACTACCCGTCTAGCCTCGGCTAGCTGTTCTTCGAGAGGGAGGCACGTCTGTAACTGGCAGTCATCTGCAACGGACACTTCAGCTTGGATTGACTCGGGTAATACAGCTGTCTCTGGGTCGCTTGCTGCAACGACTCCCTGTGGCGGAGTAAAAGACATTATTTCCAGTCCCTCCGTCTCACTGGACACTAGAGGGGAGTCGATCAAATTCCAGTCAATCAAGTCAACGTCCAATTCGGTCAATGTAATGTCTGCAGAGGTTATCGGCATTATCTTGATTTGGTTCTGTAATGGCCTGAATATCTTTGGCCATCTTTTCGTCACTTTTATTGTGACATCTCCAGTCGTTGAAATAGACAGATTGTCTACCCTTTCTATGGTCAGTGCATCTAACCCTCCTGTTGCTCCTATCTGTGTATTTTCCATTCTCACCTTACTTAAAACACTCGTAACGTCACCGTTTGGAAAGCAAGTTTCTCTGCATTCAAACTATTTTTACCAAACTTGAGTTAATTTCACTCACACTTCTATATTGGTGTAAACAGGAATTGATAATCTCGGTCTTGTGATACTATACCCCCTGACTGTCAACAGTCTCTTTGATTTCCCTGTTGGGGTTCGGAATTGTCAGCGCTGGCCCTCCGTCCTGGAGCAGCTGTGAAGAGAGAAGCAAAAAATACACTTAATATCAGTGACATTTCCCATTCACAATCCATCATTTGTCTTTAAGCATGGAATGTCGGGCATCTCCTATACTAAGATCTCATGAGAGCATTTGTGCAATTTTCGTTTTTGATTTATCAATGACACAGCCTTAATCTTTTCCCAGTTGTCTCCATTGGAAACCCAGACTCTCAATCCTGTTGTCAAGATCCTCCTTAATACCACTCCGGGGAACTCATTTTGCATCAGCTGTTTCCTTCTGTTGGTCAATCAGAAATTCGTTATTTACAGCCTATCATTTCTAAACATCTGTATCGGACATTGTAATTTAGGTGAATAATCTCACTTTTACTCTAATCGTTCTTTGCAAATGACTATGTGTATGTGTAACTATATTTATTTCTGTCCGTGAAAGCCTAGTATGTATTTAGCTCATATTACATTTTACATATCAGTAACATACATATCTTCCATTCATAATCTCTCACACAGTCACTATATATCCCCCGTAACACCTAACCCCTTAGGTGTTAAAATAACGCGCTCCTCACGGGAACAGAAATCAATTTCCAGTGCCTTATGTCACTGAAGTCCCCGTGCATTTAGAACAGTGTCACACAACCCGTTCATAACCACAGGCGGCGACACCATCCCCACATTGAAAATCCTGCCGACCAATGAGATTCCACTGGCCAACTCGTCCTGTGGCCCACGGCATCACCCCCAGTTTGCAACCTGGAACGCGAAACCCCGGGCCCCCTACTCAAGGATATTCAAAGATCATTCCACTCACAACCACTGCCACACACATACAGCCCCCCTGATCCCACCGTAACCAGTCACCCAAATACCCACACACAACATAATTCGACGCGCGTAGTGTGGCAGCGAGCCTTTGACGAGTGCACGCATAGCGCACCCCCGTTAATGCGCGGTGGCAGACAGCGAGCCCACCCCCGCCACGACGTTTAGCAGTCCCCGTACCCCTGGTAAAATGAAAACCATGCGCAGTGTGGCAGCGAGCACCGACGAGTCGCCCACAGCGCACAAAACGTGGAGGCAGACAGTGAGCCACGACGAACTGTCTACCCACACCCCCATCGCAGGCGCAGCCGAGTAGAGTAATTATGCTCCGACTTACGGCCCACCAACATGAACTGGAACGGAGCCCCAGCCGGGGCCCGTCCAAATGTAAGGAAAGAAGTACGAGCGCCTTGTCGAACAAAGCGTAGCGCCAACTCCAGACAATACCACTGCCAGCACTAGAAATTCCCTAAAAATAACAATAAAACTGAATTTGGAACAACAACATACGCATAATAAGTCCCAAACGAGAGAAAGAGAGAGAGAGAGAGAGAGAGGGGGAGAGAGAGAGGGGGAGAAAGAGAAGAGAGGGGGAGAGAGAGAGAGAAAGAGAAAGAGAGAGAGAGAGAGAGGGAGGGAGGTGAGAGGGAGAGAGAGAGAGAGAGAAAGAGAGAGAGAGAGGGGGAGAGAGAGAGAAAGAGAGAGAGAGAGGGGGAGAGAGAGAAGAAGAGAGAGAGAGAGAGAAAGAGAGAGAGAGAGAGAGAGAGGGGGAGAGCGAGAAGAAGAGAGAGAGAGAGAGAGAGAAAGAGAGAGAGAGAGAGAGAGAGAGAGGGGGAGAGCGAGAGGGGGAGAAAGAGAAGAGAGGGGGAGAGAGAGTGTACAATGAAAACGTTCTGTGAGCAGAATCCAAACATATCCATCCTGTCCCCTACTGCCCCCTACTGTATTCCCAAATAACTCCACCTTCCCCTTAACAATGGACGCTCGGTGCCCCTGCTTAAGATGGACGCCCCCTCGCGAGACATCCCGCGAGCCCCGTCATGCCATGACGTCAGCACAGTTAGCTTAGCATATTAGCTTCGTTAGCTACAACCCAGCGCGCGTAGGCCGTCAGACCGCGCACCCTTGTGACGTCACATCCGGCGACCGCTTTAGCCGTTTAGCGCAGCTAGGTAGCATTAGCTTAGCTTCTCCCATGATCCCATAAAAACGCTTCCCAACGACCCGTTCCGCCGCGCGGGCCGTCTCCTCGCAACGTTAATACAACACCACATACCCCACAACAGAATCCTATTTCCCTCAAAACGCCAGTGTAGCGATCTAAATATTAATACAAAAACATAATATTAAAACACTAGTTTGACCCCTCTGTCGTCATTTCCGGCGAGCTTAGAACGACTTCCGGGTCCCCGTCTAGATTATCCCAACCACCTTAAACATTATACATCTAATTTATCCGCCACGAATATGAAAACTTTTAAGTGCCCTACATATCCCCGTAATCTCAAGACACTATCGATCGACCTCATACATTTGAGTTACGTTTACCTTTCCCTCCGTTTGCTCCGGTGCCCCAGAGGCTAATACAACGGCTAACCGCTGCTGCGTTCGACGGGCCTCGGAAAACCGGCGTTACATTAAACTTCCCCACGGCCAACCGGTGACTTAAATTACATAATAACACAACTATCCTCTCACACGTCCCACCAATCACTCCTAACCATAAACATTCGCCAACCATACATTCATCCACGCTTCCTAACACAATTAAAAAGTACACAATTAAAAAGTACAAAATCAGCATTCACGCACATTACCGTCTCTCGAACGCCGCACAGCGGCGCGACCGGTAAACCTTTCATTAAGTACTAGTATATGCTACAGCCTAACGCCGTCTAATTTCAACACGCCCGCCGTGCCCAAGGTTTAAACCAGACCTACTTGTGCTAACTCTCTACTTTAGAAAATACTACGCAACGGCGTGCTTTAGCCTCTACTCCTAAGACATACAACGCACTGTGTTTATCTTGGTTCAACTCTGAGCACGAATCTATACATGTTCCTGTTCCCCCACTTGTCCCGACTGGCAGCGGCGTCCCGTTCATTGTGCTAACATTTTACATTAAAATATACTACGCACGGTGTCTACAGAGCCGCCCTCCCCAGCCAGAACATTCAATTTAATTTTCCCTTACATCATGAGTACATGAGGTTAAGTCTTTAGTTTCTTTCCCCAACCCCTTGTTGTTCGAACTGAGCAGCCCATTCTTCTTCAACACTCACCTCTCTCACAGGAACGAAGCCCACGCAGTTGTGTCCTCTGTCGTCCGCCGATGAGGTTGATGAGTGAAGGGAAAAAAAATCTCGTCCAGGGCCGCCACTTGTTCACGGGTCAAACGGCACCAAAATGAAGTGGATTCCCAAGCTGTCTCGGTTCTGCTCTGATCAGAACCTGTTTGCTGGTGGTACTCTGCGTTGTGATTCAATACCTTTAAAGCTCATGGGAATCACTTCTGTTCAAACTGACTGAGCAGGCAGAAGGAATTAGGAGGAAAGGTAGTTTAACAGTTGTTTAATCAAAGTTTAAGAGTGTATACAAATTACAATAAGAAAATGCTATAGTTGTTGATCACGAACACTATGCCGTAAGTGATTACAACCAGACTAATATTACAGTATAAAGAATGATAGTTGATAAGTTGTTGCTGGTCTTTGTTGTTGATAACAAAGAGTTGGTTTTCCCTCCAAAAAGTCCTTTTGTTCTCGTTGCCTGCTTCCTTGGATGAGATGGTGGGTGAGGTGGTAGGAGAGGTCTGTCCTGTTGGTTGGTTGGTTCAGAGTCCTCCTTTCCCCCCATCACCCCCATCTTATAGCCCAAGGCCCAGTGTCTCGGAGTTGATGACATCATCACATTATTGCCCCAATCACAAGCCTGCTAAGCTGGTATTTGAAAATAGGGGTTTGGCTTATAGGCCAAACCCTCTTCACATTACTGCAAAAAGAGGCTGTCCTTAACCATCTACCTTAAACATTGCATTATTTTCATTTCAACATTGCATCATTTTCATTTAAACATTGCATCATTTTCATTTAAACACATTACTTGACTTGTTAATACTTTGATGCACCTCAAGATATATTGATTACCTAAACACAGATATATTTCTTTATCACTAAGTCTGTTGACTTTCAGAACATATATCTAACAAATCTAATCATTTTGTTAGCTTAATAGAATACATTTCAATACATAGAACAATCAATTAATCATATTGAACATAAATGAAAATAGCACAGACACATTAACTAATTGTAGACATTTAAGTATAACCAAACCTAATTATATTTTACCTTACTTCAATGACTTAATTCAAGATACAAATTACTATTTTAACAATATACCAGGAAATAGTTAGCTTGTTTGGAGATCTTCTGTGTGTGTGTGTATGTGTGTGTGTATGTGTGTGTATGTGTGTGTGTGTGTGTATGTGTATTTGAAAATGTGTGTGTGTGAGTGTGTGTGTGACTATGTGTCTGTGTGTGTGTATGTGAGTGTGTGTGTGTCTGTGTGTGTGACTATGTGTGTGTGTGTCTATGTGTGTGTATGTGAGTGACTATATGTGTGTGTGTGTCTATGTGTGTGTGTGTATTTGAAAATGTGTGTGTGTGAGTGTGTGTGTGTGACTATGTGTGTGTGAGTGTGTGTGTGTCTATGTGTGTGTGTGTGTGTGTGACAGGAAACTCCAGCGAGATAACATGTCTACGTGACCTTTTGTCTTTGGCAGACCAGTTGGCTCTTTGATGTCTCCTAAAAGGAGACATGTTTCTCTAGAATTTCCTGCCCTTTGTTCTGACCCACCCCCTAAAGGGAAGTAATTCTTACCCCAGCTGCCACTATGTGCAAATGCCCTCCTGGGGTGACAATGGCAATCAGTCTATGTAAACACACACACACAATCTATGAATTATTGTTTTGAGGGTCAAGTATTTCCACACATTAGTTAATCATGATATATATGTTTGGATTTTACAACACTGACCAGCTAAATAAGTACTTATTATTATCCCTACACTAACCAGGCGTTTAGAACAACGATCCAGCCTTTCAGACGAGTTTGCTCCAGTTCTGCAGAGAGCCTGCACGAAGACAGTAACCGCAGGCGCCCTCTGGCTTGAATCGGATTTTGTAACTACATTGTGCTCCCAATATCTCTACACACTCCGATATCCCACGTCATTCCTCATCTACGAGTCCTCTTTTCTCCGATTTGAACAAAAATAGCAAATCAGAGCCGAACTGTTTCGATGTATTGTACATTTTTTAAGTATTTGCAACGTCTCACAAAAATCAAATGTCACACGCATCGATTTAAAGCAAACCATCCTTTTGTTGGACTCCCACGCTTTCCCTTTAACCCAGCGGGCGCACGATCCCACCTAGTATAGCCTTACTTTACCGTCCTTACTGACTAGCATCCTACTGTTTAATAGAGGGTTTGCAATTCATCACACCCGCATGGCCCTCTTCCCACCCCACGGGGCGAACTCCAGAGCGAGGGCATGCTCCCGTTGAGTGGGCAGAGTCTCCATACTAGCCCCCTCACTCTTAAAAAATACCATCTTAATCAGTCATGTACCAATCTCTTTTTCTACCTCGATCGGTAGCAGTCTGATTGGCCTTTACCCTACCCACAACGCTACTAGCCCTGTTCCATACAGGACTGCTAGCGTTGTAAATTCATGTCTACCCGTTTCACTACACTAAGTTTTGTAACCGAACGCACCTTAATTCCCTAACCCAAATCTGTGCTCCTTAGACATTATTCGTGCGGTCGAGACCAGAACCAAGGTTGTGAATATTGGTTTCTGGTGTCTGCCGACACAAACACATTTCCGGTTAGCACGGTAATACTTACAGCAAACCCCATTCGGAGACTGCTCGGCCTTAACCAATTTAGACGCCCCATCCTCGCACTCACCTACAAATCCGTTGTCCTGGCGGATGAGTTGAAGAAAACAGTCGTAGACCTCGACGAGAGAGAGCGACTCTGTCCCTTGAGAAGTAGTGCTTTCGTCGTCTTCAATCGACTTTGTTCGAATTCAGCACGAGTCACGACGACAACTAACGTAAATATCATAGCGTATATAACGTATCTCTGACCGATCATTGTCTTAGCTTGTATAGTGGAATTTCCCTTCTCTCTGCGTTGTTGCATTCAATTGGTTTCGTTTGCAGGAAGTAGGCACGGACGAAAGCTCTCGGTTTCCATACCAGTTGGTCTGTTTTTATTCAATAAAAGCTTCAGATCTTATTCTAAAAGTGGTCTCCAGCTGTTCCCCTATTGACAAGATACGAGCTGGATCCCATAAATGTCCACAAAGATATTGTTCAAGTCTCTGATATGCTGTTACTGTGAGATCAGAAAAGTCTTCTCCGGTTTGTTATTCAGGTCGGCCTGGCAACACAAGGCTTGTTCTTTTGTTGTGCTGGTTGCCCCCGGCAACTCTGGTCTCAGCGATCCTCTGGCGCAGCGCGGGGGATGCGCTCGTTTTTCCTGCCCCTCCTCTCTGCGCCAGCTCCTGTAGTTAAAGACACCTCCCCGCCCCCTGTCCGCGTCGTCCTAGTGACGATCGCTAGGGGCGTCACTTCTTTCTATTGACTAAGCTTGACGTCGGCCATTTTGGATCTTAAAGGGGCATGGTAATATTTATATGCAGCCTATTTTTATCATTTCTTCTACTTATATGGAAAGCCTCTGGTTTTAGCGGGCCTCTCTCCTAAACCGAAATAGAGCATGAGTCGTTTTCCTAGTTTAACAGCTAAAAGTACTTTGCCATGCGTTTATTGTCTTTAAACTTTAGAGATGATTCTTTATTTTGACTAGACAGTTACTAAAAGTCTTTTCTTGAGTTTTGTCCCCATTTGACTATCTAATTAAACCTATTTTTGATCTCTAACCATGCTGGTTGTATTTCTATATTCTAAAGTATTCTTTGGCTTAGGTTTTAACCTTTTAAAACACTAAGCATCTTGATCTGATTTCTAATCTTTGGTTCATAATGTTTTATAGCGTAACTCAACTTTTAAAGGATCAATCCGTATCTTTATAGTCTTATACTGAGTTGATTAGCAAGACCTATTGATTTTCTATGGGCAGAATATTTCTGATAATATTCTGTATCTATTATAACTATTTATTGTATTTAAATATAGTTTAATCCAAATTCCTGTCTTCAGCTCTGTCTCCTGCAGACAGAGCTCCTAGTATTCTGTACCCATAAGAGTAACCTGACACTGTCTTTGAAGCTTGCCATACCAAATGGTCTCCCCCAGGGCCTACTCCCAACCGTATCTTTATTGCAAGCAGCTGGCTTTATCACTCCTAGTTGGCTTCCTGTGATAACACAGCCTAAGGTCGGTTTCTGCTAACACAGACCTCAAGACCCCCGGTCTCTCTGTTTTAAAGATAGTAAGTGACTCTGGTGACCTTTTTCCTTTTGAAGTCGGCCCTCAAGATAGGCTTGTGGCAATCTCCTATTTCTAACAGTTGGTTTCCTGAATGACCTATGATTGAGTTCTGGCTATAGTAAACAAATTACCTGTTGAAATGTTGTCTTTAGTTTGTCTCCCGGCCTAAATATGCTCTAGAGTATTTACAGTGGAAGAGAGACAAAGTAATAAAATGTCCTTCTTTAGAATTGTATAAGTTAAGGGTGATCTCACCCTGGCCTCCCTCCCCCTCTCCAGGGGGTTTGAGACACAGTTTGAAACCAGAGCCTCTATCTGTAATCATTAGTAAAACTATATTAAAATAGTACTGAAATACCTGTCTTTTCTGCTTTTACCAACCTTACACAGTAGGGATCCCTGAGTGTAGATTCCTGGGAATTTAAAACATGTTTTCTATGCAGAAATATACTACACTAGTTAATGTGATCAATATTATTTGACAATTGATGCTTTTTGTTGGACATTTTAGTCAGTGAGCTCATACTTTGAGCTCATTTTATAGTTAAAATGATTGAGACAACGCAATCTTCTGTCTTCGTTGTGCATGCATGCATGCATGTGCTCACCACACACGATACATGTGTCACTATTTTGGCAGTGGCTACTTTATAGTATTGTAATGAAAGGTCTGTTATTTAATGTTTGTGTAAAGGGCTTTTTTAACTGTTGATGGGTAGTACATCAGTAAAGTGAATATGGTATTGTGCTCTTGCTCTGTTTGAATAGGTGGAGAGAGTGGTTAACTGCATTATAATAGTAAATAGAAAAATATGTTGTGCTCTTGCTTTTTGAAGGTGGAGAGAGTAGCATTGCTAGTGCCACAACAGTTTTATTTGAGGTTCATAACAGTACATTGTGCTAAGCAATTGTTGGCTCATTAGTTTGTGATTCACATGCATTCAAATTCACCAGAATGCAGGAAATTAAGTCTTTGTAACAAACATTTTCCTGGTGGGGGACCCCCAGACCCCCCGCTTAAAAAGTGGCCTGACTGGGGCTATATTTCGCGCTATATCTCCCGGTATGAATTATTTCCCCAGTCCGGCCCTGGTTGGGAGTGAGGTAGGCCAGGGGAAGGGTATAGGGTGCTGGGTCCAGGGTGAGAAGAGATAGAGTAGGCTGGGGAAGGGCTCCAGAGTGGAAGGCAGGAGATAGGCTGGAGATAAGTGGGGACCTGGGCATGTTGGGAGTTGAGAGGGGGCAGAGCAGGCTGGGGTAGGGCTCCAGAATGGAAGGCAGAAGAATAGATCAGGGAGGGCAAAATGCACTGGAACAGCTACCTGAATACAAAAGAAACTGGCAGAATGCTGACAAAAACAGCAACTAGGAAAGGACTAAATTATAGACACTAACTGTACAGAGTCTATGATCCAGCGATGAGTGGATGAAAAACCAGAGTTTACTGTTGGGTTGATGAACTGATGGCAGGCAGATGTGAAGACTGATTTATTTACATTCATATGTACTACACTGGTTTGACAACCTTAGTTCTACTATACCTAGACTATTTTTGGAAAACATTCTTTCTTTTTTATATATCAAAAGCCTATGCACTTTAGATAAAGCATTGGTGATTGCTTTAACATCAATTTTATAGACATCCTCGGATTTCAATTATATATAATTAATAATAATAATAATAATAATAATAATAATAATAATAATAATAATAATAATAATAATAATAATAATAATAATAATAATAATAATAATAATAATAATAATAATAATAATAATGATAAATCAGAGAAACAATTACGTTTCACATTTATAGTCATGATTCTACGAGGCAATGTCATGTCCTAAAATAAATAAAAGCACTGCACAAACACTGCAAATGGCAGTGAATAAATAAGCACTAATGGACACATCTATATTCTGCTCTCCAGTGGAGAAACATGCTACTGGTATGATGTTGCATGTGACAAATAAAACCTTGAACTTGTATGTGGACTTGAACATCAATCATGTAAATTGAACCATGCCATCCAATAATGAGTGATCAATTATGCTATTTAAAAGGGCCAAGTCTGCACCCTAGGCCTACACACATTTGGCTGCAAATCTACTGCTGCTGGAAGATATCGCTTATCATGTGCTGAGAAGGGAGCGCCAGTACTGTGACCATGCAGACCTATTTTCAGAGAGCGATGAGTACCTAGGGCTACCAAGACCTGTCCTAATGGAGCTGTGCTCAGGAGCCAGCACTGAGGAGCGGGACCAAACATTCAAACCATGTCCACCATACTGTCCACCTTGGGCCTTTTAGCCACTGGGACATTCCAGAGGGAGCTAGGAGACAGGGGGAGCTTATTGCAGCCATCCATCAGCCGCAGCATCCAGCGAGACGTGGATGGAATTATTCAACTGGCCACACAATACATCCAGTTCCAATATATTGAGCAACAACAACAGAGAAGATTCCATGCCATTGCTGGTCTGCCCAACACCATCGGAGCAATTGACTGCATGCACGTGCACATCAAGGCACCCTCCCCAGAAGCATTTTCATATCTCAACAGAAATACCACTCCATCAACATCTGCGATGCCCAGAACCACCTGCTCAACATGATCTCCTGAAGCGGGAAGCCCAAGAGATGCACATGACTCTGTGGGTGTGCACCTTGAATGGTAAATAAATGGTAAATGGTGCATTTATATAGCGCTTTTATCCAAAGCGCTTTACAATCTTTGTTCCTCACATTCACCCATTCACTCACATTCACACTGAAGACAGAGGCAACAACCTGCCAACCTGCTCATTGGGAGCAATTAGGGGTTAAGTGCCTTGCTCAAGGAGGAGCGGGAATCGAACCAGGAACCTTCCGATTACCAGATGACCGCTCTACCTCCTGAGCCACGGTCGCCCCACCTTGAGCAAAGAGATGATGGAGCTATTTGCTAATTGATAAGTATTTGTGCGTAATTAATCGTTCCAGCAACTGTTGTTCTAATGACTTGTTTTATTAGGAGATTGTGGATATGCGCTGGCCCCCTGATTGACCCCACTCACCAACAGAACAGGAGGTGGCCTACAATGAGAGCCACGCACATATTTGTTCCACCGTCGAGTGCAGCATCGGACTGCTGAAAAGACAATGGATGTGTTCGGACCTCCACCTCAGACAACCCTGAGCCCGCTGTTCCTCCTCCAGTGGCCAGCATCTCTCCTGTCTCAAAACATACTAAAAAACTATGAAGGTGCGGCTGGGTAGTGCAGTGGACTAAGCACTTGCCTACCACCGCAGAGACTCTGGGATCGAATCCGGCTGTCAGCGGTACCTCCGGCTTGGTCAGTCGTCCCTACTAACACAATTGGCAGTGTTAGCGGGTGGGAAGCCGGTGGGGTATGTGCCCTGGTCATCGTAAACTGCAACTCCTACTGGTCAGTGGGGGCGCCTGTTCAACAGGGAGGTGTTCTGAGAGAAATCTGGTGAACCTCCGCACGCGTTACGTTCCCCCAGTGAAACTCCTCGGTGTCAGGTGAAAAGAAGCGGCTGGTGACTCCACATGTATCGGAGGAGGCATGTGGTAGTTCTACACCCTCCCCAGGCTGACAGTAGGGCAATGCGCGCAACGACCACAAAGGGAATTGGCATAATGACTCAATTGGGATGGGTGAAAAATACAGAAAGCCCAAAAATAAATAGAATACAAAATAAAAACTATGGGGTAAAAGGGCCATCTTTAGTCCAGTGGTACAGTAGGTCAGTGCAGCTCAGTGACTGGGCAAACTGGCTGAGAACAGACAGAAACCCAGCCTGAAACTCTATGGAGCCATGCTTTCTTCTGCCTCAGACTGGAGGAACGTCAACTCTTGCCTCTTCATCTCTCTGTCCTTCTCTTCTCTCCTCATCTCTGTGGATCTCTCTGTCCTGATACTCATGTAGCAGCTGCAGAAAATAGATGTCTCTGTCCTGGTACTCACGTAGCAGCTGCAGAAAATAGATGTCTCTGTCCTGGTACTCACGTAGCAGCTGCAGATAATAGATGTCTCTGTCCTGGTACTCATGTAGCAGCTGCAGATAATAGATGTCTCTGTCCTGGTACTCACGTAGCAGCTGCAGATAATACTGTAGATGTCTCTGTCCTGGTACTCATGTAGCAGCTGCAGAAAATAAATGTCTCTGTCCTGGTACTCACGTAGCAGCTGCAGATAATAGATGTCTCTGTCCTGGTACTCATGTAGCAGCTGCATAGATGTCTCTGTTCTGGTACTCATGTAGCAGCTGCAGATAATAGATGTCTCTGTCCTGGTACTCACATAGCAGCTGCAAATAATAGATGTTTCTGTCCTGGTACTCACGTAGTAGCTGCAGATAATAGATGTCTCTGTCCTGATACTCACGTAGCAGCTGCAGATAATAGATGTCTCTGTCCTGGTACTCACGTAGCAGCTGCAGATAATAGATGTCTCTGTCTTGGTACTCACGTAGCAGCTGCAGATAATAGATGTCTCTGTCCTGGTACTCACGTAGCAGCTGCAGATAATAGATGTCTCTGTCCTGGTACTCACGTAGCAGCTGCAGATAATAGATGTCTCTGTCCTGGTACTCACGTAGCAGCTGCAGATAATAGATGTCTCTGTCCTGGTACTCACGTAGCAGCTGCAGATAATAGATGTCTCTGTCCTGGTACTCACGTAGGAGCTGCAGATAATAGATGTCTCTGTCTTGGTACTCAGTAGCAGCTGCAGATAATAGTTCTGCTGCCCCTGTCCTTGCTTGAGTTTCAGTGCTCATTACGGTTGTAACCATTATGAGGGGTTTGAGAACCTGGACGACCTCCTCTGCCATTTTCATGTCATCATTAGAGAAGGTGACAATGGGCCTCATTCACGAAGCGATATATGATGATCCTCTTATTTTGTTCTTAACTAGCATTTTTTTCTTATTTTGTTCTTACCTGGGATTCAGCAATGATTTCTTATTTTTGCTTTTCTCTTAGGCAAGACCAAATTCTAAGAGTGGTCGAGAGCACTCTTACCTAGATAAGAAACTCTTACCCAGATAATAAAAAATTTAAAAGCCTACCACTGGCCCAAATACGACATAAAAAACTCAGAACTTCAGAAATTGCACACCTGACATATCGGCATGTAACTCACCAACCGAGGGACGGATTTTGTCGAGTGATGTGGCATTCGAACGGCAACTAATTTCGCTTTATATGTTCAGCGAAAAATGCAGCCCAGAGCCTTCAGACGCTTGCAAAGTGCCGTGAAACTGAACCTAAAACTGAAAAACAATGAAACCTGGACATTTTCATGAATTTATAAACCCCCCCACATTTGGTCACCCTACTTTATATGCTTTTCCTGGTTACCATTGAGACTGTCAGTCGATCACTGAACCTTGCCACGGGAGATAAGTAGGATATGTTTGCTAAAATGTATTGTGTCATTGATACCGTGCCGTGTTTAACTCATTCAGAGCCACGCCCATATGACCAAATTAGGCCGTTCCGTGCCAGCGCTTTAGTCAATGGGAGGATGGGGAAATTTGCGAACGCTTAAACTATATCTTAAATTATGGCTATGGGTCTAATACACCTGTCGCTTATCAATGACTTGCTTGCAGTCAACATGTATGAAACGGATAGTTTTTTCATTGGTACATTTCCG
Source organism: Notolepis coatsorum (assembly GCF_963971535.1). Taxonomy (NCBI): domain Eukaryota; kingdom Metazoa; phylum Chordata; class Actinopteri; order Aulopiformes; family Paralepididae; genus Notolepis; species Notolepis coatsorum. The sequence continues at coordinate 65,070,683 of NC_140178.1, read as the reverse complement.
TTTTATACCGTTTTGAATACGTTTGTATAGTTTTGGAGATTTCTAGTAATTCCAGAGAAATCCGCGATAATAGCTCTTTAGTGGAATACACAAAACACGTTGTAATTTTTCGGCTGATTTATGAATCGTTTTCAAATAAACGCTAGATTATCGATAGTATATGTGTCCTTATGCACGCTAGAGAAGCGGGCTAAAAAATCGATTATCCATGACTTGGTCTGCGCTAACGTCACGCACACACACACACATGCTCCGATGGTGGAGAAAAAAACATCTGATTAACCCAGTACTGGTCAAATAGAGTCCTTACCTCACATCAGATGTTCTGCAAAAATATTAATCCAATTCCTGATCGCCATTCCAAATATTGATCACGTTTATTGATCCAACGTTATAGTCCAAAACACATAATCGACGTCAGGCTGGATGGATGAAAAATGTATGGATATCGCTAATAAAAGAAATAACGATTAAAACCTGAGTATACTCGTGATTGTTACTCCATTCCCATGTCCAATTCCGGTAAGGTTAGATCAGAGCCATTTTTGCTGTTCTTTTCTTCTCTCTGTCATCGTCGAGGCACCATACAATGAGATGCCATGGTTCTTTTTGTTAAAAGTAATACAAATCAAGCTGATTTGTATTACTTTAGTTGTTATTTCTTGCTATCTTAGAATGTTGAAAGACGCATTTCTGACTTTTACACAGGCAAATACAACACCCTCCCCCACCAGCTCACTAGGCAAGGCTTAGCAATGAGCTTGCGCACAATGAATCCTGGGGCATGTAGTCTCTGCAGGCACAGCTCTATGAGCGGGCCAATTTAATTTCAAACCTTTATTTAACTCATAAGGCACTGAGGTTACCCTCATTATTTACATCGACAACGAGCTTACAAAACAAGACAAAGTCAGCAATTTCATACATAGGCCTATAGGCACAATGGAAAAAAAACAAGACAAATTGACACACAGTGGTCGGAGATCATACTTTTAAATGCAGCAAGAGAAGGAAGAACCTTCAGCTTCAGAGTCAGGAGGGCATCCCAGGTGTTGGAAGCATCAAAGGAAAAAGCGGTTTACCTACAGTACAGTAGTTCAGAGCTAACTCGAGGAACCCTAAGAACCAACCATTTCAGTAATTTGAACATGTAGAATAGGTTCCAAGATTCCATTCCAACAGTGTTCACTAGATGGCCGAAACACCCAATGAGGTTGGGGAACATGTCGTACTGGTGGCATCACGTGATCATTGCCAAATTCCACCCCACTCCAACCTCATTCAATTGTTGTGCTGAATATTTAGGGATCTTTAACAACTAGTCCTATTAAGAATCCTTAATGATGTGTATAAAATGGCGACTAGTCCTCCTCCCTTCTTGTTTGTTCTGACTGATTGATAATATTTATAGTTTGGAAGACATGTCTCTATAAGTGTTGCCACTCCAGTGATGTTATTTAACCAAGTTTCAACTAAAAACATCCAGTGCAGGCTTTTTTCTGTTATCAGATCATTAATTAGGAAGGATTTATTAGCCAGCGATCTGACATTAAGGAGAGCTACTTTTAACTGTAGGGGCTCTGTGATAGGATGTGAAACTGGACTTGGTTAAGCTTTGATGTCTATAAAAGTTACCCCATCTTATAGTGCGATTTAAATGTTTTCTTTGCCTATTAGTGGTCAAAACAAGAACATGGTTTGCTAATAAAGCTATTTTTCTTTTATAACTTGAGCAGGTTGGGGGGGGGGGGGGGGGTGTAGTCTCTGAGCTCTATTTCTGTGTTGTCCGCCCGGCGTGTTAGTTGGGGGCTCGCTATACTAGTGAGTGCAGCGTTTACTAGTTTGTTAATCTTGTGATTGAATGGGAGGGGGGAGGGTGATGAGGGGGCAGAGGAGAAGGAAGAGGGTGATGAAGGGGAGGAGAGGGCTGGGCTTTGGTGGTCAGTCCCTCATGGCCCGGCAGCGTGTACCACTTCCGCGACGGATTTGATTTCCGGGGTTGGCCTGATTGGCCACTAAGCCCACGTGACCCTACGCTGGCATGCCCCCCTTACCCCGCTTACGCCTGAGAGCCACACACCAGCTTCTGTTTCACCTAACAGCACTATTGCTCCGTGATCATAGCCATCCATCCAAGCAGCTATCGTTAGCTTCTAACGCAACGGTGTATACACAATATGTACAACGACACAATGATCAAACACCTTATAAATACTATTGTCATGTCCATAAGTTCCCTGGCAGAATACTTGTGAGGACGCGGGTATACAAGGAGGAGAGAACCATTTTAAATCGGGTATACACCGTTGCGTTAGAAGCTAACGATAGCTGCGAGCTAACTAGGCTACAAGGCTAACAAGCTGGGTAGCTATGAGCTAACTAGCGCTACAAGCTCAAACACCCTACGCCAGGGGTCGGCAATTAGGTTTGCCCACGGGCCAAATTTTCCCCAAGCCATTGTGTGGAGGGCCAATGATAATGAAAAATGTTTAACTCTGTCAAAATAAACGACATATACATGTTTGCACTGTCTTTTTTCTATTATAAAGTGCCTCTCACACAGTGCATAACACATGAACAGATCAGTCATTTGATTTTAATGCAGGTGCTTGCATTATAAATCGAATGTATTATTATTAGTATAACACATGAACAGATCAGTAAGGGTGCATTTGATTTGAAGCACCGACGGCGGGTGTATTATACATCGAATGTATTATTATTATTATTATTATTATTATTATTATTATTATTATTATTATTATTATTATTATTATTATTATTATTATTATTATTATTATAACACATCAACAGATCAGTAGGGTCATTTGATTTGAAGCACCACAGCGGGTGTATTATACATCGAATGTACAACTCACCATAATGCAGGCAGACCTGGGCTTATTATTGTTTCTGCTTCCTCCTCAATCCATGCTAATGTTTGAAATATGTCAAATGTCCACTCGCGTTGAATGCCCACCCATGTCCACCCAACTTGAACACAGTTGCTTGCTTCATTGAACCCATTCTGCAATCGGTTAATAAGGTTTTCAATCAATCAATCAATCAATCAATCAGCCTCATGTTGTCATGTGAACACGCAAGAGACACGTTTTGCGATAAACCCGTATTTTAAATATGACTCCTCGTTTTGTTTGTGTCTTGGAAGTCGTAGTTTCCTCTTCTGGCGCCTGAGTTGGTATTTCCTCTTTGCAAGAAGCTACCTAAAGATGTTTAATTGCATTACTGTTTAATGCCAAATTGTATTTTTCATTTAATTCAAATACCTATAGCGCGGCGCCGTCATTTCAGGAGCTTCTTCAAGCACTCTTTTTCTTTAAAGTTAATTGCATTGTTTTTCCATTGTTTTTTATTGCATTACTGTTCACATGCATGTGTGGTGCCGTCAGTCATGACTCGAGTAAAGATAAAGCTTGAATGATTTACTGAACTGGTGTTTTTATTTCATGGACTTGCGTGTTTCCCATTTCAGCACCAGCGCTGTCCACCTCACTTTGAGCAAGCCTATAGCACAGTACATTGCACTCACCTGTTATTCACTCTCAACATGGATAAAACATAAAGTATGCATATAATAAAAAGAATATATATATATATAATATTAATATAATATAATATAAATATAATAATAATAAAAAAAAAGATTAAAATAAAATAAATATCATATTCTCAAAATAAACTGACGGGCCAGAAATGATTGCTGGCGGGCCAATTTCGGCCCGCGGGCCGCCTATTGCCGATCCCTGCCCTACGCCCACCACTATTGTCGCGTCCACAAGCTCCCCCGGCAAAACACCCGCAAGGACAAAGGCACACAAAGAGGAGAGAACCACCCCAAATCGGGCACTAATGCCGGCCAACAAGCGACCTGCGTCTATGCCTTCTACATCGGGCATTCATGCTGGCTACCAGGCTAAGCTGCGTTAGCTTCTAACGGTGTACACAATATGTACAACGACACAATGATAAGCTGCGTTAGCTTCTAACGGTGTACACAATATGTACAACGACACAATGATTTACATTATTACATATGGTAACGTGGTTGTGGCTTTTACAAATAGTGGTTAGCTTTAGAGATGGATGGCTATGATCACGGAGCAATAGTGCTGTTAGGTGAAACAGAAGCTGGTGTGTGACTCTCAGGCGTAAGCGGGGTAAGGGGGGCATGCCAGCGTAGGGTCACGTGGGCTTAGTGGCCAATCAGGCCAACCCCGGAAATCAAATCCGTCGCGGAAGTGGTACACGCGGCCCGGAAGTGGAGTAGTGTGGTGGCCATCGTTGGGGTCGTGAATGATAACCAATATACAGGATCACTGGTGTGTCTGGCTCGAGACCAGGCATTGTTCCTTTCTCCTTTAATTTTTTTTAAAAATGTTTTATCTACTTTTTCTCCCCATTTTTCTATTTTTCTCCCATCCCAATTTCGTATTGTCCAATTCTTCCCTCCCCTGTCTCGAACGTTGATAGACCATGCCTCCCACTGGTCGGCTGCAATGTGGACGAAGCCTTGCATCAAGTGTCCCCTCCGGTACACGAGGAGGCAGCCATCGCATCTTTTCACCTGTACAGCGCGATCTCTCAGTGGCGAGGAGTAGCACGTGGGAGGCTCACGCTGCCCCCGATACTTTCCTGATTCTGCTGTACAGGCGCACAAACCGACTTGTAGGAGTCGCTGTCCACAACGTTCGATCCCCACCCACCGGCTTTCCCACCCCCTAATACTGCCAATTGTATTAGTATGAACGACCAGCCAAGCCGGAAGCAACGCTGAGAGCTGGGCTCGAACGCAGCATCTCCTGCGTTAGTGGCGAGCGCCTTGCCCACTGCGCCACTTAGCCGCCCAACACTGTTCCTTTCTCTAAACAACGTTGACAAGTCGTTTGAGAACCAGGGTGTTATTCTGTCTTTAATTCTACGTTTTTTGAAAGGTGAATGAAGATTTCTCAGTCAACATAGCACACATTGTGGAATGTATTGCTTCAATGGACTACGTTTACCATCAACACTGATTGGACATCCATATGAAAATCGACAAAGTGCTCCTTTAAGTATAGGATTAAATACAGTGCTTTAACACATTCCCGGCCAACCACGGACATGTCCGTGTTTCGGATCCAACGGTTGAGGACCGCAAGGTTGTTTTGGCTTTTATTCCATTTTAATAACCTACTCAATGTCACAGAGCGGCACTGCAGTTTACCCTACTCTTGGAATTCGGAAAAGTGCATTACCGGCCAGATCCTCGTAGGAGTGCTGTCTCGATAATGCAGTGTTCCCTGTGGCAGAACGTGTTTTATTTTTTTGGATCTTGAATGGATTTTCCTGTTAGGCTGAATCTATGCGTGTAGCATGTAGCATGGAATACGTTTTGGGAGCTGAATTCAGTGTGCAGTAAAGGAATATAGCATCAGCCAATGGACATATGGATCTACCAGATGGCGATCGATAACTGGGAAATCCTTTTTGCAGTCCAACCGGCCACAGGTAAGATATTTTTCACGTAAATTACACGCTGATCAGACCTTGTTATCATACCCAACCAGGCGATCAGCGAATGTGGCTACTGAGGCTAACGCCGTTATTGGTAATCAATAATCAGAAACGCCGTCCCCCGCCCCCCCCCCTTTCATGCATTCATGGTGGAACATGATATCAATCATATGCATTTAGATTTTTAGCTCTAGCTTCTGTAGGGCCGAAACGCCATTCGATTTAACGTTATTAGCTTAGCAGCCTGTATCTCGTTTTGCAGGAAATATACCAGACCAATCCCATATATAACGCTTATATTCAAGACGCTATAAAATGGGAACGTATTGATGAAAAAATTATTCCATGTGCATTCCTCAACACTCCCAAACATTTAGAATGGCATTCCTTTTCATAATCATAATGAGTCATGGGTGAATAATACAAATGTTGGGTACAGTTAATATGCCTGGTCAGCCTGCCCTAAAACTAAGCCATCTTTGCTTTGGTATTTACAAGTTTTATTCAGAGATAGGTGTTCACATGGATTTGGCAATCCTAGGTCAAGTTGCATAGGGTCTGCACATTACACAAGGGTTTGGTCTCTGCACATTACACAACCCCTCATGTCAGCAACACACTGATGAGAGACTGAAGAGGCACTAGGCTTGTGGTCTACCAGAACCAGCACTAGCTCATAGTATACCCATCCCATTTTACATGTTGGTCCTTCCAGCCGGATTGAGGCATTTACCCAAAAATGTTTAGTGTAACGAGGAGCCAGATCAAAGAGCGTAACACACTCACTGCCACCATGACGTACCATGACGAGAGACAGCCCTGCAACACCAAAGGTTCAATGAAGAGTGGTATTATACCCTGGAGGAATATGCCAGGATGGCACCCCTCACTCAACCATATGCATATGCAACTAGTTCCAAGGACCAGGGGGATCCTGCTCTTGGAGACAACCCAGCTAGCCCCTTACATGTGCAGAGAGCCAAGAAGCTGGCAACAACAACAAAAAATAAGAAACCATGTGTCTATATTTTGTTTGAAAGAAGGAGAAGACCATTTGGACTTGGCAAAATCACACAAATACGTCTTTGTCACTGTGGCTAAGTGTGACTGATAAATGCACGTACACAAATGAGCAGTGAGTGACTGAGAGCAGCCATCTGGTAACCAGAAGGTTCCTGGTTAGATTCTGGCATTCTAGATTATCCTCCCAGCAGCGTGTTTAAGTGTCCATGAGCAGGACACTTAACCCCTAAGTGCTTCCGATGAGCAGGTTGGCACCTTGCATGGTTGCCTCTGCCATCGGTGTGTGAATGTGTGAGTGAATGGGTGAATGTGAAGCATAAGTTGTAAAGCGTTTTGGATAGAAGAACTATATGAAAATGCAGTCCATTTACAATTTACGGCTGAGAGTTGAGTACCTTGCCTACAAATAAATTGAGTAAAGGTTGGTCCAGGTTGACACTAGATTTAGAGGGAGGATATCTAAAAGTACATTTTATGTTGAGCTATACTTGTATGTAGGTGGTGTTTTAAAATCCCACTTAAGTTACTCTTCAGATCTTCCCCTTTCCTTCATCTCTTCATGCTCAACTCTCAGTAAATATGAGCGTCGGCTAAATTCATGAAAAACACTTGCTAAGGGGCATAATCAAATATTCTCCTTCCGCTAAGATTTTATTTCACGACTTGACGAATGGCTTTGATTACCCTCTTTATACGCGACAATACTATGCAAAATCAATGGAGGAGTAGATGACTTGCAGGCCTTTTTTAGATGGTAATTCAATTATAGTGGGACTTTAGACTACTAGGGGAATCTCAAAACAAAGTGCTGAGAGTTATGCCCTTGCTCAAACGGGTGCAGTCATTGACAATATGTGTAATTGGAAAGTGGTGGCCCATGTGCTGCCTCCAGCCCCCCCACCCATCTCAAATGTGGCCTCCACATCAAGCGTCATCTGGCATCATACCAATCAATTCCTCAAAAGCAGATAAATATGTATTTTTCAACTCTGAAAGGATTCTGAATAGACTGAAGATCTAGTGGTTTTGATGACATTCTCTGTCTGGTTGATTGAATTGCAGCAGGGAGAGCTGCAGGTCCAGCTGACAAGATGTTGGTCTGAATCGATTGATATGATGCCAAATGATATGAAATAAGCCTAGGCTGTTTTCTAGCTTGAAAGAGGTATTCTGCCCTACAAAGGCACCTTTTATATAAATGGTAAATGGCTGCATTTATATAGCGCTTTTATCCAAATCGCTTTACAATTTGTTCCTCACATTTACCCATTCACTCACTCATCGGGAGCAATTAGGGGTTAAGTGTCTTGCTCATGGACACTTTGAGTTGCTGCCTGGGAGGAGCGGGAATCGAACTGGGAACCTCCGGATTACTAGATGACTGGTCTACCTCCTGAGCCACTGTCGCCCCATTATCTTTGTAGGGCAGTGTATATACTGACATGTATACTGACATAGTGGTATTGTATACACATGTGTACATAGGCTTGTTGGGACAATATATTGTCCCAGAAATAATTGTGATAAACGATTTGTCATTTTAATGATATCAGTGATATAATGTTGGCATTTCAGGGCTCTAGATTACAAGCAAAATGGTTGCATATGCAACCGTTTTTTGTCATGGGGAAATGCAGTTAATATTTGACTTAGTGGCACTTGTGCGAATGGGGGTGATGAGGGCGAGACCCATAGCCATCGAAGGGTGTCTCATCCCTTCTGACTCATTGAGTCTGATGCTTGAACCAAAACACTGAGCCTCTCCCGATTGCTTTTCAGCACTTAGATGAAAATATTTGCTCAATGGAGGAGAATTAAACAGTCATTCAGTTGACATGTTATTAATGGGCTCTCCTCTCTCATTCGGAGCATTTGTATCACTTGATATAACCGTTTTAGTGCAGCCTCTCTGAGCACAGCTCAGCACAGCTCGGGGGGGGGGGGGGGGGGGGTAGTCTGACGTCACTTTAGTTAGGGATTTATCATTGGGAAAATGTATTATCGACTATTGTAATAATTCTGCCTCATAAACATTGGCAAGCTTTCAATTTTTGCACAAAATGAGTTCCCTTCTTATCACTAACATTATTGTTTAACCATTTTTGCACAAAATGAGTTCCCTTCTATCACCAACATTATTGTTTAAGCATTTTTGCACAAAATGAGTTCCCATCTATCACTAACAGTATTTTAAGCATTTTTGGTTGAAATAAAGTTAGTTATAAGGTTTTTAATTTGCCAGCCAGGAGTCTACGCTGTGGTGACGTCAGTCAGCAGCGCCAAAGTGAGTGTCGTTCCTCAGTGAACGAAAACATAAACGTTGTTATTTTGCTACTTTTACGATTAATTGCACATTTCTTCATGTTGAGCTATAGATTGTGGATGAATACACACAGAAAGGTACACCATGCCAATGTTCATGCTTTATTTGTTTTAAACGAGACTATTTAGAAATGGGTCTATTGGAAATACATGGCAATTTCAAGGAGGGTGGACCGCGCTTGAAACACCAATGACGTAACCACTACACCTCCCTATACTGTAGATGCTTGATTGTTAAGCACTGGAGTGTCCTCACACCACTCAGGTAGGTGTAATTGATGGGCCAATCAGACATAGTGCGATTGATTGATGGGCCAATCATACATAGTGGCATTGACTAATGGGCCAATTAGAGTAACCTGTGTATATTCTGCAATATTTCTAAGGAAGCCAATTGGATATCTGAAATGGTTTGATTCTGTTCATATCCAGGGAAAAGGAGATCAACGAATTTTTGTCATAAAAAAAGAAAAAAAAACTGTTCTAACATTTTGGGTGAATTTACATCAACATACCTTCTGTTGTTATACCAACATACTTAACACTTTCCCGGCCACTTGGATGCGTCTAATATCACTCTGGACGTCGTTTCTGATTATTGATTACCAATAACCGTGTTCGCCTCAGTAGCCACATTCATTGATCGGCTGGTTGAGTATGATAACAAGGCCTGATCAGCGTGTAATTTACGTGAAAAAGGTCTTACCTGTGGCCGGTTGGACTGCAAAAAGGATTTCCGGTTGGATCCCCAGACCATTTCCCAGTTATCGATCGTCATCTGGTAGATCGATATGTCCATTGGCTGATGATAAATTCCTTTACTGCACACTGAAATCTGCGATCCAAAACGTATTCCAAGCTAACAGGCTGCACATCCAGAATCCAGCTAACTGGAAACTCCATTAAAAGTAAAAAAAAAAAAATAAGAATGCACCGTTCAGCCACAGGGCACACTGCATTATCGCGACAGCGCCCCTAAGAGGATCTGGCCGGTAATGCACTTTTTCGAATTCAAAGAGTAGGGTACATCTGCAGTGCCGCTCTGCGACCTTGAATAGGTTATTAAAATGGAATAAAAGCCAAAACAACCTTGCCATGGACATGTCCGTGGTCGGTCCTCAACCGGTGGATTCGAAACACGGATATATACGTTGTTGGGCGGGAATGTGTTAAAGGGGACATGCATTGCTATTCCTTTCACTATTTGGGCAACTTTACACAATTTCTGTGAGTCTATGGAACACATCTGTAAAGTTTTTTTCAAAAAAATTCATTGTTTTATATTTTCCCTTATGCCCCCCTAACGACTTTGCAGAGTTGTAATCGTAAGCATGAAATGTTTGCATCAAGTTCAAGGCCATATCATTATACATTTTTAATATTTAAAAAAAAAATCTTTTCAGGAACAGCCTAACAGCACTAACCTCAATATATCTGTAAAAGATTACAACTATTTCCGAATTTTAACCACTTATATTCCCGTTTGTTTGATAGTAAATCCCTTTTTATGACAAAAAAAACACAGACATCTGCATTTAGTTCACATTTATACACGTTTTCAACGCCAGAGTTCAGCATCGAAAACGTGCACAGAGTCCGTGTGAAAAAGAATATGTATTCATATTTACAAATGAATGACTAATTCGGTCAGAAATAGCGTAACTAATAACGTTAGTAAGCACTGCTTTTTGGCTATTATACTCGCGGGGATACAGTAAATGAACCCCCCGATACATTCTGGAAAGCTCATCGCTGATTGTGGAAGAGCCAGCCTACTTCTGCACTCCTGCACTCTGCTCGTCAGAGCGAAGCCGCACAAGGGAGCTTCCACCCCGGCACCAGGGCTGAGAGATGTGCCGATGAGTCTAGGTAGTCGAATGCCATGGTGCTTTGACGGCCTACACCAGCCATAGTGCAACTGCGCCACCGTGTGTCATAAACAGTAAAGGACATACTGACAGAGCAACAGGCTCCCGGTGGTACGAAAATAGCGTTTATTTGATAATTACAGCGGCAATTGAATGAATGAGTGCAGATTAAAAATCAGCGTTTTAACATTGGAGTCTATGGGAAGAAAAAAAACACCAAGGTTTTTGCCAGGCTAACGTGTATAACTTTTTTTTAGAGGTATTCTAATGATGATCCTTTTATATATTGAATATATATCAAAGATGACCAATCTGACCCAATTTCATGACATAATAATCAACACAGCCATTGTTGTACACAGAAACACAAATACATATAGGCAAAAGACACAAAATAGTCGCTAAGGGAGCAGAAGGGTCAAGTACTCAAAAGCAAAAATGTTTGACCTCAAGACTTCAGGCTGATTTGGCTGGGCTGTAAATGGCTCCGAGACGAGTGACAGAGAGAGAGGAGAGATGCGTCCCGAAAACACACACACACACACAGTTCGGTTTGTGTGTAAATGCTCCTGTTGCGCCGTATCCCTCTCTCCCTTGGCACCCGCGCAACCCGTTTGAGGAAGTAATCCACTGCTCTGTTGTTGAGCGATGTGGGCGGTGACTACAACCACAGATCGCAATCAGCTCAACCAGTACCTTATTCACGTCAGCAATACCGTCAAATCAGAACGGCTTAGTTGAGTGAGGGAAGATCTCGTGAACTCGAGACTAGACTGATGAGTCAATATGATAATTAACGACACAGACCACATTGATATAATCCCCCATTGCTAGGAAACAATGCTAAACACTAGAAAAGCCATTTATAATGCATGGGACCTTTAAATGCAATGCAATTAAAAAAGGTTCAGTACAAAAAGATTTTCATTGTACTGAATCTTTAAGAGTTATTCTGCTTCAGTCACCAATTTCAATAGGCAACTGTCATAACATATTACCAGACTATGGTTTGCAGAACTTGCTCCATGGTGTTTTTGAGGGTCTTGAGGATCATTGTAAAATAAATAAATTAGTAATAAATATTCACTTAATGTGGGCTTGAGCACAAATATTAGTAATGTATTTTTTTTTTGTAATATTTTTTTTTTTTTAACCAACACATAAACAAACATGACAACACACGATAAGATATACAAGCATTAGTTGACAGTGCACATCCAATGAAATCACCATTTAGTTAATTGTCTTATACAGGATATACCCCTAATACCTGTCTAAAAACCTATACACATATGCTCTAGCTCGTACCCCCCCCCTCCCGGACCCCCCATTGGATAATCCAACCATTATAACTTGTTCATAACCATACACTACCATTATATGCTAGCTTTTATTCTCTCCACCACTTCTAACCATATTAGTAATGTATTTATATTTTTCTGAGCATTCGATCGACCGATATGTTGAACAGACAGAGTTGACGTTATGTTCTGATTTAAAAATAAACCTACAGACAGTAATACCTTCTCTGGATCAATGTAGCCGCAGCCTTGTATCAAGCAAACATTCTGTTGCTCATCTGGACTGATCCTCTGAGCTCCTCTCCAGTCGAGCTGTTGCAGGGTTTAAACCTGATTGCCAAATCCTCATTTATCATTGTGTAACTTGTCGTGTCGTCTTTAGAGCCTCCTTTCTCTCCTTCATGCAAAGGTAAATCTACTCTAAAAGTGAAAGTGAAAGCTATTCTGTACTGTGACTCTGCTATAGATAGATCTGAAAAATAGATCTGCTGTCCATGCAGACACTTTCAGTTTATAATGTTGTCCCACTAAGTACTGATAACACACTTAGTATTTTACAATTTATTTTATTTGATGAATGTGGGCACTGATATGCAAAAATTTACAAAATGTTAATTTTTTTATTTTTTTACATACGCAGATGGGGGTGGTGGGCAAGTAATGTATTCGGTGAATGCCTGAACACCAAGTAACACCGGTAACACAGACTACCGCAGCAAGCCTAATAAATGTTAAATAAAGTGAACACGTGAGATAAGCGAGGTCTAATAATGATGTTACAGTAGCAACCATTACCGACTTGCTGATAAGAAACAGCTGAGGTAAAATTAATGAGAAGCTCGGTTTGGGATAATTTCATGAGTGTTATGTGTTTTGTGCCCTGATCATGCGCTCCTAGAGTGATGTGTCGTGTCTAGCTGTAGTTCCCTGTCGTGGTTTTGTAGTCCTTATCGTTTTCCCCTCCAGCTGTGCACATTTGTAATTAACCCAGGTGTGTCCTGTCTCATCATTCCCTCATGTATAAGTATTCTGTCTTCCCCTTTGTCTGATGCTGATCCTGTCTGTGCAGTATATGTTCTTGTCTGTCGTTACTTTATATCTCCTTTGTTCAAAACCATGGTAATTATTAATTAAATATTCTTTGTTGATTACTTTGGCTACCATCTCCTTATTATGTTACATTGACCCGACATCGAGCCTGCTAATTGACAATGGTAACATAATATGGGGGCTCGTGCCAAACTGATTTGAGCAGGAATTTGGTGGTGGCCGCTGAGCTTAATCCACACTTTGAATTATGGTTGACAGTGTCGTGTGTGTGGCCCATGTTTTATACCCTCTTGGTAAATAATTCTCCAATAAGGAGCGTTTTCATCCAGCTAGGGCAGCTGGACCATTTTCGATGGTTCCTTCCTTCGCCTGGTAGACATACCGTCTATGCTGGTCGGGGTGTTAGGAAAACCCTGTCAGGCTCCTCCTAGGCCGGCGTATGTCTAGTGTTAGTTATATAGGGGGTCTTATAGTGAGGGATGAAAAAAAATAAGATTACAAGTTCAAACTATTCAAGTACATATACAAATAGGACAAAAGAAGACAGGTGGATACCGAGGTAGGGAGGTTTGTGATCATGTATTTAAATTGCCCATAGGATAGTGGAGTATTGATTTTTAGTGTGAGTTGAAGATCATTCCAGCAAGCGGGTGCATCAAAACAAAAGGCAGACATACCAAGTTCAGACTGAACTCGTGGGACCTTAAGTGTAAACCAATCATTTTAGTGGGTCAGATAAGGTCCATAATTCACTTTCATCATTGTGATACATGGTGGCAATTTTCCATCAATGGCCTTATTGATAAACAGATACCAATGTCTATTTGGTCTTTCTGATAGAGAAGACCAGTGATGGGAATAACGGCGCTATAAGTAATGGCGTTACTAACGGCATTAGTTTCTTCAGTAACAAGTAATCTAACGGATTACTCTAATCTTAATAACGCCGTTAGCGTTACTGCAAAAAAATGCGGCGCGTTACTATGAATGAACCTGTTTCTTTCATCAGACAGATCTCTGCGCCGAGAGGCAATAATATGTTCTTCCTTGTTTAGTGGGCAGTGCGCGAGCCAAGCATACAAGCTGACGATTGGCTGAGGTTGAATAAAATAAAAAAAAGCCAATCAGAGGTGGAGGTGGGCGGGTGTCTAAAGCATCCAGAGTCTGACACACAGCGTGACAAGACAAGCGATCACTGATCAGTCAGCATGAGACCGCGATCCGTGTAGTGTACGTTTTGAGCCCAAATAATCCAAAACGAATCCAACGAACAACACAAGCGACTCAGTCAACATGAGACCGCGGGTCCATGAGCGTTTTGTGTTCACTCTTTGCAGCGCAGGGCACTGAGTGGCTCTACTGCAGTGCCGACAGCCTTATCAACAGTGCTGCACTTCCTGGTTTAATAGCACAGGCTTCAGGTGCTCAGAGATATATATATATCTCTGTATGTCATGCATGTCTTAAATGTCATGATTAGATTAGTTTAGATGATTCGATTAGATTCTTATATCTGTATGTTGTGTATGTCATTGATTGATTGATTGAAAAGTTTATTAACAGATTGCAGAATGGGTACAGTACAGTACAGCTCAATACATACAATTGTTAAGGGGATGCAGACCAGAGAAAGACTTTCGTCATAAATGTCATGAATTGAAAATGGGGGACCCTGAGAACAAGACGAAACTCTTTCTCTGGTCTGCATCCCCTTAACAATTGTGTGTATTGAGCCATACTGTATTGTACCCATTCTGCAATCTGTTAATTAAAATGTTCAATCAATCAGTATATATTTGTTATTTATTTTTGCTTAACAAGCATAATTTAATGTTGCCCAGTTGTGGCCTGTTGAGGGGCAATACATATCAAAAGTTCCAAAACATCTATTCTGTTTGTATTTGTATGATCCACTATATAAACATAGTAATTATAATATCTACATACATGGCATTTGATTGGAGGCTAGTCTCACTTTGTCCCACAGCAACATTAAAATGTTGTTTATGTAAAAAAAAATCTTGAAAGTAACGCAATAGTTACTTTCTGAAGTAACTAGTTACTTTTATAATTTGTAACTGAGTAAGTAATTTAGTTACTTTTTGGAAGAAGTAACTAGTAACTGTAACTAGTTACTTTTTTAAAGTAACTTGCCCAACACTGGAGAAGACCAACCCACCTTATCATACAGGATACAATGATGAGTGCAGAAACTATCACCAATTATGAATCTAAGACCAGAATGATAGACGTGTCTAAGGGTAAAAGAGTGGACAAGGCAGCATTTCTAAATGACATCACCATAATCAAAGACTGACATAAAGACTGCTTCAACAATCCTCTTTCTGCAGATTTTAGGGAAGCTTGATTTGTTTCTGTAAAAGAACCCAATCTTTTGTCTCAGCTTGCTAGGGAGATTGGCTATTATGGCATTTAAAAGTACATTTTTCATATGATCGCACAATAACGACACTATCAAATGCCAGAGTGCTCGAGCTGCAGGATGAGCACTGGAATATCATGGAGATCACACCCATCTTATCAACCCTGAAAGGTCCCACAACAGTGATGTCTTTAGAGGAGAAAATCTCCATCTCTCACACCTACCCAATAATGTTCCATCTGATCTGATCCGCCATATAGCTTGTTAGCTGTTAGCACCACAACAAGACAGTACTTGATTTCTTTGTCCATTTCCGCGTCGAACAGACTGCAAACTACCTGGCGTTCTATCGCCATGCTCTAAGACAAACTCTTTTTCCAGCACATCGCTTGCTCCACCAGAGGGAAGAACACACTCGACCACTGCTATTCCCCGTTCAAAGCCGGTTACAAGGCAGTAGCCGCTCCGCCATTAACGGGGTCCACAAGCTCGAGCGATCATGACTCCATCTTGCTATTTCCGGCATATCAACAGAGATCACGTGACGCCGTCGTGTCACGTGAGACAAAGAAGTGGACCGACGAATCAGAGGCCACGCTCCAGGACGTGTTTACAGACACGGATTGGGATATGTTCAAAGGAAGCGCCAGTGACGTCAGTGAGCTCGCAGACACAGTGGTGAGCTACATAACAACAATAGCTGATGGTATTGTCCTCAGGAAAACGGTGCGGATTTTCCCAAACCAGAAACCGTGGGTGGATAGTACTATTAGAGCAGCTCTGAACTCTCGTACCACCGCCTACAACCTGGGTAGAGAGTCAGGAAACATGGAGGAGTATAAGGCTTCAGTCTATACTCTACGCAAAGCTGTCAAACTTGCTAAGAGGACATATGCTGATAAACTGGAGACACAGATGGCACAAAACGACACAAGAGGATTATGGCAGGGACTGAAGACAATAACTGACTATAAAGTCAGCGCCCCCTCAATGGGGAGCGACGACGCCTCCCTCGCGGACAAGCTCAACATCTTCTACGCTCGGTTTGGTGTAGACAGTGGCGCTGCTGGCTCTCCGGCTAGTGACGTCACTGGCGCGCCGGCTGTTGTGGAGGGGGGGGGGGGCAACCGCGAGGGGGGGGGGACGCTCTCTCGTTGTCGGAACACAGTGTGAGAAGAGCATTTATGCAGGTGAACACCAGGAAGGCTGCTGGCCCAGATGGCATAACAGGACGTATACTCAAGACCTGTGCCAACCAGCTGGCCCCTGTGTTCACCGCCATATTTAATCAATCACTGGCGGAGTCAGTGGTCCCTGCCTGCTTCAAGATGTCTACCATCATCCCTGTGCCGAAGAAACCCTCCCCAGCATGTCCAAATGACTACAGACCGGTGGCACTCACCTCTGTGGTCATGAAATGTTTCGAGAGGCTGGTCAAGGACCACATTTGTGCCTCCCTCCCCAGTGATATGGACCCTATGCAATTTGCATACAGGACAAACAGGTCCACCGACGACGCGGTCTCCCAGGTACTGCACAGCACCCTCTCGCACCTTGACCGTCAGAAGGGGGGCTATGTGAGACTGTTGTTCATTGACTACAGCTCAGCGTTCAACACCATAGTCCCCACCAGACTGGTGGACAAGCTGATCGAGCTAGGTCTGAGCTCCGCCCTGAGCGCCTGGGTACTGGACTTTCTGAGCGAAAGACCCCAGGCGGTCAGGGTGGGGGGTCAGACCTCCAACACCATCACCCTGAGCATCGGGTCCCCCCAGGGCTGTGTTCTGAGCCCCCTGCTGTACTCACTCTACACACACGACTGTGTGGCCAAGTTCAGCTCCAACTCCATAGTGAAGTTCGCAGATGACACGGTGGTGGTGGGGCTGATCTCGGACAACGACGAGAATGCCTACCGGGAGGAGGTTGAGGTACTGGAACGCTGGTGCCAGGACAACAGCCTGCTCCTGAACATTGGCAAAACCAAGGAACTGATCGTGGATTATAGGAGAGGACAGCAGGAGACACACACACCACTGATGATAAACGGGGCTACCGTGGACAGGGTGAGCAGCTTCAAGTACCTGGGGGTCCACATCTCAGAGGACCTGACATGGTCAACACACATAGACACAGTAGTAAAGAAGGCGAAACAGCGTCTCTACCACCTGAGACAGTTAAGGAAGTTCAGAGTATCGGGGAAGATACTCCAGTCCTTCTACTCAGGAGCTGTAGAGAGCATCCTGACCGGAAACATCACTGCCTGGTATGGAAACAGCACGGCACAGGACAAGAAGGCCCTACAGAAAGTGGTGCGCTCAGCCGAGCGTACCACGGGTATTGCACTACCCCCCCTGCAGGTTCTATACAACAAGAGGTGCAAATCCAGAGCCTGCAGGATAATGAAAGACCCTCACCACCCCAATAACAGCCTGTTTCAGCTGCTGAGGTCAGGCAGACGCCTGCGAACCCCAGCTACTAGGACAGAGCGGCTTAGGCTCAGCTTCTTCCCCCAGGCCATCAGAGCCATGAACAATGAACATTGAGTGCTCAGAACATTGAACTGTCCACACACAAGCACACATGAACACACACACGACACGCACACTGTGCACGCTCACACACGAGCAGCCACTTAACACTTTAACATGAGCGGGCACACACTCATGTCGCACACACGCACACTTATGGCCAAAGGAAAGGACACTTTAAATTAGAATAACAGGAACAGTGTATTGCACTACCAAAGCTAACTAGCATGTCACACATGCTCTGTAAATAACTATGTACAGATACCGAGATGTCACTCCATGTTACCTGCTACCTGTTACTGCACAATGTTGTTTTCTTCTTTTGATTCTATTATATGTACCACTGTATTGCACATCGTTGCGGGCAAGACCACCCGCATTTCATTGTATACCTGTATGCCGTGACAATTAAAACTCTTGACTCGACTTGACTTGACTTGACTAAACTTAACCAACTTTGAAAGAGTGCCTAAGCTTAACCGTCGAAAGAACTTGCAGTCACGCTCTAAGACAAATAGCTGCATCTGATCTCACAACAACACAACTATCTTTACCAAGCTAGAAAACCTAAAATTGGAACATAGAAAAGTGGCGTCGGCCAATCAGAGAGCGTCTCCGCGAAATGCTGCTACGGAAAAAAATACTGGCGTCGGCCAATCAGAGAGCGTCTCCGCGAAATGCGGCTAAGGAAATTCTTGACGCTGCTGCCTAGACCGCTTCAAATCGCGCCCGGGTTCCAACATAATAGTCATATTTCAACGCACAACGCGTTACGCACTGATTGGCTGCGACGGATACAGCGATCAAACAGTGACGCGCACTCAGAGCGCTATTGCGTCTAGCCCGGGCCGAGAAATACAAAAGAATTAAAAAATTAAAAAAAGTGAGTCACTTCCTGTTCAGGAAAACGAGTATTTTTTATTTTATATATTAACATTATATTGTGCATTGGAAACACAAACATACTTAAAATGAGTAAATATTATTCATTTTAAACATGTTTATATTATTTATAGGGCTATAAAACTAAAAACAAAAGAATAATTTTTCTTGTTCTTCTCTCATATAACCAGGGGCCTGAGGGGGGGCGGCGCCCGAGCGCCCCTAGTGGCGAGCCGCCACTGCATTATAGTCTGTCATGTACAAAGGTCTGATGACCATATAAAATATAGCTGGAGCGGGCTGTACATGAAACCAGCCCGTCCAGTAAGTGCTTTAAGCACAGGTCCCGGCAGGCAAGAAACAATACAAAGCGTTTTCCAAAGGTAAATGATATTTATTATACAATAAAAGGGAAGGGAATTAAACTCACAACAAATAGACAAACAGGGAAAAAAGTAAGGGGAGAACAAACAAGATAATTATAATAAAGTAGGCACAAGGGTTGGCACAAAGACCAACACCCTATATAGTTCCACACACAGTGGAACTAGTGGCAAATGGCCTAGAGGCCAATAATATATATATATATATGTATAACCACTCAAGGGAGTTGAATGGCAAATGGAGTATAAATCCACACAGTGGTAACAGGCACAAAGGCCAGCACAATATACTCACTCTGTATATATTTGCCCACACGTGGTAAATGGCATAAGGGGAAGCCAACACAATATATATACAATCTCACACAGTACTCTAGCCTGCATGATACTCTAATCCACACAAAGTGGCAATGGCATACAGAGTACAATAATATATATAGATATCCACTTAACACATTGACGGCCACGGGGATTAGACGGGCCCCACTCTAGACGACCAGCATATGTAAACAGACTTGGGGCTGTTTGTAGAGCTAAATCTATACTTTATAGTATTGCTATCTGTCCATTCTCATTGTCAATTGAGACCATAAACCGTCCCTTCAAAATGGATTAAAGAAATAATTTTTTCATCAATACGTTCTCATTTTATAGCGCCGTGAATATAAGCGTTATACGGCATTTGGTTTAGTATATTTCTTGGAAGGCGAGATAAAGGGCTAATAGCTACTAACGTTATATCCAATGGCATTTCCGTTATACAAAAGCTACAGTTAAAACTCAAACTGCATATGATCGGTATGATCCTCAAGCATGTATGCATGAAAGGGGGGGTGCGGGGGACGTCGTTTCTGATTATTGATTACCAATAACCGTGTTCGTCTAAGTAGCCACATACGCTGGTCGGCTGGTTGAGTATCATAGCAAGCTCTGATCAGCATGTAATTTACGTGAAAAAGATCTTACCATGTTCGGCTAGGTGGTGTAGTGGGCAAGGCGCTCACCACCAATGCAGGAGACACTGGGTTTGAGCCCAGTTCTCCGCATTGCTATCAGCTTGGCTGGTCGTTCATACTAACACAATTGGCAGTGTTAGGGGTGGGAAAGCTGATGGGTGGGGATCGGACGTTGTGGACAGCGACACCTACAGGTCGGTTGGTGCGCCTGCGCAGCAGAATCAGGAAGCGACGGGGGCGGCGTGTCCCTCCTACGCAGACCCCCGCCGCTGAGAGATCGCGCTGTGCAGGTGAAAAGATGCGACGGCTGCTTCCTCGAGTACCGGAGGGCACACGTGATGTAAGGCTTCGTCCACATTGCAGCTGGCTTGTGGGAGGCATGGCCTAACAGCGTTCGAGACAGGGGAGGGTAGAATTGGACGATACAAAATTGGGATGGGAGAAAAAATAGAAAATGGGAGAAAAAAAAGTAGAAAAAAGAAAAAAAATATCTTACCATGAGCCGGTTGGATCCCCCAGAGCATTTCCCCGTTAGCGATCGCCATCTGGTAGATCGATATGTCCATTGGTTGATGATAAATCCCCTTATTGCATAGTGAAATCCGCAATCCAAAACGTATTCCGTGCAACAGACAATAGCTATCGCTTCAGGTGAGTAGAAAACTACATTAGAGATAAAAAATAAAAAAGACAACTTCGGCCACAGGAGAGAGAGAAGTATTCACATTGTGTCAGACCTTATAAGGGCATATAGCCACGCCCCTTTTAGTTTGATTGATTGTATCCACGCCCCCTTTTTTAGATGATGTATGCCCCCTAAGTCCCGCCCCCTTCTCTGATTGGTCGATGATTCAAGGAGGCGGGAATTCCGGTTTAGGAGGCGGGACATCCGGTTTAGGAGGGGAGGGACATCCTGTTTCGGAAGAGGAGGAGTTTTCAGAATTTTTTTAAAAATAAAGGTTATTTTTATTTTAGTTTTTTTTCAAAATAAAAGTTTTTTTTATTTTCAGATTAAACATTTCAGAATGTATTTGTGGGGGAATATTTTTTAAGAAAAATACAATATGTATATCTTCACAATATGTATTTGTGTATTCCAAGGTCTTCAGAATAAAGTTTCAGAATAAACATTTCAAATGTGTGTGGGGGAATTAAGTTACAGAATGTGTGTGTGTGTGTGTGTGTGTGTGTGTGTGTGTGTGTGTGTGTGTGTGTGTGTGTGTGTGTGTGTGTGTGTGTGTGTGTGTGTGTGTAAGAGCACAGCACAGCCCGCTCCTCGCGCAGGCAGAGAGAGAGGAGAGATATAGATAACGGCCAACAAGATTAGGCTGCAGCACCCCCACCTGGCAGGGAGAGTAACTGCAAGGTTGTTTTGGCTTTTATTCCATTGTAATACCGTATCCTACTCAATGTCACCGAGCGGCACTGCAGATTTACCCTACTCTTGGAATTCATTACCGGCCAGATCCTCATAGGGGCGCTGTCTCGATAATGCAGTGTTATTAAAGCAGTGTTAAAGTTATGCGTGTAGCCGATGGCCTGGAAGCGTGTATATTTTCCCTAACGGAGTTGCACTTCCGTGTTCGGTTTGCGCGATCTGAGGGAAGGAGGCCGTTCACGCTAGTGTAGAGGGGCTAGTCGCTCAAATATATATCGTTTTTTATTACATGGCGTTTTCACATTCGCCGAAATGCTTGCTTGTGATTGGTCAATAGCGCGCGTCAGAGGTCAGTTATCAGACAATAATGACCGCTGTGGGACAATAATGACCGCTGTGCGCAGCTGTTCGCAATCAAGCCTGACACACACTGTTTCAGTGCAATTAGACACTGCCGGTGTTCTGCTGCCGGGGAAGCTGACAGGGGGCGGAGCAACGAGCGGAGCCAGAACCAGTGTTGCGAGTCGATTTAAAATGAATTAGGTATATTGTTAGTAAGTTAGCCATGTAATAAGCGGGATAATGTATAGCTATACTCGATCATTGTCGCAAAATAATTGACCTTCACTGACGTTTTAAAACACCTCGCCGAAGCGGCTCGGTATTTTAAACTCCGTGTCGGTCAATTATTTTGCGACAATGACCTCGTAGCTATACATTATCCCTTACATATATAATTGTACCAACACAGATTTTAGGCAGTACACACATTGTCCTGCAATACATGTACAGTGAATGCACAGCTACATACGCCATTTCGTCCTATATTTCTATCGCTGCTGCGGTCTACAGAGAAATGCAATTCATGCCATGGATTAAAATGGATTTAAGAAATAATTTTTTCATCAATACGTTCTCATTTTATAGCGCCGTGAATATAAGCGGTATACGGCATTTGGTTTAGTATATTTCCTGGAAGGCGAGATAAAGGGCTAATAGCTACTAACGTTATATCCAATGGCATTTCCGTTATACAAAAGCTACAGTTAAAACTCAAACTGCATATGATCGGTATGATCCTCAAGCATGTATGCATGAAAGGGGGGGTGCGGGGGACGTCGTTTCTGATTATTGATTACCAATAACCGTGTTCGTCACAAGTAGCCACATACGCTGGTCGGCTGGTTGAGTATCATAGCAAGCTCTGATCAGCATGTAATTTACGTGAAAAAGATCTTACCATGTTCGGCTAGGTGGTGTAGTGGGCAAGGCGCTCGCCACCAATGCAGGAGACGCTGGGTTTGAGCCCAGTTCTCCGCATTGCTATCAGCTTGGCTGGTCGTTCATACTAACACAATTGGCAGTGTTAGGGGTGGGAAAGCTGATGGGTGGGGATCGGACGTTGTGGACAGCGACACCTACAGGTCGGTTGGTGCGCCTGCGCAGCAGAATCAGGAAGCGACGGGGGCGCCCGTCCCACGCAGACCCCCGCCGCTGAGAGATCGCGCTGTGCAGGTGAAAAGATGCGACGGCTGCTTCCTCGAGTACCGGAGGGCACACGTGATGTAAGGCTTCATCCACATTGCAGCCGGCTTGTGGGAGGCATGGCCTAACAGCGTTCGAGACAGGGGAGGGTAGAATTGGACGATACGAAATTGGGATGGGAGAAAAAATAAAAAATGGGAGAAAAAAAAGTAGAAAAAAAAAAGAAAAAAAATCTTACCATGAGCCGGTTGGATCCCCCAGAGCATTTCCCCGTTATCGATCGCCATCTGGTAGATCGATATGTCAATTCATGCCATGAAACTGCCTAAAATATATTATATACAATATAATTGTATCAACACAGATGCACTGCATGGCACACATTGTCCTGCAATAAATGTACAGTTGATGCAGCTAATCACTCGTGTTTGACCTACATGAAAATACCTGAATTGAAAAAGACAAATAGATGTTTATATAATATTTTTTTTCGTGCACGTTGTGCAAATGGAGAGGCTGTGCTCTCTGCACACAACCCTTTTCGGGAAACCCAGCCAGGCGTCGGAGCGGCGGTGTCAGCCTCCCCACTGGCATCGCTGTCTTCCTCCTCCTCCTCCACTAGCGTGAACGGCCTCCTTCCCTCAGAGCGAGCCCAATTGTATCACTGGCAGCTGGACAGCAACATTGGAGCACTGTGATTGGTCCCGCCCCTATCTGCTCCCGGCCAATCAGATTGCGCAAACCAAACGCGGAAGTGTTATCTCAGCACCCCCAACTCTGACTGACTTCCCGCGCCCCTGCACGCTGGTCTGTGTCTATAATGAAATGAGAGGAAAGCTCTGCGCTAAAGCAAGCCTCATATAAGCCGCGACGTTACAACATATACTCAATGCTATATAAAAATAATCTCACGGTCTACTTGAAATCAACCCGCGATCTACCAGTCGATCGCAGTCGACTGGTTGGGCACCACTGGTCTAAAGTAAAACAAATAATTAAAACACTGGTATGTCAGGATGTCTCTCTCTCTTGGGTGTGTAGTGATCGCACAGAATTAATAAACCACGTCTTTCATTAATTGCGAATATTTTCATGTTGAGCTATAGATTGTGGATGAATAAGCACAGAAAGGTACACCATGCAAATATTAATGCTTTATTTGTTTTAAATGAGACTATTTAGAAATGGGCAATGGGGAAATACATTGCGTTGGACAGAGGGTGGAACACGAAAAACGGCAATGACGTAACCACTACACCTCCCTGTATAGAGCACACCTGGGACACCTCATATTTGATGATCTTTGATGAGGTGCCCCAGGTGTGGCCAATGCTTTGTTAGCCACTCTGGCATTAGGAGCCACTTGTCTCACCAACTAGCTGAACCACTTGTCTCAGCCAACTGATGAGAAGTGGCTCTCTACCGGTTCTCCTACAGAGACACTTTTTAATTAGTTGGTTGATTGACTGAACTAGATACAAGGTAAATGTGTTTTAAATTATATTCACTGGGGCGGCTGATTGGCGCAGTGGGCAAGCAAGGCGCTCGCCTCTAACCAGTGGCGTTGTTTCAGTAAAAGGCAAGGTATGGTGAGGGGGGGGGGAGTGGGGCAGGTTTTGGTGTATCGCCAATGGCCCTCAGTGTAGCTGGTATGCGGTCAATGCAGGATTCTGCTGTTGTCTTTGACGTGAGTAAAAACATTGAATTGGTCCCTGTTTTTTGAGAGGATGAGGTTGAGTAATATTTTGGTGCATTTGAGCGCATTGCTGCCAGTGGCGAATCCTTATGGAAGCCAACGGAAGCCATGCCTCCCTAATATTAAAATATGAATTAATATCAAATATCAAATATGAAAAAAAAACGTTTTTTTTTTTTTTTTTTTTTAATATAGTTTACATTCTTTTTCATCTGTGCATCTGTGTTATAATTTTTTATTTTTTTTTAATGTCTCCCTCTTCTCCTTCTCACTCCCTCTAACACACTGTCAGCCTCACTATGCTCACTGCAGCAGGATAGGAGGCAGATGGTAGGTCTCTTTCTCCAGGCTTCCAGCATTATAGAGTCCAAATCCGATCCTAGCCAATCAGATTCGAGCTGACTGCCACACCCTAAAAGTTTAAAACGGGGCTGAGAGGAAAATACTCAGCATATTTTCCCCTCTGCACTCTGAACATTGTATTAACCCGTAACTGTTCCCACGGGCCGAATATTGCCCCGATCCTCGCGAGATTAAATCCACGGGGACCTCTCGGCGTGCCGAAGCTTTTCCTAAATCACTTCCATCATCGAAAACGAGGGGAAAAGGTCGGCTCGCGACCCTGAAAATGTCGCGTGATTTTAAAAACGCTGTATTAAGTGAGCCTATTATGGGATCCACGCGAGCTTTCTATCGTGGAAACATCTGGGCGTCCCGCAACTTTTACTGATTCACATGTAGCCCCTAAAATGCTTAGAAAAGGAAAACAGAAAGCGTGGAATAAACTCGCCGAAACGGAAAAGTGTCCCACGGGCGCGCCGTGATTCCGATCCGCGTGAAAATATTCACGGCCATAGAGGAGACCGTGGGACACCTTTTTGCAACCGAATATGTGTCTCGAATTTGCTCCCACGCGGCGCGCAAAATCGCGCAAGGAAAAATCAGACCAAAAATTAACCAATGCTCCAGCAGTATTAATGACCCTGATGTAAACAAGACAAACGTCTTTCTCTGGTCTGCATCCCCTTATACAATTGTGTGTATTGAGCCGTACTGTATTGTACCCATTCTGCAATCTGTTAAATAAATAAAAAGAAAGTTTGACTGGCCGCCGAGCCATACTGTAGTGTACATGGTGACTGCTTGACTTAAAAAAAATAAAAATAAAAAAATTATTAATAAAAATATTTAATAATTTTTTTTTTAATACATTTCTTTTGGCTTCCCCTGTTATTTTACCCACGCGACGCCACTGATTGCTGCATCACATTGGCCAAGAGAAGTGTGGGCAATATTATTGCAGTGTAAGCTGACTAGTGAGGCTCAGTAGGCTTGTTGTTCTCTCTCTGTTGAAGACAATCTTGTGTTCGAGACAGTAAGAAGTGCTATTCTGCGAGTGTATGAACTGGTGACAAGAGGCTTATCGACAGCGTTTCCAAGGTCTCAGAAAAGCCTCAAACCAGACTTGTGTTGACTTTGCCAGGGAGAAAGGGATCCTCTTTGACAGATGGTGTTTGGCATGTAAGGCTGTGTGAGCTGATGTTGTTGGGAGTTCAAAAACCGTAGGCTATGCCTGAGTGAACAGTAGTCTACCTAAATTAACAGAAAGTATTTCATATGCAGCAGGCCGCTACTTTGGCGCATGAATTCGCTCTCACACACAAAGGGCTAGATCCACAAAGAATGGATTGCACAGTGCTAATTGCACCCTTACTTCGTGGTGATTGATTGAATGAAAAGATTGCAGAATGGGTACAATACAGTACGGCTCAATACACACAATTGTTAAGGGGATGCAGACCAGAGAAAGACTTTCGTCTTGTTTACATCAGGGTCCCCCATTTTCAATTCATAATGAATTGTAAGTAAGGGTGCAATTAGCACAGTGCAATCCATTCTTTGTGGATCTAGCCCAAAGTGTTTTTAATAAGTCTGACTCTTCCTCCCCCCATGGTTTTCCCCAGAGGCCAATATGCCTTTGTCGAGTTCGAAGAGTGAGAAACAACGTGTTTTCTGTCACAGGCCTGGTCATGTCATAGCCGACTATATGACATTGAATCGAAGACGGCAGGCGTCAGCTTCAGAACAGCTGAAAGGGATGAGGTTAGTAAAGACGGTGTGTACTAGGGGTGGGATGATACATCAATTCAGATCGATACATCGATCTAATTATCAATGATCCAATAGGATCAATGCAATGTAAAAAGATCGGTTCATATCGATACTCTTATTTTGAAAATCCTGTGGCAAGTCTCATTTATGCCCAAGCACAGCTCCGGCAGCTGGATTCGAGCGACATCATCACGTGAGATGTGAAAACAAACCATCTGGCAGCAACAACAGCACGTGAAACGCCCGTGTGTGAAGACATTACAGCAGCGCTCCAGAGTGCGCCTATTTTGTCACATTTTGTGACCCAAAATAAGTCCCTGCTTTTTTTCCCGCAATGGGTCCAATGAGTCTAACATGCTTTGCATCCTCGCCATTCCTGTATGCCCACGTCGCCATAAAAACCTAAACTAACGTTAGCTGCTAGCGCTAACTAAGCTAAGCTAACCTTGCTCACATGGCACAGAGAAAACATCAGAGTTCCAATAGTGAGGGAAAGTTTAACTTGCATTTTAAATGAGAGAGATGAGTCTAATATAAAAAGGTATTTGAAGTTGGGGACCACTTGGAAGTTTCTCATCTTATACAAAGACAGAATGCTCTGGAATAGCACTTGCCCTTTTTGTGAAGAACATGCAAACTGACATAAGTCTGTAAGACACTTAGTGACATGGACCATTGTTTCTGTATCTTAAGAGCAGGATGTTCACTTAGATTAGATTCGATTAAAATGTATTGTCATTATACAGCAAAAGTACAATACAACAAAATGAAGTTTGGTATCCAACCAGAGTGCAAATGTGACAGTAAAGTGCAATAGTAATATACAATGTGATTAAACTGGATACAACATATATAAATTAGTAGGCCTACTACTGAGTAACTGTGCTAATCAGATGTATGTACAGATTGTAGCATCAATATGTACAGGTATAAAGACACACTATGGTAATAAGTCGTACTGGCCAGCAGCGTAACTAATAAGAGTAGGTAAGGCATATGTACAGATATATAGTATTTACAGATATGTAAAAAGGATTATATACAGGTATATAATCTCGCTGTTTCAACTAAACTTGCGTGGTTTTTGAGGGTGCTTTTTTTTGTTAACACCAAATACATCCACCAAATGTGCTTGTTTGTGCCACTGAAACAGAAATCTCGCTCTGAAATCCATGACTTGTTGCAGGAAGACGATGCTGGAAGCTGTAGAGCATGACAGCACACCACGAAGAGTTGGTTGCATTGGGATACAGCTAGCTTAGCGTTATCTAAAAGATAAAAACAGCAGTTCAGGTTTGTGCATTTCCAAATTGTGCCAACAACATGTCACCCACCTTGCGTAGCATTCATAGACGATATTGTGGACATTCCATTCCATGAGCGAGGAGACCTGCTGCAGACAGAGTGGAGGTAATGTAATTATTACAAATGGCAACTGCCCAGGTGGCCAAAATGTTCCGGCCCATTAATGGCCTGTATCCGGCATGCCGGAAGAAATTAATCGGCCCAAGTCCGGTTGCCGGAATCGGCCAAGTAGGCGGCAATGACTGACTGGCCGATTCCGGCCCGAGTACACTGGGCCAGATCCGGGGTTGCCGGAAGCGGTGAACGTCCGGAATTGGCGGAATCGGCCCAATAGGTGGCAATGACTGACTGGCCGATTCCGGCCCGAGTACACTGGGCCAGGTCCGGGGTTGCCGGAAGCGGTGAACGTCCGGTTGCCTAAAGCAGCCCAGATGCGGCCCAAACACACTGGGCCAGGTCTGGTTGCCCGAAGCCTAGCCGACACTGCCAATGCAATACTGGTACTACACAGTAAATTCCGCAGAGTACATTTGACTCAAACTGAGTAAAGAAATTTTACTCAGTTTGAGTGAAATGTACTCAGTTTGAGTCAGCGGAATTTACTGTGTACCCAGTATTCTGCCAGAGCTACTCCACTATCTGCCTATGACCGTACATTACCGGAAATACAGTAGGAAATGGTTGATTAGTAATACAATGCCACATATTTAAGGACCCTTCCCTTTGCCAATTCAGTATTGGCATGTCCCTCATTGAAAAATTCAGAAGTTTACATGCTGTCTCCTACCTCACTGAAATATATTCTCAGTTTATGTGCACATTGTACACAATATACATCATTCTGCAGTGAAGCTCAAATATCAAGTAATGTAACAATTACCCCCATACATGCTACTTTTTCCAGTTATAAATGACAACTTGAATAGATATTTAAACATTTATTAACAAAAAATATCACATCCTCCTCTCTGAACCCAAAGACAAAGCCTCCAATGAAATGAACCCATTGTTCCCCTGCAACAGTCTTCTCCCACAGGGGATCTTTGATTAAACACCTGCTATCAGAAGAATATAGACAGTCAGAAAAAAAGTTCACTGTTTACTACTTAAGTACATTTAAAAGTAGAAACTTTGACTTTTACTCAAGTGTGTACTTTCACTTAAACTTTCATGTTAGTCTAGCTTAGCACAATTTTTTAGGAGAATTAATACAAAAACCGAGTGATATGGCCGTTCAGTTGTAAATGAAAGCCTGCATTTAGTAAGACGTTGTTTATAAATGTCTTTTGGTTTGGTTATGAATGAATGACAGCATCTCTATAGCACAGCTCTATTACTAGGACATAAAGTGCTTTGGAATGACTGCATACATCTTTCACAACGGGTGGCCCCAGCAGGAATCAAACCCCTAACCGTGACAGTGTTAGTGCCATGCTCGGAGTGCCAAGCACATGACCCCAATGTTATGCGGGGCTCTGCTCATAGGCGGGCGGCTCGTGGCGTGGCTCGTAGTCCTGGTAGTCCTGGTTGTAGAAGCAACCGTCGCCCTCCATGGAGACCCCCCCTCCTCCCGCGTCACCCCAGCGAGGTGGCGGGTGGCAACCCTGACGGGGTGAGCCATGGTGGGGTGGCGGGGGGCCGGCAGGGGGAGGCCCCTGGCCCTGGGGGGG
Source organism: Notolepis coatsorum (assembly GCF_963971535.1). Lineage (NCBI taxonomy): Eukaryota > Metazoa > Chordata > Actinopteri > Aulopiformes > Paralepididae > Notolepis > Notolepis coatsorum. Next base: position 65,040,827 of record NC_140178.1, on the reverse strand, counting down.
GGCTCCGGAGAAAAGCGCCAGGGGGCCGGGCCGGGAGGCGCCCAAAGGGCACCCCGGGAGGCGTGGGCATAGCCTTACGGACCACGGGGGAATAGGTGACGTGGGGGCGTGGCGTGGCGGGGGTCTGGGGGAGCTGTCGCCGGCCCCGGGGAGGCGTGCTGGTCCCCGACTTGGAGGGGACGGGACTTCCACTCACCAAACTACTGCCCTACACGAAAAGTGAAAAAGGCAAATAAAAAGAACGAACCACAAATTCAACTACAGAACAAAGACAGAAGAGAAGAGGATGAGATAGAGAGAGATGGGAGAGAGAGAGAAGAGAGAGAGGAGAGAAAGAAGGAAAGCAAGATAACAAAATACAACAAGAGCCACAGCAACAATAATAATAATTGTTAACAATAATTTGTGATGCCAACACCGAAATCCTATTGATCGGCCCAAAAGCGAAAAGGGAAGTGCTTTGTAAAAACCTGGGGAGTCTGTCATCCTATGTAAAGACTGAGGTTACAAGCCTAGGTGTCATCTTGGACTCAGACCTGACCTTTAAGTCTCATATAAATAAGGCCATGAAAACGTCATTCTTCCACCTAAGAAACATAGCGAAAGTAAGACCTTTCGTAAATAAAAAGGATGCAGAGAAACTTATTCATGCTTTTGTATCAAGTCGGCTTGACTATTGTAATGCACTGTTCACTGGTCTTCCCAAAGCAACCATTGGGAAGCTTCAGCTTATCCAAAACTCTGCAGCTCGATTACTAACTCATACAAGGAGAAGAGAACATATCACTCCAGTCCTGGCCACTCTGCACTGGCTTCCAATAACTCATAGAATTGATTTTAAGGTCCTTTTCCTAACATATAAAGCTCTTAATGAGCAAGGCCCAAAATACATAGCAAATTCCCTAGTTAGTTATCTGCCCTCAAGAACGCTACGGTCATCCACTACAGGTTTACTAGACACGCCCAGAAACCAAAAAAGGATAGGAAGTATGGCATTTGCCAACTATGCCCCAAAACTATGGAACACACTACCAACACACATCAGAAACGCCAGCTCTATACACATTTTTAAAGGAAAATTAAAAACGTACCTATACAGTCTAGCTTACAAATAGTTATGGCTTGGAAAAACCTGATGGATCCATGAGGCTAGGATAAGCCTTGTGGACCCAACTTTTTAGATGAAGGAACGGGTACATAGGAGACACGCCTCCAGTTTTTAAAAAGTTTTTGACACGCCTCAGCTTCTGAGCTGAAGGCGTGTTTTTGCGGACCTCCCAAACTTTCAAACTTTTTAGATGAAGGAATGGGTACAATAGGAGACACGCCTCCAGTTTTTCCAACGTTTTTGACACGCCTCAGCTTCTGAGCTGAAGGCGTGTTTTTGCGGACCTCCCAAACTTTCAAACTTTTTAGATGAAGGAATGGGTACAATAGGAGACACGCCTCCAGTTTTTCAAAAGTTTTTGACACGCCTCAGCTTCTGAGCTGAAGGCGTGTTTTTGCGGACCTCCCAAACTTTCAAACTTCTTAGATGAAGGAATGGGTACAATAGGAGACACGCCTCCAGTTTTTCAAACGTTTTTGACACACCTCAGCTTCTGAGCTGAAGGCGTGTTTTTGCGGACCTCCCAAACTTTCAAACTTTAGACTGTTTTCTTTATACGTTTTTCTTTTTCTTTCTTTCTACCACAAGACGCGGCCACTGATGGGTCCATGGGACTTGGATAAGTCCTGTGGACCCAACTCTGGCCACTGACCACATGAGCGAACGGGTACATACGCACACAATACACGGCCACTGATGGATCCATGGGACTTGGTAAAGCACTATGGACCCAACTATGACCACTGATAAAAACGTAACTACACTAGCATTATAAGACCTAAACATTGCTACCTACCATACAAGTGCATTGGTTTAGTGCACTTCCGGTTGCCACTGAGCGGAAATGTTTGTGCGGACCTGTTCTCCCAAACTGGTAAGCAAATGACTGTTTTTACGTTATTTTCATTTTTACGTTACTATTATTATTATTATTATTTTTTTTTTAAACATTGATCTTAACTGATCACTATGACTTTATTGCTTTTATCGTTATATATGCCTATAATTGTGTACAGCACTTTGAGCTACATGACATGTATGAAAGGTGCTTTATAAATACTTACTTACTTACTTACTATCACACAAACTGGCATTTAAAGGGTTACAATTCAAAATGTATTGAATATGTGTGTTTTTTTTTTAAATGTTATACAATACTTTGTGATGCCCATCACAAACACTGGAATTTAAATGGTAAATATTCAAACATTCCTGCACCAGAATGCAGGAAATTAAGTCTTTGTAAGAAAATAATGGTATTAGGAATACATTTGCCTCCTGCGTGAACTGTGCATAGCTGAATACTGTATTTTAACGTCGGTCATATGGTGGTACTTGGAGAGCCAGCTACGTTCTCAGGTGGTACTTGGTGTAAAAAGTTTGAGACCAGGGTGAGGCCAGGCTATGGAGGGCTTTGAAGGTGAGGAGTAGTGTTTTGAAGTTAATGCGTTCCTTTATCAGGAGCCAGTGGAGGGAGTGGAGGACAGGAGTGATGTGTTCGCGGGACTGGGTGTTAGCGAGGAGGCGGGCGGCTGAGTTTTGGACCATCTGCAGTTTATGGAGGGAGCGGGAGGTGATGCCAGTGAGGAGGGAGTTACAGTAGTCCAGGAGGGAGGAGATGAAGGCGTGTATGAGGGATTCAGCAGCAGGGGGTAGAGACAGTGACGGATTTTGGCAATGTTGCAGAGGTGAAAATATGAAGTTTTGACAATGGAGCGGACATGGGGGTCAAATGAGAGGGTGGAGTCGAGGATGACACAGAGGTTGCAGACTAGGGGGGAGGGGGTGATGGTGGAGTCATTGATGGTGAGTGTGATGGGTAATACAATAATTTATACTGTAGCATTACAAACCATTTGACAGCCAGGTCCTGCACCTCCGTTCTTGTCCTCTAGGAGCCATTGCAGCATGGCCAAGACCTTCCTCATCCAGCATACTGTCCTTCTGAAGCTCTGAAGTCATTAGTGGCCATGAACCTAGAGAGAGAGAGAGAATACGTTAGTAGATAGTCTAAGGCCAGTGATTCTCTATTATTTTGCATTTCTAGGACCTCTAATTTAGTCCACGTCATGCACATCTACATACAATATGCTGTAGCATTACAAACCATTTGACAGCCAGGTCCAGCACCTCTCCGTTCTTGTCCTCTAGGAGCCATCGCAGCATGGCCAAGACCTTCCTCATCCAGCATACTGTCCTTCTGAAGCTCTGAAGTCATTAGTGGCCATGAACCTAGAGAGAGAGAGAGAATACGTTAGTAGATAGTCTAAGGCCAGTGATTCTCAATATTATTTTGCATTTCTAGGACCTCTAATTTAGTCCACGTCATGCACATCTACATACAATATGCTGTAGCATTACAAACCATTTGACAGCCAGGTCCAGCACCTCTCCGTTCTTGTCCTCTAGGAGCCATCGCAGCATGGCCAAGACCTTCCTCATCCAGCATACTGTCCTTCTGAAGCTCTGAAGTCATTAGTGGCCATGAACCTAGAGAGAGAGAGAGAATACGTTAGTAGATAGTCTAAGGCCAGTGATTCTCAATATTATTTTGCATTTCTAGGACCTCTAATTTAGTCCACGTCATGCACATCTACATACTTGTAGACTGACTAGGGGCATGGTGGTGGTGTAGACTGACTAGGGGCAGGTTGGTGTAGACTGACTAGGGGCATGGTGGTGGTGTAGACTGACTAGGGGAATGGTGGTGGTGTAGACTGACTAGGGGCATGGTGGTGGTGTAGACTGACTAGGGGCATGGTGGTGGTGTAGACTGACTAGGGGCATGGTGGTGGTGTAGACTGACTAGGGGCATGGTGGTGGTGTAGACTGACTAGGGGCATGGTGGTGGTGTAGACTGACTAGGGGCATGGTGGTGGTGTAGACTGACTAGGGGCATGGTGGTGGTGTAGACTGACTAGGGGCAGGTTGGTGTAGACTCACTAGGGGCATGGTGGTGGTGTAGACTGACTAGGGGCATGGTGGTGGTGTAGACTGACTAGGGGAATGGTGGTGGTGTAGACTGACTAGGGGCATGGTGGTGGTGTAGACTGACTAGGGGCATGGTGGTGGTGTAGACTGACTAGGGGCATGGTGGTGGTGTAGACTGACTAGGGGCATGGTGGTGGTGTAGACTGACTAGGGGCATGGTGGTGGTGTAGACTGACTAGGGGCATGGTGGTGGTGTAGACTGACTAGGGGCAGGTTGGTGTAGACTGACTAGGGGCATGGTGGTGTAGACTGACTAGGGGCATGGTGGTGGTGTAGACTGACTAGGGGCATGGTGGTGTAGACTGACTAGGGGCATGGTGGTGGTGTAGACTGACTAGGGGCAGGTTGGTGTAGACTGACTAGGGGCATGGTGGTGTAGACTGACTAGGGGCATGGTGGTGGTGTAGACTGACTAGGGGCATGGCGGTGGTGTAGACTGACTAGGGGCATGGTGGTGGTGTAGACTGACTAGGGGCATGGTGGTGGTGTAGACTGACTAGGGGCATGGTGGTGGTGTAGACTGACTAGGGGCATGGTGCTGGTGTAGACTGACTAGGGGCATGGTGGTAGTGTAGACTGACTAGGGGCATGGTGGTGGTGTAGACTGACTAGGGGCATGGTGGTGGTGTAGACTGACTAGGGGCATGGTGGTGGTGTAGACTGACTAGGGGCATGGTGGTGGTGTAGACTGACTAGGGGCATGGTGGTGGTGTAGACTGACTAGGGGCAGGTTGGTGTAGACTGACTAGGGGCATGGTGGTGTAGACTGACTAGGGCCATGGTGGTGGTGTAGACTGACTAGGGGCATGGTGGTGGTGTAGACTGACTAGGGGCATGGTGGTGGTTTAGACTGACTAGGGGCATGGTGGTGTAGACTGACTAGGGGCATGGTGGTGGTGTATACTGACTAGGGGCATGGTGGTGAACCCTAACTCAGGTGACCAGGAATACCTGTTTTTTCCAAAATTCAGTTCAAATGCCATCTTGGAATAACAAAACAACGATTGTGTGCAGACAATTGAAAATGTTGGGTTCCTTTCCACTTTCTTGAATATAGAAAAAATGTAAATACTTGTTCTAGAACTGTATTTTTTGCACTTGTTTGTTAAGTTACTGGGAATATCCTTTCCTTGTTTTTGCTCATTTTAACAGACAAAACACAACACATTCTAGTAATTCTGGTTTACACCTAACCCTTATTATTGCTGTTATGATTTCCAAAAATAAAATCTCACCAATCTTTAGTAAAATAGGAGATTTAAGTGTTTATCTGGAATTGTGAGGATAGGTATTCGCGGTAACCTGGGATCAATATGTGAAACGTAATTATCTCCTAAAATAATTGGCCACAAAAGACTAAACTCATTTTAGTTGTTCATTGGGGTGCCAAGATCATGCCCAAAACATATCATGCATCTGCCATGAAAATTAAGCCTTTTATGTTTGTTATCAATTGAAGGCCATGAACTATGTTGACTCATATCCCATACCCGGATTTTTCCTTCAGATTCAGCTAAATTTGAATTCTCTTGAGATAACTCGGGGAGAACTATGGTATTATGTTACATGATGATGATATCCCTACAAAACAACCAAAACATTTTAATTCTCTCTTAAATTGGAGGAGATAGTGAATTGGTATTCCCGGTAACTTAGGTCAACTTTAGAGGTCCGCCATCCCTCATTACATGATTTTTTTTTTAAAGGTGAATTATTTGGCATCTATAACATCATTCTTGACATGAGAAAAGATTTGAATGTTGTTCGTATAACGTCCTGGGTTATATGGCTTAGAAATGGGGCAGGTTACCGGGAATACATGCGTTACCCATATATATATATAGAGAGAGAGAGAGAGAGAGAGAGAGAGAAGGCATTACAGGATGACTCTTTGAAATGATGTCCCAGATTAAAAAGTATATATTATATATACACAGTCACACACACAATAAAAAAAACTTGAAGTAGTTGTTCTTGAGCTGTCTTCTGCGTTCATCTCATTGATGAGATCCAGCACTGTAACAGTATTTGCAACAATGAAATTATATATTTTATTGCAACTCTATCAGCTGAGTAACAATATTCATCAAAGTGTTGCGTGTTACAGTGTAGGTTAGTTTATTAGTGCATGACAGTAAGGTTAGCATACTTTTCACACTATAAGCCCCACCTGAATGATTAGTTAGTTAGCAGCTCCGGTTACAGTAGGTACCCCAACGTTAGCTCTCATAACGTTAGCCAGTTAGCAGCGCCGGGTACAGTAGGTACCTCAACGTTAGCTCTCATAACGTTAGCCAGTTAGCAGCGCCGGGTACAGTAGGTACCCCAACGTTAGCTTTCATAACGTTAGCCAGTTAGCAGTGCCGGGTACAGTAGGTACCCCAACGTTAGCTCTCATAACGTTAGCCAGTTAGCAGCTCCGGGTACAGTATGTACCAACGTTAGCTCTCATAGTCATAACGTTAGCCAGTTAGCAGCTCCGGGTACAGTATAGGTACCAACGTTAGCTCTCATAGTCATACCGTTAGCCAGTTAGCAGCTCCGGTAGTTTACAGATCCCGCCAGTTTCATAATATCGAGCTAATAACGTTACAGTAGTCACTGAAAACACAGACTAAACAGCACTCATTTATATCAGCGGCACGCATTACTTATAAATAATAAAATATATCTGTTGCACAATTACCTGAGGAGAAGATGCAACAGTTGCTCACGACGTGGTGCAGGCTCTGTCTGTAACGCGCTTCAATTCAAATTTCAAACCGGGATCCCCCACAATGCAACGCATCAGTGTTGCCAGATTTGAGAGTCTGCCTCCATCTGACAAACCTTTGATAATAATGGGCGGTTCGGATATTGTTAATCCGATCTGGCAACCATGCGCTTCCTTGTTTCTCCGCACAGACTGACCACGGTTTTGATTGACAGATTGCAGAATGGGTACAATACAGTACAGCTCAATACATACAATTGTTAAGGGCATGCAGACCAGAGAAAGACGTTTGTCTTGTTTACAGGTTTGATGCTGGTAATAACAACACCAGCTCACAAGCCACGGCAAGGGGGGGGGGGGGGGTCGGCTGCTGATGGAGGCGCAGTGTTCAGGGTAACAGAGCATGAGGTGAGGCGGACCTTTAAAAAAGTGAATATCAGGAAGGCAGCAGGTCCGGACGGCATCCCCGGCCGCGTCCTAAAAGTCTGTGCCGACCAACTGGCCCCAGTATTCACTGACATCTTCAACCTGTCCTTAGAACAGGCTGTCATCCCCACCTGCCTGAAGAAGTCCACTATTATCCCTGTACCCAAAAAATCCAAGCCTGCTTGCCTCAACGACTACCGCCCTGTAGCTCTCACCTCCATAGCCATGAAGTGCTTTGAGAAGCTAGTAAAGGGCTACATCTGCTCCTCCCTCCCCATCAACATGGACCCCCTGCAATTTGCATACCGCCCCAACAGGTCCACGGAGGACGCCATAGCCCATGTGCTGCACACAGCAGCATCACACCTGGACAAGAGGCAGGGGAACTATGTGAGAATGCTATTCATCGACTACAGCTCGGCATTCAATACCATAGTCCCCTCCATACTCATAGCCAAGCTCAGGGGCCTGGGCTTGAACTATGACCTCTGCCAGTGGGTCTTGGACTTCCTAACTGGCAGACCCCAGGTGGTGAGAGCAGGCAACTGCACCTCCTCATCCATCACCCTCAACATAGGGGCCCCCCAGGGCTGTGTTCTGAGTCCCCTCCTCTACTCCCTGTACACACACGACTGTGTGGCTCAGCGGAGTAGCAATACAATCATCAAATTTGCTGACGACACAGTGGTGGTGGGCCTGATCTCTGCCAACGACGAGAGGGCCTACCTGGAAGAGGTCAAGGTCCTGGCGGGATGGTGCCAGGAAAACAGCCTCTCCCTGAACGTCAGCAAAACAAAGGAGATGATTGTGGACTTCAGGAGGTCGGGGGTCAAGGACTACAGCCCCCTCAGCATCGACGGGGCACCGGTTGAGAGAGTCAACAGCTTTAAGTACCTCGGAGCCTACATATCCGAGGACTTGACATGGACCACACACATTGACAGTGTTGTGAAGAAGGCACGACAACGCCTCTACTTCCTCAGGCGCCTAAGGAAGTTCCAAGTCAGTCAGAAGATCCTTAAGAACTTCTACTCATGTACAATAGAGAGCATCTTGACCGGCAACATCACCTCCTGGTTTGGGAATAGCACTGCACAAGACCGAAGCAGACTACAAAGAGTGACACGTTCAGCCGAACGCACAATTGGAGGGGGGCTCCCCACCCTCCAGAACATTTACAACAAACGTTGCAAGGGCAAGGCTAAGAGAATCATTAAAGACTCCAGTCACCCGAACAAATGCCTCTTTGAACTGCTGCGGTCAGGCAAGCGATACCGGAGTCTCAAGGCGAGCACAGAAAGACTCAGAAGAAGCTTCTACCCCCAGGCCATCAGGCTGCTAAACGAACAATGAATGAACACTACACAACAACAACCACCATAGATCCTCCCCCACACAACAACAACCACCAAACGCACATAGCACACACATCCACACGCACACACTCACTTTAAACAAACACACTGTAGCACCCACTCCACACACTTTATAGCACACACCCACTTTAAACAAACACACTGTAGCACCCACTCCCCACACTTTATATTTATTGATGAAGGATTGCACTACAACTTGTACACCTTACTGTAAATTGTACCTAAATTGTACCTCATCCCATTTCTGCTTTGCACTATATAGTACTGTACATTAGTACACTGCATAGTATTGTATATTATATGGTAACTCAGAACATTGTACATATGTCTATACCGAACACTGTGACCTCATTTTCTTCTTCTAAACTACATGCTATACTATGTTATTTGATACTATCTTGTCTAGCACAGTCTCTGGAGCGTAACAGTAAGAAGCATTTTGTATGAAAGTATTATGTACTTCTGTATGACAACTATTAAAGAAGCTTGAAACTACATCAGGGACCCCCATTTTCAATTCATCATAACATGACATGTGACATACAGATAGACACTTCTATACATTTATGACATACCAGATTTGCAAATACAGTAGGCCTACTGTTTGTGATACAAAAAGAGTCTAGAAAAGAGAGTATATATTTGACGTAGAACCGTACATTATAGGTGGGGGGGGGGTAGGTTGGGTAGGAGGGGTGGGTGGGGGACACTGTACAACTGCACAAGCACAACTGTACATTGGAATATTGACAAAACCATGTTTGGTACTTTACTGTACATTGGAGGGGGTTGGGTTAGGACATTTACAGGGGCCAGTTTCGAATTGCAGTCTCCCGTAGGTGTTCTTTGAGAAAGTGGGTTTTGAAAGTGGGTAGTGATTCACATTCCTTTACATCTTTGGGTAGGGCGTTCCACATTGATGTGGCATAATTGCGAAACGTGTTTAGTCCCTGTTTGAGCCAAATCTGGGTTTAACATGATTTGTGGAGCTCCCATGGTGTTGTGGTCGTGGTATTCACTGACCTTTGGGAAGTATTTTGACATGTACACATATACCTTGGTCGTGTATGTATCTTGTAGACAGGCCCATTGCAAGTTGCTGTACTCTGTCGTCTACTCTAAGCCATCCTAGGTTGTCACATGGGCAGGGGCGAGGTGGGTTCTAGAAGTAAGGTCAAGCAGTAGTCTGACCAGTTTGTTTTGAGATGTTTGTGTAGCAGGGTGGATTATCCCTACTTTATGAGATGTACACTGTCACCAGGTAGGGGGGAACGCAGCAGATCTGAGTCCAACTGAATCCCCGACTTTAGTGCAGGAGTGGAGCAATTAGCAGAGGGAGTGGATGGGGCCTATGATTTACTAACCTAGGTGTAGTGCGCTGGTCCAGCTTTAACAAATTATCTCTGTATCTTTTCAATGTAAATAATAAAGTAACCTCACAAAGATACTAATCTAATTATCTTTAAAGTGCACTATGCAGTGAGCTGCTGGTTAAAGGCATTAACCACGTATTGTTGGAGACTCGTGTGACTTGGAGACTCATGTGACTTGGAGACTTGTGTGACTTGGAGACTTGTGTGACTTGGAGACTTGTGTGACTTGTGTGACTTGGAGACTTGTGTGACTTGGAGACTTGTGTGACTTGGAGACTTGTGTAACTTGTGTGACTTGGAGACTTGTGTGACTTGGAGACTTGTGTGACTTGGAGACTTGTGTGACTTGGAGACTCGTGTGACTTGTGTGACTTGGAGACTTGTGTGACTTGGAGACTCGTGTGACTTGGAGACTTGTGTGACTTGGAGACTCGTGTGACTTGTGTGACTTGGAGACTTGTGTGACTTGGAGACTCGTGTGACTTGGATACTTGTGTGACCTGGAGACTCGTGTGACTTGGAGACTCTTGTGACTTGGAGACTCGTGTGACTTGTGTGACTTGGAGACTCGTGTGACTTGGAGACTTGTGTGACTTGGAGACTCGTGTGACTTGGAGACTCGTGTGACTTGGAGACTTGTGTGACATGGAGACTCGTGTGACTTGTGTGACTTGGAGACTTGTGTGACTTGGAGACTCGTGTGACTTGGAGACTTGTGTGACTTGGAGACTCGTGTGACTTGGAGACTTGTGTGACCTGGAGACTCGTGTGACTTGGAGACTTGTGTGACTTGGAGACTCGTGTGACTTGGAGACTTGTGTGACTTGGAGACTCGTGTGACTTGGAGACTTGTGTGACCTGGAGACTTGTGTGACTTGTGTGACTTGGAGACTTGTGTGACTTGGAGACTCATGTGACTTGGAGACTTGTGTGACCTGGAGACTCGTGTGACTTGGAGACTCGTGTGACTTGTGTGACTTGGAGACTCGTGTGACTTGGAGACTTGTGTGACTTGGAGACTCGTGTGACTTGGAGACTTGTGTGACTTGGAGACTCGTGTGACTTGTGTGACTTGGAGACTTGTGTGACTTGGAGACTCGTGTGACTTGGAGACTTGTGTGACCTGGAGACTCGTGTGACTTGGAGACTCTTGTGACTTGTGTGACTTGGAGACTTGTGTGACTTGGAGACTCGTGTGACTTGGAGACTTGTGTGACTTGGAGACTCGTGTGACTTGGAGACTCGTGTGACTTGGAGACTTGTGTGACCTGGAGACTCGTGTGACTTGTGTGACTTGGAGACTTGTGTGACTTGGAGACTTGTGTGACTTGGAGACTTGTGTGACCTGGAGACTCGTGTGACTTGGAGACTCTTGTGACTTGGAGACTCGTGTGACTTGTGTGACTTGGAGTCTCGTGTGACTTGGAGACTTGTGTGACTTGGAGACTCGTGTGACTTGGAGACTTGTGTGACCTGGAGACTCGTGTGACTTGGAGACTCTTGTGACTTGTGTGACTTGGAGACTTGTGTGACTAGGAGACTCGTGTGACTTGGAGACTTGTGTGACCTGGAGACTTGTGTGACTTGGAGACTCTTGTGACTTGGAGACTCGTGTGACTTGTGTGACTTGGAGACTCGTGTGACTTGTGTGACTTGGAGACTTGTGTGACTTGGAGACTCGTGTGACTTGTGTGACTTGGAGACTCGTGTGACTTGTGTGACTTGGAGACTCGTGTGACTTGGAGACTCATGTGACTGTAGGCTAGCTAAGCTGCATGTTAGCCTAGCACAATGAATGGAAGCGGACATGACTGGGTAGCCGTTGGGAGAGGTGTTAGTTGGACAATGCCTAGGCTAACCAGTCATGCCCGCTTCCATTCATTGTGCTAAGCTAGGCTATCATTGTGCTTAGACTGAGCAAATTTTCCAAAATGTTGGCGTGTTCCTTTAAACTGTATAAAGTTAGCTGTATTGTCTATAAAACACTTAATATTTCATTAGATGATATGTGTACTTATATAAGCAGATACTTTTCTGCAGAAATGTTGTGCCTCTAATTTAATGTGTTTCAGATGTACTCATGTATGGGATGCATGACTTTCATGTTCAGTTTTACTGTAAAAGGTAATGTACAATTAGCAATTCTGTATATTGGGCTAAACCTTTCTGAAGCAGAGACTTAGTTAGTAGCTCCCCTGTTAGCCTCTTTAGCTCCCATGTTAGCTCCCCTGTTAGCTCCCCTGTTAGCTCCCCTGTTAGCCTCTTTAGCTCCCCTGTTAGCTCTCCTGTTAGCCTCTTTAGCTCCCCTGTTAGCTCCCCTGTTAGCCTCTTTAGCTGCGGCTGTTAGCTCCCCTGTTAGCTCTCCTGTTAGCCTCTTTAGCTCCCCTGTTAGCTCCCCTGTTAGCCTCTTTAGCTGCGGCTGTTAGCTCCCCTGTTAGCTCCCCTGTTAGCCTCTTTAGCTCCTCTGTTAGCTCTCCTGTTAGCCTCTTTAGCTCCCCTGTTAGCTCCCCTGTTAGCCTCTTTAGCTGCGGCTGTTAGCTCCCCTGTTAGCCTCTTTAGCTCCCCTCTTAGCTCTCCTGTTAGCCTCTTTAGCTCCCCTGTTAGCTCCCCTGTTAGCCTCTTTAGCTGCGGCTGTTAGCTCCCCTGTTAGCTCCCATGTTAGCCTCTTTAGCTCCCCTGTTAGCTCTCCTGTTAGCCTCTTTAGCTCCCCTGTTAGCTCCCCTGTTAGCCTCTTTAGCTGCGGCTGTTAGCTCCCCTGTTAGCTCCCCTGTTAGCCTCTTTAGCTCCCCTGTTAGCTCTCCTGTTAGCCTCTTTAGCTCCCCTGTTAGCTCCCCTGTTAGCCTCTTTAGCTGCGGCTGTTAGCTCCCCTGTTAGCTCCCCTGTTAGCCTCTTTATCTCCCCTGTTAGCTCCCCTGTTAGCCGAATCTGGGTTTAACATGATTTGTGGAGCTCCCTGTGTTGTGGTCGTGGTATTCACTGACCTTTGGGAAGTATTTTGACATGTACACCAGGTACCTTGGTCGTGTAGTGTATCTTGTAGACCAGGCCCATTGCAAGTTGCTGTACTCTGTCGTCTACTAGCCATCCTAGGTTGTCAAAGTGGGCAGGGGTGAGGTGGGTTCTAGGAGTAAGGTCAAGCAGTAGTCTGACCAGTGTGTTTTGTTATGTTTGTGTAGCAGGGTGGATTCCCTACTTTATGAGAGTAGATGTACACACTGTCACCAGCGGTAGGGGGGAACGCAGCAGATCTGAGTCCAACTGAAGCCCCGACTTTAGTGCAGGAGTGGAGCTTTAGCAGAGGGAGTGGATGGGGCCTAGGATTTACTAACCTAGGTGTAGTGTGCTGGTCCAGCTTTAACAAATTATCTCTGTATCTTTTCAATGTAAATAATAAATCAGTAACCAGTATTGTTATGTTAGCGTACTGAGCTGCGGTTAAAGGCCTTAACCACAGTTGTTATGTTAGCTACTGAGCTGCTGGTTAAAGGCCTTAACTACAGTGTTGTTATGTTAGCTACTGAGCTGCTGCAGGCCTTAACCACAGTATTATGTTAGCTACTGTATGAGCTGCTAACTATAGAGGCCATAACCACAGTATTACATATACTCTTGTTAGCTTTATGAGGCTACATCAACACGCTCCTATGAGTGCAGCATATGTTAGCTTTATGAGGCTACATCAACATCCTATGAGTGCAGCTATAATGTTAGCTTTATGAGGCTACATCAACATGCAGGCTCCTATGAGTGCAGCTAATGTTAGCTTTATGAGGCTCTGCCCCCCCCCCTCCACTCCTCTAACACCCACCTCGCTCTGCCCCCCCCCCTCCACTCCTCTAACATTTTATTTATAAATTTTATTATTATTATTTTATTTGTTGCCATTAAAATAATAGGCAAGCATAGGGCTAAAACATTTTCATAAACAATAATATTTTTTTTTGTTATTTGGTTATAATAAGGGCTTTTCTATGCATTTGTCTGATTGATTGATTGATTGAAAGCTTTATTGACAGACTGCAGAGTGGGTACAGTACAGCTGTATTCACTTGTTGCGGTGGTCTCAACGGAACAATTTTGATTGACAGTCGATTCTGCCAATCACACCGCTGTTGTGTGTGGGGGCGGCGTCGCTTGACTGAAACTTCGGCTCTTCCCCGGCAACCATTGCCGGGCCAGAGCCGGTTTATCTTTGGCGAGCCCGAGTCGGCTCTGGCACGGCAACCATTGCCGGGCCAGAGCCGGTTTATCTTTGGCGAGCCCGAGTCGGCTCTGCCCCGGCAACCAGAGCCGGGCCAGAGCCGGTTTATCTTTGGCGAGCCCGAGTCGGCTCTGCCCCGGCAACCAGAGCCGGGCCAGAGCCGGTTTATCTTTGGCGAGCCCGAGTCGGCTCTGCCCCGGCAACCATTGCCGGGCCAGAGCCGGTTTATCTTGGCGAGCCCGAGTAGGCTCTGGCACGGCAACCAGAGCCGGGCCAGAGCCGGTTTATCTTTGGCGAGCCCGAGTCGGCTCTGCCCCGGCAACCAGAGCCGGGCCAGAGCCGGTTTATCTTTGGCGAGCCGAGACGGCTCTGGCATGGCAACCATTACCGGGCCAGATCCGGCTCATCGTTGGCGTGCCGTGCCGGACATGTGCCGAGTGTGCCGACCGGTAGCCGGAATCGGGCAGAGTATGCTGGCCACCTGGGTGACTGTTTTGACTGACAATATGTATTAAGCATCGGGTATATTGCTGTACATAGTTATGTCCGCGGAGCAAGACGTAATAAAATCAGTAGTGTCTGTGTATATGTGTGTGACTCCACGCAATATCTCATTATTGATGCTGCCACGCGTTTTAAGATGCATTCTAAAAATCGATTTCCCTAAACCTCATGCAAGAACTTGATCTGGGAAAAGGGATGTGAGGAGAAGGGGCGGAGGAAACAAACATGTTTAGTAGGAATGGAACGTCCTTATTCACTCACATGCCATTTTGAAATGCTGTTTGTGTTATTATTGTGTATCATATTACAAAAGAACATTTCCCTAAAGAGGATTATCTTGAAATGCCATCATCCAAATCCAAATAGCAAAGTCAGTATACTGTGGAAGTAGACCTATAGCAATTGAATTGAACATGTTTGATCATGATCATGATTGAAACATCAGTCTCTGATTGCTGGAGCTCAGAACAAAAGAAAAATGGCACATGCAGCTAAATGTAAACAAAGGCGTTGTGACACCTGTCTGCCAGCAGGTACTGGCCAATTTATAACAGTTTTTTGTCAAATACTCTGTTTACATTGCTATTAACATAGATGGTCAGCTCTATTCACCTTTATATATTCACCTCATAGCATAGTTTTGCTGTCAGGAATGACAGATGAAAGCTGGGGCTTAAAGGTGTGGAGGGCACTGTTCAAATCAGAGATTGGGACTTTAAAGGTTCAAGGTTATCTTTATTATCCCCTTGGGGAAATTAGTTTTGCAGCCAGGGTTCACATAAAGACAGAATATAAAAGGGCAACAATCACATAATAAAACATGCAATAAATCACAGAGCAAGTGCAGGAAATGAAAATGCATATCAAGTACAAATGTGCAAGTACGCTCAAGGCCAGTGCAAAGAATGCAGTTATTAGTATTAGTCAAACTCCCTCTGGAGTGGATGGTCTTGGCAGTCCAATATAGCATTAGCCCTCCTAACAACTTGCCTGTTGTAAATGTCCAAAAGCTTGGCCTGACTCCCCCCCTGAGATCTTTGTAGGAGTCTGTTCTTAACACTTTGATTACCGGCGATGCAGTGCGCCTTACGGCCGTTGAATGCCAGCACCCACTTCAATGATAGCGTTGTGAATTTCTGTCTTAAATTATGGCTATGTGTCTAATCTGCCCGTCGTTTATCAATGACTTGTTTGCAGTCAACATTGTCGAGACGGATTGTTTTTTAATCAGTTCTTTTCCGTTTTATAGCATTTTGAAAAGCCCTCGTTTTTCAGGAAAATATAAAGATTCTGTGATAAACAGCATTTACTGGAATATTCTGGCATACACAAAAAATGTTGGCATTTTTCTGCCTATTTATGAATCGTTTTCAAATAAACGCTAGATTATCGATAGTATATGTGTACTTATGCACACTAGAGAAGCGATCTGAAAAATATATTCTCTCATTTCCTGATCAGCGAGCACACACTCACAGCCACACACACACATATGGGACACGTTGATATATAGGTGAAAACAGATCCGATTACCCTAAGACTGGTAAAATAAATTGCTTACCTCAGATCAGATGTTATCCAAAAAGATTATTCCAATTCCTGATCGCCATTCCGAATATCGATCGCGTTTATTGATTCAGCGTTGGGTACTGTAAATATATATTCCATGCGTTTTCCGGGCCGGCGATCAACTTGGGTCTCTTCTAAACGAATGGGGTGCAGTTACACAGGGAGAGACGATAGGGGGTGGTATTTTCCCAATTGAGCTCAGAGAGAGTCTGCAACACTAGCGTGAGGCTCGATTGATGAAATATGAATTCAAATCGCTAATAAAAAAAAATACGACAAACAAACGCTATATAGTGTTGGTGGCACTCAACTGGCGGCATGAACTAATGACAAAACGCGTCCCTGGCACTCAAAGTGTTAATGGACAGATTTAGGTTTCTGAACCAAGCAGTAAAATGCAGATTAAATGAAACTTCTGTAAATGAGTCATCATCTCAGTAGAAACGTTATAAGAGTAATTTTTTCCCAGGATCTTTTTAGAGGTAATAATAATGCAGGACCTCTT
This sequence comes from Notolepis coatsorum, assembly GCF_963971535.1. Taxonomy (NCBI): domain Eukaryota; kingdom Metazoa; phylum Chordata; class Actinopteri; order Aulopiformes; family Paralepididae; genus Notolepis; species Notolepis coatsorum. Next base: position 65,024,061 of record NC_140178.1, on the reverse strand, counting down.
TAGGGGGGGTCTTTATTCGGCATGCAACGAACTGGACATGCAATTGGAGCGGCACACACACACCGGGATACACACACACATGCATTGTCTTTTTCTCAGTCGCCAATGCGATTGAGTCTCTGCACTTGACCCATCCCGTCGTCCTTCCCCCCATGGGCAGCCGGGAGCAGATAGGGCGTCAACGTGAGCTGCGCCCCGGGGACCAATCCAAGTGCTCCTGCCCGTCTTCGTCAAGGACACCACAGCGTTAGCGATCTGTTATTGTGCATGTTTTTCCATTGGGTTTATCTTATCGGGGGGGAAACCCTTGCGAGCACGGGGAGAACATGCAAACTCCACACAGAAAGGCCTGGGAGATCACCCACCTGGGTACCTGGCATCATGGAAACCTGGTCCCCAAGCGGGAATCGAACCCTGGACCTTCTTGCTGTGAGGTGACAGTGTTAACCACTACACCACCGTGCCAGAACAACACAAGAATAATACCAAAATATTTGTAGCTATAGGTCAATGTCGACACCTTTTATTACATTTGGCAGTGGGCTTGGTGGTGACCAGGGGTGTAAAAAGTACCCAGAAATTATACTTAAGTGAAAGTATGGGTACCGTCTCAAAATCGTACTCAAGTAAAAGTCAGAGTATCTGGCTAAAAATACACTTGAGTAAAAGTAAAAAAGTGTCTACGTTTAACTGACTGTCTATTCTTCTAAAGATCCCCGCTTTCTAGTCTTGCACAAGGACCAATCAGCATGGGTATGGGCGGGTTCATTTTCCATTGATGGGGATTTGATTGGCTGTTTTTAAATAAAGTGCAGCCGCAGGATTAATAACGTTAATGTTAGTTCGGCCAGAGAAACAAATATACTAATTAAAATTGTTGGACCTGCGAGATTTGTACTTTGTACATTGTAGGTCTGCATTTTAAATGTAAGGAGTAAAAAGTTAGTTTTTCTCTGAAATGTAATTGAGTAAAAGTACAAAAATACAAACCTAATAATACTTGAGTAAAGTACAAATCCCCAAAAACAGTACTTAAGTATTGTAACAAAGGAGACAGAGGGTGCAGCCGAACTTGTCCCAGATCCAATCGAACCTACCGACGATGGTGAGACAGACGATGAGGAAGACGGAGACATTTGCGTTGAAACTGTAGCATTGGGCTTTTCAGCTGAATCGACCATGCGATCAGTTGAAAAGATGTCTGGTTTAACGGTGGAGGGCGAAATAGAAGAGGAACTCAGAAAGATACACGCTTTCGACTGTAAGTGCCAGACACGCCGAAAGCAAAATTCTGAACGATCTACCCTGTCTTGTTAAAAAAAACTGTCGGTTGAGCTAATCTACCAAAACAGATTGGACACTGCGTCGTTGACACCAAGAGAAAGGGACATGTGTGTGAGGTTTGGTCCGCTCCCCGCCACACGCTCCGTTCCTTTAAGGTACTATGTTGATTGATGCATTCCCCGCCACGCGCTCCGTTCCTTTAAGGTGCCGTGTTGGTTGGTGCATTCCCCGCCACACGCTTTTGGAGCAAGTATCAATCTCATCCCGCAGCTGTCACAGTTTGTAATTAGCGCCCCTGGAGGCTTTATATACACAGACCTCCTTGCTATCGACGTTGGGTTGTTCTGGAATACAACTGCATATACCTGCCATTCCCCGTCGCTGTTCCTGTCTTCTTTCTCTCCAGGACCTTTTTGTGGAGAACCGCTGTGGAGAACCTGGTTCCCCGTTTGGAGCTGCGCCTCGTTATCTGCCCGCTTTACGCGTTGCGCTCTGGTGAGTTTTTGGAAACAGTCCTTTTGGATTATCAGTTTTTTGTGTGTTTGGTGAACACTGAAGAAATACCATTTTTGTTTTGTACTGGACTCAGCTAATTTGTGTGTTAGGATAACACTGAAGAATTCCGTTTTGTTTCGCACTGGACTCAGCTAATTTGTGTGTTAGAATAACACTGAAGAATACCGTGTTGTTTTTCACTGGACTCAGCTAACTTGTGTGTGGTACACTGAAGATCAAGTCACTTGGGATTAATACTGGACTCAGTCACCTCTCTGCCTCTGTGTGTTTGTTGGGCTGTTTCTGATTTCTCCCTCTCTCCGTTTTTCCACCGTGAGTGAAAGCTGGGAGTATCTACAGAGCCGCTACAACGTCACATGCCAATTCCTCACCACTATCTACTGGGAGTATCTGCAGAGCCGCTACATCGTCACATGCCAGATCCCCGTTTGTTTGATTACTGTACCTCATCCATCTTGTGGCTCTGTAAATAAATACGCCCTAGCTTTTGGCTAACTCTGAACTTCCTGTCTGTGCCGTTGCGTTTGAGGTCGGTTACAAACCATAACATTACGACCCAACCATGACGACCTCAGCCGACACAGAGAGGGTCAGAACAGCGTTGGCGGTCCAGATTGAGTTAACCAACGACCACAGCCTACAGCTAGGTGCGGCTGCGGCTGCTGTACAGGAGCTCCGAGACCAGGTCCTGCCTATTCAGGAGTCCCTTGGCTCTCTGGCTAGCCAGCAGTCTATTATTCTCCACCAATTACAAGCGCTGAGTGAAACCGTTAACACCTTGCTTGTAACCCCACTTACTTCAGGAGCCTCGGCCGGAGCATCACCCGCAGCCCTGGCAGGCCCCGCGCCTCCCGATCCCGCACCTCGGGAGCCCCGTCTCTCCGAACCACGGTTGTTCGATGGTAACTTCGAGGATTGTGCCACATTCATCATGCAATGTGAGTTGGTTTTTCGTCATCAACCCAGCCGATTCACTTCAAGGGGAGCCCGAGTGGCTTACATGACTAACTTGCTCTCAGGCCGGGCAGCCCAGTGGGTCACTGCCTCCTGGGCAATGGGGGCTGATTTCTGTTTTTCCTACCCAGACTTCGTGGCTGAGCTCCGCAGGGTTTTCCACCACCCAGCCCGTGGCCAGGACCCTGGAGCCCGGTTGGGCACCTTCCGGCAGGGCAGTGGCGGGGTCACCGACTACGTGCTGGAGTTCAGACTGGCGGCTACGGAGAGCGGTTGGAACGATCAAGCGCTTCGTCTCACCTTCATGAGGGGGCTCAACGACGCTGTCAGGGACCAGCTCGCGACCCGTGAGGAACCTGAGTCCCTCGAGGACCTATTCAGCCTCGCCATTCGCATCGACGGACGCCTCCAGGAGAGAAGACGTGAGAGAACCCGACAGGGACCTCCAGAGGTTCTCCAGGCCCCCCGTTCTCGTGACGTTACTGCGGTCCGCCCTGCTACCAACACGACTGGTGGCCCCTTCCCCTCCCGTTCGGTGCCCGGGGAGGAACCCATGCAGCTGGGACGTTCACATCTTAGCCAAGCTGAACGGGAGGCGAGGGTCAGGTCCGGCCTTTGCCTCTACTGCGGTCGGGATGGACACCGTATCACCAACTGCCCCACCCGGCCAAAAGACCAGGCTCGCCGGGACCCCGGGAGATCCTGGTGAGCCGTTTTTCTCGTTCCCAGAGCCGTGCACCACCTAGCCGTCTGATGAGCGTCACCCTGGCCTGGGCGGACCAACGGGCCACGGTGGAGGCACTCATTGACTCTGGGGCTGACGAGAGTTTCCTAGACTTCGAGTTTGCTACCCGGGCCAACATTCCACTTGAGGACCTCGTGAGGCCTTTGGAGGTATTCGCATTGGACCAACACCGCCTGGCTGACATCACTCAACGCACCTGTCCTGTCCTGCTCACCATTGCTGGTAACCACGTTGAGAGACTCCAGTTTTTTATCACCAGATCCCCTCTTGTCCCAGTAGTCCTGGGCCGGCCCTGGCTCGCGCTGCACGAGCCCCACATCGCCTGGTCCTCCGGTACTATCAGGGGGTGGAGCTCCTCCTGTCATGCCCAGTGTCTTCAGGCGGCGTCCTGTCCCTCGCCCCGGAGATCCGTTTGTGAGCCGCCTCCGGACCTCTCGACCATACCCCCCGAGTACCACGACCTCAAGGAGGTTTTCAGTAAGTCCAGGGCTCAGGCCCTTCCGCCTCACCGGCCTTACGACTGTGCCATCGACCTCCGCTCAGGGGCTCCCCTTCCCGGCAGCCGCCTCTACAGTCTGACCGTCCCTGAGAAGGCAGCGATGGATCAATATATCTCTGAGTCCTTGGAAGCAGGACTCATTCGGCCTTCCTCCTCTCCTGTGGCGGCCGGTTTCTTCTTTGTTGGGAAGAAGGACGGAGACCTTCGACCCTGCATCGACTATCGCCAGCTCAACGAGATCACCATTAAGAACAAGTACCCTCTTCCTCTCATGAACTCCACCTTCGAGCCTCTCACCCAGGCTACCGTCTTTACCAAGCTGGACCTCCGGAGTGCCTACCATCTAGTCCGTATCCGAGAGGGCGATGAGTGGAAGACCGCCTTCAAGACTCCCAGGGGCCACTACGAGTACCTGGTAATGCCGTTCGGCCTCACCAACGCTCCGGCGGTATTCCAGGCGCTCATGAACGACGTCCTTCGTGACATGCTGGAGGAGTTTGTGGTAGTATACCTCGATGACATCCTCATTTTCTCCAAGACCCTCGAGGAACACATCCAGCATGTCCGCCGTGTGCTGGAGCGCCTCCTCCACAATCGGCTCTTCGTCAAGGCAGAGAAGTTCCCTACAGGGTCCTACAGTCACCAAATACACTCTAAATACACTCCAAATACAATTCAATTATTTTTTATTTCTCCATGTGGTGAATACACAGGTCACAACATGCTTACAGGAACGTTTTGGGGTTGTATTTGGAGTGTATTTGGTGACTGTAGGACCCTGTAGGGAACATCATGCTATTGCCCCCCCCCCCCCCCCCCCCCCACCCAGTAGATGATATTTTTCAAAATATTAGGATATCACATACAGTATTAACATCTTCCCTGGAGGGGGAAGGAGGCAATAGCATGACGTTCCCTACAGGGTCCTACAGTCACCAAATACACTCTAAATACACTCTAAATACAATTCAATTATTTTTTATTTCTCCACGTGGTGAATACACAGGTCACAACATGCTTACAGGAATGTTTTGGAGTTGTATTTGGAGTGTATTTGGTGACTGTAGGAACCTGTAGGGAACGTCATGCTATTGCCCCCCCCCCCCCCCCCCCACCCAGTAGATGATATTATTCAAAATATTAGGATATCACATACAGTATTAACATCTTCCCTGGAGGGGGAAGGGGGCAATAGTATGACGTTCCCTACAGGGTCCTACAGTCACCAAATACACTCTAAATACACTCCAAATACAATTCAATTATTTTTTATTTCTCCACGTGGTGAATACACAGGTCACAACATGCTTACAGGAACGTTTTGGAGTTGTATTTGGAGTGTATTTGGTGACTGTAGGACCCTGTAGGGAATGTTCTTCTTTGTTGGGAAGAAGGACGGAGACCTTCGACCCTGCATCGACTATCGCCAGCTCAACGAGATCACCATTAAGAACAAGTACCCTCTTCCTCTCATGAACTCCACCTTCGAGCCTCTCACCCAGGCTACCGTCTTTACCAAGCTGGACCTCCGGAGTGCCTACCATCTAGTCCGTATCCGAGAGGGCGATGAGTGGAAGACCGCCTTCAAGACTCCCAGGGGCCACTACGAGTACCTGGTAATGCCGTTCGGCCTCACCAACGCTCCGGCGGTATTCCAGGCGCTCATGAACGACGTCCTTCGTGACATGCTGGAGGAGTTTGTGGTAGTATACCTCGATGACATCCTCATTTTCTCCAAGACCCTCGAGGAACACATCCAGCATGTCCGCCGTGTGCTGGAGCGCCTCCTCCACAATCGGCTCTTCGTCAAGGCAGAGAAGTGCCGATTCTACTCCGACTCCGTCGACTACCTGGGCTTCATCGTGGAGAGAGGCTTGACCCGAGCTGACCCTCGCAAGATCCGGGCCGTGGAGGAGTGGCCGGAACCCACCTCTCGGAAGGAGTTACAGAGCTTCCTCGGGTTCGCCAACTTCTACCGAAGATTAATCCGGAACTACAGTCAAGTGGCGGAACCGCTTACCAGGCTGACCTCTCCTGCCCTGCCGTTCGACTGGTCCCCAGCGGCGTGTGCTGCGTTCCACTCCCTCAAGAAGAGGTTCACTTCCGCCCCTGATCTTGCTCCATCCAGACCCCAAGAGACAGTTCATCGTAGAGGTGGACGCCTCGGATACTGGACTAGGAGCTATCTTATCCCAGCGGTCGGCAACAGACCAGAAGGTACATCCGTGCGCCTTCTACTCGCGTCGTTTCCTCCCTGCCGAGAGGAACTATGACATCGGCAATCGGGAGCTGCTGGCGGTTGTGGCTGCCTTGGAGGAGTGGCGTCATTGGCTAGAGGGGGCCGAGGAGCCATTTACCATTTGGACGGACCACAAGAACCTGACGTACATCCGTGCTTCCAAGCGCCTCAATGGCCGGCAGGCAAGATGGGCCAGCTTCCTCAGTCGGTTCGACTTCTCGCTGACGTTTCGCCCTGGTTCCCGCAACACGAAGGCCGACTCCCTGTCCCGGTTACACTCCAAGGGGGCTCCAACCACTGAGGACCCGACTCCCATCCTCCCAGAGGCCAGGGTGGTAGGAGTAGTCACCTTGGGCATCGAGGGGGTGGTAAGGCGTGCCCTACGCTTCCATCGCGCTCCAGGCAATGTACCGGTTCATCGTCTCTTCGTCCCCGACTCGGTCCGGTCCCGGGTCCTCCAGTGGGGCCATACCAGCCGGTTCGCCTGCCACCTGGGCGTTCATCGCACGTTCTCCTTCCTGGCTCGTCGATTCTGGTGGCCCACCATGAGGAACGACGTCAAGGAGTTCGTACTGGCCTGCGCAGTCTGCGCCCGCAGCAAGGCCTCCCACCAGGCACCCTCCGGGCTATTGCAGCCGCTTCCCATTCCGAGCCGTCCTTGGTCACATGTGGTGCTGGACTTCGTCACGGGTCTTCCTTCTTCCCAGGGGAACACGTGCCTACTGACCGTGGTGGATCGGTTCAGCAAGGGGGTTCACCTCGTGGCCCTTCCCAAGCTTCCCTCGGCGGCCGAGACGGCGGACCTCCTGACACGCCACGTGTTTCGCCTCCATGGTTTTCCCCAGGACGTCGTCTCGGACCGGGGGCCCCAGTTCACTTCCCAGGTATGGCGGGCTTTTTGCAAGGGATTGGGGGCAACGGTCAGTCTTTCCTCTGGTTATCATCCCCAGACTAACGGACAAACGGAGAGGATGAACCAGAGTGTGGAGTCTGCTCTTCGGTGTGTGGCTGCCGAGAAACCCGCTTCTTGGAGCCGTTTCCTTCCCTGGGTCGAGTACTCCATCAACTCCATGGTCAGTTCCGCCACCGGCCTCTCACCGCTGTGGAGAACCTGGTTCCCCGTTTGGAGCTGCGCCTCGTTATCTGCCCGCTTTACGCGTTGCGCTCTGGTGAGTTTTTGGAAACAGTCCTTTTGGATTATCAGTTTTTTGTGTGTTTGGTGAACACTGAAGAAATACCATTTTTGTTTTGTACTGGACTCAGCTAATTTGTGTGTTAGGATAACACTGAAGAATTCCGTTTTGTTTCGCACTGGACTCAGCTAATTTGTGTGTTAGAATAACACTGAAGAATACCGTGTTGTTTTTCACTGGACTCAGCTAACTTGTGTGTGGTACACCGAAGATCAAGTCACTTGGGATTAATACTGGACTCAGTCACCTCTCTGCCTCTGTGTGTTCGTTGGGCTGTTTCTGATTTCTCTCTCTCCGTTTTTCCACCGTGAGTGAAAGCTGGGAGTATCTGCAGAGCCGCTACAACGTCACATGCCAATTCCTCACCACTATCTACTGGGAGTATCTGCAGAGCCGCTACATTGTCACATGCCAGATCCCCGTTTGTTTGATTACTGTACCTCATCCATCTTGTGGCTCTGTAAATAAATACGCCCTAGCTTTTGGCTAACTCTGAACTTCCTGTCTGTGCCGTTGCGTTTGAGGTCGGTTACAAACCATAACAATGTGTCTGTTGTCCATTATTGGAACATGCCAAAATGTTTCAGAGATGACGCAAAAGACGAAGAAAGTCAACGCTGTACGCCTGGCTTCAAGGACAACATACAGATTTCACAACGTTGTTGTCTGTCGTCCAACGTTCTGTTTCATTTATGGGTAAGTGTCTTTATGCTTGTATATTGTATTGGACGTAGATGTATTTTATTGGACGTATATGTATGTTTAGCAATAGGTTTAAATAGGTTTAAATAGGTTTAAAGTGTAGAGATAGTCGTCGAATCCTATTCTACCCTGCGAGGGCGTCCATTTTGGATATTCTGGGTAGTGTAGTTTTTGTGCTGCCATTTTGTAATGCACATCGCTAGCATAGGAATTCTTAAAAACTACACCTGAATGTAAACAAGAGTTTACATACATGGTCTGCATCCCCTTAACAATGTGTGTATTTCATTCATTCATTCTCTTCCCTATTGTTAACATTTTTGTTTAGGATCAGCGATGGGCTTCTCAAAAGCCTTTTCAAACACTACAAGACGGATGGCCTGACACCACGCGAAAGGAAGAAACAACTGAGAAATCACAAGCATTTTTTGTCTCTTTCTGACGTAAAACGGGTTGTGAAATTTCTGATCAACTATGCTGTCCTACGTGCGATTGTGTTGCCTGGTCGTCACGCTGGTCACAAGGATTTCACTGCAAAGTTACTGCCAACCAATCTGACCAAAGCTTCCCTGTGGCGCTGTTACAGCAGTATAGAAGGTATGTTATGACACACACACAAACAAACTCTCTTTCTCTCTCACCCACACACACACACACATGGCTCCCACTTTTCCACTACAACAATAACTGTGAACTTGCATTGCTGCACTATACAGATTATATTCTATTCTACCAATCTAACAAAAACACTTGTCTTTTCAGGATTTCGTGTTGTTGGTCAGAGATCCTTCCTTCGGTTGTGGAAAGCACTCCTTCAGCAGATAATGATCACAAAACCCAGGACAGATCTGTGTTCTCAATGCTACACCAACAATCACCAATTAAGGCAAGCCGTGGGGAGGCCAGATAAGCTGCAGGTGGAGAAACTCCAGGTGTGTACAGTCTACTTTCACTACTACACTACATGGATCTGTCTCTAGGCCCTTCCGCACCTGCAAGCCAAGATATCACGATGCACTACAGCTTTGATTACGCACAGCAGGTGAATATCCAATATAATGTTGCTTTTTGTTGTTAAAGGAAAACTCCAACATTTTGGGAAATTAGCTTATTTAACATCTTCCCTGGAGGGGGAAGGGGGCAATAGCATGACGTTCCCTACAGGGTCCTACAGTCACCAAATACACTCTAAATACACTCCAAATACAATTCAATTATTTTTTATTTCTCCATGTGGTGAATACACAGGTCACAACATGCTTACAGGAACGTTTTGGGGTTGTATTTGGAGTGTATTTGGTGACTGTAGGACCCTGTAGGGAACATCATGCTATTGCCCCCCCCCACCCCCCCCCCCACCCAGTAGATGATATTTTTCAAAATATTAGGATATCACATACAGTATTAACATCTTCCCTGGAGGGGGAAGGAGGCAATAGCATGACGTTCCCTACAGGGTCCTACAGTCACCAAATACACTCTAAATACACTCTAAATACAATTCAATTATTTTTTATTTCTCCACGTGGTGAATACACAGGTCACAACATGCTTACAGGAATGTTTTGGAGTTGTATTTGGAGTGTATTTGGTGACTGTAGGAACCTGTAGGGAACGTCATGCTATTGCCCCCCCCCCCCCACCCCACCCAGTAGATGATATTATTCAAAATATTAGGATATCACATACAGTATTAACATCTTCCCTGGAGGGGGAAGGGGGCAATAGTATGACGTTCCCTACAGGGTCCTACAGTCACCAAATACACTCTAAATACACTCCAAATACAATTCAATTATTTTTTATTTCTCCACGTGGTGAATACACAGGTCACAACATGCTTACAGGAACGTTTTGGAGTTGTATTTGGAGTGTATTTGGTGACTGTAGGACCCTGTAGGGAATGTCATGCTATTGCCCCCCACCCAGTAGATGATATTATTCAAAATATTAGGATATCACATACAGTATACATGAAAGAGGGAACAGTGAAAGACACTGGGCAGTGAAAGAACCAAGCATTTCACTGTAATGTAATAGCTAAATAAAACAACTTGAACTTGACTTGTTACATTTGCACTCTGGTTGGATGCCAAACGTATTCTGGTTGTACTGTACTTGTGCTGTATGATGACAATACATTGGAATCGAATCTCATGTCAACGCTAGGGGTTCAGCAGGTGTATTCTGAATGACAAGTATAACAACATCACCGTTGTGAAGGGCATATGGGCAGATTGCAGAATGATTTTTTTGTTTTGTTTACTAGTACTCGCCAGAATCTTCATGAATCACTCGCCAAACATAAAAAATACTTGCATTTGGCTAGTAAAGTGGCCTAATTTCCTCCCCTGTTCCCTTATTTCAATGTCATTTTTTCTTTTTCTTCTTTCTCTGTCAGGTGCATTTCCCATCTCGCCCTTTTCAAGTGGGTCCCATCTTTTTTCAAACACCGCGCAAATGTGGCCTGTTCGGTGTCCACTGTGAAGGGCTGACGAAGCAGGTGAATTACCTGATTGATGAAGGGATGTCGACTGGTAAGGGCAGCAACGCCGTTATCAGCTATGTGGATCATTACTTCACCAACTATGGAGTTGGAGAAAAGAACGTCGACCTGCACTGCGACAATTGCTCCGGGCAAAATAAAAACAACTATGTCTTGTGGTATTTTGCCTGGCGCACGATTCACAAACTCCACCTGCAGTTTGGCCTCCACTTCCTGATTGCAGGCCACACTAAGTTTGGCCCCGACTGGTGCTTCGGTTTGATCAAGCAGGTCTACAGGAAGACTGCGGTCGACACCCTGGCAGGCATCGCGGACATCGTGAGGAAAAGCTCTGCAGTGAAAGGAGTCAATATCCCCCAGCTTGTGGGACTCGAAGATGGCACAGTGTTTGTGCAAAGCTACGACTGGCAACAGCATCTGGGTGGCTTCTTCAAAAGATTCCCACAAATAAAGAAATACCAGCACTTCAGCTTCGATGCCAACAGTCCTGGCATGGTGACAGCGAAATTACACTGTGACGATACAGAGCTATTCACGTTTCAGCTGTTGAAAGACCCAAAACGCTACCCAATCATCTCTGGTTTTCCAGTCCTCCCCCCACCTGGACTAGACAACGACGACAGGAATATCTTTTTAAGGAGATAAGACAATACTGTTCTGATGCCGCAAAAGACATTACATGCCCGCTCCCAACGTCTAGAGCACCTCAGAACAAGACTGTACGATGTTAGATACCATGGAGAAGACACATGATTGTTGCATAGTGCATACTTTAACATGAACACACACACTCATGCTGCACACGCTCACATGTAAGGTCACTTTAAAAAAATAAACAAGAACATTGCATTCTTGACTTGACTTGATAGTATAGTTAGTAACATAGAACATAGATAGTATAGCATAGGGACATAGAATAATTGTATTGTTGTGTGTAGAGAGCAGAGAGACACACACACAAACACACCATAGGTCACTTTGAAAAAGACACTTTAAGAAAATAACTTGTTGTGATTGTTGCATAGTGCATACTTTAACATGAACACACACACACACTCATGCTGCACACGCTCACATGTAAGGTCACTTTAAAAAAACAGGAGTGGTTCTTGTATAGTAATATGGTGCAATATTTATGGCATTCCCCCAGGCCATCAGAGTCTTGAACACTGAACGCTCCACACACAAGCACACACACACACTGTACTAGTATAGCATAGGGACGTAGAATAATTTTATTGTTGTGTACCGGTACATGTACATTATATTTTTATGATTATTACTATTACTATTGTTTTATTGCACAATCGTAGCGGGCATGGCCAGCCGCATTTCACTGTATGCCCTGGTATGTATGCGATGAATAAACAAAACTTTAAACTAAATGGAAAGGTCACTTTAAAGGAAAGAACCGACGTGGTTCTTGTATAGTTTAGATTATAGTAGTATAGCATAATGACAGTTGAAACTATTGTATTAGCATGTATATTTTTATCATGCACATCTTATGCCTTCTTATTACCTGTTTTTTATGTATTTTATTATTAGTATTATTGCACAATCGATGCGGGCATGACCACCCGCATTTCACTGTATGCCCTGTGACGAATAAACCTCTTGAATTGATTTGATATTGTCTGATGATTTGTCATGCAATGATAATATTTCGATTACATACTGTAATGGGAAATAGTAAAGGACTAAACGATGAGCCGTTTATTACTATATACTTGTATCACGGTACATAATAATATCCCCATTTACTCACTTGTTACACTGTATATTGTCAATGTACTTTACTGTTACCTTTCACTCTGACACACTGGAGGGTGCATTACTAATATTTTTAGTACTTGCTGATACAGAGTGCCACTATGAGTTGCCTTCTTTACTTGATATTGACCATTGGCTTTACTTGAGTCAGATTTTGAGACGGTACCCATACTTTCACTCAAGTATAATTTCTGGGTACTTTTTACACCCCAGGTAGGATAGTTCTATGAATTGATCACAGACACAAGTGTTAATTTATGTAAAGAGAAATGTCCATCGTCACTCATTTCTGGGTACTTTTTTACACCCCTACTAAGAACTCCTACAGAAATATTGATGAGTATTTTGGTGGCTGGTACAATGTGATGATGAGCAAAGACAGTCCAGCTTTTTAGTTCAATAATATACTGCAAGGGGGGGGTACAAGCAGTGTAAACAAATAGTACTATAGTACTACAATACAATACAAAATGTTTGATTTTGTATCTGATCTGTCATGACAGCATGGCTGTCACAGCACTTAATTATGTTAATACTATTCAGGGGAGAGGTGTGGCTGGGAGGTATTGTTTACGCCCAGCAGAAACCTGGCGTTAGGTGTCAAATCTTTAAGAGCTGTTTTCTCTGCTTAAGTCTCTGGGGAAAAAAGACTGCTACAAGATTTAAAATTAGCACATCACAATAATAACATTCTCAGATTTCAAAGTATGACACATCAATTGAAAGCTTACATTCTGTACTTTCACAATCTGGAAAAATCTGGAAAATGAAAATGTAGACATGTGGGCAAAATCACTGGTCGCGGTCACATATTAGTTTAAAAGTCAATTATCCAACCGATCAGGTTAGGATCGAGTTTAAAATAACAGATGAGCCTCTCTCCCAGCAGGAATGGCTGGATGGTGTTGAATGGCGAAGTAAAATCAGTAAATAAGAGTCTGGCGAGTCTTGGGGCCGTCCAAACTCTGGTACAGAAAGTTTAACACTGTAATAACTGCAGCCTCTACCAGGCCTGTACTCAACCTGCATTAAAACGAAAGGTTATGACTATAACCTAGTTATATGAGTACGGGCTGAGCGTCTCGCTCTTCACCATAACGAGATATATCCTTATCTCCAGTACCTACTGTACTTCCTTAACGAAAACAATGCACCCATGCACTTGACCAGGCCCCGCCCCAGTGTCCCCCTATAAGACACCGGACATGGTCATACTCGCCCTTCCTCGGGAAAAAGTTTCCATCATAGAAAACCCAATCAAGGGACCTCAGGGCGCGCTAAGAGCGAGACTCTCAGCCAGTACTCATATAACTAGGTTATAGTCATAACCTTTCGTTATATAGCATACTGGCCTTGTGTCTCGCACTTCGCCATAACGAGATATGGGGCAGAGCAGACGCGTGGCCCGACAAATGTACCCCCTGAGGACCCGCAAGCCCTACCACCAGGGGGGAGGGGAGTCCCGTCCACCCGCCCTTCCTAGTGAAGAGGGGGCGGCAGTCAACTCAAGCACAACAAGTGCGAAAAAAGAGGGAACTAGAGACCCCTAAAAACGCACAGCACAGGCGGGACCACGTGTGACACATCACCCCGTGGCACACACCCACACACCCCTGCTAACCCACCGAAGGGCGGAACGCAGGGGAGGTCCCAGACCTCAGAACTGCCTGGGAGACAGAACCCCCAGTCATGTCCATGAGGTAAACCTATCGAAGGGACCCGGGGAGGACCAGGAGGCCGCAGCACAGATGTCCTCCACCGAGGCCCCCCCTAACAAGTCGGCAGAGGCCGCCACTCCACGAGTGGAGTGCGCCCTGACACCCCCAGGGGGGGCCAGTCCAGCCAACGTGTAGCAAAGGGCAATGCCCTCGCACAACCAATGTGACAGGCGCTGTTTGGACAGTGCCTTACCAGCGCGAGAGCCACCGTAACAAACAAAGAGCTGATCGGTAGCCCTGAAGTCCTGAGTCCGACTGAGATAAACCCCCAAAGCCCGGACGGGACACGACAGGTGAAGGCTCGCCTCCAACTAACCAGCGTGAGGAGGCGGATGAAACGCCTGAACCACAATATCCCTGGAATGAAAATCGCACCACTATTGACACGAATAGACTCAGCTCACCCAAGCGCTTAGCGGAGGTGATGGCCGGCAGGAATGCAGTCTTGAAGACGGCTGTTCCAAAGACGCCTGCTCAAGAGGCTCAAACGGGGCCTCAGACAACCGGCCGAGGACCAGTTGGAGGTCCCAACTCGGAGACAGAGAACGTTCCACCGGCTTAAGACGCAGAGCGCCAAGCAGGAAACGCTTCACAAGAGAGTGGCTGAACAACGTAACGCCCTCAAACCCCACATGACAAGAGGATATAGCCGCGGCATATACCCTCACCGTCGAAGCCGACAGTCTACCCAAAATAGACTGAAGGAAGGAAAGGACAGCGTCCAGGGGGCAGGACACCGGCGTCCAAGCACCCCACTCTACACCACTCTTGGAAATACGCCACCTACCCGCGTAAGCCGTGGTAGAGGACGGAGCGCGCGCGTGCCGGATAGCGTTAACACAGAATAACCAAGACGCATCCCCACCAGATTCACACTGACAGCAGCCAAGCCTAGAGGGGAGCCAGAGAATAGCCGAACGGCAGCCTCTGGTACTCATACGCTAAACCCTGCAAAGGAAGCGTAGGTAAGCCCTAGGATAGAAGATCGGGGATGCGAATACGCATCCTACAGGTCTATGGAGGAGAACCAGGCCCCCACCTGACAGCATTCAACAGGTGGGAGACGGTCAAAATGCTGAACCTTCCATGGGACAGGTCCAGCATGGGTCTGACACCCCCCCTCCCAATTTCTTGGGCACCAGAGAATACCGGGAGGAAACGCCACGCATCGCGTCCTCCTTTGGGACCACGACGATGGCTTGCTTCGCCCACAGAGATTGGATCTCGTTGGCCAGAGCTGTCACTGCTGGTGACCCTGACAATAGGGTCTGTACCAAACCTGAAAACGGGTGGGGTGGTGTAAACACAAGTCCTCGCCACAGCGTTCTCTCCATCCACCTCGACATATGGCACTGCTGTAGCCATATGTGATGATAATCCCAAGTGCACCCGCCGCCACTTGGCGCTGGTCCGCCAGAAACCGTAGATAGGCGGCCCGGTCCCGCCCGCTGTGCGTAGCCAACCCTGGACCCGCTAACCGCGCGAGCAGAGCGTTCCGTGGAGTCGGGACATCGGACCCTGACACTACCCACGAGGCAATCGCACCCAAGGGGGGACCCCGACAGAAAGGGCCAGTTTGATACGGGAGAAGCTGACATCATACTAGGTGACAAAAGCTCCCCCACTGAACACCCCTCCAGCATGGACTGCTGAGGAATTGTTCTACAGCTGGACATGCAAGGTGTGAGGCCCCCACACTGCCCGATAGGGTGGGTTCCTATCGGGCAGTGTGGGGGCCTCACACCTTGCATGTCCAGCTGTAGAACAATTCCTCAGCAGTCCATGCTACACACCGTAGCCCTGCAGTGATATTACTACCACCCAAATCACGCGCGCCTGCCAGACCACTGCCGGTCTTCCGGGAGTGGGAGGCACTAACGTGATACCCGGCCTGGCGAAGGCGAGGTCGGGGGAACCCGCACTGTTTGCCTCAAGAGGTCTCGAGCCCCCCTGCTGACAACCTTTGTAGTTGACAGACGTAACACCAGGCTCAACCAAACACAGACGCAGAACATGTGCCATGGGAGGCGCTTGACAGCACAACATTCTCACGGACAGACCCATTTCATTGAAGACATGCGACCCGCAACCAAAGGAAACAAATCAGAGCCCTTATCCCGCTGGTGTTGGGGGGGGGAGTGACCGGAAAGCGAGCTAGACGGCGACGGTTTTTTAGGGCGTGCTCATCTAATGTAGCCGATCCCTCGGCCGCCAAGGCTGTCGGCCTTGCGGTCACCTGTTGACGTTGTGCCCAGGGTACCTCAGGCGGGGGAAACATGGCCGCTGGTTGAGGGCCTCGCCACAGCCGCTGGCGAGGCCGTGCTCTCACCTCTGGCTGCGCGGTGTGAGGCGGTGTGGGGCCTAGGTCAAATACCGCCCACGCTCCTGCGGAAAGACCAAAGTCCCTCTCCGGAGACGGGAGCCCTGAGGAGGGAAAAAACGTCTCACCCCCTCAAAGGGAGACTGATCCAACCAAGATGTCTGTAAACAAGCGTTGACAGCATCCTAGCCCTCCCTGCGGTTATAGCTTGCGGCTAGGTCAAAGCTAATAACGTCGAAACCTTGCACGATGTTTCGACGTCGGCTGGCCTTCAAGGCCCCGCCACCCGACACAATTTTTTACAGAAAAAACAGCAATTCGAACAATGTTACTAATCGCTGCTAATTCTATACCGTGGCAGTATAGGCTTAACAGCCCACCAGCCACCTGCCGGGCCGACTCACCTCATGGCGTCGGCCGGGCGGGGCACCGTTCCAACATGCCAGAGGCAAAGGACTGATGCCACCTGCTTCACAAGCACGGAGCACCAGTGGTGGTTGCAACCAGCAACCTCCACTGTGGTGTGCACCCATGAAGGGGTAAATGAATAAATGAACTAAAACTCCACCAACACACTGCAGAATGGACTAGCCCATACACACAATGTTAAGGGGATGCAGATCAGAGAAACACCAGTCCCGCATACAATTCATAGATTCACAAAAAGCACACCAGCCCTAGGCCTCAGCCCATTCACCCATGAAAAAGGTAAACAAGCCCCCGTCAAAACTGATTGACCGTCAGCATGAATGGTTAAGAGGAGGGAAGACCTTTTTAAAAAGACAGCCCTCAGCGGGGAATAAAAAAAACAGTAACCCAGCATTGTAGCATAGCATTAGCCGCGCGCTCCAGGATAGCCGGGAAAACGACAACGTTTACCCAGATATCCTGCCCCTTGCGCCAATACACAACTCGGTTGTCTCACGGGACAACAAGCAGTATCACAAATGCCAGCATTGACGCCTGTTGGCGCAGGCCCTACCTGAGCGCGACCTAGCCACGACAGCTAGCCGCTCCGCGACGTCCCTCGATCCGCTGTCAGAAGACGAGGAAACCCCAGGACAGGCCTGATGCGCTGTTAGAATGTGCCGAGAAGATTCCAGGGGCTGGCAAATCTCCGGCAAAAACCCAGCATTGTTCAATTTCTCTCTGCATTTCATAACAACTAGTTCATGGAGTGCACTACAGCGTCCATGATGGAAACGAAAAAAAGAGGAAGGACGAGTATGACCATGTTCGGTGTCTTATAGGGGGACACTGGGGTGGGGCCTGGTCAAGTGCATGGGTGCATTGTTTTCGTTAATGAAGTACAGTAGGTACTGGAGATAAGGATATATCTCGTTATGGCGAAGAGCGAGACGCGAGGCCAGTACGCTATATAACCTATAGTTCTTTATATGTTTCTCAAATTACTTCATAACTAAAGAAGCAGATTGTGGCTAAAACAAGAACAATATTTGCTATTAGGGCCGAACCGAATGCTTTTAATCGTTGTCATAATAATCCTGGTTGTGTGTGTTTTTTAATCACTCAACATAAGAAATAGTTTATAGAAATAATAATCCATCATCGAGAGGATTTGTCTCGGACTTTTACCGTCACTTACTTACGTCTTCGTATGAAGTCCTTCCCCTAGACTCAGTTTGGAGGAAGGATATACCAGACTTGGAAGTAGATTTTGATTGGGCTGAAGTCTTTCGGCTATCGTCACGTAACCCGGATCATCAACAGATTAATCTTAATTGTATTCATAGGATTTACCTAACTCATATTCGACTGAACCGTATGGGGCTTAAACAAGACTCTTGATGTTCCTTATGTACAAACTGTGATAGTGGTACATTTATGCATATGTATTGGGAATGCCCGTCTGTTAAGATATTTGGGAAGAAATAACCACACTATTATCAGGATTTTTATTTTTGACAATACCTGTAATGCCTTCTGTATTGTTGCTGAATGATGTCTCTCAGTTATCACACTCTGTACATGTAAAGAGGCTAATCTTGTCCGGTCTTACGGCTGCCAAAAAGCTAATAGCATCACGCTGGATTCAACCTGATAAAATGTGCCGGAGGGTATGGATTCTTACCTATCTTGATGTGATTTATCTAGAGATATCTACCACACAAATTCTAGGTGTTAATGAAGCCAGCATAGCAATCTGGTCAGAAGTGGTCGAGAGGATAAAGCATTATATGAACTTTTAATCCTTGGTATCAAACAGAATAATGGATGTATCCAAGGGGGGTCCGGTGGGGGGGGTAGAACGAGCAAGAGCATTTATGTGTTGTATTGTATTGTAATTAATCTGTGTATATCTGTAATCTTTAATCTACATCTATTTTAATTTTAAAAACCGGGCTGTCATTATTGTTAGTATTATGGCGGTAATAGCCCTATGATTTATAGTGGATTTCTACTGTAAATGTTTGTATGTCATGCCAAAAATAAAAATAAAAAAACATTTGTTCACAAAAAAAGAAATAATAATCCAACATTCATTCTGAAAATCTGTTCTAAAATCACGATAATTCAGAAAACCACTACTACCACATGGCTTTTACCCACCGCACTGAAACTTTGTGCGGGAATAGCTTTGATTATTCAATGATACCAAAGCTTGAAAGCCCCAAAAAAAATGTATTGGGACAACCCTATTTGCTATAGAAAACAAAAAGCAAGCCAGACCAAAGAGAACTAAATGACTATATTTAGATATTGCCAAGAGGCCTTTTGTGATCGATTGGCAAATTTATTTTTTTAAACTTTGACCAGTCAGCTGGTTCTTTTAGCGTTTACCGCTTTTTTCTGGTCAAGCATGACCGACAGAAACAGGTTGAATGGGGGTATAGATCGGGGGAAAGACACTCTGAGAAAATACGGCTAGTCCGGGAGTCGAACTCGCTACCCCAGATCCGTGACGCGCACGGTTGTCCCCGACGCCGAAATAGCGTTCGAGGTACGCGGTGAGCTACTGGAGCTCCCCTATCGATTGGCACATTTATGCAAATCTCCATAATATTATTCACAGCAGCACCAGCACAGTATAGCAGCTGGCATGATGCAGCTCATAAGTGAACACAATCAGATGTGTATGAGGCAAGCATGACTACTCTAGAATTTAGATTGGCATTTAAAATGTGTGTTTAAAGGTCAAACAGACTGTGGACAATGATAATGAACATCTACAGTATTGTGATTTCTTATTTACTTTTGCCTCAGATCATGTATTTGCAAATTAAGTATAACAGTTGGTAGAATTTTAGACAAGTGCTCAATTTTGGTACATTATTCAGTTGTTAGTACCTTATAAAGGCCAGGGGCAGTAGAGGAGGGTCTATTTTCTTTCTTTCGTCAGTGCTCTAATATTAAACACCATTTTGGTAACAAGTTCCCATCTAGTTGTGATTATTCAGTATCCCATTAGTATCCAGGAAAGTTGCCCAAGCTGTATCCATTTTGAGGTCAATTTAGCTTGTTCAAGAATGGTTGTTATTTACACACAGGATAAATCAAACTTTGAATGAATTAATGAAAGATTTTATAAATATATCTGTTCATTTGACATATACAAAAGATAATACAAAAAGAGAAACAGATAAACAAATCCTAGTTTACCCTGTTCAAAAAAGGAGTAGGAAGAAGTATAAACTTTTTAAAATTCCTACCCCTTTTTAACTATCACAAATTATAATTGAATCTATTGTTAATTATATGTATAAACGCTGTATCTCTATACAAACCAATACATTTATATATATACATTTATATAAATATACCTATAAATATATAATATATATATATATATACTAACAGACTTTCACAGGGTTTTCTGTTGAAATAAAAGGTATATTGTTGGTTAATTTGTGTCATCTGTACTTGTGTATCACCAGGTTTGTTCACCCTGTCTGGGGTGAGCATCTACATCTGTACTTGTGTATCACCAGGTTTGTTCACCCTGTCTGGGGTGAGCATCTACATCAGCTACTCGCAGCATGCCATGGAGGAGTTCCAGAGGGTGGTGCCTCCTGAGTACTTGCTCTTCGTGGACGTGTCCTTCGGCTGGTCCTTGGCAATGGCCTGGGTCTCCTACAGCCTAGAGGTGGCTGCCGGCCTGCTCCTGATGCTCGCTGCCAGGATATGCCAGCTCAAGGGACATCATGATGCCGGTGTAACCGTTGCGATGGTTTAGACAGACTCAGAAGTGCCATGCTCCCATTTAGTCATGTGTGGGCCATGTGCCAGGGGGCTCGAGTTTTTGGTTGAATTTCACTGTAATCCTGACTTAAAAGGTTTAAAAAGAATATTGAAATTAGGTCAAACAGAAAAGTGACTCATCTATTTGGCCAGGAATTACACAATCACAACCCACTCATAGACTCATATAATGTTTAAATCGCCAGCCCACCTAGTGCGCCTATTCATGTTTCTGTAAGCTTGTCCGCTTGATGTACGCCATGTCCGCTCTGTAATGTTATGTTAGCATTCAGAGAGATGTGTAAAAGGCTTGCTGAACTTTGTGACACCAACAGCCATAATGAGTGACTTGTAGCATTGTTAAATACTGTAGTTATCTGTACTCCACCAGCACCTGGAGGTGCCATGTGTAGGCTATACTGTATCTTTCAGACCCCATCGCCAAGATGAACTCACACTTCTCTATTTATATGCTCTCCCTTTTATCTTCTCTCACATACTCACTGTTCATCACAATGGCCGTGCCTTCCTCTCCTATTGTGAGAGCACTAGGTTTCCATCTTCTCTTCATCTTGGTGGAAACTTTTTTTTTCTTATTTGAATGCAATTTGAATGTATTGCAATTTTATGATGATTTCACTTTGAATTACATCCATTCACAGATTTCTGGATGTTCAAGGTTCTACTGTAATTTTCTTTTTAGAGTGAAAATAAAAACAATTATAATAGGTGAGCCACCATATCATATACTCGTGTTGACATTGCTGGTTAATAAGTACTACAAATATAGCACAATGAATGGTCTTGGCAATTTGAGAGATGACGTCACGCTCAGATATTCTTGACGGAAAAGTGGCTGCCATAATACTAATGCTGGATAGATTAGGCATGGATTTCCATAAGGCTGCCACTGTACTGAGCATTACATTATGGTTTGTTGATTTGAGAAATATTGTCATGTTCAGATCATGCTCCTTCCTGCTTAAAGTTGTATCCTCCCCCCCTTGCAACATTAAACAATGCAAATGAGGGCTGAAGATGAGCAGTCTCTTATGAATGTTGCAGGGTGTTTTAAGCAATGGTTATGCATGTGGTCAACCTGCCACACTGCTTCACAGAAGCAGCAGGGGTAGATTTCCATGCTTCAACATGGCCCTGAGCCCTGACTCTGAAATGAGACTTCACCTCTCTGTAAATGATATACTGAAAAAACAACATTGGTATAGGCAGTGCCATAGTATTTCATGCAGTGATTTTGAACTGCTTTTAACAAGCACAACCAACCACAAACCTCTTGCCAGCATGCTGTGACAAGTCAGAAATGCAATACGAAATCATGTAAGTCACAGTATGAATACATTTCCATCTTGTATCTTGATATTCAGCAGGCAAAATGAGAGTAGAAATATGTCATTATTTGTGTTCCAAACACAAAGCCCCACACAGTAATTACTTACCAATATCAATTTCCTTGTTTTTTTTGTTTTGTTTTTTAAGAGTGGGCAGTCAGTCCACTTCCCTTTGTATTTTCCTTCCCTTATTGAGACAGCAGGAAGACTGAGAGTTTAATAAGAGAAAGCAGAGGTATTTTCTCAAGGGATTCAATCCCATGCCAACAGGAATGTGGTTCCCTAGGGATTTGTTTGTGACGAGACAGATAACCTCAAACGTTATGCACATTTCCAGTATTGTGAAACTCGAATATGGATTTGGTCCAGAAAAAAATAATGCTGATAGCAATATAATATCATCGAGTTACTGCATCTACTACATCAATCGCTGTGTTATCTGCCCACTGGTCGTTTCATGTATAATCCATGCATCTGATTATAGTTGCTATGCGGCTTTCCCCTTAGAAACATTGTTCCCTGCTGAGTTATACATTCTCATATTGTACCATTATGTACAAATACAATTACATGAGGTTTGTTTTTGATCTCCTGCCTCTGAATGTAATTGAAGGGAGACGAGACAAAATAAATGTGCTTCAAAAAGAATAGCCTCAAACTGATCAGGTTTGAACAAACAAACAAGTAATTTGCACAAATGACTTCCCTGAGTAACAATTGCGCATTGTGAGCATAAATAAAGCATATTACTAATGTATATTAGATTAGTATTCATGCATATTCAAACAATTTTATGAAAGTGCTACAGTACATTTGGCACATCATTTGATTAATATCATGCAAAAAATATTCAGATATTGAGACATCACAAGTTGGACTCCATATGGCCACCCCATTTTATTTTATTACATTGATTTCTACAGGTCCAGTAACGTTTCACCACAGACTACTTTATAACCCACTCAAGATATTTCCTGCAAAATGGGGGTGGGGTCATATGGGACGCGTCTATGCCAAATACAACGCAGTTTGGTTTCCGGGTTCCTCTGATTGGCCACTAAGCCCACGTGACCACGCCTAGCACGCCCCCCTTATCGCCCGCTGCCGCGCTGTGAAGCGGAAGAGCCAGCGAGGTGACGCGAGGCGGTGGTTTCAGCAGCAGCGGCGTCTTCTTCCGAGGCGGCTCGTTCTTATTAATCCCTAATGTCATGTATGTTGTGTATGTCATAAATGTCGATATGAATTGAAAATGGGGGACCCTGATGTAAACAAGACAAACGTCTTTCTCTGGTCTGCATCCCTAATGTCATGTATGTTGTGTATGTCATAAATGTTGATATGAATTGAAAATGGGGGACCCTGATGTAAACAACACAAACGTCTTTCTCTGGTCTGCATCCCCTGATTATGAGGCATTCTCCTCTGATGAGAATGATACCCTTAGTGCAGATGCTCCTGTTGTCTTTCAAGCACAAGCAGACATGTTACTTTCCAAAAATGGAAAGCAATCATGGTCCAACTCCCCACTTCAACAACAGGGTAGGCTTAGTGCTGCTAATATTATAAAAATGGTTCCAGGCCCCACCGCGTGAAGCCTTTTTACAACGCATCCACGTTTCTGGGTTCCCGTTTTGCGCTCTGATTGGCCAGGTCATGTGACATGAGCGCCAATCGTGGGACGGCAAGTTTCTACACTGGTTAAGCTTAGGCACTCGTCGAAGTTGGTTAAGGTTAGAGTTTGTCTTAGAGCGTGACCGCAAGTTCTTTCGCCGGTTAAGCTTAGGCACTCTTTCGAAGTTTGTCTTAGAGCATGGCGATAGAACGCCAGGTAGTTTGCAGGCTGTTCGACGCGGAAATGGGCAAACACGCTATTGGGTGCACATGTCACATGACCTGGCCAATCAGAGCGCCGGAAACGCGGATGCGTTGTAAAAAGGCTACACGCGGCCCCACCAGATGTGCTGTCAGCCATGTCCAAGACATAAAGTCAGCATTCAAGCTCTTCATAACACTATCAATAATAAAAGAAAATGTGTAAGGCACGTTAATGTCCCCATGTGCCGGACACGTCTTCTATTAAACAAGTCAAGAAGTAACATCACAATAAATCAAGAACAAAACAAAAACACCATAAAGTCCATTTGAATAAATCACATAAATGCAACACTCCCAGACATACCCCACGCGTATCAAGGCGGGATCTCCCTTCTTAGATGTCAGTGATAGTAGTGTTGCAATAAAACAGGCGAAACTGTTGGTAAGCATGCGCATATGCGTAATGAAACACAGATAAGTGCATGCAATAGCAACTGGACATTTTGAAAGATAAAAAATAGAGCTGATGGTGGATCTATTTGAGGCAAGGGGGCGGCGCAGAGAGGGTCGCATCCTCCTGGTCATCATCACGGGACGTTCAACACTCCGGTCATCACTACGAGACAGCCAGAGACGGGACAGGCGTTAGACAGTTTGCGTGATTGTAATGGGCGGACATAGCAATAGATACAAGTGGTGCATATATGTGAATAGAATAGATATAAGTAGTAAGCATATTATGTGAATATAATAGAAGACGGTAAGAAGCTGATACATGGCCTCGGTGGTGCACGTAGAACAGTCACTGCAATCTTGGCCAAGACCCCGAGACATCCATCACCTTGGTCAACACTATGAGACAACCACTCAGAGAGATGGGGGGGGGGGGGGCATTGGGAACAGGGGTTAGAGAGTTCCCATGTTTGTAGTGGGCGGAGATGGAGCAATAAATACATGTAGTGAGCATATGCATACATGGTGACAGTAGAATCACAGTATATAAGAAAATTGTGAAATTTTGTAATAGATAGAACTACTGCAAGCGATGAGATACAAGACAATAGCTCAGGGCCGTATGCCCCGGGGGACAGGAGAAACCACTCAGAATTGGTCAGGGCAGAGCAGGTAAGGTTCAGCACAGCAGGCCAGACTGAAGGCGGTATGAAGCTGTTCCATGGGACCGGTTGAGACAGAGACAGAGGTTAAAAAGGTTCCCCCATGTCTGCAGAAAAGCAGACATGGGAGCAAATAGACATAGACAGATTAATCTAAGGGTCAGTCACTCAGGGTCAATTGAGAAGGATATAATTGAGATGATTAATTTAAAGGGGGTGTGTGTATGGGGACAATTGGAAGAAGTTGGATGGGACCCACTTGCAAGCCTACATTGGGTTGCTCATTTTAGCAGGAGTGTAGTACAAATCAAAAGGAGAAGCAACAGCAAGCCTTTGGAATGCTGACACTGGAAGGGCAATATTTCCAGCCACCATGTCTCTAAAGACATTCCATATTAAATATTATCTCATGTCATACGCTTTGATGACAGAGAACTTAGACAGGGCAGACGAGAGCATGACAAATCCACAGCAAAGATCTTTCTTTAAAATTGTATGTCAATCAGTGAGATTTTATGGTGATTTAAATTCAATTCAAACCTTTATTTATTCTCGAAAGGACAATTACGGTCACCCTCATTTTCAATGTCGTCGAGACTTACAGACATTTCAATGCATAAATAGTTTTACACTATAATAATAATAAATATGAATAACTATCACTTTTCATACATGTACCACAGTCCAGAGTGCCCCACAGCAATTAGTATAAAATGAACATAAAATCAGCATATAGTTGACAGAATAAAAATAAATGCATAAATTGCAGACATAAGAATAGGTATAAAAGTAGTGCAACGTAAACGTGCAGACATAAGAATAGGCATAAAATAGTACAATGTTGCTTGAAGGCATGTGAATCCCCCGAAACAGCCAATCCCACAAACACCCCACACATCAACCCCCACCACATCCCCATCCAAGACACCCCCCCCAATAAAGCGTGCCATGACCGAAGGAAAACACAAACAGCCCGCTCGCCACTCACACTGCCATGGGCGGTGATGGGAATGCCACGCCCGCGGGCCGCACCATCTCCCCCGGTCGCGGCGACCTCATCGACCTTGTCAAACGGCAAGCCCGATCGTCCTGGTCCCAAAACCAGACGGATCGATGCGCTTTTGCAATGATTTTCGAAAATTAAATGAAATAACAAAGTTTGATGCCTATCCTATGCCCAGGGTCAATGAGATGATCAGGCGCCTGGGCTGGGCCCGCTTCATCGCGACGCTGGACCTCACAAAGGGGTACTGGCAGGTCCCCCTAGCCCCGGCAGCCCGGGAAAAGACAGCGTTCGCCACGCCAGAGGGGCTCTTCCACTATGTACAGCTGCCATTTGGGCTACACAGAGCCCCGACCACGTTCCAGAGGCTCATGGACAGAGTCCTCCGACCCCACCAGCAGTATGCGGCGGCCTATCTCGATGACATAGTCATCCATGGGGAGGAGTGAGGGACCCATCTACAACAGGTGGAGGTGGTGCTGCCTGAGGTGGACTATTCACAATCATGCTCACAGTCTACTTCGTTAAACAGATGTCCAGCTTGGGCAAAATGGCTGTTGAAAATATTTGTTTGCCCAAAATATGTTTTGATAGTCATTTAATAGGTATTCTGGATGGGGTGGGTGGGTGGGTGGGGGAAGTGTGGGTAATGTTTTAATTAAATGGTTATTTAAGTAGTCAACAAAGAAACATAAAGCAC
This sequence comes from Notolepis coatsorum, assembly GCF_963971535.1. Taxonomy (NCBI): domain Eukaryota; kingdom Metazoa; phylum Chordata; class Actinopteri; order Aulopiformes; family Paralepididae; genus Notolepis; species Notolepis coatsorum. Next base: position 64,997,430 of record NC_140178.1, on the reverse strand, counting down.
ATGAAACATACATTTGGGTAACAATTTAGATTTTCTGGAGGTTTAAACTGCTGGGGTAAAAATTACCCCAATGATAAAGGGTGTAAAGTACATTTTAGTATAACAGGAGGGTCAAGGTGCTTACTTCAAATAATGGGTGCATTGAGAATCAGTTGAGGTCCAGACAGATAAAAGCATTATGTGATAATAGACTGCCATCTAAAGAATTGAATGTAGCCAGGATATAGGTAAAAAGGTGGTACAGAATATGTCTACAGGCTATGATAGTGAGGCAAAGCAACATCAGAATCTTAGTGAGACTGGCTGGTATAAGAGGCACCCCAAAGACCAAGAAGCAGGGCTCTAGAGCAGAACTGATGGCTTCACCTAACATATTAAAGAAACATGACCGGAAGCTCCTTTTGGACAGGAATAAAATATGAGTATGAGCCACATCTATCACAGGTATCACTTGGACCTGGATACAACCCACTAAGGCTAGTTTTTGTAAAGATGAACCTTATGCTCCATACTCCCGGTTGTGGAGCCTGATGACCACTGGCAGGAAAGACTGGCTGAGGCGGTTAGCATGGTGTGTTGTGGCCTGGATATGAATCTGTGGCTGAACGTGCTCCTCGTCTTGGCTAGCTCCTCATAGTGGGGGTGGGAGGGGTTTCTACAGGATAACGTTTGGCTTCGTTCTCATCCTTCTCTGTGCCACCACCTCCACTATTTGGACTGATCCACAAATTTGATTCTAGGTCACATGGACAAAATAATGGAAACACCAACATCGCTATATGTAAAACACTTAAAAGATGCATTGTATAAAAGTTTTGCTCATTTGAAATGATACTCAACCAAGTCCAATGATGTGTAATAATTATTATAGATAATAATAGATAGATAATACTATTAGCGATTGAGTCTACAAGGTCAGACTATCGAACTAAGTTACATGTACATGTATGCCTATTCCACGTAATTGTACGAGTCTCATTCCAAATGATCAGAAATCGTACACTATCATCTTTAAACCAAAATAAATCTTAGTTGGCCCATTTTGACTGTGTCTGAACAGATATAGCGTGTATATAGAAGAGCATCCCAGCCCGACCACACCCCTCGTGGAGCATTGAGCTGCAGTGAACCATATGATTGGCCAACTGGATGTAAACGGATAGCTAATGATTTTTACCTTTACCTTTAGATGTGTGCGGATACCATTGCCTCTATACCTACTCCATGACTCACAAAGTGGCAAACTGACATGTGGAATTTCCCTCTCTAAGCTCCATCTACTGTAATAGACTACTGCACTACGTACATGGAGCCAGGCTACACAGCGACATGCTCATTGGGAAAAAGATACATGCAGTAGGTGCTCATGAAAAAAATTAAAAAAATGCCATGCTGTTATAGATTCTTGTGTGCTTCTGTTTGCCTAAGCATGATGTACAACATGAGTTGCGAATGAGCATGAGCTGTGAATCAAAATAAATTCTGAGCCATAAATGTCTCTGTGCTGTCAGCTGTCTCTATGCTTCCTGCTTACTAAGCAGCAGGTGTCTGTATGGTGAAGACTGCGAGGGAGCGACCGGGGCAAAGCAGCAGACTCTAGCAGAACTAACACTATAGATTAGGCCTGCCGAAATCCCATTCAGCTTTTATGGGACATAATATTTCAATCCTCTGCAGCATAGGAACACCAAGGCTGGTGGTGAGGTGAGCTATTACTCTCTTTAGGCAATGCTCGTGGACTGTGCTGGGGTTTTGACATAGTGCAGTTATTTTTTAATTTCCAACCTCTGTGTGCTCAGCAAAAAAATGAAGCTTTTGTTAATTAAATGCAGGCCACTTCAATTGGAAATATTTTTCCTTGGTGGAAATGTCCCCCTAAGCAACTTACTGGGAGCTTAAATAAAATGTTTTACTTGCAAAGAGTCCTTCATAATTTTGCATGCCAGGATGGAAGTAGATTGTATGAGACGTGTCAGCAGTAAGAGTCTTCTTGCACAACAGAAGACCCTCACTCCTTACTTCTGTCACCATACATACAGTATTTAACAGCAAACCTATAAAATGGTCTCATCTAACTAGACATTTGCCTCAGGGGAAGGCATATCCTTTCAGCAGGAATTGGATTGATAACGTAAATGCAAATAGAAACCAGACAACATTAACAGACAGACAACATGAATTAACTTCCGTGATTCATGAAACAAGTGTGAGAGACTGTTTTTTTTAATTAATTTTTTTATATATAGGTTTCAAAACAGGTTCAAATAGCCTGCTACTAAATAGTTTATTGGTTTCTCACCAGTAGGTTGGTCATCGTGATGAATAATACAAGACAGATCTGAAGGTTATTGAAAAGGGAATTCATCTCACACTGCCTGGAGGATTGTGAACATGTAGCAAGAAGGGTTTTTCTTATTGAGAGGGAAGACAATAGCTCACATCACAGAGAGTGATTTTGCACCTTGCTCTGGAAAACCATGGTGCTATTGATGAAATGTCCTTGATGGAGAGTTAAATGCACTGCAGAGCTCATTTTACCATAATGATTTAACAATATTGGCAATAATGAACAGCAGGTCATAGTGCATGGGATATTAATAATTTTAGACACTCTGTGTTATGACAGGCAGCAAACCTGCACCGTTTGTTACATTTACATTTACATTCAATCATTTAGCTGACGCTTTTATCCAAAGCGACTTACAAGTTTTGTACAAAGTTTTGGACAGCAGGAAGGGTACAACTCTATCAGCTGAGTAACAATGTTCTTGTTAAGGGTGGCACTTCACTTCACTCCAGAATCTTCAAGTTAACAGATGGTTTAATAAGCTATTTCAAAGCCATTCATCCTTAAATAAGGTAATAGATTAGTAAGGGATCAAGCAAGCAAGACGAGAGAGGCTGTGATAGAGTGTAAAAAAAAAATTAAGTAATAAAAACACATGGGCAACAGAAAAAGTAGGTATAAAGGTGTTAAGAAACACCAAACCAAGAGGTTTAAATAACAAAACTACAGGACAGACATGAACTAAACCAAGAAACTGATCTCCAAAAGGGACAAACAAGGGGAGCCTTTATGCCACCCTGGTCAGACCTTTTCAGACATGGGGATAAGAAAACGAGTCACGTTCAAGTTACTTTAACATTTTAACACAAATGATCAGTTACATTATTAGTTCAGTTACCTAGCCATTGACATAAATATGAAGATACCATAAATAGTTTATTTTACAAAAGCTTATGTTTAGGTTCGGTTTTACATAGAGTTCAATCTCCCCCACTCTTCTCAACCAACACCCACCCCTCTGTAGGTGAGACTTTAGTCTTGGACCAGGAAGTGGGTGACAGCTCCCATGGCAGCAAGTGAATGTGTAAGACAAAGAATAATGAAAGCAAGAAAGAATAATGAAAGCAACAAAGGATAACGAAAGAAACAAGGAATAATGAGAGCAACAAAGAATGAAAGCAAGAAAGAATAATGAAAGCAAGAAAGAATAATGAAATAAACAAAGAATAATGAAAGCAACAAAGAATAGTGAAAGCAACAAAGAATAGTGAAAGCAACAAAGAATAATGAAAGCAACAAAGAATAATGAAAGAAACAAAGAATAATGAAAGCAACAAAGAATAATGAAAGAAATAAAGAATAATGAAAGCAACAAAGAATAGTGAAAGCGACAAAGAATAATGAAAGCAACAAAGAACCTCATAACCCACCAGTTCAATCTTGCATACCCTCACTCCTGACCCCCCAACCCCTGCATCACTTACATTTTCACATCTGTACACACCTATATTTTAGTATTATTATTATTATTATTATTATTATTATTATTATTATTATTATTATTATTATTATTATTATTATTATTATTATTATTGTTGTTATTATTATTATTATTATTATTATTATTATTATTATTATTATTATTATTATTATTATTATTATTATTATTATTATTATTATTATTATTATTATTATTATTATTATTATTATTATTATTATTATTATTATATATTTTTTTTTAAATGTTCTCTCTGTCTTGTCTCTAAGTTGTCTCCCTCTCTCAGTATTTTCCCCACTATGTCGTCATTGTGAAAGTCCATGTACTGTGTTTGTCCATGTACTGTGTTTGTCTGTATGCTATAATGCCATGTATGTAAAGCGCTTTGAGATGCCTAATGTAAGGCGCTATATAAAATAAATGTATTATTATTATTATTATTATTATTATTATTATTATTATTATTATTATTATTATTATTATTATTATTATTATTATTATTATTATTATTATTATTGTTCAAGATGTGAAAAAGAAAAAAAAATTACGTCCATACATTCCTGTTTTATACCGTGGTGAATATAAGTATGGTTTTAGAGCAGTTTAGGGTAATTCCTGGGAGGCTAATAGCCTGATACGTGTATTATATTAAATCCATTGGCATTTCGTCCCTACACACGCTACACTTAAAATTTTAAATGCATATGATCGGTATTATGTCCATCATGAATGCATGAAAGGGGGGGGGGGGTCGTTTCTGATTAATTGATTGTCAATAACGGCATTCGTTAGTACAACCCCATACGCTGATCAGGGCGATGGCTATGAAATCAAGGCACAATCAAGCTGAAATTGACATTAAATTGCTCTTACCTGTGGCCGGTGGGATTCCAAAAAGAATATTCCAATTATTTGATTGCCATCTGGTAGATCGTAAGTCCATTTGGCCCACGACATAACCCACTACAGGATAATGAATCGGGTGTCCCGAAAACAATTCAATGCGATCGGGTGAAGCCCCTGGTTCAGGTTACTAGAAAAGTCCGCCCGGAGGCATTTCATTGACGCACAGCCCCATACACAGAGTCTCAAAGGAAGTGCAACATCGGCTGCATACCACCAGGCGGCAGTATTGGACTTTTGCGATCTCAGACTCATTCCCTATGGTAACACAGGCTCCCTGGATGGATAATGAATGGAAATAGCGAATGAAAGAAATAACGATCAAATAACGTATGGTTGGCGTTCAACGATTGGCGGACAAACACGTATACAATCGTTGTTGGCAAGGAATGAGTTAATGTGTGGCTGGAGATGATGCAGCCGTAACAGGTCATTAGGCACTAAAACTATAAGGAAAAATACTTAAATTGTGTTTATATTCATACAGTCTTTCTGAACATGGTTATGAACATATAATATCTTGTGATTCATATATAATTTGTCATAACACATTATATATATTATTGTTACAGCTTGCACAGTCTATTATGTTACAACCTTTTTTAAGCACTTGTATGCACCCTTGTGTGGTGTTCATGGTTTTGTTACTCACCCAATGGTCTGGTGGACTCACAACATTATTGGGATTTTAAAACAATAAATCCATAACAATTTGTGTAAAAATACGTAACGGTTGTGATCAATTGTGATAAAAAATTATTTAAGAAAAAATAATCAAGACATGAATGGAATAAATCATGTTTAACTTGAAAAATATAAATGAAACAAGGTGGAAGCAGACAGTGAAGGTGTGAACCTTTTTGTAAAATCTTTACCATATTTACTTGTTTTCACCTACAAATTCCCAGTGGCGAATATTCATGGAGGCCAAGGGAAGCCAAGCTTCCCCAAAAATATAAACAGTAAAAGAAATAAAAATATTTAAATATATATTTTTTTAATAGTTTACAATAATAAAAAAACTCATTATTTTTCATCTCTGTGTTATAATAATTTTCTCCCTCCTGGAGAAATTAACCGAACGAGCGAAACTGTGCACACTATCTCTAACACTGTCACTGTGGCCCATACTCACTAACTCACAGTCTGCCAGCCTGGAGGCTCACAAGATAAAGCTGGGAACGAGGTTAGGATGCTAGGCCGTTTTTTTTTGTTTATTCATCCTATTGCTTAATTATTAGCCAATAAGATTCGAGCTGGGTTGGGCTTAGCTCCTAAGCCTTAACACAGCCCAGCTTGGTTCTCTAGGTAGGGGAATATATGCTAATTTCGCGTCTGGCCAATCAAATCACATTAAAAGCAAACGTGACCAAACGTCTTCGCCTCGCGGGCACTTTGGAATATGCAATGAAGCATATAGCACTTTATTAGCAACTTATTTTTCGCCGGCGGGACAGCACAGCACACCACTGTGGGTATTATGATTTAACAAATCTATCTGTCCAGGAGGAGGACCACATTATTGGTCAGGTAAGCAGCCTACATAGGCTAGCTTGGTTTCTAACTAACGTTATCAGGCTAGGTTGGGTGCTAACTAACGTAACCACGCTAGCTTGGTTGTAGCCCCTTTCGTGACTGTGATGCAAGCCAGGGGCTCGAATACGCAGTCACTTATTCCTCCATAGTAGCCAGGTTAATTTGCACCACCAAGTACTGCTTAAAAGCTAGCGGTGGGTCCAAAATATATCAGATATAAATTTCTAAAAGGTACCCAGCATTCCATTAGGGTTTCACACACACACACAGTGGGGTTTGAAAGCTCGGCGTTGCTAATAAACATTTTAAAGGGGACCTGCATTGCTATTCCTAGCACTATTTGGGCAACTTTACACAATTCCTGTGAGTCTATGGAAGACATCTGTAAGGTTTATTTTAAAAAAATCATTGTTTTATATTTCTAATGGAGTACTCAAAAGCATAATTTTCCAGCCTCAAGATTTCAGCCTGTTATTGGCTGGGCTCCGCCCATAAGCACTTTCAGTGACAGTCATCCACACAGTCAGCGAGTGGCAGAGAGAGAGAGAGAGAGAGAGAGAGAGAGAGAGAGAGAGAGAGAGAGAGAGAGAGAGAGAGAGAGAGAGAGCACTGTGTAAACACAGCTGCGTGCGAGATACGCAGGTTCCCTTCTCTTTATCTCTCTCCCTCTCCCGTTTGAGGAAGTCTTCCACTGTGCCGTGCGGGGCGAGTTATGCTCCCGAATCGAGAGAGAGAGAGACAGACCGAGAGACGACAGCGCGACGCGTGTGTGTGTGCTCTGTCGCGAGGGGCTATCTATCTGATTCTCCCTCTCTCTCTCACTCGCTCTCTGTCAAACCCTGTTTCAGTGGCGGCCGCTGGGTACTTCGCCACTAGGGGCGCTATACCAAATATTTTGTACAGTACAGTACTGTACCACGCAAGACTCATGGCAAGACGTGAGCGATTCGACTCACGCTCACGGCAATGAATCGGCTCTTATGAACGAGTCGCTCAGCTGTTACTACAACAACACACAACCAGTCAAATAAAGTATAGTCTAGACTCTAATTCACAACTTGAAACACAATATAAATAGAAAAGTTAGAAACAAAACTCGCCCGTCTCCAAACACAGGCAGATCTCTCCCTCTCTCCTTCTCTCTCTCACACACAGCGCGACGTGGAATCGATTCGTTACATAATCAGACCTATTATATACCAAGAATAACTTCAGTATGAGTACAGGGCTGTACACATATTTTGCATATTGTTAAACGAGCCAAGGCTAGCTATTAAACTATCGATATTAATCGAAAATCTGGGACCCTGATGTAAACAAGACAAACGTCTTTCTCTGGTCTGCATCCCCTTAACAATTGTGTGTATTGAGCCGTACTGTATTGTACCCATTCTGCAATCTGTTAATAAAGTTCTCATTCATTCATTCATTCAAACATAGACGATATTGAACAAGCCATAATCCACGTATTTTCAATCCGAGAGAGCTGCAGTAGTTAAATCAATGAGCCATCGACATAGTCAGTGTGGTAAGTAACGTTATTATTGCATCCAAGATTGATACACGGCTGGCTAGGCAGTTGGTAGTCATAGTCTTGTGTTATAAAATAAATAAACAATCAGCAATGTCTCGCTTCATGAATGGCCAGCACAGCAGTAGCCTAACAGTACTGCTCCTAAAAAAAACTATTTACAAACGTTAACGTTAAGCACAGAGAGAGAGAGAGAGAGAGAGAGAGAGAGAGAGAGAGAGAGAGAGAGAGAGAGAGAGAGAGAGAGAGAGACTCACTGTTTAGTTGAAACGTCCAGGGCAGGAGAGCTTGATAAACGTGTATAATCCGCCATATAGCTTGTTAGCCAAGTGTTAGCTCAGCTGAGCTCGTTAGCAGTGCACAACACTCAACAAGTACATTCCTTTGTCCATTTCCGCTCGAACAGACTACAAACTACCTGGCGTTCTATCGCCATGCTCTAAGACAAACTCTAACCTTAACCAACTTTGAAAGAGTGCCTAAGCTTAACAGTCTAAAGAACTTGCAGTCACGGCACGGCACGCTCTAAGACAAACAACAGTCCTAGACCAACCTAGGAACCAAGCTAGAAGCTAGAATTGGAACATTAGAAATTGGATTCGGCCAATCAGAGATCGTCTCTGTGAAATTCTGCCATGGAAAAAAATACTGGCGTCGGCCAATCAGAGAGCGTCTCCGCGAAATGCGGCTATGGAAATTCTTCACGGAAGTTCACGCTGCTGGCTAGACCGCTTCAAATCGCGCTCGGATTCCAACATAATAGTCATATTTCAACGCACAACGCCGTATGCACTGATTGGCTGTGACGGAGACAGCGATCAAACTGTGACGCGCACTCAGAGCGCTATCGCGTATAGCCCGGGCCGAGAAATACGGAAAAATAAAAAAAATAAAAAAAACGTGATGTCACTTCCTGCTCTGGAAAACGATGTTTTTTTAATTTAGATAATAACGTTATATTGTGCATTGGAAATACAAACATACTTAAAATGAGTAAATATTATTAATTTTAAACATGTTTATATTATTTATAGGGCTATAAAACACAAAAACGAAAAAGTTTTATTGTCTTCTTCTCTGATTTAACAGCAGCTGGCCAGCAGGTGGGTCGGCGCCCTAGCGCCCCTAGTGGTAGAGCCGCCACTGCCCTGTTTGGTGCGCTACAACCACAGAGCCAATCGGATCTCTATCCGCTCCATCCTCGCCACGTGACGTCACCATGTGAGTCAAATCAGAACGACCTGATTAAAATGGACCAGGAAATGAATGACCTGAATGACGGCAATCCGCCAATATGGTATTTAGAGACACAAACACATTGATACTAACTCCTATTACTATAATACAATGCTAGACACAGAAAAAAGACATTTATAATGCATGTCACCTTTAAATCATTTTTATAAACGAGTAAAAAAAACACTGAGCTAGCCTTCGCTAAAATGGCTGCTTCCGCATTTTACAGCAGGAGCGCTGTGATTGCTGGGCGCACCAGACACGTGACAAAGCAGCCAGCAATCACAGCACGTAAGTTTCACCACGGACATATGGACCTGTGATGTTTGTTTGGTTTATTTAATTATTTTTGAGGCGTGCTGTCCTATAAATGTCAAGTAATAGTTGTTTCATGGACCAAGACCACAACAGTCTCCTCTCCTATAGCGTCAAATGTTTTATCTGCTGACAAAGCACAATACCTGTTGGTTTTTAGTTCACTCATTGTTCAGGGAAACACATTGTTAATGACATTGATGGATTGTGAATTTTGTGATTGACTCAAATTATATTGATTTGGAAAAATAAATATAGTCACTTTATTTGAAGAGTCAAAACTGTTCTCTTGGCTTTGTTTTGTTCATAGTAGTAACGCTCATGTCATGATAAATCTGGTTAGGTCAAAACTACAGGAATATACATACAAACAAATTTATAATACAATAAATATATATATATTATCGGTTATCGGTATCGACCTTGAGGAGCAGAAAGTTATCGATATCGGGGTAAAAAATCAATATCGTGCACCCCTATAAGGTAGTAGTAGTTATGATTACAGTGTAAGGGTAGTAATAGTTATGATTACAGTGTAAGGTAGTAGTAGTTATGATTACAGTGTAAGGTAGTAGTTGTTATGATTACAGTGCATCGCAGTCACGAAAGGGGCTAGGTGACTGCTTGGTTTGACTGGCCGCCGATGTTATGGTTTGAAACCGACCCCAATAGCACAACACAAGACAGGTATTAGAGTAAGCCAAAACAGGGCAATATTTATTATATAACAAAAAGCGGCACAGTCCCTTTAAGGGAGAACACAAAAAACACTAGAGTCCATGAAATATGAAAACTGCGGCACTGTGCCTTTAACAGGCGAACAGGCTAAGGGACTAGGGGCACTGGAGAGGGGGACAGGGACAGAGGCCCGGAGAGGCGGGCTGGAGACAGGGACAGAGGCCCGGAGAGAGGGGCTGGGGACGGGGACAGGAATCCAACGGCGGAGGCCTGGCACAGGGACCGGGGGCCCGACGGCGGAGGCCGGGCACGGGGATCCTCTTCCGTCCCTACACCGAGTAGGGCTCTGCTGCTCAGAAAGGAATCCTCCTCCTCCTCCTCGGATGCTGCAGACGGGCAGCGCAGAACAAAGGGGGTCCCAAGGGACCGGGGCGAGAACACGCCATCCCCCCGTGGAATAGGGAGCGATGGCGAGCCGGGGTCCGAGGGTGAACATGCCATCCCCCTGTGGAATAGGGAGCGATGGCGAGCCGGGGGCCGAGGGAGAACACGCCATCCCCCCGTGGAATAGGGAGCGATGGCGAGCCGGGGTCCGAGGGAGAACACGCCATCCCCCCGTGGAATAGGGAGCGATGGCGAGCCGGGGTCCGAGGGAGAACACGCCATCCCCCCGTAGAATAGGGAGCGATGGCAAGCCGGGGTCCGAGGCCGAAGACGCGGCAGGTGATGGTAGCGACAGAAGCGTACAGCGTACAGAACCAGCATACAGAAGCGTACAGCATACAGAAGCGTACAGCGTACAGATGCGTACCGCGTACAGAACCGACGTACAGAACACAGAACGACCCGACCAGGACTGGAGGGGAGTCTGCAACCTAAGTACTCTCCCGAGCTGATCGCAAACTCCCAACAGGTGCGTGAAGGTAGGGGAACAAGAATATCCAAAGGTGGGGGCTGGTGAAGAGTAGGAGACAGGGAAAAGTCCTCGCAAGGGTGGGGGCTGGTGAAGAGTAGGAGACAGGGAAAAGTCCTCGCAAGGGTGGGGGCTGTTGAGGAGAGTAGACAGGGAAAAAAGGTCCAGGGACTGGCGAATCCTCACAGCCGAGCCATACTGTCAGGGCCGCCTGGGAGAAATGCGAGGCCCTGTGCAAGATTTAAACGCGAGGCTAGGCATGATACAGTCAACATATAGCAAGAGAGAGAGCGAGAGAGAGCTCCCGTTCTACAGTCAATATACAGTGTTATCGCTGCACAGACCCGGCAATGCCCCTGACCCTCCACCAGAGCAAGGCCAGAGAGAGAGAGAGAGAGAGAGAGAGAGAGAGAGACACATTGGAAAGAAACAACCCAAAACCAGAGCAAATTGAAATGCTATTTGGCCCTAAACAGAGAGTACACAGTGGCAGAATACCTGAGCACTGTGACTGACCCAATACTAAGAAGATCCTTGACTAGGTACAGACTCAGCGAGCACAGCCTAGCCATCAAGAAAGGCCGCCATAGGCAGACCTGGCTCCCAAGCGAAGACAGACCCACTGCACACAAGATGAGGTGGAAACCGAGCTCCACTTCTTAACAACCTGCCCACTATACCAAGACATACTTCCCACAAATTGCAAACACCCAAAGAGACTTTGAAAACATCGACAATAACTCAAAACTCCCATACCTACTGGGAGAAATACAAGAATGTGAAATAAAGCCCATTTGAATTGAAGAGAGAGAGATAGATAGAGCATGTCTGTGTGTGTTAGAAATAGAGAGATAGAGAGAGAGCATGTCTGTTTGTGTGTGTGTTTTAGAGAGAGAGCATGTATATGTGTGTTAGAAAGAGAGAGAAATATAGAGAGAGAGAGCATGTCATTTTGTGTGTTAGAGAGAGATATAGAGCATGTCTGTGTGTGTTAGAAAGAGAGAGAGAGAGAGAGCATGTGTGTTTGTGTGTTAGAGAGAGAGCATGTCTGTGTGTGTGTGTGTTAGAGAGAGAGCATGTATGAGAGAGATAAGCAAAGATGAGCCCCTAAAGGATATTCAACTTTTAATGGAAGAACAAAACAGAAGGAAAAGATAACTTCACAAAGGCAACATGAATATACATAGATCCAAAAGGACAAAGATCAACACTTAAATCCAAAGAGAAGAGGGTCTATACCAGAGAAAACAAAGTAGCAAGGAGCCAATGGCCGACATCAGCTAAATAGGCTAACTGCAAATAGAGTAGCCAGGTACTGACACCAGGCCACACACCGTTAGCTACTACAACAGCTAGCCGGCCCGTTTGGCTCAATATAACGTTAGCTAGCCGGCCCGCTTTGGCTGAATATAACATTAGCTACAACAGCTAGCCGGCCCGTTTGGCTCCCGAGAGAGAGAGAGAGATATATCCACGGCGGGAATAGAATAGAGTGCATTAAAAACTCACCAAACGTCCAAGAGGATGGAGACAACCGTGTGGAGTTGACGAAGTTCATCTGCCGAATGACCGTCCTCTTCATCTTGGCATAACTATGCTGCACGCGCTCTCTCTAGGTTAGCTAACGCTAGTTAGCCTTTAGCTAAGCTAGCTACTAGCCGACATCATCATGGCTATCCCGACTGAACCACACGTTAGCACTCAATATTATAACGTAGCTAAAGCTAACTAGCTGTCCCTGCCTTTAGATAAGCCGACATGGCTAGCCTGACTGAACTGTCTAACATGCAACAACTTTCATCTTCAGTCCATCTGCCGAATGACCGTCCTCTTCCTCTTGGCTGGCATAACTAAGCATAACCTCCAAAGCTGCACGCGCGAAATAGTCAAACGCAGCTGACGCACGCCGGCGTACACATGATGTAACCCCTCCCTTCGTTGAAACCAATAGTATGTCTGCTGCAGAGCCCCAGAGCTCCAATAGTGAGTATGTCTGCTGCAGAGCCGCAGAGCCAGGAACAAGTCACACACATTCTACAAACGTGTCTAATGTGAAATATATAAGCATATAAGCAAAACTAGATTTTAGGTCTGTGATGAAAAAGGGCCTCGCGGGAAGGGGGGCCTCGCAAAAAATTTAAAAAATAAATAATTAAAAAAATAATTAAAAAAATAATAAATAAAAACTGTTTTTTTTTAATTTATTTAATTTTTTTTGTGTGCGAGGCCCCCCTTCCCGCGAGGCCCTGTGCACACCCCCTGAGGCGGCCCTGCATACTGTACATGTTGACTGCTTGGTTTGACTGGCCGCCGAGCCATACTGTACATGGTGACTGCTTGGCTTAAATATATATATATTTTTTAAGATATTAATACAAAAATGTGTAATAACTTTTTTTTTTGGCATCCTCTGTTATTTTACCCACGCGACGCCACTGCAAATTCCACACTTTCAGGTCCAGTGGACCCGAATACCACAATATGTAATATAAATGTGTAGGGGGATGCACAGTGTGGACAGTGTGTTTTACTTTATTTATTATTTATTTATTTATTTTCTTCACAGAAAATGAGCCAAAGCCAATGAGTCTCTCAACATACAACATACATGATTGAACTATTGTGTTTAATGTACTAACAGCTCATGAGATCCAGGAGGCTCAGGAGGTAAATGTAATTATACCCTTATGGAAGGAAGCATCCTAACACATTTATCCAAGTATGTCCTACAGGAGTGGCGAGAGAAGGTAGAATGAAGCCTCATGTGGCCAATTCACTGCCAGTTTCTCCCTTGTCCACAACTGAGCCAGGGCCACAGGATTAATAGTGATAGATTATCCACCACTCTCCTCCTCCCCTGACATAGACCATCCCTCTCCTCTGTTTATATTAGCCACTTTAGTCTTTAGGCTGTCCGTCTGTTTATGCTAGCCACTTCACCACATCACATGGGGACCATTCTGGCGTCGTGACCCAGAGGGTGGAGGATTCATGTCTCAAGATGGAGTGGCCTCATAAACACAAGGAGAAGGAGGGACTCAATTCCTGGAGGAACGTGAATAAGCTGCCTTCTCCCTTCCAGCCGAAACACTTGAAAAGTTAATTAAACCACAGATCCCTTATCCGACGAGCACCAACCACACCAAATGTGATAATTATAAGATGTGAACAGAAGACATGGATGTCTCGTGTTCATAATATCATTAATTTGATTTACATGCATGTAGGCTATATGCAGATAAGCTATGTACTGTCTACCTGTATGTCATGTATGTCATATATGTTATGATGAATTGAAAATGGGGGACCCTGATGTAAACAAGACAAAAGTCTTTCTCTGGTCTGCATCCCCTTAACAATTGTGTGTATTGAGCTGTACTGTATTGTACCCATTCTGCAATCTGTTAATAAAATGTTCAATCAATCAAACCAACAGTATGTGACAAGTAAACATCAACCAGTACTAACACAGACCAGTACAACCAGTACTAACACAGACCAATACAACCAGTACTAACACAGACCAGTACAACCAGTACTAATGTAGCCGGTCTCCTAGTGCCATCACTGCGTTGTGTTACAGTTCGACCCCTGTTAAGGGATTGCCCTGAGCGAGTCTCGAACCCCGGTCTCCCGTGCCGCAGGCGACATCGCAGACCACTATACCAAGAGGTGAATTCACTTCTTGGTAACGTGTCTGTATGCCTTTTAACACTTTGAATGCCACTCACGGCTTTTCTCTGGTTATTACCCCCCGGGTTGAAGGCCCATCACGAGAATATTCGTTTTATTCGTTTTTTTTTTATAAATATTAGCGATCTGAAATCATATTGCATCAAGCGAGCCTACCGTTGGAGTTGCAGGCACCCCCGGTGCTCAGATGTGATAAAAGCGCCCCCTATCGTCTCCCAGATGGTAAATCACCCTTTTGGATTGGACTCAATGAAAGTGAATGGGAGAAAGGATTTCTGACTCCACATTTTACTTCTCACTCACGCAGCCGGCATCGACCGGCATCACTCCGGAGCCTGAAGAGCAGCGGGGATTATGTGTTCTACTGTATACATGGTTGATCAATACAATGATCGGAATTGGAATAATCCATTTGGATACCATCTGATCTCAGGTAAGGAATCTATGTTATCAGTCTTAGGATAATCAGACTCGTTTTCACGGATATATAAGCGTTTCCCCTATATGTGATATAGCTGTTTTGACTGTAAAGCATCAGGAAATAAGAGCAGCGATTATCAGCGCGCGGCACAAGCGTGCGTGCGCACACATATACTATAGATTATCTAGCGTTTATTTGAAAACGATTCATAATAGGCCGACAAATGACAATGTTCTAGAATATTCCAGTAAAAGGCGATTATCATAGAATGGGTTGTTTTTTTCCGCAAAAACGAGTGATTTTCAAAATGCTATCAAGCGGAAATGAAGCGATAAAAAAACAATCTGCTTTGACAATGTTGACTGGAAAATGAGTCTTTGATAAGCGACGGGCAGATTAGACACATAATAATTTAATTTTAAAACATAGAACATTGGAGTGGATTTGGGCATTCAAGGGGGTAAAAAGGAAAACACGGACTGGCTCTCAAAGTGTTAAAGGGGAACTATTTTACTATTTCTTTCACTATTTGGGCACTTTTACACAATTCCTGTGAGTCTATGGAACACCTCTGTAATTTTTTTTTTCATTGTTTTGTATTTCTAATCAAGTACTCAAAAACAGCATTTTTCTACCTCAAGATCTCGAGCCGTTTTGAGGCTGGGCTCCAACCACTGTGTGGCCTGGTGCCTGAGTTGCCACATTATTATGCAGCTGAGACATCTCTGACATCACAGATCAGCACATTTTCAGATGACTCAGTTCAGTGAGGGTGAATATTGTGAGAGGAGAATTGGAAGAATGCGCCAATATGAGAATTAGAGACATAGAGCATATTAATATAAGTCCACATAGCTATGAAACAATGCAACACTGAAAAACGGCATTTATAAGATAGTTCCCCTTTAAGGGGGAGTGAGTTTAACTTGCAGCACCACTAACGTCCACAGTCACTTCACAACACTTGAAGTCCATCGTGACTGTGGATATACTCACAGTACCTCCGTTACACTAACACAGACCAGTACAACCAGTACTAACACAGACCCAGTACAACAAGTACCAACACAGACCAGTACAACAAGTACTAACACAGACCAGTACAACAAGTACTAACACAGACCAGTACAACAAGTACTAACACAGACCAGTACAACCAGTACAACCAGTACTAACACAGATGCAGCCAGCCCAGTATAACCAGTACTAACACAAACAGAAGTGAAGTACAGTTAGCATCATTATGTACAAGCAGCACATACCCTAATACATAGGTGTCAAACTCACGGCCCGCGGGCCAAATCCGGCCCGCCACGTCATTTGATGTGGCCCCCCAAGAGCTCAGGTAAAAAAAAAAAAAAAAAAAAAAAAAAGATTTACATTAATATTGTGTTAAAAAATAGCAGTGTTAAAATAATTGTGGGTTAATGCGTTAATAAAGCTTTAACTTTGACAGCCTTAGTTATTACACATTCTTACACATACATGTATGTTGAACATCTGAGGTAACAAAGGAAAAAAGCCAAAAGCACTTACTCCTCAGACATTCTTTGACAATTTTACAGCCCAAAATACAAAAAAGATCCAGGCGGAATAGGTAACAAAGGGTTGAAGAAATATTGTCTGAACTGTCAGATGCAAACTGGCTGTGTGACATAACCGAGCATCTCGCTCAATTGAATAAGAAGCTGTAGGGACGCAAACAAGTCCCACCCAAAACTTGACCAATATAGTTGTGAACTGAGACAACCCTTATTTTGTTATTTTTTAGTACAGTTACAGTTGTGTGTTCATGCAGACACATAATAGCAATTTCATTACGAATTGAAAATGGGGGACCCTGATGTAAACAAGTCGAAAGTCTTTCTCTGGTCTGCATCCCCTTAACAATTGTGTGTATTGAGCTGTACTGTACTGTACCCATTCTGCAATCTGTTAATTAAAGTTAATTAAACTATCTTCCATTAGTTGGATGTATGGCCTCTGCAAGGTTGTGTGCAGCCATTTGTTTTTGTAACATCTGCTACATCTGTCCCACGTGTTCTTTGCAGCTCACAGTTGTTAGTTCTGCCCCTCTTGACTGTGACAAAAAGGTTTTGAACAAACTTAATGTCATAGCTTGTATTTGATGATATTCTTCTTTGTTATTTACTTGAATGGTTTGATCATTGATTGGTGGAGTAATATGGGGTTCTGATAAACTAAAATGATTTGTTAAAATAACATAAGCTAACATATATTTTTACATTTATGCAAATGAATATGCAATATGTATAACTTGAATAAGTAATAAATACAGAAACACCATGTTTAACTATATGTAAATGTGTAGCTACATTTATTTTACATTACATTAACATTTATACGGTCTTTGGCCCTTTGAGGGCAACCATAATGCTGATGTGGCCCTCTGTGAAAATGAGTTTGACACCCCTGCCCTAATAGAACAGTTGCGGCTCCAGCACATATGTATAGCCTACTTGTTCTCAGACAGAGAGATGGAGCACACTGTTTTAAAGGAGGGAGCACTGGGGGATCAGGTGTTACGGTGTGGTCAATGGTTTACATGGGTCAGGTAGGACGGCCCCCTGACAGAATTGCACTTAGGGCCCCTGGGAGGTCATAGCCAGCTCTGTTGGATCACAGATTTGTCCTTGAAGTTTGCCAGAATTAGATGTTTGATCAAATCTAATGTTTGTAATGTAGTAATGTTTGTAATGTAGTAATGTTTGTAATGTAGTAATGTTTGTAATGTAGTAATGTTTGTGTAATGTAGTAATGTTTGTAATGTAGTAATGTTTGCTGGAGAGCTACGGTGGACACATTACATCAGCCTTTGTCCTGTATCGTTTTGTTTGTGTTTACTCTGAAACAAAAAATAATTCATGTTTTTATTTATTTTATTATAATTTTTTTGTTAACTATAATAATCCTGACATGCACACAACATACACACACACACACACACACACACACACACACACACACACACACACACACACACACACACACACACACACACACACACACACACACACACACACACACACACACACACACACACACACACACACACACACACACACACACACACACACCTAGAAACAGCATAAAGGCAGCTGGTAGTGGCTCCAGGAACTCTGGCTGACAAGTGGTGTATCAACTCAAACGACCAAAAAAAATTCTCACCACCTCAAACAGAAAGGTAACGGAGTGGAATGGTTTCCTTGGTCGACTTGATAATGGGTAATGGGTGGTCTCTCTCTCTCTCTCTCTCTCTCTCTCTCTCTCTTTCTCTCTCTCTTTCTCTTTCCACGAAGGACAGGTAAAGTAGAAAATAGGAGGGGTGTAAAATTCTAGGTTAGGGGCGAGGGAGCCTGAGGTGAATACAGAGAGGATGGATGAGAGTGAATGGCAGGGTGATGGACTGTACATATCATATCTGAGCCAGACCACCTGCACATCTGTGTCAACAGCAGCACAATGAATGTACCTGTACCAGAGAGAGAGAGAGAGAGAGAGAGAGAGAGAGAGAGAGAGAGAGAGAGAGAGAGAGAGAGAGAAAGAGAGAGAGAGAGAGAGCAAATGGCTCCATTATCTCCAGCTCTCTCTCTCTCTCTCTCTCTCTCTCTCTCTCTCTCTCTCTCTCTCTCTCTCTCTCTCTCTCTCTCTCATTCTCTCACTGGGTTTATTTCAGTGGAACAAAGGGCTATGTTGTGGTTAATGCTTGATGCAGTCTTATCACTACGTCACAGCTGTCTCTTAGTAACGCTGACGTTATTGCCAACATCCACGGCTTGTCAGAGTCTAATAAGGTTATGGAATACGATGGCCAGCAAATAATAATGTAAAAATGGATATGAACTGAAGCATGAGGAGGGAGAAAGAGAGATGGGGCTCCTGGGGTTCATGTCACCTCTGCTGGCTAGAAACATCCAGGATGGGAGCATTGGTTGTTGGGGTGAGCTTGGGAGAGTGTCTGTCAGTGTATAAGTGTATTTTGTTGTCCTGTGTTTTGTTTTGTTCTGTTTTGTTATGTATTGTATTGTATGTTTTGTATCTTATGTTTATTTAAATTTTTTTATTATCTTTTTCCCCCTCCTTTTTCCGATTTTTTCTCCCATCCCACTGTCAGTCGTTATGCCAATTCCCAACCCCCTTCCTGGTTGTTGCACCCCCCCCCCCCCCCCCCTACTGTTGGTCCGAGAGGCCGGAGACTGTCACGTGTTTTCCTCCGACACATGTGCAGCCAGCCGGCAGCCAGCCTGGCAGCGCAGATTCTCACTGGGAGAGTGTAACGTGTGGGAGGCCGCACTACCTCTCTCCAGATCCTACCCTCGCTGAGCAGGCGCCCCGACCGAACTGTAGGGGTCGCTGTCCACAACGCCCAGGACCCACCCGCCAGCTTTCCCCACCCCCTAATACTGCCAATTGTATTAGTGTGAACGGCCAGCCAAGCTGGTGACAACGCCGGGAGCTGGATTCGAACACGCGAACCCAGCGTCTCCAGCTTTGGTTGTATCTTATGTTAAGGACCCCCTCGAAAACGAGATAGCATATCTCAAGGGGTTTATCCTTCAAATAAATTTCAATTTCAATTAAAAATACAATATATTTTTTAAAATATTGGTGGGGGGGTTGTCTTCATCTTGAATCACCCCCCCCCCCCTCTCTTTACAATACAATATAAACCTGCATACGCATAAACACATGGTATCAGTGGTTTAATTCAAGACATCACCTGAAGCCTTGTGGGGGGAGGGGGCTAATGTAAACAGGGAGAGAGGAAACATTGTGTTAGTTCTCTGACCCCCCCCCCCCCCCCCTCTTCTTCCTCTCTCGGTAGAATAGAGATGCTTTCAGGCATTGGAGCCCATGAAGGGAAAATAATCAATCTCTCCTGCTGTAATGTTGCAGTGTTTAAACAGAAAGAAAGAAAGAAAGAAAGAAAGAAAGAAAGAAAGAAAGAAAGAAAGAAAGAAAGAAAGAAAGAAAGAAAGAAAGAAAGAAAGAAAAAAAGAAAGAAAGAAAGAAAGAAAGAAAGAAAGAAAGAAAGAAAGAAAGAAAGAAAGAAAGAAAGAAAGAATCAGGAAAGTAATTTGATAACAAAAGGAACACAATTGTAGACAATCCACACTTTTCTTGCTAATGCATTAATCATCCATTAGAAATGTACTATAATGAGTATTGCAATGCAATCTGTAGTGCCTCCTACCAAATAATGGACTAATCCAAGCCTCGTTACCAAGACATTATGCATGCAGCTCGAAGGCTAGTAATTACCACGAGTCCAACCAAGATACCATTTGGACTCATGATTTAAGCACCCGTTGATTAATCTGAATCGAGACCAACTCACAGTTTAACCAGTATACATTCCACCTAGCCTCCGGCCCGGGTCCATTACATTCTCTCATTGAGCGTTTTGTCACTGTGCCGTCACACAGACCCGTCCAGCAGGTATCCAATATTCCACTAGGTGTCACTATATCACCATCCTGGCTGCTCAACCCTGTCCACAGAATGTAACTGTCTTTACTGCCCCAACGCTTACCCTATAACGCTCATTCATCATGCTGTCACGCTGTGTGCAGTGGAGCATTGCAGGTATTATTTGGTTATATTCAGACGCTGTCCTAGCCATTGGGTGACACTTCATTAAATTGCTTATTCTGTGCAGTTTATCTCATAACTATTACCTCGGCTCTATATCTCTGTACACACCTTACCATTGCGTCAAACTCTTCCTTGCGTTCTCAGGACTTTCTATCCACCTCAGTCCCACAAGTTCGCACCGAGTTTGAGAAGAGGGCTTTTGTGTACTCTGCTCCGTTTACCTGGAATGGACTTCAAAAATATCTTAAACTCCAGGTTTGTATTACTTTGCACAGTTTTAAAACACTACTGACCTTTTAATGACCGATATCGATATGGGAGTGTGCAAATGCTTCTCAGGTTAAGCATTTGCTCTGCCGGGCGCGTGTATGCTTTTACCAACGCGAGTGTGTGGTGTAGGTCAGTGGCCTATCAGAGCGCACAACGGGAACCCGGAAACACAAACACGTTGGTAAAAGCATACGTGGTCCCCGCGTTGCTGCTTGCTCTTTTTGTCCTTTGTCTATGTTCATTTGCTGTCCTGTATGGTTGTTTGTTGTTGTTTTATTGCAGGTGATGCTCGAAAAAGAGCTCGTTGAGCTCAAGCTTCTTACCTGGTGAAATAAAGGGTAATAAATAAATAAATAAAAGAATACAATTTTCTAATGTTGCTCCATTATGATTTGTCCTAAAGTTGCACCAGCTAGTGTTGTTTTTTTGGGGCACTTCACCAAATGCAGATTTTTAGTTAGAATATGGCCACCAGTTATGTCATCAGGGACATTGAATCCTTGTGTTGTGTTAATTACATCTCCATGAAAGGATGTAGATAGCAATGCCTTGTTTTATGGGGACTGACTACCTTATCATTCATTGTGCTGTAATTAACACAAGGATTCAGTGTCCCCAATCACATCACCGGTAGCCATATTCAAACCCATTTACTCTCAATAAATGTCAAACTAAATTTATGTCTGCAAAACATGTTCAGTGTTTTTGGATGTGTGTGAGATGATGTTGCAAAATAAATCAGCATTGTTTTGGTGAACAATGTTGAGTATTCAATATAATCAAAGCAATTCATTCTGTGTCTGATCTCTTCAGTAATAAGCCTCCTGATCATAGCTTCTCTTTCATGAACATTTTACCTTTTGAAGTCTTTGATGCCATCAATAGCCTAAAAGTAAGTGGTGGTCCTGGAGTAGATGCATGGTTTAGAACCTAAGTTCCTCAAACTTGCATCCCATATTCTAATGTCCCATTATGTGATCTGTTTAATATGTCACTGTCCACATTCGAAATGCCTGACATATGGAAGTGCTCTCGTATTACCCCATTGCACAAAGGTGGAGATGCACTTGAAATGAATAATTATAGACCAATCGCAATTATTTGTTCTATTGCCAAAGTGTTTGAGAAATTGATATATAATCAGCTCTCTAAATTTCTTGACAAGTACAATATTTTATCACCTCATCAATCTGGTTTTAGGTGTTGTCATCCAAGGGTTCCAATCGGATACAATGGTCCAAGAACGTTGTGTGCCGCAAGGTTCAACCCTTGGTCCACTTCTTTTTTCAATATTTATAAATAATATACCTTCTGTTTGTTCTGATTGCAGCATTCATCTTTATGCAGATGATACAGTGTTGTATACATCCAAAAATAATGTAGCACAGATTAAATCAGCCTTACAATCTGACTTTAAGACACTACAGAAATGGCTTGCTGAATATAAACGAATACTAAACAAAACCAAATCGTACTTTATGATTTTTGGTACTCGGAAAAAACTGAAGGCAACCGAATCTAATGCAAGCATTATCTTATGTACCGATAATACACCGCTGCAAAAAGCTGAATGCATCAAGTATTTGGGAGTATGGCTTGACCCCGAACTCATAAAATTTTCATATTACCTCTACTGTTAATAAAATGAATTGTAGCACTGGAGCCCTTTATAGAGCTAGACATTGTTTTTCCTTCCACAACAACTTATTTTGCCAATAATGGACTATGCTGATGTTGTCTATCAAGCTGCCTCCAAAACCCATTTATCACCTCTAAATGTGGCTTACAATAGACTATGCAGATTTGTTCTTGACTGTCCGTTCACAACCCACCATTGTACTATATATCAAACCTTAGACTGGCCTTGTCCTACTTTAAGAAGACAGAGACATTGGCTGCAATTGATTTTCAAATGTATCCATTCTGACTAACCTGCTTATCTGAAACAGTTGATGGTCCCTTTTTCTTGCACTTATCGTATAAGACACTCTGTACAGTATTTTTTCACAGTTTCTACATTTTCAATAGCAATGGCCAAGAAATCTTTCATGTTCAAAGCCCTTTCGGACTGGAACAATCTTCCGGTGAACATTCGATCCATATCTTCATTGTATCTCTTTAAAAATGCTCTTTGTTCTAATTTTATGGTCAAGTGTACATGCTTCCGTGGTGGGACTCCTGCGCTGGTGAGGGGACGTGGGGCACAGCCGTCCTTTACGTGGGTGTTACGGGTTAGCTAGTTGGCTCTACTCCTATTTTTAGGCAGGGGGGGGGGGGGGGGGGGGGCGATTGGTTGATTTGGGGCGCTTGTTGGGCGGGTTGATTGCTCCTCTTCTCCTGCCAGTCCTGGAGCTCAATATCTATTACATCCTGTATTCTACTCACCCTTTGAATGTTTTGTTGGGCCTTTCTCGCGGCGGCTGCCTGGCGGTGTCATCGCGGGGTAAGCATATTTGTTTGCCCTGCGGTGGCACCATCATGTGACTGCCGTAGAGTGGGCCTATTATGATGGAGATTGAGACATATCCTCTTATCTTCTTATAATGAGACATATTCTATTACAATGTATTCTCTTACAATGTGTACTTGTTCTATTGTGTTTTTGTATGTGTCCTTTATTTATTTAATTTTTTTGTCATTGTTGTGTGCCATGTGTTCTGATTCTAAATTACATTGCACAAAATGTGGGACCCTCTCGAAAACGAGATACTGTATCTCAATGTGGTTATCCCAATAAAATAATTTCAATATATATAAACTTTGAGGGATTATGGTCCTCCTCAGTGATGGGAAGCTAAATGATTCCCTGGTCAACAGTGTTTGTCAACCTATTGTCCTCCTGCCTATCTGTAGATTGTCCCTGGCCTTGTACACTTCTGTCTAGTATGAGCAGCTGCACACATGTCAGGGCAAGGGGCACAGCTGACATTCTGCTTCCAGTAAGACCTAGCAGGGTCTACCCACATTGTTTCCCCTCAGTATGGTCGTTTGTAGCAGCTATATTGTTTTGTGTAGGCCTACAGTAGGAAGGCTTCCCAGACATGTGCAATACATTCAATGATTTGCATACAGTTTATGACAATTTAATATGAAAACCTTTGCATGTCCCTACGGAAACTTGTGCTCAGCCTAGTATTGGAGACACAAAGAGCCACAGGGGATGACTTGTGCTCTGTTAATTGTAAATTGTAAATCATCAATCCTCGCTGTGACTTCTTCACATATTTTACAGTGTTTCCTGACTTTGCAGTCAAACTGTCTTGCTGCATTTTGTTGTTGTAAAATGACAAAGCCATTTCTGAACAGGCTTATATTGTCAGAGGCTCAGGTCCGTCCCAGTCCGCAGAGGCTTTGGCACGACAGACAGAGCTTGCCAGGAGATTTCATATGGCAGATGACGACGCCGATGTCATGGAAATGAAGAAATGCCTTTGTTCATTGCATTTGGATCGTGTTGTTGCCCCAAAGACCCGTTTTAATGTTGTCGAAGCGAGGGAAAAAAACTCACATTTTGGGCTTTTTGGTTTGTACAGTATGTGTCGGTGGGCATAAACAATTCCTCACGAAAGCTTCTCATGAACTTCTATGGGAGACAGTATGTTTCCAGGGACAGAATGGCTTCCTTTCAGGCCTATACTGATGTGTTGTTGTGCTGCCCATGTGTCACTTGTCCCATGAGGTCTAGTCGGCTCAGACAAGATTCCCGTAGACCTGGGCCCGCTGCCCAACAGGGGCGGGGCTAGGGGGTGGCTACTTGGGCTCAAGCCCCGAATGTTTTCTGAAAAGCCCCGAATCTATTTTCAAATTTTTTTTTTTTTTTTTTTTTTGACAATTCATCATTGTTACATGAAAATATGTTTGCACCAGATTTAGCAGAAGCTAATTTCCATCTGTGGTCTATCCAGCTGCTAACTGTATTTGAGTGAGTTAAGTCTTGGTGTTATGGTAGACTCAGACCTAAGCTTTAAATCACAATCAACAAGTTGACAAAAACTTAATTCTTCCACCTTAGAAACATAGCTAAAGTACGGCCATTTATAAATCAAAAGGACGCTGAAAACCAGATCCATGCCTTTATCTCAAGCCAACTCGACTACTGTAATGCACTCCTTACCGGCCTCCCGAAAAAATACGATGATAACTATTTTATTGCAATGCACTATTGCATTATTTTATTCTATTTTACTAACTATTTTATTACACTGCACTATTTTACTTTGTATCAGTGATAATCAAACCGTAAACAAAGACGCATATTAACACTTTCAAGGTGGTGGTATAAGTAAAAAATTGTGGTGTCGAAGTAAAAGAAATCCGTGCCCGCTATCGCGGGCACCTATCTGGGCTAAGCCCCGGATCTCCTACAATCCTAAATCCGCCCCTGCTGCCCAAGCAAACGCTGCTGCAAGCAAACGCTGCTGCAAGCAAACGCTGCTGCAAGCAAACGCTGCTGCAAGCAAACATTGCTGCAAACAAACACTGCTGCAAGCAAACACTGCTGCAAGCAAGGTGAGGGGGATTATGTGGCCTTTAAACACAATCACATGTGTCATCAGCAGGATAAACCCACCACCACTCCATGTTCAACAAAAGAGCACTCAAAAACCTCAAGGTATGCTGTGAGGCCCCTGGGAGATGGAGCTAGAGTTAAGTCAAGACGGGAAGAGCCAAGCATGAGCTCATTGTTACTATTCCTGCCACTGCCCCCCCCCCCCCCCCCCTCTCTCTTACTCACCCATCCCCTCCAATAGTAAATACAAACAAGGGCTTGGCTTTGGGTTGGATGGGGTGGGAGCAGATGTTACACACACACACACACACACACACACACACGCACACACACACACACACACACACACACACACGCACACACACACACACACACACACACACACACACACACACACACACACACACACACACACACACACACACACACACACACTCTACCTAAAGACTATTCATTGTCATAATCGCATTAAACACAACTCAGTTTGTTTCCAGTCTGGTTTTACACCAAGGACAAGAAACTTCTGTTTTGTATTCTCTCTCTCTCTCTCTCTCTCTCTCTCTCTCTCTCTCTCTCTCTCTCTCTCTCTCTCTCTCTCTCTCTCTCTCTCTCTCTCTCTCTCTCTCTCTCTGTAATGTTGTGCTGTCTGCAGGCTGGGTGATAGAGGAAGGAGAAAAAACTTTAAAGGGAAAGAAAAAGAGAATGCCTGGCATCAGATACAGTAGATAAAACCTCTATGATATGATTAGTGTAGTCAAATTATGACCCCCAAAAAATAGAATTTTAAAGTTATAATGCTGTAGCCAAAGTAATACAAGATAATAGTCCGGTCTGTGTGCCAAAATGTAAGACCAAAGCTTGATTTATTTACCCAACCTTTCCCTGGGAAAGTGTTTACTGTATGAGCAAACACTACACAACTCCAAATCACACAAAGGCCCATTTACTGCCATTCAACACCTAAATCCATTCAGAAAACCATCCTCCCACTGGACTGACAGTCATAGTGTGTTCAATGTTAATGATTGACCACCCAGTGCGGTGGAAATTGGTCATCGGTGTGTGTCAGGTTACAAGGAAATAGATTAGATTGTGCTGTTTTGGTTCCTCCGAAATTCACCAGAAGCACTGGGGGTGGGGGGGGACTTCCTGTAAAATAAAGTCTCTTAGCAATAAACAAATGGATGACGAACAACTTCCTAAAATTAAATGAGGGCAAAACTGAAATCCTACTAGTCGGTCCTATAACAAAAAGAGAAATGTTACAGAGCAATATGGGGCAACTTACTCCTTGGATCAAACTCGAAGTTACAAGTCTTGGTGTTATAATAGACTCAGACCTAAGCTTTAAATCACACATCAACAAGGTGACAAAAACATAATTTTTCCACCTTAGAAACATAGCTACGGTACGGCCGTTTATAAATCAAAAATACGCTGAAAAACTGATCCATGCCTTTATCTCAAGCCGACTTCACTACTGTAATGCACTCCTCACTGGCCTCCCAAAAAAACAAACACAGAATGACTCCAACTCATTCAAAACTCGGCAGCTAGGCTACTAACTAGAACCAATAGGAGAGACCACATCAGTCATGTATTAGCTAACCTACACATTTAGAATTGATTTCAAGGTCCTCCTCCTTATATACAAAGCATTAAATGGAACAGGACCAAGCTACATTGCAAAATGTGACTCCTAGAACATTACGATAATCTACTACTGGTCTATTGAAGGTTCCAAGCCACAGTCTAAGGAAAATCGGGGATGCAGCCTTTGCAAACTATGCACCAAAGTTATAGGGAAGCTAGATCTCTTAATATGTTCAAAAATAAGCTAAAGACGTACCTCTTCTTCACCATAGCCTTCTAATACACGCCGCTGTTGATTGTACTGTAGCACTATTTTACTCTGTCCATTCTATTGCATACTTTTACTATATTCTTTTATTTAATTCGTTTATTTGGACGGGACAATGCAAAATTAATGAACACTGTGGAGTGTAAAAATTGCCAGATTTAGCACGAGGCTAATTTCCATCCGTTGTCCCCAAACATAAAAACAGGACTCATAGAAACAGTAAGAAATGTACAAATACATAAAAACAGGACACATAAAAACAGTAAAAGAAAATTACAAATACATAACAGCATGTCACATGTGTTCACATGACTGGTTGGACTTCAGCAATTTTTTTTAGTTGCACTCTAAAAGAAGCAAGGGTGGGGCTTTCCCTTATGGAAATGGGGAGACTGTTCCATGTTTGACTGCCTTTTGGACAGGACGTTTTGGCCAAATGTGGTCAGTCTACTTTGGACCATGCAGTCACCTCTGGTGTCTGACCTGGTGCAGAGTCCAGTGTTTCTTTTTTTGTAGATGAATTCCTGTACAGGAGGGGGATCTAGTCCATGTAGGCATTTGTAGATGAAACAAGAGCTTTTTAAGACTTTGAAATTTTCAAAGCTCAAAAAGCTACATTGTTTCAAAATATTGCAATGGTGGTATGCCAATGCTTTCCTTCTATTCTACTATTCTATTATTGCACTGTATTATTTTACTCTGTCTATTGCTTTTTATTACAGGTTCAAAACTGTCAGGTATTAAACTGTGTGGGTATCAAACAAGAGACTGTCAGGCAAGGACGCGGGAAGGGGGGGTGCGGCAGGGGCTGCAGCACCCCCTGCTGGATGGGAGTGTAACTGCAACTGCAAGGTTGTTTTGGATTTTATTCCAAATTTGTAACCGAGGCTACTCATGTCACAGAGCGGAACGGCACTGCAGATTTACCCTACTCTTGGAATTCATTCAGATCGTCATAGGGGCGCTGTCTCGATAATGCAGTGTTATTAACAGCGTGTAGCCGACGCATGAACCGGTTGGGATTCGAATAGACGCAGCCTGGAAGCGTCAACGCGGAGCTGGAAATCCGTTGGTAAAAAAAAATAGCGTCCCTGCTGTCAGGCTTTAAAACTGTGTAGGACCCAGGCCTAGAACTGCACCCTGAGAGAGGGAACTGCACCCTGAGAGGGAGGTTTGCCCTGGGTGAGAGGTTCAAAGGGTCAAAGTGGGTATAAAACAGGAGGGAAGACTGTCAAGTTTTAAACTGTGGATACCAAACAGAGAAGGTAATGACGACTTTGAACTGTTGAACTGTAATCCAGAACTATTTTATTGCACTGTAAAATATATATATTTTTTAATCTATTCTATTCTACAATTTTATTGCACTGCACTATTGCACTATTTTACTCTGTCTATTTTATCTTACTCTTTTTATTATTGACTATTTAAAACTGAATCAAACCATAAACAAGGTGGCCTGTTGGGATGTTAGATCCTAATGTAAAAAACTGTGATATTATATGTCTGCACTTTATGTGCTCATTTTATGCCTGTCTTTTTTCGGTTGTGAAGCACTTTGAGCTGCAGTTTTTTAATATTTTTTTAATGATCTTTTTCCCCCTTCTTTTTCCGTTTTTCTCCCCTCCCAATGTTAGTCGTTATGCCAATTCCCAATCCCCTTCCTGGTCGTTGCGCACACTATCCCCTACCGTCGGTCTGGGAGGGCGGAGACTATCACATGCTTCCTCCGACACATGTGTACCCAGCCCACCACTTCTTTTCACCTGGCAGCGCGGACTCTCACTGAGAGAGTGTAACATGTGGAAGGTCACACTACCTCTCCCAGATCCTTCCCTTGCTGTGCAGGCGCCCCGACCGAACTGTAGGAGTTGCTGTCCACATCGACCCAGACCCACCTACCGGCTTCCCTCCCGCTGACTCTGCCAATCGAGCCAGTATGACGGCCGGCCAGGCCGGAAGCAACGCTGACAGCTGGTTTCGATACCAGAGTCTCTTGCATTGGTGACGAGCGCCTTGTCCGCTGCGCCACCCAGCCGCCTTGAGCTGCAGTTTCTGTATGAAAGGTGCTATACAAATAAAGTGTATTATTATTATTATTACTACGTACTAGCTACTATCCATATACTACTACCTACCATGCTAATATGTCTACTATGCACTCAGTGTAACACTCAAGTTCAACACTGTTTGATGAACAATACTACTTACCCTTAGCTGCCAGAAATGTACCTCCAGCTGACTTCAGCTAAATGACTAACTGTAAATAGTGCAATAGTGTACCAGGAATGGTACAGGGAGATCTGCTTTCATTGGTTTATGTTTGCCCCGCCCCCTAAACGTAAGACTAACATGTCGGCTACTAGAAAATAAATGGGTGGCTGCCGCCTGGTGGAGATGATTGAGTTTGTAGTTGTATCACTGTAATGTGATTACATTGTAATCCATTACGCCCTGGCCTTCTGCAACCAGATCAACATGTCATCAATGAAGGGTTCCTCTTACATCAGCTCCATTGTGAGGGACAGACTTTTCCCGATATGTTAGTTCCTTTCAAAGGGAGAACATTTCATGGGGAGGAAACTGATATGAATCAATGCATAACAAAGAGACACACTGTACTGTAGGTTCCGGTAAGAGAGAGAGGACATTATGCTTCAGTCCCAGATACACCCCCCATGCCTGTGTGTGTAAACACCCGCTCAAACACATGCATGTGTACACACACACACACACACACACACACACACACGCATGCACACACACGCACACACAAATAAACATGCACAAACACATACACACGTACCTAAAATCTTTCTTTCTCACTAAATTCTGGTGAAATGTTTGCCTTTTGATCTCAAAGACTGAGACAGTGACATCACAATACCCTACAAGCACCTTTACATTCTGTGGAATTCCTTTTCATTTTATTTCATTTCTTTCAGTTAGCGAAGAGCGTCTCCACCCGTCTCGTCGGCCGCATCCCCAGTTTTTACCCAGCAGGCTACTTCCTCAAGATCAACCTGTGGAGGAAGGATTTGAGGTGATATTTACAGTGTGTGGCGCTGAGGGAGAACCCCGCTGACAGCCAGCCTGGATACCGGTTGTTGTCATTCAGTTGTCTCCTGATGTGCCACAGCCAACCGAGTGTAACTCTAGAGCGAGGTGTTCCGTCTGGCTCCAGGATAAGTAGAATGGGTTGAACGGCGTTTCAGGTTGTTAATTTGAGCACCGGGACAATAAATAGAGAGGGGGAAATTATGTGTGGAGAAGAAGAGAGGTGGAAAGAGAGAGATAGAGAGAGAGACACACACACACACACACACACACACACACACACACACACACACACACACACACACACACACACACACACACACACACACACACACACACACACTGACAAAGAGAGAGAGAGACACACACATACACACACGTACACACTGAGAAAGAGAGACTCTCACACACACGTACACACTGAGAAAGAGAGAAAGATACACACACACACACATGTACACACTGAGAAAGAGAGAGAGACATACACACACGTACACATTGAGAAACAGAGAGAGAGAGACACACACACACACATGTACACACAGAGAGGAAGAGAGAGAGACATACACACACGTACACATTGAGAAACAGAGAGAGAGAGACACACACACACACACACACATGTACACACAGAGAGGAAGAGAGAAAGGGAGTGGGAGAGGTAGGGAGGATGTCTGTATCAGATCAGACAGAGAGAGAAAGAGAGACACAAAAAGCGAGAGAGATGGAGACAGAGAGGAAGAGAGGGAGGGAGTGGGAGAGAGAGACAGAGGGATGTAGTGTGAGAGGTAGGGAGGTATCAGAGTGGAAAGAAAGAAGTGATTAAAGATGAAGGAGTCTCACCCGCCGTCCTCCCTGTTGCCATCTGATCCCCTCCCTCCACACAGCAGACAGCAGAGCCAGTGGCATTACCTCAGCCCTGGAGGAACTCAGCTAGGGTTTCTCACAGTGGGAACCAGTCAAGCAGCAGGGCAAACGACCTCTCTCTGGCTCATTCACCAGACATAATCATCTCTCTCTCTTGCTCTTGCTCTCTCTCTCTCTCTCTCTCTCTCTCTCTCTCTCTCTCTCTCTCTCTCTCTCTCTCTCTCTCTCTCTCTCTCTCTCTCTCTCTCTCTCTCTCTCTCTCTCTCTCTCTCTCTCTCTCTCGTTCTTTCTCTCTCACTCCCCACAGCATCAATGGTTAATCCCTCTACAATGACCTGCTAACAGCAGGCAAGGAAAATTAGCTCTTGTCCAGATTTTACCCGCCACTGAAAGAGGTCATCGCTACAAGGAAACTAACCAGGCAGGTTGCAAGGTGGTGGAACGGATCATCTGTCAACCATCGACCTTTTGTCAAGTAACTGAAAGTCAACGCTTTTCACCCTCACAGCCTTTTTGAATAATTTGCATCATTACTGACCCTCAATTGATTGTTATAGATGCCGATTCTTAGCTTCACATCAGAATCTGAAATATTAAATTCACCAATAATACCAAGGAATATACAGCATTTTGTCTTGGTGACTGGTGAAAAGGTACACAGTGTGAAAAGATACACAGTGCAGACGAGAGTAGACAACAAACAATGGACAGTAGATATATATTACTCTCTAGGTACTTGTGTACATCAGTGTTGGCAGTACAGCCTGCAGTATGGTTGTGGTTGTGAAGAGAACCACAACCTCTCCCTGAGGTTTAAACTAGGCTAGCTGATCCGTATCTGTGCTGAGCTAGGCTAGCTTGTAGACGGATAGCTTTCTATTGAATCTCTACCCTCCTTCAAAACCGCTCTCAAAGAGTGCACCTACGGGTGGCTGCAATTAGAAACTGGCCCCTGTAAATGTCCAAATCCCCCCCCCCCCTCCAATGTACAGTTTCTTCTCCTTCGGATGTATATATTTTTTATGATCTCTTTTTACTACACAGTACTGTATATCTGTATGTCTTGTATGTCATAAATGTCTTGATGAATTGAAAATGGGGGACCCCGATGTAAACAAGACGAAAGTCTTTTTCTGGTCTGCATCCTCTTAGCAGTTGTTTTGTATTGAGGCATACTGTATTGTACCCATTCTGCAATCTGTTAATAAAGTGTTCAATCAATCAATCAATCAATCAATCAATCAATCAAACGCACAGAGAAGGAATCTATCTTCTTGTCTGACTCTGGAGTCTGGAGAAGCGCATTTCCCATAATGTTGGCGTGTTGAGATGGCTTTTGGCTAAGGGCAGAATATCCAAATATAGATGAACCCATGTTAACGTGGAAATATTCTGGGCGTACAGTAAAGTTCACACTAATTCTCACCCACTCTTCCCTGCTGGGAATCCAATCTTCTATACACAGTGTCCGTTCACTAACTTTGCCCGCCAGCAGTTGGTTACAGAGATTGCATCTGTGAAGTGGGAAAATCAATTTCCAGATCATGTCTGACTTTGTTCAAAGGTTGTAACTTGTTATGTTCTCTGCGAGATACTGGAGCCTGGGAAATTGCATCTGTATGGAGTGAAAGCTAAAAACAGAGTGTGATTTACTGGTTACTGACCCACACCCACATCACATAACTTCATTACGCATAATTGATTAACCCATATTTTCAGAAAATGTGTCTAAAAGTACATACCTAAGTAAATGGAAGACTTCTCCACTTCTGCAAGGTCTATTTGCATGTTCTTGGTATCTAGGAACATATGGATATTAGGGAATGTATTCCCAGTGTCAGATTAAATTGTAATGAACCAAAGGAGAACAAAAACTATTATAATTTATTTTCATCTTTGACTGTGAAAGATGCTAACATTGACCAGGCGTGAACAATTTTGCCACTGAGCTCATTCAGCACCTCTTGAGATCAAGTGTACAAATTAACCTCTTAAAGGTTTCAAGTTTCAAGTTTTTTTATTAGTTGTCATACAGAAGTACAGAATACTTTTATACAAAATGCTTCTTTCTGTTTCGCTCCAGAGACTGTGCTAGGCAAAAATAGATAATAAAATAAGTATAGCAAGTATAAAATAGAAGTCAAGTACATAGACAAAAATGTTCAGTATATACATATATACAATGCTCTATGTAGAGTAGAAGTAACTGAGTTACCATACAATTATACTATACAGTGCAAAGCAGAAGTGGGATGAGGTACAATTTAGGTACAATATAATTTACAGTAAGGTGTAATGAGGTATGAGTTGTAGTGCAAATTCTTTACAGATAAATATAAAGTGTGCTTAGGTGTACTAAAGTGGTTAAAGTGGGTGCTGCAGTGAGTTGTATGTTTAAAGTGAGTGTGTGCGTGTGGATGTGTGTGCTGTGAGTGCATTTGATGGTTGTTACATAGTGTTATTGTTCGTTGAGCATCCTGATGGCCTGGGGATAGAAGCTTCTTCTGAGTCTTTCTGTGCTTGCCATGAGACTCCTGTATTGCTTGCCTGACCGCAGCAGTTCAAAGAGGTCCTGTGTCTTGCTATTCCTTTCACTATTTGGGCAATGTTACACAATTCCTGTGAGTCTATGGAACACATCTGTAAGTATTTTTTTCAAAGAAATTCATTGTTTTGTATTTCTAATCAAGTACTCTAAAGCAGCATTTTTCCACTTCAAGATTTCAAGCTGTTTTGGGCTGGGCTCCGCCCATAAACGCTTTGAGTGACAGTCACCCACAGTTTGCACTGACAGACTGTTAGGGCAGCAGTGGCTGAGCCCAATAGCAGAACACAGGAAGAGAGAGAATGGAGCGTTTTAGGTTGGTTTTAATAAAGGCACCAGGCAGACAGGCATGAATGTACAACAGGTGCGAGCAGGTGCACTCCTCGTGCCGCACAGGAACGTCCAGGTGGGTGGTGTCTCGGGAGACAGCAGCTCGGGAGCGGTGGTCCTGGGCACAGGGAGAACAAAGGTCAGGACAAGGCAGGCAATAGGGAAAGAGCAGCCGGTGGCAACGTGGGGGATAGGCAACGTGTCGGTAGCAATGCGGAAGCGGGACACGACGCCAGCGTCAATGAGGTTTTCGTCAGCGCCTGAATCAACCAGCGCGGACAGGGGAAGCGACTGGCCATTCCAACACAGGGTGGCACTGAATTGCATATTGGGACCGGAGCTGGGGACATAATTTAGGCTCGAACATGCGCCCAGCATTACTGTCGAGCCCCGCCGTTTGGGCGAAGCGGACATGAATCGAGGAAGTGACCGAGCTGGCCGCAGTAAATACATGCCCCTGTTTTGAGCCTATGGAGGCGTTCGTTGGGATGAAGGTGTGACCGGTCAAGTTCCATTGGCTCAGAGGGGTTGTGCTCAATGCGAGCAGCGCGCCTGGGGGGGGGGAGAGCGAGATGAATTGGACAACGGAGGGCGGGTGCCGCTAGCCTTTTCACGGCGGCACTCGCGAAGACGCGTGTCCAGTTCTCTGGCTAAATCAATTAGCTCATCCAGGGAGTTCGGTGTTTCTTTGGACGCCAACTCGTCTTTTAGAACGTCGCTGAGGCCTTGATGGAATGCCCCTCTTAACGGAATGTCACTCCACCCGGAGCCCGCTGCTAGGATACGGAATTCAATGGAATATTCGCTCACACTGCGGTTTCCCTGGCAGATGGCGAACAAGCCAGCAGAACTATCCGAGCCCCCGGGAGGGTGGTCGAAGACCTTTTGCATGTCGGCGATGTATGCATAGAACGAATTGCAGAGGGAGGACTGACTGAAGTGGAGAGCTGTTGCCCATTCTAACGCAGGACCCTTGAGCAGACCCGACAGGTAAGCGATTTTAGATTTATCACTTTGGAAGGCTGTTGTCCGAATACTAGTGAACATTGAAAAATAAAGGCACGACATTTAGAGACGTCCCCGTCATAGCGTTCTGGTGATGGGACATGGGGCTCCCTGTATGGGGGCACGACAGGTGGGGTAGGCTGGGCGGAGATGTATGCATCAAAACGGTCACATTGTTTGTCTCGCTCCGCAGAGCTGAGCATGAGAGCGCGGAGTTGGGCAGTGGTCTCCTCTAGTGAGCGAGAGTGTTGGTTTACCAGAGTGGCGTGTCCGTTGATGATGGTCCGGAACTCTCTCAATTCTCCGGAATCCTGTGGTGCTGGACTCGTCATTTGGTCGCAGTGTTCTGTTAGGGCAGCAGTGGCGGAGCCCAATAGCAGAACACAGGAAGGACTCTTTGACT
This sequence comes from Notolepis coatsorum, assembly GCF_963971535.1. NCBI lineage: Eukaryota > Metazoa > Chordata > Actinopteri > Aulopiformes > Paralepididae > Notolepis > Notolepis coatsorum. The sequence goes on along the minus strand of NC_140178.1, from coordinate 64,961,955 downwards.
TGGTCTTTTGGGAGGATAGCAGGGTGCTTTGCATCTTCTGGCATGGCCGCTCTGCTTAATCTCCCACCCACTCTTATGGCTTCGTTTTCAAGTTTGGGATCAAGCTTGTAGGTTGAATTGTGTTTCTGCACGTTCAAACTTCCTTTCTGCAATGTTTTGATTTCCTCTTGAAATCCTTGGTTTTGACAGAATTTTACAACGGCTATCTCTGAAATGTCCAGTTCATCCAGAGAGCGGTTGTGTGCCTTTACAGTGTTTTTTTTTATTTTTTCATCTCCACTCCAATTGTCTGTCTTTGTTTGTCTGCGTCTGGTTCTTGAATTTGCATCAGATCTTTCCTTTTTCTACTCAACTGCAAAAGGTGAGTTCTCAAATACAGCATCCATGCTACAGCTCTTTTCAATTTGTAGAAACTTGAGTAGTGGTGTATGAGAGTGCTAGTAGGATCTTGATCCATCATCTGAATGGTATTGACTGTAACCTTCTCTCTTTTGACTTCCGGATCGTTGGCTGGTATGGAGGTGAGATCAGCAGGCCGTGTCTCTTCTTTTTCCTGTAGGAAGTCCGGTCCCTTCTTCCAGTTTTCACACTTAAAAAATACATCGGCTGTAAGACCTCGGGACACATGGTCTGCAGGGTTGATCTTGGTGTTCACTTGGATTCTGAATGTATCTTCATCCACATTCCTGTTCACTTTCACTGCTAGTACTGCATCAGTAAGTTCCATTCTGGGTATTGTAACCCGTTTCAAGGGGGCGTCTCTTGCCTTTGCCATGATTACACGCAGTCTGCGTTTCTTTGGGTGGCGTACTCCATGGTGAGTCCTTCTTTCCTCTAGATTTAACTGCTCTTGTGGCACAGCTTCAGTGTGTCCCTTTTGAATGACACTTTCAAGAAAGTCAGTGTACTCTTTGTGAAACTCCGGATCCTTCTTGAATTTCCTTTTTTGGATCATGAGGTCATTCAAATGTATTATTGATATGCGATTGCCGGAAATATGGGTTGGCTGCTTATGGCTTATTGTGGGTTTGTGTAGAAGCCCACTAACCACCCATCCAAGTCTTGTCTTTACAGCGTAGGGCCCATTACCCTTGCTATTAATTACTGCCCAAGGTTCCATAAACTTGGCTGCATCATTACCAATCAGGAGTCCAATATCTGCATCAATATATGGCAACTTAACCTCTTTTAGGTAGTTCCATTCTTGCACATCATCCTGAGTGGGAATTTGCTGCTTGGTTACAGGAATTTCTGTTTGAGTATAGAGTGGTGGCAGTTTTAGGAAATCATCTCCTTCAAGACTTGACACTTCCAGCCCATTGATTCGGTTAATACTTATGACCTTTTCTTGTCCTAGAGTACGAAGTAGGATTCGAGTTGGTGTCACCTTAGCATTCAGTTGCTTCCTTAAAGCTTCAGTACAGAAGGTTCCAGTGCTTCCTGGATCAAGGAAAGCGTACGTTTGAAGTACCTGATTAGAATTTGACAACTTGACTTGCACAGGAACAATTGACAATTTTTGTTGGTCACCGGCCCCAGTATGGATAGGCCTTTTCATGGTGACTAATGCACTGCCCACTGACATGCTATCGGTGCTTGGACTAGTTTGACTTGTACCTTTTTTAAATTCAATGTGCAACACAGTAGGATGCTTCTTAGTACATATTTTACAAGTCACACGTCTTTCACAGTCCTTACTCATGTGACCCTGAGTCACACAACCGAAACATAAACCATTTACTTTAAAGAACTCAACTTTGTCTTTGTGTATTTTCGTTGCACAGGTCTGTGCTGTGGTTTTCTTTGCAAAAGAAACATGTTTTCTGTTGCATGGCTGCAGAGCTGCTTGTGCTCGACTGTGACTTTGGTTCTGAGGATTCGGTTACTGTGGCAAAACTGCTCTTAGTGTATGATGAAACTGGTACGTATTTCAAATGACTATTTCGGGGAGAAGGGAATGTCCTCTTGTCTTTCGGTTTTGTGTCTTGTATTTCTCCAAAGAGGGGATCAATGGCAATGTTTGCTTGCCTTTCAATGAAATTTACAAGTTGTGGGAACTTAGCTCTTCTGTGTGTACGCTCATAGTAACCGTATGCTACTGTCCTCCACCTCTCTCTGTGCTTGAATGGTAGTTTTGATAAGACAGATTTCTAGTGTGTAGGATTGTTCATGTCTTGCAGAATTTCATTATTGCTCATAATTGCAGCATGTTCTCAAGAAGAGTGAGTATTTGTGTAAGGCTTTACCATCTTCTGATCGGATTGCATCCCAATTCAGAATTTGTTCCTGATAGGCAGCAGCAATGAGAACCTCATTTCTAAAATGTTTGCGTAGCAGCCGTTTTGCTTTCACATAGCCTTTTTGGGAATCCATGTGAAGGCAGCTTCTCACAATTGCCTTTGGTTCTCCATCTGTAAACTGTTCAAGAAAGAGCAGTCGATCTCTGTTGTTACTTGTTTTGCTTTCTACACAATGTTCAAATGTACTAATGAAAGAGACATAACTTAATGGATCACCTTTAAAAACAGGAATCTCTCTAGAAGGCAAGAGTGAGAACCTCTGTTCTTGAATGAACATTTCTGTGATTTCATTTAGTTTTCTCAAAATGTCCATCATGGCTCCGCTTGGTTGAACATTAACCTGAGCACCATCTTGCAAGCCAAGGTTTGGGTTAGGCTGTTGAAGTTGTTGGTGAGCAACAGGCATTCGTGACCTTGTAGGCTGCTGAGCCATTTGTTTCTGTGGCTGCCGTAATTGGCCACTAGGGGCATGTTGAGACCTTCGTCTCAGTGGTGGATGGGAAGCTGCTCCGTCAAATTCATAATTTTCATCATCATCATCATCATCATCATCATCATCATCATCATCATCATCATCATCATCATCATCATCATCATCATCATCATCATCATTATTCTATTCAGCCTCATCATCCTCTTCATAGTCATCATCTTCCTCTTCATCATCCAATCTATAATTAACCTTCTGGCTGTCCACTGGTAAGGATTGCATTGAGTCAAAATATTCATTGATGTGGATTAAGGGGTTAACATCAAGCCTGGTGTCTACATGTTTAGTAACATCCAGTACTTTTAACCTGGCATCAGCAGCTGCAATTTCCACTTCCAATTCAAATGCTTTCTTTTTTGCTTTGAGCTGTGCCTCCTGCAATTCAAATGCTTGTCTTTGCTTGAGATAAGCAGAACGTGTGGCTAGATTGGCTCTTTCGGCCTCTAAGGTGCTTGAAATGGATTTCATGCCAACTGAAATATTGCCAAATGATTTCACACTATGCGCTGGTATCACTTCTGGTGTCACTTCTGGTGGCTTTTGCGCTATAGCTGCAGGGGCATTATTTATCCATTGTAAAACTTTATCATGAAATTCACATATGATTTTGAACTTCGGCATGTACCACTGATCTTGTTCTTCTGAAGCTTCCTTTTCTGGTAATAGCTGCTGTACTGATTTGTGAAGTGATTTGAAGTGATTTGTTTTAGAATTAAATTCATTGTATTCTTATTTAACCAATTCCACATTACTGTAATCAACCATAAGTGCTTGTTGTAACACATTTATTTTGCTTGTGAGTTGTCCAAGTTTAGCTTTTCTTGCATTACATTGCTTTGTATAATTAGCCTCAAGTGCCCGTTGTGTGGGTTTCACTTGTCTCTTTCCCTCAACCACAGGCAAATTAACATTTTTATCAGAAGTGTGAACGGCGGTAACTTCAGTCACAATCACAGCTTCAGAATGGCCCAATTCCTCTTTATCATGTCCAGACATCGTTAAGCAGCATTTATTGTCCAAATCCAAATTTATAACGGTGCACAGGGTTTATTTGATGATGACATATATTCCTTCAAATCCACATTTTGCGCGATTTTCGCGTTCATTTATCCACATGATATCGCACATTCCATTATTTTCAATAGTGTGACACATCCATTAGATCCATCCAATTCCATTTTAAATGCGTGTTTTTCGCGTTCATTTATCCAATTATATTGCACATTCCATTGTTCTCAATACCGTGACACATCCATTAGATCCTTTTGATCCATCCAATTCCATTAATTGTGTCCGTATCAGAGAGATTTTTCAACTTGATTGTAGGCTCAATTTGCCTATCTAAGCCAGAATACGTCTTTAACGCGCTCACACCACTTTGACTTGGGCTGTCTTGTTACTCACTGTTTGATGTTGTTGATGGTTGCATCTGATGGGTTCGAACCGGTTGAGTTTTATGGAAGGAGTTGTGTAAAAGTTTCAAATAATAACGGGGCAAACAACGAAACAAAACAGGCTCCAGACTTGAACTAAAAGGTTTCAAAACAAACAGGCACAGCAAAAGGGGTTCAAATAAACTCAAAATGATTCTAAACAAAGTCTTTCTTTCAGTCTTTCATTCATTCATCAATCTGCGCTGCGTGTGTGTGTGGCGAGCAAGCGGTTGAAAATCTGTTTCTCGTCTGGCGTCCGTCTACACACAGCTGGGCCATAATTAATAGAGGACCATGGTGCCATTTTTCGAGGCGACCAGTGGCGGTGCTATTTAGTCAAAAACTATTAAATCAAATGAAATGGCTCCTACAAGCGAGTTATATTGATCACGCTATGTACGCTAGCCATGGTAAAATGCAAGCACATTAGCACGTAAGCTAACAACAAGCTTTAATGTTACCTCTCACGTCTATCTGCTAACGTTAGCATTAGGTAATAACCGGTTTAAAATGGATGGTGATTACCTCAGGTTGTGTCTATTCTACTAGCATTAACATTACTAGTACAAACAATCAATAGCGAGTTATATTGATCACGCTATGTATTATATATTTGATCCCGGACAATGGTAGCATATTAATCACACGGAATACGCTGTTCACAGGGACTACAGACCATGGCTGTAGCTAGCTTTATTGCCATAACAACGAACCCGGAAGCGGGCTGAGATGTCACCTTAAGAAGTGCTCGCCCTCCCCCTAGAGGGCAGGAATAGGAATGGTGAGGTCGTAACACACCAACAGCCACATACATCACACTCCTCCCCACTTAATCGTATCGCGGTCCCCACTTCCAAACCCAGTACCTAATATAGTGATAAAGTGCCCCGGAATGACCCCTCCTAATATAACACCAAAAAACAATAGTGCAATAACCCCCATAGTCCAACTGAGACTGTCAGAACGTCCCGCTCAATATGTGAGACGATCAGGAGGCCTAGTTACCCTCACCGGGTACCTCCTACTAGTCTCTGTGGATGTTCTGGTTGGCTCCAAGTCAGTTGCCTCAGTGTGCGTGACTGAGGGACCGGTTAGGGAGGACTCTTGTCCGCCCGCTGGGGAAACGGTCACTGGATCTGGCATAAGGACTGTCGCAGTTTGCGCCAATGGGGCTGGTGGTATTGGCTCCCCTGAAGTGAGTAGCATCGGGTCACAGGCCCGCATCTGTTCTGTGTGGCGTTTCCAATGCCCCGAGCCTACCCCGACTGTGTAGGACACTGGCCCCTCCTGGGAGACCACCACCCCTGGCATCCACTTATCCTCCCCCCGTCTATAATCACGGACCAGCACCGGGTCTCCCGATGCAAAGTCCTTGTCTCTGGCGAACTGGGCTCTGCGACCCTGCTAGACTGTCTGAGCTTGATCCACCACCGCTGCCACACTGGGTTTGAGGAGGTCAAGGCGGGAGCGGAGTCGGCGGCGAAGGAAAAGCACCGCCGGAGACTCATTAGTCGTGGCGTGGGGAGCATTTCTGTAGCTGAGCAGAAACTAATCCAGTCTGTGCTGCACTGTCGTCGCTCCTCGGGACGCTTTCAATGAGCGTTTTAGTGTCTGTACAAAGCGCTCCGCTTGACCGTTCGTGGCCGGGTGAAAAGGAGCAGAGCGCATGTCCTTCACTCCATTTCCCTTGAGAAAAGACGCAAACTCATATGAAGTAAACTGCGGCCCATTGTCGCTCACCAGAACTTCTGGCAATCCATGGCGACTAAACAACCCCTGCAGTACTTGAATAGTCTTAGCGGTTGTGGTGGAGCCCATCAGCTTCACTTCTGGCCACTTGGAGTGGGCATCCACCACCACCATAAACATATGACCCTCAAAGGGCCCTGCAAAGTTCACATGTATCCGCTGCCACGGAGTGCCTGGCCATGGCCAGGAGTGAAGTGGGGAGAGCCGGGAGATTTCTGGTTGCGCTGACACGACTGACACACTCTGGCCTGTTGTTCTATTTGAGCGTCAATCCCCGGCCACCAGATGTAACTACGAGCTACCCCTTTCATTTTAACTACTCCCGGGTGGCCTGCATGCAGCTCCTGTAGTAATTGGGGTCTCAATTTTGGAGGCACAATCACCCGATTTCCCCACAACAAACACCCCTGTACCACTGAGAGTTCATCTCTTCTTGTGTAATAGGGAGTCAGTGCACTGTCCTGCCCTTGCGCCACAGGGAAGTGTCCTGACAAACACATGTCCATCACCTGAGCGAGCACTGGATCATACCTCGTTTCCTTACGAATGTCAGTGCTGCATACTGGCAGCGATTCAAGGTGATGTATCAGTACGGTATCCACTGAACCTGGTTTGTCCTTATGCTCAACCGGCAGTGGCAGGTGTGAGAGGCCGTCCGCATTGCCATGTTCCGCCGCCCCCCTGTACTGAATCGTGTAGTTGTGAGCAGCTAATATTAGGGCCCATCGCTGCAGCCTTGCAGCCGCCATCGATGGGATAGCTTTACTGGGGCTCAATATTGTAGTCAGGGGCTTGTGGTCTGTGAGTAGGGTAAAATGGCGCCCGTACAGATAGGCGTGGAACTTGCGCACGCCAAATATGATCCCCAGGGCCTCCCTCTCAATCTGAGCATAATTTTGCTCCGCTTTATTCAATGTCCTGGAGGCAAACGCTATGGGCCTCTCTTGCCCTCCCGGCATCACATGCGAAATCACCGCGCCCACGCCATAGGGCGAGGCGTCACACGCCAGTATGATTGGCAGTTGGGGATTGTAATGTGTCAACACCCTCTCCGAGAGCAGTTGATCCTTAGCTGAGCAGAAAGCCTTCCCACACTCCTGTGACCATTTCCATGGTGTCCCCTTATGTAGTAACGCGTGAAGGGGGCTGAGTGTCGTTGCCATGTCCTGAACAAACCAACCATAATAATTAATCAATCCCAGGAAAGAGCGCAGCTGGCCCACATTTGTCGGGGCTGGGGCCTCGCCCTGAGCTTTTCTGGGGATTTATGAAGGCCCGTGGCGTCAATATAATGTCCCAGGTATTCCAGTGAGTCCTTGAAAAACTCACATTTCCCTCGCTGCGCCCTGAGACCAAACTTCTCCAATCGACCCAGCACCCCCTCCAGATTCTTCAGGTGCTCTGCATCATTACATCCAGTTACCAATATGTCATCCAAAAAGCAGTGCACTTGATCCATAATACGCTGAAAGATAGAGGGCGCTGACGTTATGCCGAAAGGCAGTCGGTTATAGCAGAACATCCCCTTGTGCGTTGTGATGGTGAGATATTTGCCTGAACTCTCCTGCACCGGCACCTGCAAGTATGTGTGAGCCAGATCCAGCTTGCTGAACCGCTGCCCCCCCGCTAGGGAAGCAAACATATCCTCTATCCGGGGTATTGGATAATGTTCAGCACAGAGGGCCGGGTTCACAGTCACTTTAAAATCCCTGCAGATGCGCACACTGTCATTCTTCTTAATGATAGGCACAATGGGGGTCGCCCATTCACTGAACTGCACAGGCGAAATTACATTTAGCAGTTGCAGGCGCTCTAGCTCAGCGTCCACCTTTGGCCTAAGTGCATAGGGAACCACCCGGGCCTGACAGAACTTCGGCTGATGTTCTGGCTTGAGTGTCAGAGCTACTTCAAAGCCCTTCAATGTCCCCAGTTCGTCCTTAAATACATTGGCATGCCCCTTTAACACTGCTTCCAGCGTGTTCCCCTGCATGCGTTGTCCAGATCTAACTGTTTTTATGGCTCTCCAGTCCAGTCTCACTCTTCTCAGCCACTCACGGCCGAACAAGGGGGGTGCATCGCCTTTCACCACATATAGTGGGAGCCGTGCTTGGTCTCTGTTCATTTGAACCTTCACCTTTACCACCCCCACTGGTGCGATCACTTCACCTGTATATGTTTTCAGCAGAATGTGGGTGTGGCGCAGGCGAATATGACTGAACTTTTCACTATACATTTTCTCTGATATAAGTGAAACGGCTGCCCCCGTGTCAAGCTCCATGTCAATCATTTGCCCCTCCACTTTTGGCCTGACCCAAATCACTGATGAGGCTGAACCGCCCTGCTGAGACACATGATCTGCTGCATCCACCCTGTGCAGGGCTAATTCCCCATCTGAATCAGACCCCGTATCACTCTGCTTCCCCCTGGTGTTCATCTTATTTATCCGCCTTTTTGACCCCTCTGTCTCTTTGCTCCCATCTTGTGTTAATCCCCCCTCTGGCTCTTTGCTCCCATCTTGTGTCACTTGCTGCTTTATTTTCCTGCTTGCTCTCTCTGCATGTACGTGCAATATGGCCTCTCTTACCGCAACGGTGACAGGCCTGGTCCTTGAAGAAGCAGTCACTCTCCACATGGTTGGTCCTCCCACACCGGGTGCATTTTCTCCCAGGTGTAGATGAGAGAGACATTGCATTCACTTTTACGGAGCTGCTGAGTTGTTGTGCCTCCCTCGCCACTGTTTCCATAGCAACGGCTATTTCCACTGCTTTGTGATAGGTGAGGGCATTCTCGGTTAATAGTCTCTTCTGTATGGACCAGCGTTTCCGTTAGCCGGTAATTACCGGTATTTGACCGGCAAAATCTGTTGAAGTCCGACATATTTAATCTCTCCGGTCTTAATGTCCGGTGAAAATAATTCCCTGAGTCTAAGCACAATTTGATTATTTGAATTGTATTAAAATAGGCTCAAATTAAATAGCCTATGTGATGAACGAAACAATCATTACATTTGTTTCATCGTTGCTTCTAATAATGACAACGACGTTGTCAGCGAGAGCTTAGTGCTGGGTGTGCAAACTTTTGTGAAGCTGCAGAGCCGGAGCAGCAGCAGCACAGTGCAGTACTCCAGCAGTACTCCAATTCAGCCATTTGCAATTCAATGTTGGGTGGGGGGCGCTGCTGTGCGGTCCCCAGAAAAGAGCCAATAACATCTGAATCTGCTGCTCTGCATCGACATACTCTCGCAAATAAGTCATTGGGAGGTGGAGAGAGAGAGAGTCGTCACGCAAACCCACGATAATGTTGCCGTCTCTCTCTGCCAAATTTCTCAGTTCTTCGCTTGATATAATTAATACAAATGTCCAATATAACGGAATTCGTTAGCTCATAAAAATGTGATTATAACAGACTGTTGTTTATTAATGTCGGGCGACTGCCCACAGACACCTATTTGATTTAAAGTCGGCAGCAGCACGAGTCTCGGGACTTATTTTATTTGGAATATAATGACTTTATACGCAAAAGTTGCCTAGTTTTAAGTAAAAATATTATAAATCTACATGCCTTGATGATGTCATTCTTTTGTTTTGTTAATAAACTCTGACCGGAATTTCTCTCATTTGACCGGTAGATTGAAATCTACCGGACACTGAGGCCGGCAACAATTTTTTCTAATGGAAACCCTGGTATGGACTCGCTGAGGAGACCACACACGAACCGGTCCCCGTAACGCGTCTGACAGGTACGTGCCAAACTCGCAGTGCTCCGACAGCTTTTTCAAATCTGCAATATACTGGGCTATTGTCTCCCCCTCTGATTGATGTCTTTTATGGAAACGGAATCTTTCCGCAATCACAATGGGCTTGGGAGAAAAATGGCCTTGCAATGCTCGCACAGTCTGAGCATAAGTTATATCCCCCGGTTTATCCGGAGCAATCAAGCTGCGCAGTAACCCGTATGTTGTTGCCCCTATTAGACTCAAAAACACCGGTAGCCTCTTCTCATTGGAAATGTCATTTGCAGCCACAAAATGTTCAAACCGTTCCACATAAGTCGGCCACTGCTCCGTCGATTCATCAAAAGCCACGATATGCCCGATGATAACAGCCATCCCTCTGTGTGATTGTCCCGCAGCAGATCCGCCGACGTTAGCCCCTTCGCTAACCGGCGTCAGTGTAGATTCCTCTTCCACCCGTTCCGTCATCAAACCAACGTTAGCGTGGATTCTTTTCAACCAGTGCCGTCACTGGATGAACCGTACTCGTCGCCATTTATTATATATGTGATCCCGGACAATGGTAGCATATTAATCACACGGAATACGCTGTTCACAGGGACTACAGACCATGGCTGTAGCTAGCTTTATTGCCATAACAACGAACCCGGAAGCGGGCTGAGCTGTCACCTTAAGAAGTGCTCGCCCTCCCCCTAGAGGGCAGGAATAGGAATGGTGAGGTCGTAACACACCAACAGCCACATACATCACACTATGTACGCTAGCCATGGTAAAACGCAAGCACATTAGCACCTAAGCTAACAACAAGCTTAACAAATCAGCAATCTTTTTGTGAGAGTAAACTCTCCGCTCTGTGGTAAATTGTGTTGATGTCGGTTTTGTTTCATCAATAAATGAGGCAGAATACACAGTGAATGTATCCTTTTTTGTTATTGCACTTGTTCCTGCTGCAAACAAATAATGAATCCTAAGCGAGGCATTAAAGATGGCGGCTTTCTGTTTTTGTGCAGACGCTCCAACGTGTGACGCTTCTCTCTTCTGACCAATCAGTGGTCTGCAGTGTTTCACGTCAGTTTTCTGGTACCAGTTCTACTCGCTTGGAACCTTGACAGAGCAGGGACTAAAAAAGAACCCAAAAAGTACCCGGTTCCAGGTATTTTGGTAATGGAAAAACCGAAAATGCTGAGTAGAGTAGAGTAGGTACCATGCAGTGGAAAAGGGGCAATAGAGAGATTGAGGGGGATACTAATTAATTTCGCTGTGGGGGGGCATAATCCCATGGGACAATGCATTGGTAACTTGTTTCAAATGACAATATATACCCCTGTGAATATTATTGCACGGATTGGAATACGGGCGCGCACGTGGGAACGTGCGCAATGATATTTTGATATTTTGAGAGAAGCCCCTGCCCCGCGAGCGGTCGGGAGTGTGTGTGTGAGTGTGTGTGTGTCAGGTGCTCCTGTCTTTCTCTCTCTCTCTCCCTCTCCCTCTCTGTCTCTCTCTCTCTCCCTCTCTCTCGCTTGCTCGTTCTCTGATCTCTCTGTCGGCACCGGCGCCACGTCAACCCGCTTGAGGAAGTGTCGGTATTTCCACTCGCTCTGTTGTTGAGTGAATGGTTGCGCTACAACCATAGAGGGGGCGTTAGTTATGCAGATCAGCTCCTTGCTACGTAGGATAGTGAGTCAAATCAGAATGGCTTAGTTCACTGGGGGAGGATATTGTCTCAACTGAATTGGAGCAATCCGCCAAAATGAGAATTAGAGACACAGACCCCATTGATACAAACCCCCATTGCTAGAAAACAATGCTAAACACTGGAAAAGGCTATGTGGTATATTCGGACTCAGAACCATGTTTTAACTCCCAGACATCTCTAGCGATTGGTCCCAAAAGCTGTGTGTAAGTTTGGTAATAGGAGATAACAGTTAAATTCAGTAAATACTCTGATATATTTCAATACATTTCTGGCCCAATTATGCTGTTATTCAATAGATTCACTTTGTTAAATATACATAAGTGCTCTGCTTTCCCCCAAATAGTTTATTAAGATACATTTCTTCTAGAAATCACTTTGGTAGTTAAGATTAGAGGCTCTGAGTTCAAGCGGTGCCTCACCTCCCCCCGGAGGGGGAGAGGTGAGGAATCACAAAATTAAATCATCCTTAATTTGCACATAGTTCTGAAAAGGGTGATTTAATTACTCCCACCTCCCTTGCTCCCTGCAACTGTAAATACCCTGGAACATATTTTAGGCCTTGTGACGAAGTAATTTAGCATTTGAATAGTTCATCTGTTTTCCCAGGCTTCTACTAAAGGCTAAAAATAGCATCTGAAAAGATAGTGTTGTTTACTATAGCCAGACTCCAACAATAGGTTCAAGTTTCTCAAGTTTCAAGTTTCTTTAATAGTTGTCATACAGAAGTACAGAATACTTTTGTACAAAATGCTTCTTACTGTTGCGCTCCAGAGACTGTGCAAGACAAGATAAGTATGAAATAAAAACATAGTAAAATTAGAAGTAAAAAAAGAGGTCACAGTGTTCAGTTTAGACATATGTACAATGTTCGATGCAGAATAGACGTAGTTACCATACAATATACAATACTGTGCAGTGTACTGATATACAATACTATATAGTGCAAGGCAGAAATGGAGAAATGGGACGAGGTGCAATTTAGGTACAATTCACAGTAGGTGTACGAGTTGTAGTGCAAATCCTTTATCAATAAATATAAAGTGTAAGTGTGTTTGTGTGATCTAAAGTGTGGAGAGTGGGTGCTGCAGTGTGTTGTTTGTTTGAGTGAGTGTGTGCGTGTGGGTGTGTGTGCTGTGTGCATTTGATGGTTGTTGCATAGTGATTATTGTTCGTTTAGCGATTATTGTTCGTTTAGCAGCCTGATGGCCTGGGGATAGAAGCTTCTTCTGAGTCTTTCTGTGCTCGCCTTAAGACTCCGGTATCGCTTGCCTGACCGCAGCAGTTCAAAGAGGCAGTTGTTCGGGTGGCTCGAGTCCTTAATAATTCTCTTAGCCTTCCCCTTGCACCGCTTGATGTAAATGTTCTGGAGGGTGGGAAGCCCCCCTCCAATTGTGCGTTCGGCTGAACGTGTCACTCTTTGTAGTCTGCTACGGTCTTGTGCAGTGCTATTCCCAAACCAGGAGGTGATGTTGCCGGTCAGGATGCTCTCTATTGTACATGAGTAGAAGTTCCTAAGGATCTTCTGACTGACTTGGAACTTCCTTAGGCGCCTGAGGAAGTAGAGGCGTTGTCGTGCCTTCTTCACAACACTGTCAATGTGTGTGGTCCATGTCAAGTCCTCGGATATGTGGGCTCCGAGGTACTTGAAACTGTTCACTCTCTCAACCGGTGCCCCGTCGATGCTGAGGGGGCTGTAGTCCTTGACCCCCGACCTCCTGAAGTCCACAATCATCTCTTTTGTTTTGCTGACGTTCAGGGAGAGGCAGTTCTCCTGACATCACTGTGACAGGTTCTCTACCTCTTCCAGGTAGGCCCTTTCGTCGTTGGCAGAGATCAGGCCCACCACTACTGTGTCATCAGCAAATTTGATGATGGTGTTGTTGTTCCGCTGTGCTACGCAGTCATGTGTGTACAGGGAGTAGAGGAGGGGGCTCAGAACACAGCCCTGGGGGGCCCCTATGTTGAGCGTGATGGATGAGGAGGTGCAGTTGCCGGCTCTTACCACCTGGGGTCTGCCCGTCAGGAAGTCCAAGACCCACTGGCACAGGTCATAGTTCAAGCCCAGGTCCCTGAGCTTGGCTATGAGTTTGGAGGGGACTATGGTATTGAATGCTGAGCTGTAGTCGATGAACAGCATTCTCACATAGTTCCCCTGCCTCTTGTCCAGATGTGATGCTGCTGTGTGCAGCACATGGGCTATGGCGTCCTCCGTGGACCTGTTGGGGCGATATGCAAATTGCAGAGGGTCCAGGTTGATGGGGAGGGAGGAACAGATGTAGCCCTTCACTAGCTTTTCAAAGCACTTCATGGCTATGGAGGTGAGGGCCAAGATAGGCTACTCAACAGTCCGCTGTAAAAGATAGAACTGTTGAGAAGAACCCGCGCCCTCCGCCATATGGGGGCTCTATTTCAAAGCAGCCACCTGGTCTCACATTGTCGGAGACAGGAAGGCTCTAAAATAGCCCTGTTTACATTTAAAACACAGGAACAATTTGTCTAAAGTTGTGAAAAACAGTAACCAAAACTAATAGTAATTCAGTATGGAAAATAGCCTCAATAGTTATGAAATAGTGTATTGATTAATCTAAGACTAAACCAGACAATTATTAACCATTGTTAAGGTTAATTAAGAAAGTAATATAGTTTAATATAGAAGATTAATGTGGAAAAACATGTGTAACTTACTTAGAAGACTAAACTAACTTCAAAGATAATATTATAGAATATATAATGCAACAGTTTGTCTTAAAACAAACAATAGGTCTAAATTAGGTATTTAGAAAGCCATAGAATTTGGGAAAATACTCGAATTAACTGTCTAAACCAAGTAAGAACTAATCTCTAATTCTTCAGTTAGTAAAATTAGATACTGTATACCTTTAAACGCTAAACTTTAGTAAAGTAATTAGTTTTTTAAAATAGGATGGACCTGCCTCTTTAAGATTCAAAATGGCGGACGAACCCAATCTAAAATGGCCGCTGTGAGCTTTAGCCAATCAGGATTTAGAGATCCGCCCCCTGACGAACCAGTTCGACGTTCGCTCAGGGGCGGGATTTAGCCGTTAAAACAGTCTGCACAGGAGCAGACGGAAAAAGGAAGCTCTTGAAATCTGTTATGCACAGCCGAACGGAGGAGGACCTGTTTGAGACGCTGAGAATGAGAATAGAATTCCTTTGTCTCCCTGGCAACGAGACTCAACAACCAAAGCTCCATTGAAGATTGTTACTCTTAACTACTTTTATTAGACTGGACACAAGTAGTCGTGGCATAGTACCTCCTAACTTGTGTTCAGACAACTTCATTTATTGAAACAGAACATTTTTGTATACTTTTTGGACTCTGAATAAACCAGATCTAAGAAATAGAAACACTCTCATTGATTCATTTCCTCCGCCGTGCAACACAGTTTTTGGTAATATGACTTAGAGCCATAAGAACACAACGCTGAAGAGTAGAGTATATGATCAGAAGGCTCTAGTCGATCTTACATTAGCTATTTATAAGACAGGGGACCTTTAACCCTTGAGTCAACCTTCAAAAAACCCACTACCTGTCTCCCTAGTGACCGAAACTGCAATCTCAGTAAAACATATCTTTTTCATGTATTGTTCCAATTTTCTTTCATGAATATCATTTGTAATTTCAGTCCTCACCATACATATAGAATATTTATTCATTTTCAGGATTTTAACCATTTCTTAAATTAGGGTTAAGTTAGGGTTAGGGTTAGTGTGGGAGCAGGGAGGTGTATGTCATTTTGTCACCAGTGACAGCATGGAGAGAGGGGCCCATTCTGTTCTGAATATGGATTCATTTGTGCCTTGTGGCCGAGGAGAAGTTGATAATCTAATCACATCCAAGTCTCATTCCACTAAGCCAAATGAAAGGGAAAATACTGTGGATGTTGGATCTCGAATAGTCCACCAGAGACTACCCAGGCTTGGGATGGCTCCTAATATGACGACTGGTGTCTCAACACCTCAGTTTGTGGCCAGTACACATGCTCATGTGCCAGTCACAGATGAAAGGAATAACTTGTTGTCCATAATGGCAAGACAAAACAAAATTACAGCTATGCTGGTGCAACCATAGACGCCTGCGCAATAGAGCACGCAGAGCGGGTGCTCTACGACTATTGAACATGGGGGGGCAAACGCTGGTTTTGCTCCCCCACTTTTTGATCATATGAAAAATATGATATACCCCCCCCCCCATATATAAATCTAACCATAACTAAGTAATTTCAATCAAATTAATAATACGCAATGACACTTAATAGCAAGTTTTTAAGTTTCCAAAGATTGTGTGACCCCCCACTTTAATGGTTTGATCCAGTGCCCACGGGCCACGGTTCGTCGGCATGACGTATACGACATGTTGGGGGAGGCGGCTTTTTCGAAAGCCCTTGAAAAATTCAGGCTGGATATTGGATAACATTGTGACTGGATTATTCTTCGGCGTTTACATCAAAATGGAGCAAATCATCATGTAAGTCGAACACTGTGACTGTATACTAAATGCGCAAACAGATTGAAACTGAATATTTCTCGTATGGTGAGCCTCGGCGCTGCTGCGCTGCACCGAGTGAATCCAGAGATACGGGATGGTGCGCAGGCGCTGTGATCACCCAACGGCGGAAATAATGCCGCTTTGAGCAGTTTATAAAAAAATATTAAAAATATTTATTAGCAACGCCGAGCTTTCAAACCATCCCGTATCTCTGTGCGAACCCCTCGTGCAACTGTGAGCACCTTTGTAATGTCTCTGTGATACTTGTATAACGAACGGTTCGGCCAGAACCAGTCCTTCATGGTAAATCTAGGTTGGTTTCCCATTGAGGAGCAAGTGACTGTGGATTCACTCGGTGCAGCACAGTCACGAAAGGGGACCCTGATGTAAACAAGACAAACGTCTTTCTCTGGTCTGCATCGCCTTAACAATTGTGTGTATTGAGCCGTACTGTATTGTACCCATTCTGCAATCTGTTAAATAAAGTTTTCATTCATTCATTCAGCCGCCGCGCTCACTGGGGCTATTGATAGCGTCAATTAGTTGTTGTTGTTGTTGGTACTGCGCTGCGGATGTGAACGGGGCCGGAGGGGCTTTGGGAGGATGGGAAAGTTATTATTATTATTATTATTATAATAGTAATTGGCTATCATACGTGCCTAGCTAGCGTTAGCTAAAAGAGCCCTCGCAGTGAAGTTATTATTATTATAGCTATCATACTGCAATATAAACTGAGTTTTATAGTGAAAAGAGCAGCTTTATTTTGGTCAAGATTGAAGGCTCTATATTGCAGGAAATTGCACATACAGGTGTTCATTAAATGTTAAAAAATCTGCCGTGGAGGGGGTCGTGCCGGACCCCCTCCAAACCACCCCTTGCAAAAAAAAAAGGTAAAAAAAAAAAGAATACAAAAAAATCAGAATGTCTCGTCTTTGCCAAACAGAGAGATCCAAGTGTTTGAGGGAGATCCTCTTCAGTACCATGCTTTTAAGAGAACCTTTGAGTACAACATTGAAGAAAGGACAGGTGATGTAAGAGACTGTCTGCACTTCTTGGCACAGTACACCAGGGGGCAACCACAAGAGCTAGTTAAAAGCTGTCAACAAATGCCTGCAGACAGAGGATATTACAAGGCAAAGGCTTTGTTGGAGGAACATTTTGGAAATGAGCAAATGATTGCTGCAGCTTATTTGGACAAAGCCCTCTCTTGGCCAACGGTTAAGGTAGAGGATGTCAAAGCACTCCAAGCTTATGGTCTCTGTAAGGGCAACCTAACAAGAAAATGTTGCCAGTGAGGGAATACTGGGTGAAGCTCTTTCCTACGCGTGATGCTTGTTGATAATAAATGATGTCTTCTCCTTGGTCACTGTTGAGAGTGTTTTATTACTACTTGCTGTGTGGACAAATATAAGCATACAATAGGCCTGCCGCGATAAGCAATAAATCGATTAATTGCCGCGATAATTAAAATGAATGCAATGATTTTGACGGGCGCGATTAATTGCTATTTGCGCGTTTGTTTTAATGAGGCGGACCCAGTGCCCCTTGTCAGTCACTGTCCGTGTTGGGAGGCGGGCCGCTGGCTTTACTAGAGCACAGCACAGGAGCTCCGTGGGGCTAACGTTACCCCTCATTGTGTCTATTCTACTAGCATTAACGTTACTCATACAAACAGAGTAAACAGTTTTCAATCAATCAATCAATAACAACATTAACGAGACCCTCGTTGTGTCTATTCTGCTAACGCTAACGTTACCTCTCATTGTGTCTATTCTACAAGCGTTAACGTTAGCTGTAACGTTACCAGTCGCGTCTATTTGCTAACGTTAGCATTAGGTAATAACCGGTTTAAAATGGATGGTGATTACCTCACGTTGTGTCTATTCTACTAGCATTAACGTTACTCATACAAACAATCAATAGCGAGTTATATTGATCACGCTATGTACGATAGCCATGCTAAAACGCTAGCACAACATTAGCACCTAACCTAACAACAAGCCTTAACAAGTCAGCGATCTTTTTGCGAGACTAAACTCTCCGCTCGGTGGCAAATTGTGTTGATGTCGGTTTTGTTTAATCAATAAATGAGGCAGAATACACAGTGACTGTATCCTTTGTTTATTGCACTTGTGCCTGCTGCAAACATAATGATTATGAAATCCTAGAGACGCGTCTCTATTCTGACCAATCAGTGGTCTGCAGTGTTTCACGTGACTTTTCTGGTACCCAAAGTACCTGATAATCGCAACAATACTTCCGGTCCGGTCGGTGGGCTTCAAAATAAAAGTCTAAAACACCGGAAAAGACGGAGCGGTGGGCTTCAAAATAAAAGTTTTGGGAAATAAATTTCTCCAAAAAAAAATTCTCTAACCGGTCGCAATAATATCGCTTATCGCGATATTTTCGGGGGCAATTAATCGCCCAGCAAAATGTGTTATTGTGGCAGGCCTAGCATACAAAATAAACTCAAAAATTGACGCAAAGTAACTGAAAACAAACAAACGAGCACGGTAAAAAGATAGTGTGGCTTCCCTGTGAATATTACCCAAATTCCCTGCCGCTGCACACCTGTGAACCCATACATATAGATTGCACTTGAGCACACATGAGCCCCGCCTCCTGAGCCCACTGCCTGCTAATTGGTCAACACTTTCATGATGACACGGTGCCTTCATACAGTAATACCAAAACAGAAAATCATTAAATTGGCTACAACACTCCGGGCCCCAATTGATACTATATAAACATATAACAATTCAATGCATGCAAGTGGTTGTAGCCAAGTGCGTAGTCCGCGTTGATATTTAACTCGTAGTGCTCAAAGCTCATGCAGTCTGCAGGAAAAAACAGATAATCATATAATTAGCTTCCAAAAGGAGACAGATCTTGGCAATAGTTCAAAAGTCATGTAGTTCATAAAGTTTGTGTAATCCAGTAGGGTTAGTACCCCCAGTAATAGAAAAGTGGCTTCAGTCTACTCAGTGTCCAATAGAAAGTAGATCTTTATGATCATGGAAACGTCTCCTATGTCCAAAGGGAAAAAATGGTTACTAATCTAATCAGCTTCCAAAAGAAGACAGATCTTGGTGATTGGTCGCTCCAGAATGTTATATTTGGTTTGAACTTTCACGGATCGCACAAGTCCATGTCTGTCAGGAAAGGTCTGCAGTACCTTGCCCAACAGCCAGGATCCACGAGGGGCATTAGAGTCTGCAATCATGATGATGTCCCGTGTGGCAAAGTTCCTCTTGTCCTTTGTCCATCGTTGTCTCTCCTGTAACAGTGGTACATATTCTCGAACCCACCGGTGCCAAAAGAGGTTGGAGAGGAATTGAACTTGCCTCCATCGACGTTTGGAATAAGAATCAATTTTGCTGAAGAGCCCTGGTGGTAGGGAAGGTTTGCCCTTTAACAGAAGAATGTGATTCGGGGTCAAAGGTTCAAGGTCATTTGGATCCTCTGAGGCGTTCGTAATGGGACGGCCGTTCAATATGGCCTCTACTTCACACAGGAATGTTTGTAATCCTTCATCGTCTAAATGTTGTTGGTGAAGAACAGAAGTCAACACCTTCCTGACCATGCGAATGACCCTTTCCCACACTCCTCCATGATGAGATGCAGCTGGAGTGTTGAAACTCCACTTTACTCCAAGGTGAAGTAGTGAGTTTGATATTTTCTCTTGGTTTAGGTGAGTTAAAGCTTCTCTCAGCTCACGTTCTGCCCCAACAAAGTTGGTGCCGTTGTCGGACTTAATGTGTGACACTTGGCCTCTTCTAGAAATGAATCTGCGTATGGCGTTAATGCAAGAACTGGTGTCCAATGAGTAGGCCATTTCCAAATGGACTGCCCGGCTGGCCATGCATGTGAAAATAACTCTGTATCGTTTGATGAGGCCACGGCCTCTCTTTACCTCAAATGGTCCAAAATAGTCTATGCCGACATTTGTGAACGGTGGAAAGTCAGCTTGCAACCTTTCCTTTGGTAAATCTGCCATTTTTTGCTTGCCCAGCTTTCCTCTGTTTCGTCGACAGACAACGCAGGAGTTGAGTACTTTTCTGGCAGCCGCATTTGCTTTGGTGATCCAGTACCGTCTGCGAAGTCCCGAAAGCAGGTGGTTCCTTCCACAGTGTCCCAGCTGTTCATGCATGTGGCGTAAGATGAGAGTGGTGATGTGTTGACCTTTAGCAAGAATGACTGGATGTTTTATGTCATCGGGCATTGCTCCTTTGCTAAGTCTTCCTCCCACTCTCAAAAGTCCATGATCCAGTACTGGATCAAGTCTGCAAATGTGGCTGCCTTTCTTTACTCCAGATGTTCCTTCTTTTAAAGCAGTGATTTCATCACTGAACTTGTCCATTTGACAGTATTGAATGATGGCTCTTTCTGCAGTGTCGATGTCTTCAGGACATAAGGTGTGACCACCCATTGTGGCTCTGAAACTCTTCATGTCCTCTTCCACTTTGTTCTTGTGAGTTATGTCAAACTCGGTGCTGCACAGAGCAGCTTGTAGTTATTTTCTCCTTTGAAGCAGCACCTGCAGCGTCTTCCTTAGCTGAAGAAACCACGCAACTGAGGTCTTAAGTTTGTTCCATGAGGAGAAGTAAGTTATCAGCTGATTTGTTGCTTGTGGTGCGCTGTTGATGATGACAGCGTTAACTGAGGCCTCTCCTCTGACCTCTGGGTCATCACTGTTGATGGAACTTGTATCCAACATGTTAACAGGCCATTCTTCCTCACTTTTGAAAAGGAACTCCGGGCCGTGGATCCATCTACTGCAGGTGAGAATGTGTTCAACTTTCACCCCGCGGGAGGCCTCGTCTGCTGGGTTCCGTTTTGTGTCAACGTACCTCCACTGTGAGATATCTGTAGCTTCTCTGATAGCAGCAATCCGATTAGCAACAAAGGTGTGAAAGCGCTTTGTTTAATTTCTGATGTATTTTAACACCGTTGTGCTGTCTGTCCAGAAGGTCGAGTTTTCCAATTCCAGTTGTAACTCTGATATCAGGAGCCTGTCAATTCTTGCTGCCAGTACTGCAGCTGTCAGTTCCATCCTTGGAATTGTCACACTCTTTAAAGGAGCAACCCGTGCTTTTCCTAGAACAAAAGACAGGTGAACCTTCTCGTTATTGTTTTGCAGCCTCAAGTAGGAAACTGTGCCATAGCCATTCTCGCTGGCATCAGAGAAGTGGTGTAATCTGGCACCTGTGAGCTGTCCAAAATCTTTGGGTTGAAAGCATCTTGGCACACTAAAGGTGCTGAGTCTTTTCAAATCCTCTAGCCACCCCACCCATTGTAACTGATACTTTTGAGGAATACGCTCATCCCAACTGTAGTCCAATTTACATAAAGTTTGTAGCAACATCTTGGCAGGTAATGTGAAGGGTGCTAGAAACCCAATAGGGTCGTAGACTGAGCTGACGACAGACAAAAGACCTCGCCTTGTGAATGGTCTGTCCTGAACTGACATTTTGAACCTAAAAGTGTCAGTTTCTGCACACCACTGCAGTCCTAGGGTTCTCTCGACAGGAAGGCTGTCCCTGGCGAAGTCCAGTTCCTTTACGTTCTTGGCTCTTTTTTCAACATCAATGGTTTCCAACACAGATCTGCTGTTGCTCATCCACTTCAACAATTGGAAACCTCCCAACTGGCATACGGCGGTAAGGTCTGTAACCAGGGATATGGCTTCTGCCTCTGAGGACACAGATTTCAGGCAGTCGTCCACATAGAAGTTGTGCTGGATGGTATCCGTTACGTGGACTGGGAAGTCTGCTTTGTTGTCTTCAGCCGTTTTCCTGAGGGCAAAGCTAGCACAGCTGGGTGATGATACTGCACCAAACAGGTGTACAATCATTCTGTATTCAGTGAGTGGCTGTGTTAGATCACCTCCTGGCCACCAGAGGAAGCGAAGGAAATCCACGTCCCGCTTTGCCACGTGGACTTGATGGTACATAGCCTTTACATCAGCCATAATTGCTACAGAGTCTAGGCGAAACCTTGTGAGAACTCCAAGCAGGGAATTTGTCAAGTCGGGTCCCTGGAGTAGCTTGGTGTTAAGTGACACTCCCTTGTAGCTTGCTGTACAGTCGAAAACCACTCGCAAGTCTTTCTTTTTAGGATGGTGTACCCGTGGTGAGGGATATACCACACCTTTCCCTCTTTTCCTTCCAACTGGTGCTCTGGCACTCTCTCCGCATAGCCGTTGCTTATGACGTTATTGAGAAAGTTAGTATATTCTTCTTTGAAGATAGGGTTTTTATTTAATTTCCTTTTTAGACCGAGGACTCTTTGCTCAGCAAGGTGGCGGTTGTTGGGCATAACAACATTGTCCTCTCTAAAAGGCAATGGCAAGCAGTAATGTCCATTCTTTAGTTCGGCTGAAGTGTTGACAATCTGCATGAACTTGAGATCTTCTATGGACATTTCTGGCTTGTCTGCTGTTGATTTCTCATTGAAGTCATGGTTGTATTGTTCAACCAACAATTCTTCTATCTGAGCAATGGAAATGCGGTTGGCTGTGACCGTGGGGCAGCCAATCCCACCGTCACCGCCTTCTCTCAATGGTCCGTTAACAACCCATCCCAACAGAGTTTTAACAGCGTAAGGTCCTTTACCCCTGCTGTTTATCACTTCCCATGGCTCCATTGCGTCTGGAGTGTTAGTTCCTATCAACAACTCCACGTCAGCGTCAATAGCAGGAATTTCCACAGTGTTTAAATATGGCCAAGCATATAAGTCCTTCTGTCGCGGGATGTTAGAGCGAGTCACAGGCATCTTGTGTTGGGTGTACACATCAGGTAATTCAATGTAGGTGTTGCTGTTTAGTGCTGCAACCTCCAGTCCTGAAATGACTTGACTGTTGACGAAGTTTTCTTGGTTCATTGTTTTCATCAGGAATCTAGTGCTCCTTCCTGTCAAGTTGAGCTTCCTCATGAGTTGCTCAGAGCAGAAGGTGGATGAACTGCCGGGGTCTAAGAATGCATAGGTTTCTAAGACTGTATTGCCTTTCTTTGCCTTGATTTTGACAGGTACAATAGACAAGACGCAATTTTGTGCTCCGGCCCCTATGTGGCCACAAGTTTTGGGAGTGGTGACTTGACTCATTCCGTTTTCATCTCGTGTGCCATCTTGTCGTGATCTTAGTTCTTGCCATTCCCTTTCATGAATATGGAGAATGGTAGGATGTCTTAGGTTACATATTTTACAAAACAACCTACTATGGCACTGTGAACTTATGTGCCCGACATGTAAACATCCAAAGCAAGCACCCTTTCTTTTTAGAAAGTCTATTTTCTCACAATGCCGCTTCTTCTCCATTTTAAAACATGTTTCCACACTGTGACCCTCTTCACATAGCAAGTTCAAGTTCAAGTTCTTTAATAGTTGTCATACAGAAGTACAGAATACTTTCATACAAAATGCTTCTTACTGTTACGCTCCAGAGACTGTGCTAGACAAGATAGTATCAAATAACATAATAACATAATATAGCATGAATTTAGAAGAAGAAAATGAGGTCACAGTGTTCGGTATAGACATATGTACAATGTTCTGAGTTACCATATAATATACAATACACAATACTATGCAGTGTACTAATGTACAGTACTATCTAGTGCAAAGCAGAAATGGGATGAGGTACAATTTTAGGTACAATTTACAGTAAGGTGTACGAGTTGTAGTGCAATCCTTCATCCATAAATATAAAGTGTGGGGAGTGGGTGCTACAGTGTGTTTGTTTAAAGTGGGTGTGTGCTATAAAGTGTGTGGAGTGGGTGCTACAGTGTGTTTGTTTAAAGTGAGTGTGTGCGTGTGGATGTGTGTGCTATGTGCGTTTGGTGGTTGTTGTTGTGTAGTGTTCATTCATTGTTCGTTTAGCAGCCTGATGGCCTGGGGATAGAAGCTACTTCTGAGTCTTTCTGTGCTCGCCTTGAGACTCCGGTATCGCTTGCCTGACCGCAGCAGTTCAAAGAGGCAGTTGTTCGGGTGACTGGAGTCTTTAATGATTCTCTTAGCCTTGCCCTTGCAACGCTTGTAGTAAATGTTCTGGAGGGTGGGGAGCCCCCCTCCAATTGTGCGTTCGGCTGAACGTGTCACTCTTTGTAGTCTGCTTCGGTCTTGTGCAGTGCTATTCCCAAACCAGGAGGTGATGTTGCCGGTCAAGATGCTCTCTATTGTACATGAGTAGAAGTTCTTAAGGATCTTCTGGCTGACTTGGAACTTCCTTAGGCGCCTGAGGAAGTAGAGGCGTTGTCGTGCCTTCTTCACCACACTGTTAATGTGTGTGGTCCATGTCAAGTCCTCGGATATGTAGGCTCCGAGGTACTTAAAGCTGTTGACTCTCTCAACCGGTGCCCCGTCGATGCTGAGGGGGCTGTAGTCCTTGACCCCCGACCTCCTGAAGTCTACAATCATCTCCTTTGTTTTGCTGACGTTCAGGGAGAGGCTGTTTTCCTGGCACCATCCCGCCAGGACCTTGACCTCTTCCAGGTAGGCCCTCTCGTCGTTGGCAGAGATCAGGCCCACCACCACTGTGTCGTCAGCAAATTTGACGATTGTATTGCTACTCCGCTGAGCCACACAGTCGTGTGTGTACAGGGAGTAGAGGAGGGGACTCAGAACACAGCCCTGGGGGGCCCCTATGTTGAGGGTGATGGATGAGGAGGTGCAGTTGCCTGCTCTCACCACCTGGGGTCTGCCAGTCAGGAAGTCCAAGACCCACTGGCAGAGGTCATAGCCCAAGCCCAGGTCCCTGAGCTTGGCTATGAGTATGGAGGGGACTATGGTATTGAATGCCGAGCTGTAGTCGATGAATAGCATTCTCACATAGTTCCCCTGCCTCTTGTCCAGGTGTGATGCTGCTGTGTGCAGCACATGGGATATGGCGTCCTCTGTGGACCTGTTGGGGCGGTATGCAAATTGCAGGGGGTCCATGTTGATGGGGAGGGAGGAGCAGATGTAGCCCTTTACTAGCTTCTCAAAGCACTTCATGGCTATGGAGGTGAGAGCTACAGGGCGGTAGTCGTTGAGGCAAGCAGGCTTGGATTTTTTGGGTACAGGGATAATAGTGGACTTCTTCAGGCAGGTGGGGATGACAGCCTGTTCTAAGGACAGGTTAAATATGTCAGTGAATACTGGGGCCAGTTGGTCGGCACAGACTTTTAGGACGCGGCCGGGGATGCCGTCCGGACCTGCTGCCTTCCTGATATTCACTTTTTTAAAGGTCCGCCTCACCTCATGCTCTGTTACCCTGAACACTGCGCCTCCATCAGCAGCCGACCCCCCCCCCCCCATTGCAGAGGCTTGTGAGCTGGTGTTGTTATTACCAGCATCAAACCTCGCATAGAAGGTATTGAGGTCATTTGCTAAGGAGATGTCACTGTTCAGTTTGAGGGAGGCGCCTTTGTAGTCTGTCATCGTTTTGAGCCCCTGCCACATAGCTCTAGAGTCAGCTTGTTCAAACTGGAGTTCAATTTTATCCCTGTAGCGCCGTTTGGCCTCTGACACTGTCCTCCTTACGTTGTGTCGCGCCACCTTGTGGTCATTCATGTTGCCTGCCACTAGGCCGTCATTGTATGCTTTGGTGCGCTCTCTCAGAGCTTCACGGACGGATTTGTCTACCCAGGGTTTTTGATTTGGGTAAACTTTCATTTTGGTAGTGGGGATTGTTTCTTTCACCCTAGTACAAACAGACAGGATTCTCGTATTGGTTTGTCAAACTCAACGGGTGCCACAAACGTAGCAAACCTGCTTCCTCTCTCCTGCAGGCGTCCTTGTGAAGATTTGTTTCCAATCTTTCATTTTGACATTGAGACAACATTGTCTAGAATGTCCCCGTACAGTGGGTCAGATGCGATAGACACTTGTCTTTCAATGAAGGTGACAACTTCACTGAAACCTGCTTGACGATGGTGTCTCTCCTGGTATTCAAAAGCGATGTTTCTCCATCTGTCCCTGAGTTTGTAAGGTAGCTTCATAATTATTGCCCGTAGGTTTGATGGCATGTTCATCTCAGACATATAGCTGATGTCTTCCATGGCATTACAACAGATGCGTAGAAACAGCGAAAATGCTTGCAAAGCCTTGATATCCTCTGATTTTATAGGTACCCATCCAAACGCTCTCTCCATATACGCAGTGGCTATTTTCTGCTCATTTCCAAAACGTTCATGCAGAAGAGTTCTTGCCTTGTGATACCCCCTGTCGGATGGCATATGTTGACAGCTCTTTACCAGCTCTTTAGGTTGCCCTCTAGTGTACTGCTCCAGGTAGTACAAGCAGTCCACACTATTAACAACCTTTCCTTCCACTCCATGTTCAAAGGCTCTAATGAATGTGTTGTATTCAAAAGGGTTTCCATCAAAGATTGGTATATCCCTGGGGGGTAATGATAAGGAAACTTGCTGTTGCACAAGTAATGCTGTAATGTCATTTTGCTTCTGCATGATCGTGAGGATATTGCCTTGGTCCTCACTGCTTTGACTGGGTTGCTGCGGTGAACACACAGTAGGAGGTAGGTGTTGAGATCGCTGTGGCATGCTTGCAGTGAAGGCACTTGGTTTTGTTTTGGTTCCGTGAGAACTGATTTCCTTGTGCCGAGTGGCTACAGTGCTGGGCTGTTTAGATAGCTTTTGGTGTGATTGAGTTGGTCCTGCAGGTTTGCTGCCTCCTGTTGGCGGAAATCTGTATTGCTGTGCTGAATCCACTGGCTGTGCATCAATTGTCATTGCAGGTTCATTCCCTCTTATTGGTGGATAGCTGACATGACAATCCGACATTGATGGAATGAATTGTACAGCAGAGGGGTTGAGAACAGCCTTTTCTTTTGATGCATAAGAGTTCATTCCATCTGTAACTCTGCTTTCAATGTCAGACCCTCTGTTCCTGAGAATATTTACCTTAGCTGTCTGGGCAGCAATTTGACTTTGTATTTGCAGCAATTGTCGTCTTTTCCTTATTTGTGCCTCCTGGGCTTCCATTTTTGCTTTTAATTGTACCTCCTGAGCTTCCATTTCATGGCTTTCTTTTAATGCCATTTCCAATACCACAAGTGCCGCCACCTCGGCCTGTGCCAATATGGATGCGGAAATGTTTAATGACATTGAGTGTCGGGTAGAACTACCACGTGACACCCTTGATTGACCCGTATTGGAAACACTGTCATCTGGCCCAATACTATTCACCTCATCGTTTTCATTTGACACAAAGTTGACGTTTGAACCATCATTATCAAGACCCTCGTTTGCATAGGACGCAGCATTGTTATTTGAACCGTTGTTATTCAGAACCTCATTTGTACTTGAAACAGCATTGTTCTTTGTGTCAACCACACCCTCAGTTGCATTGGGCACATCATTTAAGGGGAGACACTGCAGGTGAATAGGGTAAAAAAATTAACTAATAGATATCACAATGAAACTTCCCCAGTTGATTACTTATATTAAAACAAGACTTTTTTGTATTACAAGTTTTCTGAAATTGTATGTTTAAATATGCAAATGAGGCATGATCTACTTAAATATGCACTAATTTGCATATAATTCCAGGACAGAAATCAGAACATTGGATAAAGCCATTTTCAAAATTATAGTTTCATTTTGTTAACATATTAGAGCCAAAGGTTATTAGAGAGGGGATTTTGGATATCTCTTTTTATCACTCCATAAATCAGAAAATACTCCATTCAGTCCATTTTTATGGTAAAATTCCATATTTCGCCATGTTTTTAGGAATGAAATGTGATATAAATCAGGGTATGAATGCGATATCAACAAACCCTTCTGTAAATACCTTCAGAACATAGATATGAATATAACTGGAAGGTTTGGTGTATGTGTGTGCTACTGAAGTGGAGATTTCTGGCTCAGAGTATGAGGAAAAACTCTTAAAACTCATTTTTGGGAAAACGCCTTCAAAGTTCTGTATTGTAAAATGCCATACTTTTTTTTTTTAAACAGATATTTACAAACACAATACCTAATCAAACCATTAGTAATAGACAACCTAAACACATGCCTGATAACTGAATAATAATAATAATGATGTTATTGAACTGAACAGAACTACACACAGGCTACAAACAGTGTAATACAGTGTAGTACCCCCTAATAGGCAAAAAATATTTGAATAGATATCACTATGAAACTTTCCCAATTTGTTATGTACATATAAACTAAGAAAAAATATATTGCAAGTTTTCTGAAATGTATGTTTATATATGCAAATGAGGCACTTCCCCATTAAATATGTGCACATTTATGGATGCAATAAGGCAAAATGATGTAAAATAAACAACTAAATGTGTGTTATTGACGTTTTATTGTCACTAGTTTCATAGAAGACATGTTTAGGAAGCAAAATATAACAAAATCTCAAAATCAACAAAAAAAGTATATTTGACTATTCACCTGCAGTGTCTCGCCTTAATTCGTAATCATTGTCATCAACTTGTGTGGGCATGCACTGCTCCCTATTAGCACACACCCATTGCTCCATTTTGTCCATGATTTGATTAACATTGTGCAGGTGACCTTGAAACCATTCTGTTTGTTTACACATTTCGTCGTCGGGTAATAGAGGTTTTAGTGATTCATGTACCCGGGTAGTTTCACCAACCAACTTCCACAGTGTGTCGTGCTTAATTTGCATGACGGAAATATTTTCATTTGAGCACATCATTTGATCCAACTCTTTAGCTATTTTACACAATTGTTTCAGTCCAAAGTTCCTTTCTTTATGTAACAACATGATCTTCGTTTCCAAAGCTTTAAATGTGGGCTTAGAAAGCCTTTTGCCAAGTTCATTGTCTGTTTCATCTTGATTGACAGCTGCCTCCATTTCGACGTTAATTTCCTGATTCCCCACGCTACTCATGTTTACAATGTCAAGCAATAGGTGGAGATTTTATATAGAATTCATGGTAGGATTTGCCTTTATCCATCTGCGCGAGGCGACTCCTTCCACAACTTTATTCCATTCATTCATGAATCCGTCTCACCGTAATTTCTTTGATGTGCTGTTCCGTGTTGTTGATATCGTGGTTGAATCGGTAGAAAACGTCAATGAAAATGGCCGCTGTTCCTTGAGTCCTTCCGTATCTGTCCGTCTTTGAAAACAATCTTGTTTAGAAGCTTATCTTTTTACTTGTGTAAGGGCAACCTAACAAGAAAATGTTGCCAGTGAGGGAATACTGGGTGAAGCTCTTTCCTACGCGTGATGCTTGTTGATAATAAATGATGTCTTCTCCTTGGTCACTGTTGAGAGTGTTTTATTACTACTTGCTGTGTGGACAAATATAAGCATACAAAATAAACTCAAAAATTTACGCAAAGTAACTGAAAACAAACAAACGAGCACGGTAAAAAGATAGTGTGGCTTCCCTGTGAATATTACCCAAATTCCCTGCCGCTGCACACCTGTGAACCCATACATATAGATTGCACTTGAGCACACATGAGCCCCGCCTCCTGAGCCCACTGCCTGCTAATTGGTCAACACTTTCATGATGACACGGTGCCTTCATACAGTAATACCAAAACAGAAAATCATTAAATTGGCTACAACAGTCTCTTTTTGAGAGGATGTTGTAACACGATGCATGACATACAGTACATGTCTGAGCTCAACATGCCTGCAAACATGCTGACAGTAATAAAAAAGTTACCGTACAAGCTACGAGACAAATGGAGGACGGTGGCTTGTGATATTCAAGACAGGCGTCATAATAGAGCTACTTTTCCTGACATTGTGAATTTCATTGAGCGCCAGGTGAAAATTATAGCTGACCCTGTATTTGGTAATATACAGGATACTCCAACCACAGTGCGAAGCAAAGACAGCCAACAGTGTCAATACAACCAAGGAAGTCGTTTTGCAACTACAGGGAAATGACTATATGAAAAAGGAAGGAGGCTCACTGGATGAAAAGACCTGCCTGTGTTGCGAGGGTGAACATGTACTGGAGTTGTGCCCGCTACTGGGGAAGAGGGCACATGAGGACAAGATTGCCTTCCTGAGAGAGCACAGAATCTGTTTTGGCTGTTTGTGCAGAGGGCACATAAGTAAGGACTGCAGGAGGCGACTGTCATGTAAAATATATGGATACAGACATCCTAGCATGCTTCACATTTACCCGAAGGACAAGGAGGCAGAGAGAGAAAGAACAGTGGCAGCTGATACTGACACGGCAGTGGGCAATGCTCTGGTAGCGGTGCAAACTAGTGGTCTCACTGGGGCCGGTGAGCAGGACTGCAAACTCTCCATAGTGCCAGTCAAGGTCAAGTCTAAAAATGGCCATACCATTGCTTTTTTGGACCAAGGGAGCTCAGGATCATTCTGTACAGCAAGTCTGATGGATAGACTGGATATCTCAGGAAGAGCAACCGAGATTATTTTATGTACTATGGGCCAGGAAAAGGTTGTGGGATGTTGCATTGTGTCAGACTTGGAGGTAGCGGGCCTGGACAGTGGCCTCTACTATGACTTGCCAGACGTCTTCACACAGAAGAAAATCAGCAGGAGCAATATACCACCGCAGCAAGATTTGTACAGATGGCCATACTTGCGTGGGGTACATCTACCTGAAATTGACGGAGACATTGAGCATTTGATTGGCTTGAACGTACCTAGAGCTCTGGAGCCAGTAAAGGTAATTCCAAGTGAGGATGGAGGGCCGTATGCTGTTCAGACCAGGTTGGGCTGGACTGTTAATGGGCCATTGTCTGGAGGAGCAGACTGTGAACAACCTAGTGTCACTGCTAATCATATCTCAGTGGTGAAATTTGATGAACTGTGGGAGCAGCAGTTTCAAATTGACTTCCCTCAGTGCAGCCATGACGAACAGCTGGGTCCATCAAGAGAAGATCGCCAGTTCATGGAAATGGTTGAAAACACTGTTGAGCTTGTGGATGGTCACTACACCATTGGTTTACCTCTAAAGAACGGGGATGTGTGCATGCCTGACATCGTGAAGCCTAAGACGGAGAGACAAAAGACCTATGAACAGGGAATGGAAATGGCAAATAATGTGAAGAGCCTTATGGAGCCTTATGCCAATCACATTCTAAAGCAATGGAAAGAGATTAAAGCTAGTAAGGAAGAAAACAAGATGAAGGAGAAACAATTAGAAGAAATTAAGGAACAGTTTGAAACGGCGAAACAAGACCTAAGTAAAGGTCAAAGAACCCTGACCCTGGAACAAGCTGGAGTGGAACACATCAAAATGGAGATATATCTTCAAAGGGAGAATATGCTATCCGTCTTAGAGGACATGAAGAAAGAGAAAGCGTATCTGGAAGAATTGAAGGCAAATTTAAACAAAGAGAGTAAAGCTATGGTTGAGGAAAAGGAAAGACTGGATATGATCGAGTCAGAACTACAAAAGGAGTCGGACAACAACGATAATGTCCTCAGTGAGATAAGAAGAGAGAAGGAGGACCTGAGGGAATTGTCCGTCAGAGTTCAAAAGGAAAGGGAAGAACTCGAGAGTGTCGTCTCTTAGATGATGACATCAAAAGACGAGCAGGAGATCTGCAGAACAGCATCAGTATTGCAATGAGAGAAAAACAACACCTAAAGAGAATGAAATCTGACACAGTGACAATGACGGAAGACAATGGAAGCAAAAGCTCATGGGGAAGAAATAACTATTTGAAAAGATCAAGAAGGACTTGGAATGAGAAAAAGAAGAACTTGCTAGAATGAACAGGACGACAAATGAAGAGACACTCGAATTAGAGTTCATGAAGTCTAACACCCAGAAACAACTGAACAGGAAGAAAAAGATTTGGAACTTTTTGTAAGTTCTAGAACCTCTGGCCTAGGGACACTTGACATATTCAACGGCATTGACATTGAACTTTTTTCTCGTCTTCAAGAACAAAAAGACATTGGACTGTTCATCTTGATTGTTGTTTGCATGTGTTATACAGTACATTGGGTTTTTGTGCTGTAATTATTATGTTGTAATAATTAGGGGCCGCTATGTGGGAGCAGGGAGGTGTATGTCATTTTGTCACCAGTGGTGGTGGGTGTGTCTGTCTGGAGGTGTGGGTGCATCACCTAGGAAGAAGGGTAATTAATATCACCTGTGCCTGGGAACCACTCAGTGTTTGTTTGTTACAGAGAGAGGGTAAGGCAGGGTGCCTATATTTCTGTTGACCGCGCTACGACACTCATTTACCATCGAAATCCATATACCATCTGCAAGAGCATGTAACTGAAGGCTGAACTAAATACCCTTGAATTGCAGCTACGGACTCAGGCTCATTCATTGGACTCGCGTCGTGTTACAGTTAGGGTTAGGGTTAGGGTTGGGGTTAGGGTTAGGGTTAGGGTTAGGGTTAGGGTTAGGGGGTTAGGGTTAGGGTTACCCTAGGCTTACCCTAACCCTAACTCTAACCCTAACCTGTCCAGTTCTGCGACTAGGGTGAAAGGTGTGACACTTGTTGTTCACGCGCTTAATAGTGATTGTTTTTAAAATGGATTATTGTAATGTGAGTCCAAGATGTGATACTGAGCAACTTTTTTGGCATATACATAAAATCTAGCCAACGCTATCCACAAACACACGTAAAAAATTGTCTTTTTGACCAGAACTGCGACAAGGGTGACTCGAGGGTATACCGTCATGCTGTTCGGAGTCCACGGAGCCCCGGCCACCTTCCAGAGGTTGAGGGGCAAGGTCCTTCAGCCTCATCAGGCCTATGCGGCGGCCTAATTGGATGATGTGGTGATCCACACAAGCAGCTGGAAGGACCACCTGACCCAGTTGGATAGTGTACTGAGAGCCCTCTGGGAGGCGGCCCTGAAGGCCAATGCTGCTGGATACACAGTCGGTCCAGGGAATGTCAAACCTCAGGCAAGAAAGGTGGATGCCATCGCTACCTGGCCCCAACCCCAAACCAAAAGGCAAGTGAGAACCTTTTTGGGCTTGGTGGGTTATTACAGACAGGTCATTCCCAACGTTGCCACTGTTGCAGCCCCTCTTCATTAGCTGACCCCCGATAAATCTCTTAAACCAGGTAAAGTGGAGGCAGAGGCGGCCTTCATGTCACTTCGACAGGGGAACCAATTTTGATAACCCCAGATTTCTCCAAGCCTTTTCTCGTACAGACTGATGCCTCGAAGGTGAGTGTTGGAAGACACCCCTGGAAGACAGCGAGATAACCCCCCTGGGTTGTGAGTAAATGCTGGGTATCATCCTTTAAATGTTTGACTTGAAGACAGAAAACTATTACGTGTAAAGGCTGTGGATGATTGGGGAAGATTATCAAGAGGATTACTTTGCCACACAGTGTTGGAGGACCTGGAGACTTAGTTTGTTCTGTCTCAAGCAGGGGTCTCAAACTCAATTGACCTGGGGGCTGCTGGAGGTAGAGTCTGGGTGAGGCTGGGCCGCATCAAATATTCCACAAAAAAAGGGTTTCAAGTATTCCAAAAAAAAGTACAACTGATCCAATCTTCTCACAAACTCACTAAAACCTCACAACTGAGCATTCTCAGTGGTGTCAGTGGACTCATCCACAGCTATGGAAATGCACTGTGCATATTTTTTCACAAAGCTGTTTAATCAAATCATCAGCCAGTATTTCAGTTATTCTGGTTGCTGTGCTATCTGAGGAGGATTTGCTTTTGTTTGCCTTCAAACATGGTCTCCATCACTTCAGTCATACATTATTTTATTATGTATGCATCAGAGAATGGCTTCTTGTGTTTAGCCAACACCCATGCCACTGAGTGAGGACTTGGTTGCTTTTTCTCATTGTGACATAGCTTTAACAATAATTCTGCTTGCAGCTTGATATGATGATTTCATTCCATTTATTTTTGTGGTTCTTAGCACTGAATTTTTAGGAAAGGCTGCATCAAAATAACTGTTTTGTTTCGTAGTGGCGTTTCAAATTGCCACTCTTCACAAGAGCTACCGTTTCTTGGCATATTAGGCACATTGGTTTGGTGCTGGGAGGATGCACGCATATTTTTCAGTCCATTCAGCATGAGCATGCCATATTTTTCTACTAACTGCCTGCTGGCAAAACTAGGCTACTAGCTACATTTATCTCACGGAGATACTGTAAAACTGGGAACAAGGTTACTAGCTACAGTACCTGCAGCAGTGGCGGCTCGCCACTAGGGGCGCAAGGGCGCCGACCCACCTGCTGGCCAGCTGCTGTTAAATCAGAGAAGAAGACAATAAAACTTTTTCGTTTTTGTGTTTTATAGCCCTATAAATAATATAAACATGTTTAAAATGAATAATATTTACTCATTTTAAGTATGTTTGTATTTCCAATGCACAATATAACGTTATTATCTAAATAAAAAAAACATCGTTTTCATGAGCAGGAAGTGACGTTTTTTTTTATTTTTTCGTATTTCTCGCCCGGGCTCATGGGCGGAGTTTATGGGGGTGCAGGGGGTGCATTGCACCCCCTGGTGGCCGGGGGTGAAATAGCCTTTTTTTTTTTTTTTTTTTTTTTTTTAATCAAGATTATTTTTATTTTAATAAAATTATAATAATTGTGAGAAACAAATCTGAATTCTATTATGTTTTGTTTTACAATACATTCATTTTATAGTAGTAATCATGTCACATTATAAGGCGAACCTTCTGTAGTGTGGCAGTGAAAGGGTTAACGGCAACGCGCGGCCAGCAGCAGCAGCAGCAGCGCGATACAAAGCCACTTATTCTGAGATGATAATTAATGTATCTGGATAACCAATGCACGAATTTTGTCGAGGCAGGTAGCGTTATTTCGGGAAAATTGATATCTATAGCCTGGTATATTTTTCGTCCACGAAAAATGGAGGCTGTAATAATTATTATTGCTCGAGAGTCTCTATGAATAATAATAATTAGAGCCTAAGTCAGTTAAAAATTATCCCCCGTAGTGCTGTGTGTGTGAGTGTGTGTGTGTGCTGCTGTACTACCTAAATAAAATAAAAAATTAGGGGTTAGGGCATTGTAAAAACGCTAAAATAATAAAATAAAGGTCAAAAAAAACCGCTGCGCGTGCGCGCGGGTATAGTTCGCCAAGCAGTCGCACCCCCTGGCGTCAAGTTCAAACTCCGCCTATGCCCGGGCTAGAAGCGATAGCGCTCTGAGTGCGCGTCACAGTTTGATCGCTGTCTCCGTCACAGCCAATCAGTGCATACGGCGTTGTGCGTTGAAATATGACTATTATGTTGGAATCCGAGCGCGATTTGAAGCGGTCTAGGCAGCAGCGTGAACTTCCGTGAAGAATTTCCATAGCCGCATTTCGCGGAGACGCTCTCTGATTGGCCGACGCCAGTATTTTTTTCCATGGCAGAATTTCACAGAGACGATCTCTGATTGGCCGAATCCAATTTCTAATGTTCCAATTCTAGCTTCTAGCTTGGTTCCTAGGTTGGTCTAGGTTGTTTGTCTTAGAGCGTGCCGTGAGTCCCGTGACTGCAAGTTCTTTAGACTGTTAAGCTTAGGCACTCTTTCAAAGTTGGTTAAGGTTAGAGTTTGTCTTAGAGCATGGCGATAGAACGCCAGGTAGTTTGCAGTCTGTTCGAGCGGAAATGGACAAAGGAATGTACTTGTTGAGTGTTGTGCTAACGAGCTCAGCTAACACTTGGCTAACAAGCTATATGGCGGATTATACACGTTTATCAAGCTCTCCTGCCCTGGACGTTTCAACTAAACAGTGAGTCTCTCTCTCTCTCTCTCTCTCTCTCTCTCTCTCTCTCTCTCTCTCTCTCTCTCTCTCTCTCTCTCTCTCTCTCTCTCTCTCTCTGTGCTTAACGTTAACGTTTGTAAATAGTTTTTTTTAGGAGCAGTACTACTGCTGGCCATTCATGAAGCGAGACATTGCTGATTGTTTATTTATTTTATAACACAAGACTATGACTACCAACTGCCTAGCCAGCCGTGTATCAATCTTGGATGCAATAATAACGTTACTTACCACACTGACTATGTCGATGGCTCATTGATTTAACTACTGCAGCTCTCTCGGATTGAAAATACGTGGATTATGGCTTTTTTCAATATCGTCTATGTTTGAATGAATGAATGAATGAGAACTTTATTAACAGATTGCAGAATGGGTACAATACAGTACGGCTCAATACACACAATTGTTAAGGGGATGCAGACCAGAGAAAGACGTTTGTCTTGTTTACATCAGGGTCCCAGATTTTCGATTCATATCGATAGTTTAATAGCTAGCCTTGGCTCGTTTAACAATATGCAAAATATGTGTACAGCCCTGTACTCATACTGAAGTTATTCTTGGTATATAATAGGTCTGATTGTGTAACGAATCGATTCCACGTCGCGCTGTGTGTGAGAGAGAGAAGGAGAGAGGGATGAGAGATCTGCCTGTGTTTGGAGACGGGCGAGTTTTGTTTCTAACTTTTCTATTTATATTGTGTTTCAAGTTGTGAATTAGAGTCTAGACTATACTTTATTTGACTGGTTGTGTGTTGTTGTAGTAACAGCTGAGCGACTCGTTCATAAGAGCCGATTCATTGCCGTGAGCGTGAGTCGAATCGCTCACGTCTTGCCATGAGTCTTGCGTGGTACAGTACTGTACTGTACATGTTTGCAAAATATTTGGTATAGCGCCCCTAGTGGCGAAGTACCCACCGGCCGCCACTGACCTGCAGATTATTAGACTACCAGTAGATGCGCTGTCAACTCTCGCTCTGACTCTGACCCGCTAAAGAGACAACACTCATTCCGTGAAAACCGGCCCTACTCTGCTCTGATTCGCAGACTGTGGGTGGGGGGGGGGAAACGCTGATGGGACGCTGAATGTGATTGGACCAGAGTAGACAGACACAGACAGGCAGAGCACTGCTTGCAGAGGAGACAGCGGAGAATTTCGAGAATGCCTGCCATACGCACTGGATATATTTTCTTCCACTTGGTATCACTCCAAAATCACATTTCAACCAAGTCACTAACGTAACGTTGCTGTCATGAGCCTGCACTATGGTAGCCTACAAGTGATAAAATAAATAAAACATCCAACTCGCACAACGACTCACCAACAAATATAATTTTCTTTTTGAACTTGAAAACTAGACTGTTATGTTTTTGGTAGATTTTTATTGGTTTTTACTACCGGGCAGTCCGGTAGAGAGAGAGAATGAGGAAGAATGGGAGACAGAGCAGGGGAAGACATTCGGCAAAGAATGCCGGGTCCGGGAATCGAACCCGGGTCGGCCGTGCCGCGACGCAGCGCATTACGTGGTTAGTCACTTGGGCGCCCGTGAGTCTTATTTTTAATTGTTGGTTGAACTGTCAGGTGCCCCACAACATGCACACAAGTCTATCCGTCTGTCTCTCTGCATCTATGTATATGTGTGCATGTGTGAGTGCATACATGTGAAGGTGTACGTATATGTTTGTGTTTGTATTTGTGCTTGCGCATGCATTTGCACCTCTGGGTGTGTTTAACTGCAAGTGCTTGAGCCACTCAATAACGGCAGAGGGGCTGAGTGGTGAGTGTTGTTTGGCGTCAGAGACGGTAGGGTCTGGTCGGGGGCAGGCCCTATATGGTCTCCCTGGCTGCTGTGGCTGTTTACTGTGCAAATAAGAACCCTTCTCCTGGCGCCTCATGACATGTCACCTGGTTGTCATAGTAACAGTGTGGTCAGCCTTTTCCTGTAAAGGCTAGGAATAATAGATCCATATCCTGGATCACAGAGGCAGAGGCAATAAACACAGTTAATAACCTCGTCCAGTATGACCAGTATGTGTCTTTCCCAGTTTTGGCCTCAGGCAAACAATCAGCATTCCCAGCAGGTGTCAAAGCACTGGTCTTTTCTGTTGCTTATCTGGGTAAAGCTATAGTCTACGGTCATATCCAGCACAACAATTATGAACCAAAACTATGACTGAAGCTATTTTAGAAGCATACAAAAGTCTGTGTTTTGGATGTGTTCTTGTTATTGATTTAGGTGGGAACAGACATTCAACTCTACTGATATATACTTAGGACAATATTAAAGGGGAACTATTTTACTATTTCTTTCACTATTTGGGCACGTTTACACAATTCCTGTGAGTTTATGGAACACCTGTAATTATACATTTTTTTAATTCATTGTTTTGTATTTCTAATCAAGTCCTCAAAAACAGCATTTTTCTACCTCAAGATCTCGAGCCGTTTTGAGGCTGGGCTCCTAAACCACTGTGTGGCCTGGTGGCATCTGCCACATTATCATGCAGCGGAGTCTCTCTGACATCACAAATCAGCACATTTTCAGATGACTCAGTTCAGTGAGGGTGAATATTGTGAGAGGAGAATTGGAAGAATGTGCCAATATGAGAATTAGAGACATAGATCATATTAATATAAGTCCACATAGCTAGGAAACAATGCTAAACACTGAAAAAGGCCATTTATAAGATAGTTCCCCTTTAATATCTTTACGGTTAGAGGTTTCTTTATAGTTATCATCCAAGGTGTGAAGGAGAGTGAGAATATTCCTGGTCAAGTAATAAATCAGCCTGTTAATACGATGTTACAAAGTTGATGCTCTGCACCTGTGTCTGAATTTGTCTACCACAGTGTTTCTCAAAGTGTGGGGCGCGCAGAGGCATAACAGGGGGGGGGGGGGGGGGGGGGCTGCGCGCGCAAGCGACAGGGAGAACCAACACGCTGAACTTTTGTTTTGACGTTGGTGTGTTTCTCACGGCTAGAGCTGCAACGATGGCAACCAATGTAATAAAAAAAGTCAACCAACGAACAAGATTCTTGTACCGAATCTCCTCTCTGGTAAACAAGAATACAGTGGCGTCCTTTCACTAAAAGGCAAGGTATGGCGAGGAGGGGGGGGGAACACCCCCCTTGGTGGATTTTTTTTGTCAAATCAGTTGTGCAATAGTCACTTTTTGTCAGTTGTTTCTATACAATTCAGTTATATGACATTTAGGTATGACACAGGACTACACAAGCATTTTTAGTATAGAAATGTGTCAACAGACTAAAGCAGGGAACCACAATGTTTTGCATACGAATTATGCAGAATGTAATATCATAACTGTCTATTACTTTTCTTGCAATTGAGCCAATTTTCCTTAGGTATGGTTTTGAGGTGTGTTCAACAGATTGTAGTATCAAAAACACATTCACAAAAAGTATGGGTTACTGAATGCTGAACTGCACACATTATAATCACTAAGCCAG
Source organism: Notolepis coatsorum (assembly GCF_963971535.1). Classification (NCBI taxonomy): domain Eukaryota; kingdom Metazoa; phylum Chordata; class Actinopteri; order Aulopiformes; family Paralepididae; genus Notolepis; species Notolepis coatsorum. Next base: position 64,922,873 of record NC_140178.1, on the reverse strand, counting down.
ACCTTACCTGTGTCCCTGTATCACTTGTCTCTGCTGCCCTTTGATTAAAAGACGTCCCTATGTCCATTTTCCTTTTTTTTTGGCATATTTCAGTTAGTCAAAGCAAAAGTCACCTAGTAAAAGTGAGATAATTGACAATATCAAAACATGCTAGGGCTGTACCAAATAGTTCGAAGCTTCGTTCATAATGTTGACATTCGAATTCTAAATCAACATAAAAAATTGTAAAAAAAGAAAAAAAAAAAGAAAGAAAAAAAATTACATTTTTATTTGCCAAGGTATGGCGAGTGCCATACCTTGCCATACCAAATGGACGCCCCTGCAAGAATACCCTGAAGACTCTAACAGGTGCACTCATTCAAGGGTACTACGACTATGCTTGCACCTCATGGTACCAAAGCACCTCAAAGGCACTAAAAACAAGATTACAAACATCACAAAACAAACTGGTCAGACTACTGCTTGACCTTACTCCTAAAACCCACCTCACCCCTGCCCACTTTGCCAACCTAGGATGGCTTAGAGTAGACGACAGAGTACAGCAACTTGCAATGGGCCTGGTCTACAAGATACACTACACCACTAAGGTACATGTGGCAATTATGCCACAACAATGTGGAACGCCCTACCCACAGCCGTAAAATAATGTAAATCCCGTAGGCGGTCGGATGGCGTAGCGGAGATTGCGCTCGTCACCAATGCAAGAGACTGCGGTCTCAACTCCCGGAGTCAGCATTGCCTTGGGCCGATCGTCATACTAACACATTTGGCTGAGTTAGCGGGAGGGAAGTCGAGGGTGGTAATCTGGCGTTGTGGACAGCGACGCCTACAGGTCAGGTCTGGCCGCCTGCTCAGCGAATGGCAGGAAATGGTGAAGGCAAAGTGACCTCCCACGCGTTATGCTTCACCAATGAGAGTCCTCGCTGCCAGGTGAGAAGAGAGCCACATGTGTCGGAGGAAGCATGTGGTAGGCTTCAGGGTTCCCTTGTACCGACCAGTAAGAGGAACATGCGCACAACAACCAGGTAGGGGAGGGGGGGAATTGGCATAACGACTAAATTGGGATGGGGAGAAAAATAGAAAAATCAGGTGGAGAAAAAGAGGATAAAAAAAAGAATGTAAATCCCTACCCACCTTCAAAACCGCTCTAAAAAAGCACCTACGGGAGGCCGTAATTCGAAACTGGCCCCGGTAAATGGCCAACCCCCCCCCCCCCCCCCCCCCCCCCCAATGTACAGTTACCTCCCCCTCCCTCAAATGTATATATTCTCTTTTAGAAACTCTGTCTGTAAATAAACAGTACTGTATATTTGTATATCTTGTATGTTATAAATGTCTGGATGTAACATTATGTCGTGTATGTCATAAATGTTATGAATTGAAAATGGGGACCCTGATGTAAAACAAGACAAAAGTCTTTCTCTGGTCTGCATCCCCTTAACAATTGTGTGTATTGAGCTGTACTGTATTGTACCCATTCTGCAATCTGTTAATAAAATGTTCAATCAATCAATCAACGATGTCCTGACGTCATCAATGACATCGACCATGACATTTTGTCTATTTGAATATTCATGACCAACGCATCGTATCATTACTGATGATGCCAACTGATGTGCCAACGTTCAAAGTCATAAAATGCGCAACTAGTGCATAATTGTGAGGATTCTGGAGGATACTGTGAGGGTACTGTGAGGATTGGCCCGTTGCCGAACGCACACTTCTAGGTCAAGTATCAATTACCATCACGCACCTGATGTGTGTTCTAATCAGTGCTCCAGAGGCTTCATATACTGGGACCTCCTTTCAATCGTTGTCGGGTCGTTTTAAGTACTACTGATTTGAATACTACTGCTTCTGCCTGCTTTCCCCCCGTTGTTGTGCCTCGTCTACTTTCCCTCCAGGACATCTTTGGATTGCCGCTGGTGAATACCTTGTTCCTCCGTTTGGAGCTGCGCCTCGTTGCCCGCTTTACGCGTTTGCGCTTTGGTGAGTTGAAACCAAACCCTTTTTGGATTATCTGTTTTGTGTGTTTGAAGAACACTGAAGAGTATCATTTTTTGTTTACACTGGACTCAGCTAAATTGTGTGTTTAGAAGAGACACTGAAGAGTATCGTTTTTGTTTGCACTGGACTCAGCTATATTGTGTGTTGTGGAGAACACTGAAGATTATCGTTTTTGTTTGTTCTGGACTCAGCTAAGGGAGGAGGGAACTGCACTGCCTCTGTGTACTGTTGGACTGTTATTGATCTCTCTCTCTCTCCGTTTCCACCTCGAGTTGAAGCTGGGAGTATCTGCAGAGCCGCTACGGCGTCAACGCCGATTCCCCACCTCTAACACCAAGAGGATCTGCAGAGCCGCAGATAACTCTGCCGAAGGCAGTCTCCTTTTTTGTTGTTTCGAAATTGTTACTTGACTCCTTTTTGACTCTGTAAATAAATACGCGTTAGTATTTGGCTAACTCTGTCGGTTTCAAACCCTAACATTACGACCTCACCATGACGACCTCAGCCGACACAGACAGGGTCAGGGCAGCGTTGGCGGTCCAGACCGAGTTGGTCAACGACCACACCCAACAGTTGGGTGCGGCTGCGGCTGCTTTACAGGACCTCCGGGCCGAGGTCCAGCTTATTCTGGATGCCATTGACACTCTGGCCACCCAGCAGACTACCCAGGGGTATCAGCAGGCTGTTGTTCTGCACCAGCTACAGGCTCTCAGTACAGCATTAAACACTCTGCTTTTAACCCCACCTGTCCCAGGAGTCTCAGCCAGATCACCACCCGAGGCAGACCTCGCACCTCGGGAGCCCCGTCTCTCCGAACCACGTCTGTTCGAGGGTAACTTCGAGGATTGTGCCACATTCATCATGCAGTGTGAGTTGGTCTTCCTTCATCAACCCAGCCGTTTTTCGTCAGAGGGAGCCCGAGTAGCCTACATGACTAACCTGCTCACGGGCCGAGCAGCACAGTGGGTCACTGCTTCCTGGGCTATGAGGGCCGATTTTTGTTTCTCCTACCCAGACTTCATGGCAGAGCTCCGAAGGGTTTTCCACCACCCAGCTCGTGGCCAGGACCCAGGAGCTCGGTTGGGCACCTTCCGGCAGGGCAGTGGCAGTGTCAGAGACTACGCGCTGGAGTTCAGACTGGCCGCAACGGAGAGCGGTTGGAACGATCAAGCGCTTCGTCTCACCTTCCTGAGGGGGCTCAACGACGCAGTAAGGGACCAGCTCGCGACCCAAGAGGAGCCCGATTCTCTCGAGGGCCTGATCAGCCTCGCTATCCGCATCGACGGATGCCTCCGGGAGAGAAGGCGTGAGCGAGCACGACTAGGACCCCCAGACGTTCCCCAGACCCCCCGTCCTCGGGACCGTTCTGCTGACCGTCCTGCCCCCTCCGTGACTGGTGGGTTTTTTCCCTCCCGGGACGCACCCGCCTTAGCCCGGCCGAACGGGAGTCCAGGCTCAGGTCCGGCCTTTGCCTCTACTGAGGCCGGGATGGACACCGTGTCTCCAATTGCCCTACCCGGCCAAGAAGACCAGGCTCGCCGGGACCCCGGGATATCCTGGTGAGCCGTTTTTCCTGTTTTTCCAGTCTCCTTTTTTGTTGTTTCGAAATTGTTACTTGACTCCTTTTTGACTCTGTAAATAAATACGCCCTAGTATTTGGCTAACTCTGAACTACCTGTCTGTGCCGTGCGTTTGAGGTCGGTTTCAAACCCTAACAATAATGAATGAATCACATTCTAAATAACTTATTTAAACCAGTGTTTGTGATTCTGCCTAAAGCCAGGACTCAACAGTGCGCGTTTCACTCGCATTTGATAACTTTCGTTATTGATGTCAACTCCAGCTGCAACAGTGAGGAATGCAAGGGGCTGAGCCCAATAACTTTCCCTCTCTCTCTCTCTCTCTCTCTCTCTCTCTCTCTCTCTCTCTCTCTCTCTCTCTCTCTCTCTCTCTCTCTCTGTCTCTCTGTCTCTCTGTCTCTCTGTCTCTCTGTCTCTCTGTCTCTCTCTCTCTCTCTCTCTGTACGTACGTTCAATGATTTGAAGTAGCCAAACGTTACACTATAAAAACTAACAGGATAGTTATTATTTCACTTCTCCCTCTCTCTTGTGTGTGTGTTTGTGTGTGTGTGTGAGTGAGTGTACATTTACTACATTATAGGCTACTCTTTTCAACATGGATTGGGTCACTCCTGGCTATTGGTGACTTCTCCGTCCTCAGAATATAACTCGTTAGCCTTCTGAACAAAATAGAACTACAATTCCCATGAACCAACATTCAGGAAGTAGAATCACTCATTTGGCGGAAGTTTTATGGTGTTAGTCTGTATGTCCTTTATGAGGAAAGTAAACCATGTTAAAGAAAAAAAGTTAAACGTGTTTCATATACTAAAGTATTGTTTGTCTGGAGAGCTAGCTAGCTAGGTTTTCTGTTTCACAGAGCAACGGCTAATTTGGTTGAAAATGTTCCACCCTGTTAGGTTCCCCCCTGCTAGGTATATAAACGTAACAGGGTGGAAAATATATTACAAAATGTAAGGAAATACATATAAATGCTGATACATATCCAATTGTCAGGTAAACTGTATTTTACCAATATGTATACAATGTAACACGTTATTATAATTTCTCAAAATAAATTGGTTATAAAGCATTATTTGGCTTTATACCTCTGTCCTGCCACATCGCACCCGTGATCATGTATCAATTGATCACCCTCTTGTGTAAATATACATTACACAGTAATTGATCATTATTATAAAGTGTTGTCTATATACCTTTTCATTCGAATTCCATTGCTATAGGGAACAGCTTTGTCCTATGTTTACTTCCTGTCAGATACTGTATTATCAAACATTGCAACAGGAAACACAAATGGGGCCATTTAGAATGTGTATATTGTCATGTTGAAAAGGTCTATAAGATTTGCTTTATAATAATTCTCTGTCTCTGTCTCTCTCTGTCTGTCTGTCTCACATTCTTCAATTTTGTTGCAGGTAAGTATGACAATATTCCACCGTCCTGCGAGCCCCAGACCATCGCCCCGCGAGCCCCAGACCACCGTCCCGCGAGACTTGTTTCCTGTGCGCCAAAAATGTTACCTGGTCTTGTCCGATGGGGCTCGCGGGGCGGTGGTCTGGGGCTCGCGGGACGGTGGCCTGGGGCTCGCGGGGCGGTGGTCTGGGGCTCGCAGGGCGGTGGTCTGGGGCTCGCGGGCGGTGGTCTGGGGCTCGCGGGCGGTGGTCTGGGGCTCACAGGGCGGTGGTCTGGGGCTCGCAGGACGGTGGTCTGGGGCTCCCGGGACGGTGGTCTGGGGCAACGGGACGGTGGTCTGGGGCTCGCGGGGCGGTGGTCTGGGGCTCGCAGGACGGTTCACACACCGCTATCAGTGTTCTTCTTCCCCGCCAATGAAGTATTCACCCAAAGACCCAATACCGTGGCAACAACTACCGCACTACCGGTAGAATAAGTGCAGAGAACCGTGGGAACGAAAGGTTATCCTATAACCTAGCTATATGAATACTGGCTGAGCATCTCGCACTTCGCCATAATGAGATAAATCTTATCTCCTAGCACCTACTGTGCTCATGAACAAACAATTGCACCCATGCACCTGACCAGGCCACGCCCCAGCGTCCTCCTATAAGACGCCGGACATGGTCACACTCTACCTTCCTCGGAAAAAAAAGTTTCCAACATTGAAAACCCAACCAAGGGACCTCAGGGCGCTCAGCCAGTATTCATATAACTAGGTTATAGGATAACCTTTTGTTATATTATCATACTGGCCAATCGCGTCTCGCTCTTCGCCATAATGAGATATGGGGCAGAGCAGACGCGTGGCCCGACAAGTGTACCCCCTGAGGGCCCACAAGCCCTACTACCAGGGGGGAGGGGAGTCCCGTCCACCCGCCCGTCCTAGCGAAGGGGGGGAGGCAGTCAACTCCACCAATGTGCGAAAAAAAGGGAACCAGAAACCCCTAAAAGCGCACAGTACAGGCAGGACCACGTGTGACACATCACCCCGTGGCACACACCCACACACCCCTGCTAACCCACCGACAGGCGGGACGCAGGGGAGGTCCCAGACCTCAGAACCGCCTGCGAGACAGAACCCCCAGTCATGTCCATGAGGTAAAACTTAACGAAGGGACCCGGGGAGGACCAGGAGGCTGCAGCACAGGCCCTGACACCTCCAGGGGGGACCTGTCCAGCCAACGTGTAGCAAAGGGCAATGCCCTCGCACAACCAATGTGACAGGCTGTTACGGACGGTGTCCTTATGTATGTATATAGAGGGAGTAATGTATGTTATCTGTTGTATATATAGGCATGTTTTGTTTGTTGTTGTCTTGTCTCCCTCTTGTGTCTACATATCCCACTCTCAGGTGTCTCCCAGTCCCAGTTGCAGCAGCAGCTGGTCAATCAGCAACTCACCCCAGTGCAGCGGCAGGTGAAACTGATTCTGCAATCAACATCCACTCTCCCTTCATATACCCTTTTTGTTTCAGTGTTAGTTAGCTCCCTGGTTCGTTTGGTCTGTGTATGGTGGTAACTATACTTGGTCTGTGTGTGGTGGTAATTATACTTGGTCTGTGTCTGTGTGGGAGCTCATTTTGGTATGTCTTCAGTATAGAGCTGGTGAAGGCTCTGGCACTTTGTGCTGTCAGTTAGTTTAGGTCTTTAGTATAGTTTTGTGCTGTTTGTGTTCTGTAGAGCTGTGGCCTGTTTGGCATTAGTTTAGTATTTGTACATTTCTGTTTTGTTTCTAACGTGTGTATTTATTCCTCATCACCCAGCCTATGGTGATTGCTTTGCTTTGAATTAATATTTTGTTTTGCACACAGGGACATTGAGGGCAGGAAGATACCCTGGGTCTACATTTTGCATCACGTAGGTGACCTACTGTTAAAGACACCAGCTTTAGAGTGAGCACCACCACCTGTACTTTGGGGCGTCCGCACCTGTAAAGGGGGGGGGTGGGTTTTTGTTTCTTTTTTATATTTGATTTGGTGCTCACTGGTAGGTCCTCCGTGCTCTCTGTGTTGCTGATCTTGACCTTTGTGAAATAAACATTATTATTTTGCAAATAGTTTCTTGTGTTTTGTGTCACTGCACCCTCACCTACCCTGTCTGTGGCCTTGTGTTGCGTCTCCCCACTGGGGTACGTAACACAGGCGCTGCTTGGACAGTGCCTTACCAGCGCAAGGGCCACCGTAACAAAGAAAAAGTTGATCGGCAGCCCTGAGATCCCCAGTCCGACTGAGGTAAAACCCCAAAGCACGGACAAGACACAACAGATGAAGGCTCGCCTCTAACCCACTAGCGTGAGGAGGCGGATGAAACGCCTGAATCACAATATTCCTGGAGCGAAAAGAGCTCCGGATATTCTTTGGCACGAAGACTGGATTAGGCCTCAGAGTCGCACCGATATTGGCCCGAATAGACAGGCACTCAGGCCGCACCGAGAGAGCACACAGCTCACCCACGCGTTTAGCGGAGGTGATGGCCAAAAAGAATGCGGTCTCCAAGACAGTAGATCCAATGGTGCCTGCTCAAGAGGCTCAAAACGGGGGCCTCCGACAACCGGCCCAGGACCAGTTGGAGGTCCCACTCGGAGACAGAGAACGTTCCACAGGCTTGAGATGTTGAGCGCCAAGCAGGAACGTCCCACGAGAGGGTGGCTGAACAACGTTCCGCCCCCACACTCGACCATACGCCACTCCCCAGCGTAAGCCGCGGTAGAGGACGGAGCGTGCGCGTACCGGATAGCGTTAACCACAGAATAGTCAAGACGCATCCCCACCAGATTCACACTGTCAGCAGCCAAGCGTAGAGGCTGCCCCAGAACAGGAAGGCAGAACAGAGTTCCACGTGCCTGAGAGAGGGCCCGCGGTGACCACGGAACAGGCCACGGCGGGGCCACCAAGAGCTGAATCAGGGCCGGAGACCACACAGCTGAGCCCCGGCCCGGCACGACCAGGACCAAGTCCCGCGCTCCCGACTTACCCGCCCCAACAGCTGAGCTATCAGGTGTAAGGGGGGGGGAAAGCGTACAGAATCCCGGACGGCCACGGAATCGGTCCCAGACCTGCCTGACTATGTCTGGACGTAATCCCCACTCGTCAGGGTGAGGACCGCCCCGCGACATCACACCTGCACCCACATTCACCCTGCCGGGGATGTGGAGAGCCCTCAGGCAGAGCAGATGGAGAACGCCCATAGCCAGAGCCCGACCACCGCCCGGTGCAGACGGGGGGAGCGCACTCTGACAATATACAACGCTGATGTCGTGTTGTCCGTCCTGACCAAAACATGCTTGCCCACCATAAGGTGGTCGAGCCGTTTGAGGACCAGAAGGACTGCCTTCAATCCCAACACATTGAATGTAGTGCAGACCGGGCAGCATGGCAGCTGCCCCCTACTGCATTGGTCCGACACGTCCCCCCCCCATCCCATGAGGGAGGCGTCGGTGAAGACCGTGACGTGTGACAGCCTGCTGCCCAAGGGGACCCTGCAGGTAAGGGCACCAGACCCTCCCCAGAAGACGAGGTCCCCCAGTACTGACATGGGAACCTTCAGCCCCTTCCATATGTCTCACACCGGGTCCATTTCCATACTGGAAAAAACCACCTCTGCATCTTCCTCATGAAGAGGAGGCCAAGAGGGACCCCAGCAGCAGGCGCATCACATAGAGCGCCGTAACCGTCCTAGGACGGAACCTCCCGAGCGCGCCGAGAACGCAACCACTCGTCGCCGCTCCGAGAGGGATGCCCTTATATAGACCTTGAGCTTAGAAAAAGCCCAAGTACTCGTTGACTGGGAAGAGGAGAACTCTACTTCCAGTCTACAGCAAAACCCAGGCTGGTGAGACACCACCTGCCTGGTATGAGACCTGGCGATCTACCCTGACTGGCCACGGACCAGAATGTCGTCCAGGGCAGAATACAATTCGTAACCCCCGACGACGCAGAGGCCCCAGCGCGGTCTACACGCACTTGGTGAAGATGTGGGGAGCCAGAGAGTAGCCGAACCGCAGCCTCTGGTACTCGTACGCTAAGCCCTGCAAAGGAAGCGTAGGTAAGCCCTAGGATGGAAGATCGGGATGCGAACGCATCCTACAGGTCTATGGAGGAGAACCAGGCCCCCACCTGACAGCGTCTAACAGGTGGGAGACGGTCAACATTCACGCCATGCATCGTGTCCTCCTTAGGGACCACGACGATGGCAAGCTTCGCCCACAGAGATTGGATCTCGTCGGTCAGAGCTGTCACTGCTGTTGACCCCGACAATAGGGTCTGTACTAAACCTGAAAACGGGTGGGGTTGTGTAAACACAAATCCCCGCCTCAGCGTTTTCTCCATCCACCTCAACATATGGCACTGCTGTAGCCATATGTGATGATAATCCCAAGCGCACCCGCCGCCACTTGGCGCTGGTCAGCCAGAAACCGTAGATAGGCGGCCCGGTCCCACCCGCTGTGCGTTGCCAACCCTGGACTCGCCAACTGACATCACACTGGGTGACAAAAGCTCCCCCACTGAACACCTCCCCGGCATGGATTGCTGAGGAACTGTTCTACAGCTGGACATGCAAGATGTGAGGTCCACACACTGCCCGATAGGGTGGGTTCCTACACATCGTAGCCCTGCAGTGATATTACTACCACCCAAATCACGCGCGCCTGCCAGACCACCGCCAGTCTTCCGGCTGTGGGAGGCACTAACGTGATACCCGGCCTGGCGAGGGTGGGGCTGGGGGAACTCGCGCTGCGACCCCAAGGGCCTCGAGCTCCCCCACTGACAACCTTTGTTGTTGACAGACACAACACCAGGCTCACCAAACACAGACGCAGAACGTGTGGCGTGGGAGCCACTTGACAGCACAACATTCTCATGGACAGACCCAGGCCTAGCCAGCAACTGTCCCCATGAGAAGCGAAACATGGGGACGCTTGCACTTCATTGAAGGCCTGCGGCCCGCAGCCAAAGGAAACAAATCAGAGCCCTTATCCCGCTGATGTTGGGGGGGGGAGTGGCCGCGTTTCGTGGCCGCGCCCTCACCTCTGGCTGCGCAGTGTGAGGCGGTGTGGGGCCTAGGTCAAATACCGCCCACGCTCCTGCGGAAAGACCAAAGTCCCTCTGCGGAGAGGGGAGCCCTGAGGAGGGAAAAAACTTCTCTCCCCCTCAAGGGGAGACTGATCCAACCAAGATGTCTGTAAACAAGCGTTGACAGCATCCTAGCGCTTGCGGCTAGGTCAAACCTAATAACCTCAAAACCTTGCACGATGTTTCGACGTCGGCTGGCCCTAAGGCCCCACCACCCCCGACACCATTTTTGACAGTTTTTCGAACAATGTTGCTAGTCGCTGCTAATTCTATACCGTGGCGGTATAGGCTTAACAGCCCACCAGCCACCTGCCGGGCCGACTCGCCTCATGGCGTCGGCCGGGTGGGACCCCGTTCCACCATGTCAGAGGCAAAGACTGATGCCACCTGCTTCACAAGCACGGAGGACCAGTGGTGGCTGCAACAAAAGACTACTACTAGTGAAGCACTGCCTCACTAGTAGGAATGCAGCAACCTCCACTGTGGTGTGCACCCATGAAGGGGTAAATGAACGAAAACTCCACTAACACACTGCAGAATGGGCTAGCCCATACACACAAATGTTAACACTTTGAGTGCCAGCGACGTGTATTCTCGTCTTATCATGCCCCCCGTTGAGTGCCGACAACACGAATTGTCGTTTGATTTTTTTATTAGCGATCTGAATTCATATTTCATCAACCAAGTCTCCCGTTGGTACAGCAGACCTAGGAGCTCAAATGGGAAAATACCGCCCCCTATCGTCTATCCCTGTGTAACTGCAGGCCATTCGATTATACTGGTGGATCCCTGTGGGGGGAGCCAACTGGCTCCATTATGCTGGCAAGGGATCTGATGATGAGGGAAGTGATCGCGAGTTGGAAAGCAGCGTGGAATATATATTTACAGCAGCCAATAATCAATCAATAAACGCGATCGATATTTGGAATGGCGATCAGGAATTGGAATAATCTTTTTGGAGAACATCTGATCTAATGTAAGGAGTCTATGTTACCAGTTTTAGGATAATCAGAGCTGTATTCACTGAGACAGCGTGTCCCGTATGTGTATATGTGTGTTTGTGTGTGTGTGATGTTGAAGAAATGAGAGAATAGATTTTTCAGCCCGCTTCTATAGCGTGCATAAGTACACATATACTATCGATAATCTAGCGTTTATTTGAAAACGATTCATAAATAGGCCGACAAATGACAACGTGTCTAGTGTATTCGAGAATATTCCAATAAATGCCGTTTATGGGGGAATCTTTCTATTTTCCGGAAATCTTCGAGAGAACGATAGCTTTTCGAAATGCTATAAAAAGGATATGAACCGATTAAAAAACAATCCGTTTCGACAATGTTGACTGCAAACAAGTCATTGATAAGCGACGGGCAGATTAGACACATAGCCATAATTTAAAACATAGATTATGCGTTTTTAACGCTAACATTGAAGTGGGTGGCGGCATTCAAGGGGGTAAAAAGGAAAACATGGCCGGCATCGAAAGTGTTAAGGGGATGCAGACCAGAGAAAAACCAGTCCTGCACACAATTCATAGATTCACAAAAAGCACACCAGCCCTAGGCCTCAGCCCATCCACCCATGAAATGGTAAACAAGCCCCCGTCAAAACTCCCAACAGTAGACACCGATTGACCGTCAGCATGAATGGTTAAGAGGAGGGAAGACCTTTTAGAAAAGACAGCCCTCGGCGGGGAACAAGAACGGAGACCCAGCATTGTAGCATTAGCATTAGCCGCGCGCACTAGGATAGCTGGGAAAACACCCAAAAGAGTCATGACGACCATGTTTTCCCAAATATCCTGCCCCTCGCGCCAATACACAACTCGGCTGTCTCACGGGACAATGAGCAGTATCACAAATGCTAGCATTAATGCCTGGCAGCGCAGGCCCTACCTGTGCGCGACCTAGCCCGACAGCTAGCCGCCGCGCGACGTCCCTCGGTCCGCTGTCACGAGACGAGGAAACCCCTTGGACAGGCCCGATGACGTGAATACTTTCCCTAAGGTGGTTGTCCTTCCGCGTTTGGTTTGCGCCGCCTGATTGGCCGCTTCTCGCAGCGCCCAATCGCATTACTCCTAACGCTCGCTCCTAACTTTCAGTTCCACAGCCCAAGTCCGTATTGTTTTCATCTCATTATATTAACGTAACTAGCTATTCATATCAATCGACATCACATCAATATAAATAACGTATTGTTTTCATCTCTCTATATTAACACATCCTGCGCCAATACCGTTGTACGACGTGTTTCAAGTGCATGCGAATTCTGCCAATCCACGGCGTACGACGTTATTGAGATCATATTTAATATTTTTGCCATGTTATTCATATTTCCCTCACGGAGCCTCATCTGATGCAGTGGGACTCGGCACAACTCTGCAACGCTTCAATACTGCCCCCTGGTAGATGATCGGCGAGTTGCCAAACCGGAAATGGCCGGTTGGATCTCGGTGCGTCTCCAAAATGCATCCGGCCACTCGCATATCGTTGCGGGACTCTAGCCACACACCGTGGATATGGATCGCTGCCATAACTCAATAATCGATATGATTTGGGCGTGTATTATTATTAGAGCTGGGCCGTTAACGGCGTTAACGTGCTGCGTTAACGCGAGACTAGTATCGCGCCATAATATAATTATAATTTTTTGTTTAACCTTTATTTACCCAGGGTGGGTTCGCTGAGCACAGATGCTCTTTTTCAGGAACGCCCTGCTTCACATTCACACAGTTCCATTCACACCTGGGAGCTGCCCAGTACAACCACAGTTGACACCATTGGCCACTGAGCAACTCCACTGGAGCAGTTGGGGGTTAAGTGCCTTGCTCAAGGGCACTTCAGCGGCATCCTTCCGGTCACAAACCCGCTTCTCTAACCTTTAGGCCACCGCTGCCCCACGGACTGAACTGAATTGAGTGACCTGACTGGTTTATGGGAGTTTAACACACATGCTGGACTGAAAATGAATTGTTTGCTTTATGAAATGTTTGCTTATGATTTGAATTTAATCCAATACATGGACATTTTGATTTTGAATTGAGCATGACTCTTGAGTGGTTTTTTAATTTATGAAAAGGTAATTGATTGTTACATTTTAGCAAACTAACCTATGATTTAGCTTGCTCAGTAGTCTAGGCCTACTATTAATTAAATTATTTGTCTACCTTTATGTGGTACAGTCTTATGCCGGAGCTATAGGCATAATTAACCAATTAAAAAGGTAATTTGATTTGCATTGGCAGGGTTTGGCCCTGTCTGGCACCCAATGGGAAAAATATTATAGGCACTATAACTAGACACCGCTACATAAAACAAGCTGGTCTGCCTGAGTGACTGGTGGAAGAAGGAGAAATAGAGATTGGACTGATTGAGTCAAGCCATGTCACATAGTTCAAGTTTGAAATGCTTCTTTCTGTTTTGCTCCTGAGAGTGTGCTAGATACTGTACTGGTAATATTATTTATTTGTGTTAACTTCTGAATAAAACAACTTATTAAACACAAGTACATCTTATTGAACATTATTTTGATATTTCATTACCAATTATCATAGCAAAACAGCTTTTTCAAACAGTCTGTAATGCATTTTGGAAACGGGAGATGGGCTCATGGTGTAATGGGCCACCTGGCCTGAGAAACAAGTTGGAAAGAAAAAGTAAGGACTTACTTCTGGTCATTATTTGGGTAGAACACACATATTTTGAATGCCTTCGGCAGACTTATTTTTTTTTAGGCATTTTAATCTAGATTAATCTCCAGTCTCATCGCCCAACGGTAAGAGGACGTTTATTATTATCCATGCAAACTGCTCTGATCTCCGCCATCACCCCAGTCATCACACACATAATAAACCTCTCCATAAAACAGGGACACGTCCCTAAGGATTTCAAAATTGCGAGAGTAACACCCCTGCACAAAAAAGGCAGTAAATTAGACCCAGGCAACTACCGCCCTGTTTCTATCCTTACCTCCATCTCGAAAGTCATGGAAAAAATGTTATACGAACAGGTTGAAAAATACCTTGCAGAAAAAAATCGAATCTACGAATTCCAATCTGGCTTCAGAACATCCCACTCCACTGACACATGCCTTCTTTATTTAAACGACCACATCAAACAAGAGGTGGACGCGGGCAAATACTGCGGCATGATCATGCTGGACCTACAAAAGGCCTTCGACACTGTCAATCACACCATTCTGATTGACAAGCTAAAAGCAATTGGTTTTGATAGTCTATCAGTGAGCTGGATGCAATCCTACCTGGAGGGGAGAGAGCAGATGGTGGAGGTAAACGGTACCCTATCCCCCCCCCTCACAGTAAGCTGTGGTGTTCCACAAGGAAGCATACTAGGTCCGCTACTGTTCCTAATTTATGCAAATGACATGTCGTCAGCTTGTGACTGCAACTTGTTCCTGTTTGCGGACGACTCAGCCCTGCTGGTCTCTGACAAGAACAAGTTACAGGTTGAAAAAACCCTCAGCTCAGAACTAGGCAAAATCTGCATATGGCTCGCTGATAACAAACTATCATTACACATGGGCAAAACAGAGTCCATTCTCTTCGTTTCAAATAACAAACTCAGCAAGACCGACGGCTTCTCAGTTACAGAGTTGTCTGCGGCTCTGCAGATCGTCCCGGTATTAAGATGGTGAAGCGGCGTAGCGCCACTGCCTCTGCGGCTCTGCAGCTACTCCAGGATCCAACTCGGGGAGGAACGGAGAGAGAGAGAGAGAGTGGTCAATAAACAAGCCAACGGAATACAGAGGCAGTCCAGTCCTCCTTAGCTGAGTCCAGTATAATCACACGTGACTTTATCTTCAGTGTTACCAACACACAAGTTTAGCTGAGTCCAGTACAATCACACGTGACTTAATCTTCAGTGTTACCAACACACAAGTTTAGCTGAGTCCAGTACAAAACAAAAACGGCAAATCTTCAGTGTTATCCAAACACACAGAAAACAGAGAATCCAAAAGGTTCGTTCCAAAAACTCACCAAAGCGCAAATGCGCAAAGCGGGCAACGAGGCACAGCTCCAACGGATGATAGAGAAACACAACAGCGGCGACTTCCATAGACGTCCTGAAGAAAAACAGACGAGGTACAACAACGGGGGGAACAGGCAGCAGCAGTGGTAATCCAAAACGACCCGACAACGAAAAACGACAGAAAGACCCGAGTATATGAAGGGCTCTGGAGCGCTGATTACAAACAAACAACAGGTGCGTGACGGCAATTGGTAATTGACCTAGAAGCGTGTGGCGGCAATGAGCCAATCCTCCTCACAGTACCTTGAAGCGTGTGGCGGGAATGGACCAATCCTCACACTATATTAACGTAACTAGCTATTCATATCAATCGACATCACATCAATATAAATAACGTATTGTTTTCATCTCTCTATATTAACGTAACTAGCTATTCATATCAATCGACATCACATCAATATAAATAACGTATTGTTCTGTTTCATGCTAGCTTCCGCTCAGCATCATAATGCATATATCTCGCTTCAGTGGATATGCACTGAATAAATTTCAAAATGTACCTTTACATACCAACATCCGTCTGACCACACCCCCATCTGCTGCCTACATAAGCAGGGGTGGGGCCACACACTCATCTCCTTCTCAAATTTCATCCACATGATAGTGCCTGTATACCAATCACTTGGCGAGGAAGAAAGTATTAAGAAAGGAAAACAGAAGAACAAGGAGATACGTTGACATTATATCTTTATTTTCTCTCTCACTATTTTCGAGAAAATACGGCGATATTGTCTTCGTCACTGGAGTGTCTGGAAGATGATGATCATTCTGTCCTCCACTGGCTTTTTCGTATTAGGGGCTCGCGCCACTGACATGCTCCCCAACTGCAGTCCTCCTTGCTGCGGCTGGATGGGTTTGGCCCTCCGGCCATACAGCTGGACTGTGGGAAGCACCAGCTGTTGTGAGAAAGCGGTTGCTTCCAGGGTGGGGTAAGTACTGTTTTGCTTGCGAGCACTGGTTGTCTGCTTATGCTATGGGGGTTAGCTGACAATTTTACGAACGCCGACTCCGGACTAGGGGTCCTCTGCTCGGCTTCTTAAGCGGCGGACGGAGGATCTTAGTCTGACGCCCATGACGGTCAACCTAGTGGGCCGCGACCAGGACCTGGTGAACCCAGGATTCTCTGGACGAGCGGATGCTTCTCTGTCCCGTGCAGGCCCCATCTTTCACATAAATGTGGAAGTACACCCTAATGAGGAAATGTGGGCATAGGATCTTCTTTATCGGGAGTTCCATGCTCAAAGTCGGCTGCAGCCCGGATGGGAATTGTGCTGGCTCCGCTGTATGTCTGGTAAATCACTGTTGAAAACTGTGTTTGACATTTCTTTTTCTCTTTCCTCTTAGGATGGGGAGGGATTTGGACAGCGGCCTGTCTGAAGTGTGGCTTGTTATGTCGTTGTGTACAGTTCAGGTGATAGCTGCTTAGCTGGCGTGCTAGTTTGTGGCCTACTGTGTTAGCCAGTCAGCTGTTAGCTGCAGCGCTAGCTCGTTGTGTTTACCAGGCTAGTAAACGTTAGCTTGTTGCTATCAGTCGGACGGCTGTTAGCTTAATGCTACACTGTTGAAACGATACTGTGACTATAACATGCCTTAAAACACTCTTTGACAGAGGATGTTAGTCGACCCTACACCCGGGTGCCAGTGCCAGCGAGGACTTCGTCAACATGGAGAACGGCGGCTGGGTGGCGTTGCGGACATACCCTTGTCACCGGCGCAGGAGATGCTGGGTTCAACTCGGTGTCCCGTTAACCAGTGTTGCTGTTCTCTCGGCCTGCGTTCTGGGTGAAGGTAGGAGTCCTCCGGACTTTAAACACTTCTTCTTTTCTTCCCTTCTAAATGTTTTGTAATAACGATGTTTCCAAAACATGTGTTGCTGCAATACATTGAGGATACAACGCGTGTTGTGTGTGAATTGTCTTGTCACTGGTATAGCTTCTCTCTGTAGTAAATCGGCGTTGTTTTTTACATGTGTAAAAATGAACTGGTTTGGTTGTGATGAGAACATGTGTGTTCATGTAACGTTGTACTGTGGGTGAACTCACAACTAAGAGGGTTAATTAAACCTGTAAAGCTATGCTTAGTGACATGTGATTGAGGAATGAATCTTTTTCTCAGCCTGTGATGACAATGAACAGTATGTTCACACATTAACAGAGGTGCCTGTTCGCCTTGGTCGTATCAAAGGTAAGATAGGAGGGGTGACCCCCCGGTTCCCTGGGCCCCCCCCCCCCAATCCTCTCAGACATGTTTGGTTACAATATATTGTGTCACTGTGTTTGTGGGGATACGATGTAACCCTCAGCTTAATTGCTGGGGTTGTGCTTTCCGCTTGAGAAACAATTTTTTCCTAAAGAAAAGGTTGTTTAGTCACTTATCATGTGTGCTTAGCAAGGCCTGTGGCCAATACATAATCGAGGACTTCTGTCTTCTCTCGTTATGAAAAACGGCGTTCCTCTGTAGTAGGAGTGTACTGTGCCATTTTTTGTTGTGATGAAGGGTTGTGTGTGTCTTTGTGATCTACAACTGGGTTAGGTTTGGCCCACAGAAGCACATGTGTAAGTCTGGACCGGGGCTCTTAAAGGGGCCCTCTCTGTTCTGTGTTTTTCCTTAGTAAAACTCAGGTAGCAGGTTATCACATGAGCTATGTGAGGTTGTTCGATGCTTCATGTAGCAGGCTATGACTGTGTCATGCTCTACTTGTCATTACATCGTATCATGGGTGAGGGGTCGTAAAGGGGTGAACGGGTAATCCTTTCCTCCCCTTTTCTGATTGGTCAGGGGTTAAAACCTCCTGTCCTTCAAGGTTCCTGTCACGTTGCTGTTCGGCAAGAGGGGGGGGGGGGAGTTTCCTGGTCCCACACCCTGGAAGATTGGGCGTGTGCACCGCGGAAATTCCCCCGCCATAGAGTACGTCACTGAGCGCGTCTCTAGTGGTAAGACTTCCGTGGGTTGTTCAGGTCCATGTTATGGATCTGTTTCAGGGAGTTGTCAGAGCTCCTCCTCACGAAGCTCCTCCTTAGAGTGAAGTGCCTTCTGTGAGTTCGGACTCTCCTTCCCAGTGAGGGAGCCTCCTCAGAGTTTAGAGCCTCCTCCTCAGATTGTCAAGGTGAGTAGAACTTCAAAAAAGGAGTTCTGCTCTATTGTGTGTGTATTCGATTCAATTCGATTATGGAGTGTGTATTGGTTCAGTGCCTCCTCCTCGGAGAGCTCTAACCCAAGTGTTACATAGCTCAATGTTGCAATATATTCTTTTCAATCTATACAGCTCGCGTGGGAAGTCTCTCTGGGGATTTCCATCTCCTCCCTGTGGCGAGGGTGGCGGGATGTAAAAATGTAAAAAAAATTACCCTCACCTGCGTCACGTGGGATTCATGTCAGTCTGTGTTTCTTTCTTTTTTAAATAAAAAGAGGAAGGAACATGAAGCACGATGGCTCCGTGTCGTTCTCCCAGGCGACTTGGAGGAACAATGTCTGGTGTCTTGCTAGACTATCCATTGATGTGTTTGGGTCTCGATGTGTACATAGTGCTGGCTCGGGGTGTTTCTGTTAAGAATCACGCAGGGGGCTAAGTGCGCCTTGGTTGCTCGTTATTAAAACAGCGTTTTTATAGGGCAACTGGGATGGAGTTTTGTCTCTTCCGAGCGCCAGTTTACTAGGTTGTCTAGATGAATTCTTGTTCATATCTGGGGGATGTTAACGGAATAGATCAGAACATAGGTAGAGGGGTCTCACGCCCTTGGGGTAGGCCACTGAGCGCGGTACAAATGGGACCGTCTGGGTGGCGCCCTCTTTTCATGTTTTAGATCAACACGCATACCTACCCCCTCTTCTGGAGTGGGCATGTCGGCGTGGTTAGGGCACAGGACTGGTTCTGGTCGCGCTGGTCCAGGTCAGTTAACCCGTTGTCCGCCGGGGATGCAGATCTGCTGTTCTGGTACCCTGAGGGACTTGTGCTTTTTTCGGGGGGAAAAATGCCGGTCGGCCCGGGTGTCACAGGGTTAGGCGTTATGGAGACCCTTTGTTGGGTACATGTTGTACTCTGCACTATCGTAATGGCTTACGGCCATACCAACCTGAACACGCCCGATCTCGTCCGATCTCGGAAGCTAAGCAGGTTCGGTCCTGGTTAGTACTTGGATGGGAGACCGCCTGGGAATACCAAGTGCAGTAAGCTTAGGGCTGGTTCTCCATTATTTTCGCTCCTCTCTCACGCGTGGCGAAGAGGGGGCTGTTGGGGTGGTCTTTTGGACCTCCTCTGGTAACCCTGTGTGCTTCCCGAGCCGCCGGGCCCGGTCCGAAGTAATGTTTCGTCGACCCATAGGCCTGAAATAACCCTTTTTTGAAAACTGAAACACTTGTACTGCGGTATAGCCAGTGTATACCCGCAGGTGTGTTTTTGGAGTTTTTTCTTGAGGGGTTATAGGAACAACCACCGCATGTGGTACGAAGAGGGTGGTTAATTCCCTGGTGTGTTGGAGCAGAGTCAACTCCCGGGTTACCCGGTTGAGTGTGCCCCTGCACGTTCATGACGTCTGCCAATCGTGTCAGCCTTCTCTGGGTCGGGGTTTTTTGGTGGAGGCTTTGTCATGGTGCGCAACAATGCCAGCATACGCCCCTTCCGTCGGGGTGCTGTTTTCAGTTGACCCCTTTGGCGCCTGTCTCGCCCGCAGTGCTCCAGGCTCGGGTCTACAGCCTGTTGCCTGGTTTCCCCGGTGCGCTGCCTGCTTCCGTTGGTTAACCTTGAGTGCTTACGGCCATGCTGACTGCCTGTGTTGCAGGGTCAGTGTGCCAGGCGGCGTACTAATGGGGGGAAAGGGCCCGCTCTTGGAGGGGCCCTGTCCGAATACGCTGGCGATGTGGGGGGCGGTGTCACTAAGTGACTGCCTGGTGGGGTCTTGATGCCTGGCGTCATTGACCTCTCCGGGCCCCCTTTTTCCGGGGGATCCAGTCCCTTCAGTGGGTCTGGGTCTTCCTTCGCGCTCCGCTGCTACGGCCTTGCCACGGGGTTGAGTTTGCTCTTGACCCCGTGATTTTGGGGGCAGTAACGAGGTTTGTTCCTTCCGTTCGTTCCCTGGTGGCATGCGGGTTGTGCGTGTGCGTAGTCGTGGGGTCAAGCCACGGTCTGCTCACCCTGTGCGTTGAGTTGCTCGAGTTCCTCTTCGCATGGTCGGATCCGTCTCCCTCCCGTCCTCCAATAGGGAGGGTATCCCTCCATTAGGGAGTGTCGGGGGGGCTCGGTCCTCCCCGGTTCTGATGGTTGTGGGGGGCCTCAGTGGGGTACATTTGTCGAGCTTCTAGCTCCCGCTCAGCTCCTGCTATGCATTATGATGCTGAGCAGAAGCTAGCATGAAACAGAACGTAAGGTTATGTATATAACCAAGTTCTGTGAATGCTAGTGACGCTCAGCATCTAGGCGCCACTGTGGCCCTTGATCTTTCATTGTGGTGAAATTTGTTGGGAAGGAGATGAGTGTGTGGCCCCACCCCTGCTTATGTAGGCAGCAGATGGGGGTGTGGTCAGACGGATGTTGGTATGTAAAGGTACATTTTGAAATGTATTCAGTGCATATCCACTGAAGTGAGATATATGCATTATGATGCTGAGCGTCACTAGCATTCACAGAACTTGGTTATATACATAACCTTACGTTTTCATCTCTCTATATTAACGTAACTAGCTATTCATATCAATCGACATCACATCAATATAAATAACGTATTGTTTTCATCTCTCTATATTAACGTAACTAGCTATTCATATCAATCGACATCACATCAATATAAATAACGTATTGTTTTCATCTCTCTATATTAACGTAACGCGCTATTCATATCAATCGACATCACATCAATATAAATAACGTATTGTTTTCATCTCTCTATATTAACGTAACGCACTATTCATATCAATCGACATCACATCAATATAAATAACGTATTGTTTTCAGTATATTGCACGGCGGTAGCAGTATATTGATGCACGGCGGTAGCAGTATATTGATGCACGGCGGTAGTAGTTAGTGCATTGATGTGCTAGTTAGTTAGTATATTGATGCACGGCGGTAGCAGTATATTGATGCACGGTGGTAGTAGTTAGTGCATTGATGTGCTAGTTAGTTAGTATATTGATGCACGGCGGTAGCGAGTTAGTTGATAGTTAGTAGTATATTGATGCAGGTAGGTAGCTGATCCGACGGACGCGTGGAACTGAGAGAAGTTCTGAAAGTTGGGAAAGAGCGTTAGGAGTAATGCAGTGGAGGTTTCTCTATGACAACACGTGAAACACAAATTCACTCATAATTCATAATTATTATTAATTTACATATACCTATATATATATATATATATATATATATATATATATATATATATATATATATAAAAAAAACTATATATATATATTTTTTTTTTAATTATTATTATTATTTTTTTTTATTATAAATGTTTTCATCTGTAAAAAAAATGCCAGTGAATTTTTTTTCTTTAAAAAATTGCCAAAATTGCCAGCTCTGAGCAGGCCTGCACTGCAGTATTGCCTGCAGTAATTATTCGTGAAGAAAACTTCACAGGTGTGACCCATTGTTAAATAAATAATAAATAACAGCGAATCAAAATAGGCTATTAACTTCATCTAAGCACGGTCTGTGCAGTTAAACTCTTGCCATTGAATGGAGGGTTGATTGATTGACAGCCCTTGACATCCAATACACTGAGGTTGAATATGATTGGCAGCCTTGCAAATCCAATCAGAGATTGCTGCATTGCAAAGTCAAAACGGGTCCAGCGGCATGTCCGGAGGATAGGTTTAGCTCGGGCCAATCTCAAGTTTCTCAAGTTTCTTTATTAGTTGTCATACAGAAGTACAGAATACTTTTATACAAAATGTAACATAAAGAAGCATTTTGTATAAAAGTATTCTGTACTTCTGTATGACAACTAATAAAGAAACTTGAGAAACTTGAGATTGGCCCGAGCTAAACCTATCCTCCGGACATGCAGCTGGACCCGTTTTGACTATGTGAAAGTTGAGACTATGAGAAAGTTGTTGTTTAGTAGTTAGTAAGATGTACAGCTATAACAAGTCAAGTCAGGCTAAATTAAACTTTGCGCCAACATTAGGACCGAAGTATAAACCAGCAACTGAGCAACATGAAGAAGTGAACTTCTTCTGCATCTGGATCAGAAAAAACGTTGTGGATGAAAAAGTAAGTAGGCTACAGTGCTTGTATGCTAACAGTAGCTAGCCAGCTTAGCCTACATCACAATGATAATCACCAAGCTAACTTACTGTACACTCTGTAGGGCTGGGCAATTAATCGAAACAGAATCGCGATATCGATTCATAGACCTATGCAATCTCATTTCTAAGTTATGACTATTTTCTTTTATTAAATTTTTTTTTTTTTTTTTTTTTTTACTTTTTAAATTATTTTATCTGGGTTGAACATGATTTGTGGAACTCCCTCTGGTGTTGTGGTCGTGGTATTCACTGACCTTTGGGAAGTATTTCGACATGCACATGGGTATCTTAGTGGTGTAGTGCAGGGCTATTCAACTAAATTGTTCAGGGGGCCACATTGTCAGAAACCCAAGGCGCCAGGGGCCGGACTGCCACGGCGCCTCCCCGTGCTATGAATATATGTACACTTGACACAACACGCAACCACATTTTCACAACTTTTATTTAACTACATTGCAAAAGTAGTATACTTTTCAAAAAAAGTGCTTCATTTATGTGCCACATCTGCAACATCTCCTGCAGAAAGTGCTTCATTTATGACTGTGCAACAACATCTCCTCTTCAACATTTCAATATAAAAATAAAATAAAAAACAAACAAGTGCATGATGTGCATCTGAACATTCTAACATCAATACTTGAACAAAAAACACATTTATATTGCAGCTGAGCTTATGAAAAAGTGCTTCATGTCTGTGCAGCAACAGCAAATCACAGCATCTTATTAGCACTTAGTGTCCACTCTTAACTCTCAAACATCAGGGGGGGTGGGGGGCAGACAGGCCTAGCCTACATACACACATCTAATGAGAGCAATTGCACTTCTTTGACTGGGCAATGGCAGAGAAAGAGGGTTCATAGGAAGTGAGGGCTACCCGCAAACAGTGATGCAAATGCTCATTTGTCAAGGAGGCATGTTGCTTGTTTTAATGGCATTAAATCCGCAACGCCCCAACCCTGGACACCTTCAAATCCGCTCTAAAAACACACCTCTTCACCAAGGCTTTCCCCATCAGTTAGTTTTAGATTAAATTAGGTCCATTATCCCCTACTTTCCCTCATCCCCTCTTCCCCCTCCCCCCCTACTTTCCTTGCCCTATTTTTTGTCCTGATTGTAAAGCGACCTTGGGTTCTATGAAAGGCGCTATATAAATTTGATTTATTATTATTATTATTATTATTATTATTATTATTATTATTATTATTATTATTATTATTATTATTATTATTATTATTATTATTATTATTATTATTATTATTATTATTATTATTATTATTATTATTATTATTATTATTATTATTATGTGAGAGAAACTGGATTCACAGGTGTATGTTGAGCCAAACATTGTTAGCACAGATATTGCCAGCGTTTTTATTTTGGGGAATGTCTTGACATGAATACACTTTATCCAAAATGTTGTGGTGGATTCATTCTCAAGTGCCTGCTTCAGAGCAGGGCCCTGTTTCTTGTACGTGGTTCAACTAAGTCGATCAAGATGTCATTATCCAGCTTCAGTTAACCCGATGTTTGAAGCCGGGATTTTCCTGTTCCAAGAAGGTGGATTCAGTCTCGTTAACTCAAGCCAGACTTGATTCTCAGGATCAGTGCGCGCGCCCGCCTCAGCTGAGAAGACAGCAGGTGTCGATCGCAGAAATCCTGATTCTCTAGCGGCATTGATTGATTAATTGATTTAAAACTTTATTAACATATTGCAGTACGGCTCAATCGCCTCGCCGACAAGTTAAATGCGTTATCTATAGGCTAATTTTAAGTACCTCATTACCTCAATCAATCAGATTATATTTCTTTAAACTTGCCTGCTGGATTGAATAATCAAATGAGATCTTGCTAGCGAAAATAATTAGTTAACTGTTATACAGAATTACGATACGGCTCTCTTACCATTTGATGTATAGTCAATCTTTAACTTATCTCCAATGTGGTCTAACGGGTTGTTCTTTTGACTTTCACACAGACGACCGGGGTTCAAGACCCTAGTCGTCTCCTTCTTTTTGCAATATAGGAATAATTCAATTTGGTGCACGTTGAGAGCTATATAAAGAATGACATCCTCAATGCATGTAGATTTATAATATTTTAACTTAAAACCAGGCTACTTTGGCGTATAATCATTAATATTATATTCAAAAAAATCATATTGGAAAGACCGGGTTTTGAACCCGGGTCGCTGGGTTGGCAGGCTTGAGCACTACCGCTGGACCACTGTGCCAGACGGGATAAATTCATTGTTTATACATTAATGAACGAGAGACCCGTGTTTAGAATATCCTTTGTTATGAATGAAGTTTATCTCTTTATCCTCATTCATTAATGTGACGTCAACGGCTCATTCAATTTCTCAAATCCGTCAAACAGCGCATCTCATCAGACATCTTAATCCCAGTTACAATTAAAATAACCACATAATGTGTACATCGCACGAGCGAGCGCCACCGTCGCCACGGTATATATAACGTGCATTATTTAGGACAAAGTGAATTTAGTATCAGCATTTTGGGTCTATTTTACATTTCAAAAGCCCCCTCTGGAAGAATGGAGCACAAGAACGTAATTCAGAATGGTATAATGCAGATCGTAGACTGTGGGAATAGTTTCAGGAAACGGGCCGTCACTTCTTTGCGGGGGCGTGGCGATGGTTCAGGCTAAGTTGAACTTGAACTCTGCTTTCGACCAGGCTCAAACTTTTGGATATGTTGTCATGGTGATTTGGAAAATCCACGTACATGAAACCGGAAAGTCCGGCTAACCCAGTTATCCAGTTAAAGTTATCCGGCTAACTCAGTTATCCAGGTACAAGAAACAGGGCCCAGATGATGCTTGCATGTCAATTATTTCAAGTTGCAGGAGACCTTCATCAATGTGAAGTGATGCAAGGAACTCTTGTCCTTTTGTGGAAATAGCAGCTACATTGGCAAATGGGTTGCTCACAAAATGCATCAATTCTCTGGACATGTCAAATTCATCAAATCGACTTGCAAAGTTTTCCCTCAATTTATCAATGAAATCTGTCATTAATTGAGTGACGTTTGGCTCAATTGTGCGTGTTAACGTTGACATGAAAAGGCCGGTCAGAATCATCCCGCGGGCCGGATCTGGCCCACGGGCCGCCAGGTGTATCTTGTAGACCAGGCCCATTGCAAGTTGCTGTACTCTGTCGTCTACTCTAAGCCATCCTAGGTTGTCAAAGTGGACAGGGGTGAGGTGGGTTTTAGGAGTAAGGTCAAGCAGTAGTCTGACCAGTTTGTTTTGTGATGTTTGTAATCTTGTTTTTAGTGCCTTTGAGGTGCTTTGGTACCATGAGGTGCAAGCATAGTCGTAGTACCCTTGAATGAGTGCTCCTGTTAGAGTCTTCAAGGTATTCTTGTTTACCAGAGAGGAGATCCGGTACAGGAATCTAGTTTGTTGGTTGACTTAGTTTTATTACATTGGATCCCATTTTGTCACAGGAAAGATTTTCCTCTATAGGATGGAACCCAGGTAGGTAATTTCATCTTTCCTTTTAAGATAAGATAAGATATTCCTTTATTGATCCCCTTGGGGAAATTCAGGCATCATAGCAGCATGGGGGAAGGGGGGGGGGGGGGGGTACAGGTAGTGAAAACAACACAAGCAGTGTAAACAAATAGGTCAATATAATTTACTATCTAACTAACTGAAATATACATTATTCATTATTCACAGTATCACAGTATCCACATAAGGTGCAGTATGCATAAGGTAGTGTTATTGTCCTACTTGGGTTCCTATTAGTTCTAGGTCGATGTTTGGCAGCAGTCGCTGCCCACTGTTGTGGAGCCTGATGGCCACTGGTATGAAGGACTGTCCGAGGTGGTTAGTTGAGTGTCGGGGGGTATGAGTCTGTGGCTTCCTTGTCACCTTCACCTAATATGTTTTGATCTGGTCAGGTGCGCTGTCACCTCAAATGTTTTGATCTGATCAGGTGCGCTGTCAACTAATATGTTTTGATCTGGTCAGGTGCGCTGTCACCTAATATGATTTCATCTGGTCAGGTGCGCTGTCACCTAATATGATTTCATCTGGTCAGGTGCGCTGTCACCTAATATGTTTTCATCTGGTCAGGTCCGCTGTCACCTAATGTTAATATGTTTTCATCTGTGTCCACTGACCACTGACACACAGTGGGGGATGTTTTAAAAATATTATTTAATATATAATATAATATAATAATTTGTGCTTCACCTAAAAATTTGGTCAGCAGCCTCCACTGGAGTAATGCAATTGGGCGCTGAGAGAAGCGTCAGTGGCCAATCAGGCGGCGCAAACCGTACGCGGAAGGACAACCACCTTAGGGAAAGTATTCACGCAGCCTGATGCGCTGTTAGGATGTGCCGAGAAGATTCCAGGGGCTGGTGAATCTCCGGCGAAAAACCCAACATTGTGTAATTTCTCTCTGCATTTCATAACAACTAGTTCATGGAGTGCACTGCAGCGTCCATGTTGGAATCAAAAAAAGAGGAAGGTAGAGTGTGACCATGTCCGGCGTCTTATAGGAGGACGCTGGGGCATGGCCTGGTCAGGTGCATGGGTGCAATTGTTTGTTCATGAGCACAGTAGGTGCTAGGAGATAAGAGTTATCTCATTATGGCGAAGAGTGAGACGCGATTGGCCAGTATGATAATATAACGATAATATAACCGTGGGAAGTGATGCAAACTGTCTTGTCGTGTTTTGAACATTTATGTTGTGTTGATGGAATCACGTTAACACATTGGGCGCCAATAACGTCGTACAACGTGTTTCAAGGTCATGCTAATTCTGCGAAACCACGGCATACAACGTTATTGATATCATATTTCATTTTTTCGCCATGGTATTCATAATTCCTTCACCCAGCCTCGGCTGATACAGTGGAAGCCTGCACAACTCTGCAACGCTTCAATACTGCCGCCTGGTGGATGATCGGGCGAGTTACAACCGGAAATGGATCTCTGGTGATCTCCGTGCATCTGGGAAATGCGTCCGGCACTCACATATTGTTGCGGGACTCTAGACACACATCCGTGTATATGGATCGCTGCCATAACTCAATAATCGATATGATTTGGGTGTTTATTATTATTATACAAACCGGAAATGGATCTAGTAGATCGCCGTCCAATAAGTGGGATCTTTTTCCTCCAGTCTCATCGGCGAACGGTAAGAGGACAGTAACGTTACTTTCAGCGTGTTTGTTTATTATTATTAATGCAAACTGCTCTGATCAATATATCACCCATACTACATAAAGCATTTACTGACGATCACGGAATTATAAACAACGTTTAGGATCATGTACAGTTGACATTTTTTATATAGCGTGTATCATCAACAAACGGCAGTTGATAATCTATATATGAGTTTATGCCTATAACTCACGTTCTAGGAATTACTGCAGAAAACGATAAAAACATATTTATATTCTAGACGGTATTTTCGTATGAATCTATGAATGAAAAAGTATAACGTTGCTACATCCTGAACGATAGATAATCGATGTTGAATGGGCCATAGTAATGTCAATTTAGCAATACAATTAAAAAAAGTATAGCCCTGCAAAGAAGGTGAACATCTCCATAGACTTAGAGTGGTGGCAGAGAGTGGTATGAGACAGGCAAACTGCGTGGCAGTTAATGTGTTAATGTGTTAATATAGAGAGATGTAAACAATACGTTATTTCGATTGATATAAATTGGATAGGCTGTTAGAGGTTAGAGGCAGAACTAGCGAGCAGGCTGCATGCTGCTAGTAGAGGCAGAACTAGCGTAACGCGCTGTTTGGGCGTAGAGAGAGCGTACGTCAGTGGCCAATCAGATGGCAGAACGCGAACGCGGAACTGCAAGTTTGTTGGTAAAAGACTACACACGTCCAGATAGATTCCTCAACTTATTTCCATGTTGCTATATCTAATTGCGCCTTTTGTTTAGTGCTTGAGGCTCTTCAATCAGGCGCAGTACCTAACTGTTAACATACCAGCTGAGATCTCTGCGAGGCTACGGCCAGAAGAATTTGTTGACACCATGCAGTTCACCTGGATGTTGTTTTCTTCAACGGCTTCTAAATGGTGTCAACAAATTCTTCTGGCCTTGGCCTCACAGAGATCTCAGCTGGTATGTTGACAGTCAGGTACGGTGGTGTAGTGGTTAACACTGTCGCCTCACAGCAAGAAGGCAGGAGCACTTGGCAGGAGCACTTGGATTGGTCCACGGGGCGCGGCTCACGTCGACGCCCTATCTGCTCCTGGCTGCCCTTGGGGGGGAAGAACGACGGGATGGGTCAAGTGCAGAGACTCAATCGCATTAGGCGACACAAGAAATTGCATGTGTGTGTTCCTGTGTGTGTGTGCCGCCCATCGCATGTGTGTGTCATTTGCATGCCAAATAAAGACTTCCTAAGTCCTGCATTATTATATTATTATTATACTGTGCCTGATTGAAGAGCCTCAAGCACTAAACAAAAGGTCAAATCCAGCACCGGGTACAGGTGGGCCCAGATGGCCGATGGGTCGTGCCTCCGAGAAGGGGAGATAGAACAAAAGCTCAGAGGGGACTGAGAGGATGTGTACAGAACACCAATGTGGAGGGTGGCTTGCTGATGGGATCCCTTAAAGTGGACAGACTGAACCTCATTAGTGTACTTGCAGCCATAATTCTCACTGAAGTCAACATGAAAAGTTTCTTCCTCAGCTCCCTGTACCGTGTATTACCACCGGATGTTGCCAAAATCTTGCCATCCAATCTTGGAACTGGTCTACTGCTTTATCCTCTGTCAGCATCATCTCTTTTTTGACTGCCACAACAGAATTTTTTTCATCTTTATTGACCTCAGTAAATCACTGAGTGAGACCAATAGGATCTGTTGTCACAGGCCTAACCAAAGGAACAACAGTGAATTGGCACTCCATAGGCACAATCCTTCACATTGGGATCGCAGATGATGGTATCTGCCATCTTCTCTACATCTTTAGTGGACAGAAGCCCACTACTGAAAAGGCTAGTAGACATGAACTGCAGGTTCTCATGCATCTTGCACTGACATGTTTCCCTGTCAGCTTCAGTTGGTGCTACAACCCAAAATGGCCAAAATGCCTCACAGAGATCTCAGCTGGTATGTTGACAGTCAGGTACTGCACCTGATTGAAGAGCCTCAAGCACTAAACAAAAGTTTGGTGCAATTAGATATAGCAACATGGAGATACGTTGAGGAATCGATCTGGACAGTGTAGACAGAGACAGACAGAGACAGCACAGCCGATGAACAATTAAGAGGTCAAATCATGTTGGGGGTCGCGCAGGACATTAGGACCGCGACAAAGAAGAAAGATTTGGATTAAATTAAAGCATCACAGGAATCATTGTAACCTGATGCAACCCCCCCCCCCCCGCCACAAAACTCAGGTCTGTGGAAGAAAAGAAGGAATGTTCGAGGTCAATTGAAAGAGGCCGAGGAGAAGAAGTCAAGATAAGACCTGGTTTATGACGTCCGTACCCATCGCAACCAAGGACGGGACAGTATCTGACTGTCTGAAGATAAGATGGATGGCAGGCCCCCCCTCCCCCCCCCCCCCTCCCCATCCTCACGCAAACCTCCCCCCCACGAGCACGACTGCCGACGTGCACGGAAGGAGGGGTGGAACCCTCGACTGCCTCACACGCCCAAACCCTAAGCCACTACCCTATCCTTAACTCCCACCCCCCACTCTCCGCCCTCCCTCCCATCCCCCAAATTCCCTCCCCCGAGGGTGCTTCCTGAAACTCACTGACTTTCGGCATAAAGGAACATTGTAACAACAAATGTGCTTTGTTTGTACTAATTTAGGGTTGTGCCATTATTATTATGCAAAGATAATAATTGTGATTAATTCTGTAATGAGTTGTATGTGTGTTTCTAGCATCCTTGACACCCAAGGACAACGATGTAAATAAGTCACTGCGCTTTTTTCGTTTCTATCCTTGACAACAATGTATGTTGGAGTAATGATCTGTATATGTTGCGGAGTCTAAATAAAACCTACCTACCTACCTACAGGCAGAGCGATCAATGTAACGAAAACCATAAATGGATTTAAGTGTATACTTACCTAAAATGTAGAAGTATTGCAATTAATTACAGTTATTAAGACAATAGAATGCCTGAAACATAATACAAAGTATCATATACTTACCCAATTACCTGAAATCTTGTCATACTTACCTGAAACTAAATTGAAGAATGTGAGACAGACAGAGACAGGTAGAAAGGCTGACAGAGACAGACACAGACAGATATAGGTAGAAAGACAGATGGAGACAAACAGAGAAAGACAGATGGACAGAGACGAACAGAGAGAGATACACAAACAGACAGACACAAAGAGACAGAGGCATAGACAGATAGAAAAGCAGACAGAGATAGGTAGAAAGGCGGACAGAGACAGACAGAGATAGAAGACAGACATAGAGACAGAGACTTGTATGTAAATATTGTGACAAACCTGGTGGGGTCCAGACTCACCACAGTTCAAATACAAACAAATTTGAATGTCCACACAAGCAATATCAATCAATAAGAATATTTATCGAATTAAGGTCAAGGTCAACTTTATTTATATAGCACATTTAAAACCAACCGAAGTTGTACCAAAGTGCTTCACAATATAGCACAGAGAAATACTAAAAATACAATATAAAAACTGAGAAATACAAAAAAAAGTATATACACAATACAGTATACACAATCAGAAGCTGCAATACATTAAAACAATATAAAAAACTATGAAATACAAAAAATTACAAATACAGTGTATACACAAAATCAGAAGCTGCAATACATTAAAACAATCAAGACACAACCAGGGATATATGGCTTAGATATTGGTCTTTAGCTGAGCCTTAAAACTTTCTAGGGTCTGAGCAGACCTAATTTGTAGTGGAAAACTGTTCCACAGTTTAGGGGCAGCCACTGCAAAGGCTCGGTCACCTTTTGTTTTTTGCCTAGACCTTGGGACATCTAAAAGTAATTTGTTTGATGACCTCAGTGCTCTAACTGGGGTGCACAAGGCAGAATCCAGTTTGATAGGCAAGAGAATGGTCGTAATACAGTCCGATGGTCAAAAACACAAAACAGGCTTGCAGACAGAAAAAGGGATTGTTCAATACTCAGGGTAGTCGTCCGGTCCAGGGTCAGTACACAAGGGGGTTTCTCAGCCAGTCCAGGGTCCGTACACAATGAACACCTTCTCGCCTTCATCTCTCCCCTCACTACCTCTCACCTTACACAACTCCAAATAACTCAATCTCTCTCTCTCAATACAACTCCCACCTCACCTCCGCTCAACTTACTCCTGACTAACCTAGTGGCTTTGTAGTATGTGTGTCTGGGGTGTGTGCACGTGACATGTGTGTGAACTAATGATGCACAGGTGTATTCTATCAGTACTAATCAGCTACCTAATTGTCTCTACTCCTTCTGCGGCAATAATACATTGTTTATAAACCTTTTTTGCGAACTTTAGAAGGTGTTTTTTTGTCCATTTTCATCCTCTTCTGATGTAACGTTAATCTGTGGATGTCATATTTGTTGTCGCCCGACGACCGTATCCTCGCAACAAAGAGAGCTGTGTGGTAACATTGACTGTGTATTTCATAACTAATATGTGTGTATAAATTAGAAAACCAAAATGCAAGAAGCCTGGTGTTGCTGAAGCGGAGTGTGACATGCTGGGAGAGGTTTCAGACAACCCCCACTCTAAACAAATGTACTCAACTATTTGAAACAGAAGGAAAACAGCCACTCAACCCCCACTCGTGACTGAGGACTGTATGTAAATGTAGTCACACCCAGCTGAGAGCAGAGTTCAGCAACAGACAGCTGAGCAGTGACAGGCAGAGAAACAGAGGTCTGATTACAGACCTAAACTGCTTCTGAGAATAGCTAAAGGTTCATGGAAACTAATTCATAAACAAGATCATATTAATTAAACTGACTTAGTAGATAAAAGGTATTTGAATATCATTTAGAATGTCAAACTGGTTATTTAAGTAATAATGCTATTTCACTCTGGTTGTGAAGCTTGCTAGAATCTAAACCTTAGAACTATTAATTCAGTATACTTTATATAGGGAATCTGGTATTAAAATATAGACAACGCCACATTGGTTTAATGCTGAATATATATGTAACTCATTACATTAAAGCTACAAATTAGAAAAGGTTCTAGTGTTCAACTGGCAAAACCAAAGAAAAGAGAACTGCAAATCCATTCTCTCTGGGGGGAAGAAGATGCCAAGTCATCAAGAAGCCCCAGCACGACGGGGGCTGCAGGAACCAGCCCACACGGACAGGAGATCGGTTGGGGCAGACGGCCCCCACAGAAGAACCTCCTGTTTTTAGAATACAGAACCAATTGGAACATAGGAGACTCCATATATAGAATCAAGAAATCTAATTGGACCAAACGTATTATTAGAATGTGCTATTATTGGTGGATATCAGGGTATAAAATAGAAAACGCATGGTTACAGAGACAGGCCAGACACCCCCCACCAGGGGGTTTCAGTGTCTCTCACGACCGCCCACCCACAGACTGCTGATTGCATGTGAGTAAATACATGGGAAACACCATTGTTGTTTAGTTTAGAGTAAACATGTACAGATAGCCCATTGAGTTCGAACCAGAGGAAAGGATTGGGCATTTTTTGCTGCCTGTGAGCACAGGGAGTTTAAAGAAGAAGATGAAACCCGCATATATCCTGCAGTAGGGCCTGGTAAATTTGAGACGTTTATGCCGTCATTGCGTGAGTCGCGTTGAGAGTTAGTACTTAAAAAGCCGGCCGGCTGAGATGATTATGAGGAGGAAATAATGTTGTTGTTGTTGAACGTTTGGATGAAAAAAGTGAGCACTTATGAATGGGAGTTTGTGTGTAAACATGTTAGCTGGGGGTAAATGGGTTTAGTACGTATGAATGAATGCGTGTATGTATGATTTTACAAAGGTACTGTTATATAGTTCTCGTGGGGGATGCGCATGTAATTTGTATCCATCCGGGTAGCGTTGAACTGAATGGATGCGCGGATCTTGAACGCATATAGGACCATCACATAACGCGCGGATATCGGGGAGTGTTGAACCATCACATCAGGCTGGCTAGCTATTTAGCTGGTATGAGCGGTTAGGGTGTAACGACGTGGTAAGGGCTCGTGCAATGTTATGATTAGAAGCGGTGTGGTGGTGGTAGGATAGGCGATACTGGTGCGTGGAGCGATTCTTTAATAATAACGTTGATTGAGAGTTGTTTGCAAAAGTAGGATGCTTCGGTTGTGATGTTGTATGGCCCTGGGCGAGAGCACCGCGGTGCACCCTTGGGAAATGGGGAGCTGGCTATTAGAGCTAAGCTAAGCTACCTATGCATATGTATAAAATGTTAAATGGATCTGCCCCCAGATATTTATGCTCTCGTATTGTCCTGCGTGGCCAGGTCCACGGACGACAGTTACGGTCTGGACAGCTCTCAGTTTATGAGCCTAGAAAGGGTTCCTATTCACAGAATGGCTTTCTGTCTACAGCCTGCCGGCTGTGGAACTCTCTGCCCAGGGCCATCCAAAACTCCCCCACTATTGCTGTCTTCAAGAGGGGTGTGAAGCGACATCTGCAACAATAGGTTGCAGAGGGTGCTTGGCCACCACTCTTGAAGAACAGGAACATGACATGCTGTAATGAGGCTCTTAGAAAATTGTGTTGTCTATTTTATCTACTTGTTGTATCTATTTTATCTTAACTCTTTCTTTGTGATTTATTGTATTTTTCTTGGGACCATGTTGGAAACAAGTCGACAGACTTTCACATGTTATCCTTGTACCCCTTGTTTTTATACTATTGTATAAATTGTATGTACTAAATAAAAATCGAATCAAATCAAATCATGCTAAGCTGAGCTAACGGGGCTATTGAGCTAACTGTGCTAACAATGCTGATGTACAGGGTACGGATGATTCTTTTCATGTTGTATGAACGTACGTTATTATAATTTGTACTACGTGTGACGTGGGGTTGCGTTATACTGGAGACAGTTGACATTGTTTTGTGTAGAGACTGTGTAGCATTATGCAACTCGTGACCACCAGCGATGTGCTAGTAAGACACAACTCCGTAATTGACAGGAAGCGCCGTAGCGGCCATTTTGAACTTCCGGATTTTTGACAGGAAGCGCTTTAGCGGCCATTTTAGTTGTAGTTTTTTATTGTCTTGTTTCGTTGCCTAATGGCGGAGGATGAGAAATGTGTGCAACTCTGGCTAACGCAAATGGTGAGTGTTTATATTTTTGCTTTGTGTTGTAACGATGATCTGGGAGTGGTTTTGTTTGTGTTGCTACAAGTCATGTGTAGCAGAAGGGGGAAGTGGTACATGTGTGATGATTAGACTAGGGGACAATAGGGGACACAGTTATGGGTTGTAGACTGCAGACAATGCAGTGAGTCTATTAAGGTGAAATGATTTAATGATTTCGTTGCCTGTGAACTAGTTAAACCCACAATTTAGCTATTAGGGGTAACTGTATCATTACATTAGAGGCACATATATATACATTGGACCTGTAAAATAGGCAATGTTATTTTACACAAGTGTATATTCTTGACCAAGTGAGGTTTGAGAGGAGCTATAGGAAAGCGCTCTACACTGAAAAGGACATATTGCTTGCATTATATTTAATTAATACATCTGCAGTAGAATCACATAGCACATATGTACAGAGTTAACATTCCCAGGAAATCCTGTTTACAACTCTTTGAGTCTTGGCATGTTGGAACTAACCACTAATAATGTTTTATTTCTAACGAGTGGCTTTTGATAAAATGCTTATGTTTGTACATTGATTACATGAATATTGTTGTGTTAAATTGCAAATGTTAAATCTGTTTAGATGGCATAATTGTGTTGAATAATGTTTTAGTATAGATACGTGAGGTTGTGTTTATGCTTGTTTAGATTGTTAAATCTTTAATACACTATTGATTTACATAGGCTAATGTTTTATATTAAGATTGGTTGCAAGCCCTTGAATCATAATAGGATAATTTAATGGTGGGGGCTTGTTTATATGTTTTTTTAATGATTAAATGATTATGTTTACAATAGTTGTAATAATGTACTATTCAGTCCGTGGTTTCTCTGTGTTTGGCTGTTGAGAGAACCAGGCAGATGTATGTTAATTTTAACTCTGGGGAGGGGGATTAGCCTTCTCCCTAGAAGTACCGGAATGTGTGATTAACCCTTTGATGATTTACAGGGGGCCTATATTCACAGAGGGAGTAGATAGGGCCTCTGTGCCAAGGGGGGTTTATGCTAAGGGGAGTCAGTATGCTCAGGTCACGGGATGCTCAAGGGGGGATGGTAAACCTGTTGTTTATGGTCGCTGTTACACTCAGAGAAGGGACCTAGTCTATCTTTACAACAGGAAGACAGGTCAAGAGTGGTAATTGGAGAGTGCGGTGGGGAGAAGAGATAACAGTGGAGGTATTTTTACACCAGGGCCGTGAACCATGATCAAAGGCAGCGTGAGGGAGATAGAAAATGGCAGGAAGTGGAGAAAAGGGGGGCTAATACAGGAGACAGTTGGAGAGTGAGTGAGAAAATCAATGGGCAGTCCTCAGACACGGTTATGACGTTGAGTGGCAGACTATTTGGTAAGGGAATATTTGGGTCTGTCTGTGCACTGGAAGGCATGGATAGGTCTGAATTAAAGATGGATTCCAGTCCATCTTTGAAGTGAGGGAAGAGGAGCAGAAGATGTAAGAGTAGATTGGATTAGCAGGGAAGTTGAGAGCAGGAGAGTTGAGAGCAGGGGAGGAAGAAGACAACTAACAATTGAATGATGACTAATGAGTTATGTTGTGTTGTGATTGAGTGCGTTATGTGGAATAACTTGAGTTTTGTATGCATGAGTGAAACAAGCGTGAATGGTTTTTTCTTTGTGAATGTTTCACTAAAGTAAATCTGTGGATGATTGAGTGGGGTGTCTGTGTGTGTCTGTGTGTCTTTTTGATTTCAGTGAGTGATTGAGGCTGTTAATAGCAGGTCGTAAATAAACAAAGCATTAGGTAATATGTAAACCGGCAGGTCGTAAAACGATTCTGTTATCTGGTGGAGGCCTAACAATAGACAGGATGTTAGGTCTTGTGTCAGGATCAAATGTCAGCTGGGTAAGCCAGCAGACCACTTTTAGTATAAGTCATATCTAGGTAAAATAAAACAATAACGACGTTAATGAGTAGTAAGGCTGTTATCTTGTCTATCAGAATAAGAAGGATATCAAACCACTTGGGTTATACCACAAATAGAACTGGGAATTATTGTCGCTTATCATTTGTTTCATATCATTTGTTTGAATGAAAGAGTTTATTTTGTTTCATATCATTTGTTTGAATGAAAGAGTTTATTTTGTTTCATATCATTTGTTTGAATGACAAAGTTATTTTGTTTCCTATTTTAAAAGCGGTGGTATTTTTGATTTTATTATTTTCATTTGAGTTTTTTTTTTTTTTTAAGTTAGAGTCGCTGCTGAGAAATCAGTATACGTGTGAATGAGGTATTGAATTAAAATGCTTGATTTCTTTTTATTTCTTTTCTTTCTAAAAACTTACATTTTCAGGACTGAATGTGTTGTATGACAGTGATGAATGGGACCAGTATAGAAGACTGTGCTGGACTCAAAGGTGTCAGATCACAGTGGCATGACTGATTTGTTCCATTTGAGTGAGGTGTGGAATGTGTGTGTGTGAGGGAATGTGTGTGTGTGAGAACTGCAGCAGAAGTGATAAGGATGAGTGCAGGCGATTTTGAATTTTTGTTCTTTTCATTCCTTTAATGTTTTCTCTGTGTGCGTGAGATATTTCACAAGTGGGGACGCCACAACAGAGTGGTGTGTGTTTATTGAGAGATAAGGCTTTGTTTAATTTCCTTTTTTTTGTGTTTAATCTATTTTTTCATGGTCTGGTGGGAGAGAACTGGTAGCTGTGGAACAGGATGTCTGAAAGAGCTAAGTAGTTCAGTCACATTTGTGTGGATTGTCAAAATGGCTTCTCTTGCAAGTATGTTAAATTGTTGTGTAATCGAAATTTGCATATGTCCTTTGTCTCTTCACAGCTCAGTATGGGAGGGAATGCAGAACAACCCAGGGGACACATGATCAATACATTACATTAGACGTATTAGACGGTAAAGTGAAATTTCAGTTTGTTTCCTGTTTCTCTTCAGTCCAAGGGTGGTTAATTACCAAAATATGGTGAGAGGATTCTTGTATACATTTGCCTCCGTCTCTACAAAACCCCCTGAAGGGGGGGGGCAGGTTAAATGTATGTGAACAGATGTGGTTTGGAAAAATGTCCAGGCTAAAAGAACCATCTGCGACAGGTTGTCATGGGATAAAAGATGACTAGACCGGAGGCATGTAACCTGGCCTGACACATGGCTGCGGCTGTTAGCTGCTAGGCACAAAGGAGGGGGGCGGAGCCGGTCTGAGGGCTGAGCAGAAAATGTGTGGACAAGATCCTCTGAGGAATTGTGATATTTGGTTGGGCTGTAGGGAACAGGGAAGATGACTGAACAGATACTGATGGTCTTTGTTTTGTGCACATTTGATTTGGTAGGAAGCACAGACAAAGGGCGGATAGATTAACACAACGCAGGGATAAGGTAAGGACATACACATAGATTAGGGAAGATAGGCGCTAGGTTAGGTAGTAAAACATTTTTTGTCCTTGGGTGTTCTGTCTGCTTTCCCTGCCCATGGAGCTGTGTAGACGAAGGTGGTGAGATTGTATGACCAGGGATGGTCATAAGGGGGGAGGATAGATGAGAAAGCCAATTGATGAATTATGCAAAATGTGATTGAACTATTTTTAAGAAAGAATTAGCAGGAAGAAAATATGAATGAAAAGTGAATATTGTGATGCTAATGTGTGTGCTGATCAGATCATCTAAAAGAGTGTTGGAACAAACTTTCCTGTAGATTAAGAATACTGGGTATTAAATTTGTGATTTTTAGATTAAATTTGTGATTTCTTGATTAACATTATTTTTAATTGTTTTTAGCATATGTTTAGCACTCTAAACAAATGTACTCAACTATTTGGAACAGAAGGAAAACAGCCACTCAACCCCCACTCGTGACTGAGGACTGTATGTAAATGTAGTCACACCCAGCTGAGAGCAGAGTTCAGCAACAGACAGCTGAGCAGTGACAGGCAGAGAAACAGAGGTCTGATTACAGACCTAAACTGCTTCTGAGAATAGCTAAAGGTTCACGGAAACGAATTCATAAACAAGATCATATTAATTAAACTGACTTAGTAGATAAAAGGTATTTTAATATCATTTAGAATGTCAAACTGGTTATTTAAGTAATAATGCTATTTCACTCTGGTTGTAAAGCTTGCTACAATCTAAACCTTAGAACTATTAATTCAGTATACTTTATATAGGGAATCTGGTATTATATATATATAAATATAGACAACGCCACATTGGTTTAATGCTGAATATATATGTAACTCATTACATTAAAGCTACAAATTAGAAAAGGTTCTAGTGTTCAACTGGCAAAACCAAATAAAAGAGAACTGCAAATCCATTCTCTCTGGGGGGAAGAAGATGCCAAGTCATCAAGAAGCCCCAGCACGACGGGGGCTGCAGGAACCAGCCCACACGGACAGGAGATCGGTTGGGGCAGACGGCCCCCACAGAAGAACCTCCTGTTTTTAGAATCCAGAACCAATTGGAACAGAGGAGACTCCATATATAGAATCAAGAAATCTAATTGGACCAAACGTATTATTAGAATGTGCTATTATTGGTGGATATCAGGGTATAAAATAGAAAACGCATGGTTACAGAGACAGGCCAGACACCCCCCACCAGGGGGTTTCTGTGTCTCTCATGACCGCCCACCCACAGACTGCTGATTGCATGTGAGTAAATACATGGGAAACACCATTGTTGTTTAGTTTAGAGTAAACATGTACAGATATCCATCTGAAACCAGGTTTACTCATGTGCAATGCTCAGTAAGATTCTTTATTTCATTTGATAACCATGATTACTGTTTTATGTACATACTGGGTTTGATGTGCAAACCTTATTAAGCCTATGTACAAACATGTTTGATGTACTATGAAATGATCCTTGTATGTAAAAAACAACCTTCTGAATTCACTCTGAGCCCCGAGGCAAAATAAAGCATGAGTTTTAAACTATAGCGCTGTTGTCTGGCTGCACAAGCTTATTTCCCTACTGGCTATATTTGAAGTCAGATGAGGAGACCATTCTATCAATTATGATCCTTCTTCCTTTCCAGATAAGCAACCTCATTGTACTGTAAATAACCTTAGATATTGATTAGAAATATACGACAGCTGCTATTGGTCGAGCGCAAGATATGTGACCGAACTCGCACCAATTACGTCAAATAAAACTATGTGGTGACCAAGTATCCGTTCGCGAGGAAAGATCTAGTCCCGACTTTATGATTGTGCAAAACGGGCAGGATTGTAAATGGAGAACTTTTTATTCCTAAATCTACAACAATACATCTTTCACCCAGAGTGAAAATTGCATAGTGCGCCGAGGTGGGAACGGGATGAAACGATACAGCCTTCACCTTACGTCCTATTCCTGTCAGTTGTCAGGTCACAGTAGATGGGGGGGGGGTCTTTCATTGATGAAAATCTATCTATGAACATACCCTACAACAATCCAGTAGAATGAATGGTTACGGTAGAAGCCTACAATCATAATTATGCAGTTACTGTTTAAGTCCATTAGCCTGTATGCCTACCAGAAAATATGTCATTGTCAATCTTGATCTTAATGGTCTCAATTAATAGCACCAATCTCCCAATCTGATATTTTGATTCAATCAACATCTGTTCGACAGGGCAGGCTGTGCGCAAACAGGAATTAATTTATTAAAAGGGAGGCAAAACGGAAGGTACTGTAGTAGCACCCTTTGAGGTCTATGTGTGCACGTGCCTGCTCTTTACTTTAGTTGTCATAATTCATCACATGTAAAGTATAATATATATGAACCTTTGTGTATTAAAAGAAAAAGAAAAAAAATATATAAAAAAAATAAATAAGGGCGGCCGGGTAGCGCAGCGGACTAAGCGTCTCTCTACCATCACAGAGCCAGTGGGATCGAATCCGGCTGTGGTGCCTCCGGCTTGGCCGACCGTCCACACTAACACAATTGGCAGTGTTAGCGGGTGGGAAGCCGGCGTGGGTGGGTCCTGGTCGTTATAAACAGTGACTCCTACAGTTCGGTCGGGGCACCTGCACAGCAAGGGAAGGATCTAAGAGAGGTAGTGTGACCTTCCACACGTTACACTCTCCCAGTGAGAGTCCGCGCTGCCAGGTGAAAAGAAGCGTGGGCTGGCTACACATGTGTCGGAGGAAGCATGTGATAGTCTCCGCCCTCCCAGACCGACGGTAGGGGGTAGAGTGCGCAACGACCAGGAAGGGGAGTGGGAATTGGCATAACGACTAACATTGGAATGGGAGAAAAACGATAATACAAACAAATAAATAATAATAATAATATTAAAAAGATAATTTGCTGTGGACGGTCAGGTGGCGTAGCGGAGATTGCGTTCGTCACCAACCCCGGAGACGCTAGGATTCGCCTGTTCGAATCTAGCTCACAGCTCTGGGGTTGTCACCAGCTTGGCTGGCCGTTCACACTAATACAATTGGCAGTATTAGAGGGTGGGAGAAGCTGGCGGGGTGGGTCCGGGTCGTTGTAAACAGCGACTCCTACAGTTCGGTCGGGGCGCCTGCTAAGCGCGGATAGGATCTAATTGGGATAGTGTGATCCTTCCTCACGCTACGCCCTCTCAGTGAGAATCCGCGCTGCCAGGTGAAAAGAAGCGGTTGATTGGCTAGACGTGTGTCGGAGGAAGCACGTGATAGGCCTCCACTCTCCCAGACCGACTGTGGGGGGTAAGTGCGCAGCGACCAGGAAGGGGATTGGGAATTGGCATAACGACTAACATTGGGATGGGAGAAAATCAGAGGAAAAAGGAGGGGGGAAAAGATAAAAAATAAAAAATAATAATAATTTGCTATATAAATGCACAACTGCATACAATATACATTTACATGGTTACATTGCCCTGGACGAGAACATATACAAAAAACAGCTCTGGAATTGTTATATCTGGGGGCTGTCTGACCCATTTAATTTGTTTGATAATACAATTAATATACACATAAATCCTCAGGCTCTCTGGGCCTATTGGTCCTCATGGTCTGGGGCCCCCAGGGCATTGAGTCATAGAAAAGTAGTGGATATAAAAGTGGACCCGAAAACAAGTGATAGAAAAAAGATTTTAAAGGTTTTATCTGAAATGAAAAATAAATAAAAATAATGGAAAAAATAAAATAAAATAAAACTACTAACCTTTAAACTGTCTTTTACTAGTATGCACTATGCTACTAAAGAATCTACCTTGCCGGCGGCTAAGTGGCGCAGTGGGCAAGGCGCTCGCCACTAACGCAGGAGATGCTGGGTTCGAGCCCAGCTCTCTGCGTTGCTTCCGGCTTGGCTGGTCGTTCATACTAATACAATTGGCAGTATTAGGGGGTGGGAAAGCCGGTGGGTGGGGATCGGACGTTGTGGACAGCGACTCCTACAGGTCGGTTGGTGCGCCTGTACAGCAGAATCAGGAAAGTAGCGGGGGCAGCATGAGCCTCCCACGTGCTACTCCTCGCCACTGAGAGATCGCGCTGTGCAGGTGAAAAGATGTGACGGCTGCCTCCTCGTGTACCGGAGGGGACACGTGATGCAAGGCTTCGTCCACATTGCAGCCAACCAGTGGGAGGCATGGTCTAGCAACGTTCGAGACAGGGGAGGGAAGAATTGGATAATACGAAATTGGGATGGGAGAAAAATAGAAAAATATTGGGAGAAAAAGTAGATAAAATAAAAATAAAAATCTACAGTACCTTGCCTATATTATGACCTACTATGCTAATATGCACTCAAGTCTGTAGCACTCAAGTTCGACAAACAATGTTACTTACCCTTAAAAATAAAATTATAATAATAATAATACCTTAGCTGCCAGAGTTGTACCCTTCCTGCTGACTTGGTGTACGGAACTTGTAAGTCGCTTTGGATAAATGACAGCTAAATGACTAAATATAAAATGCAAATGTCGAACGCTACCCAAATCCTACAATATTTCAATGAATATTTCAATATTTCAATTGTTTCAATGAAGTTACTACAGTATCTGTTTCAATGAGGTTGCTACCCTATCTGTTTCAATTAGTTTGCTACAGTATCTGTTTCAGTGAGGCTACTACAGTATCTGTTTCAATGAGGTTGCTACCCTATCTGTTTCAATGAGGTTGCTACCCTATCTGTTTCAGTGAGGTTGCTACCCTATCTGTTTCAATGAGGTTGCTACCCTATCTGTTTCAATGAGGTTGCCACCCTATCTGTGTCAGTGAGGTTGCTACAGTATCTGTTTCAGTGAGGTTGCTACAGTATCTGTTTCAGTGAGGCTACTACAGTATCTGTTTCAATGAGGTTGCTACCCAATTGCTTTCAATGAGGTTGAAAGCTGCTAATTCATGGGAAGCTGATGGTAATGTGTGAAGAGGAAGAAAATAAAAAGAAAACACACATATTACCTGATCAGACCATAGAGATTTGAATCAGACCATAAAGAATACAAACAAGAAAGTAAAAAGCAACAAAGTAAAATCAGAACAAAGGATCAAAGGTGGGAAAGAAAAAGACACAATTGCATTTGAATGGTTCTGGTCTTTTAGTCCATGGGCGAAAATTAGTTTGCTACAGTATCTGTTTCAGTGAGTTTGCTACCCTATCTGTTTCAATGAGGTTACTACCCTATCTGTTTCAATGAGGTTACTACAGTATCTGTTTCAATGAGGTTGCTACAGTATCTGTTTCAATGAGTTTGCTACAGTATCTGTTTCAATGAGGTTGCTACAGTATTTGTTTCAATGAGGTTGCTACAGTATCTGTTTCAGTGAGGTTGCTACAGTATCTGTTTCAGTGAGGTTGCTACAGTATCTGTTTCAGTGAGGTTACTACAGTATCTGTTTCAATGAGGTTGCTACCCTATCTGTTTCAATGATTTGATTTAATTGATTTGATTTTTATTTAGTACATACAATTTATACAATAGTATAAAAACAAGGGGTACAAGGATAACATGTGAAAGTCTGTCGACTTGTTTCCAACATGGTCCCAAGAAAAATACAATAAATCACAAAGAAAGAGTTAAGATAAAATAGATACAACAAGTAGATAAAATAGACAACACAATTTTCTAAGAGCCTCATTACAGCATGTCATGTTCCTGTTCTTCAAGAGTGGTGGCCAAGCACCCACTGCAACCTATTGTTGCAGATGTCGCTTCACACCCCTCTTGAAGACAGCAATAGTGGGGGAGTTTTGGATGGCCCTGGGCAGAGAGTTCCACAGCCGGCAGGCTGTAGACAGAAAGCCATTCTGTGAATAGGAACCCTTTCTAGGCTCATAAACTGAGAGCTGTCCAGACCGTAACTGTCGTCCGTGGACCTGGCCACGCAGGACAATACGAGAGCATAAATATCTGGGGGCAGATCCATTTAACGTTAGCTCCCGGAACGATAGCCAGTTAGTTAGCACCAGCCAGGTATCAACGTTAGCTCTGGCTATCGTTCTGAGAGCTAACGTTGATACCTGGCTGGTGCTAACTGGCTATCGTTCCGGGAGCTAACGTTGATACCTGGCTGGTGCTAACTAACTGGCTATCGTTCTGAGAGCTAACGTTGATACCTAGCTGGTGCTAACTAACTGGCTATCGTTCCGGGAGCTAA
This sequence comes from Notolepis coatsorum, assembly GCF_963971535.1. Lineage (NCBI taxonomy): Eukaryota > Metazoa > Chordata > Actinopteri > Aulopiformes > Paralepididae > Notolepis > Notolepis coatsorum. The sequence continues at coordinate 64,878,587 of NC_140178.1, read as the reverse complement.
CGTTGATACCTGGCTGGTGCTGGCTAACTGGCTATCGTTCCGGGAGCTAACGTTGATACCTGGCTGGTGCTGGCTAACTGGCTATCGTTCCGGGAGCTAACGTTGATACCTGGCTGGTGCTGGCTAACTGGCTATCGTTCCGGGAGCTAACGTTGATACCTGGCTGGTGCTGGCTAACTGGCTATCGTTCCGGGAGCTAACGTTGATACCTGGCTGGTGCTGGCTAACTGGCTATCGTTCCGGGAGCTAACATTGATACCTGGCTGGTGCTGGCTAACTGGCTATCGTTCCGGGAGCTAACGTTGATACCTGGCTGGTGCTGGCTAACTGGCTATCGTTCCGGGAGCTAACGTTGATACCTGGCTGGTGCTGGCTAACTGGCTATCGTTCCGGGAGCTAACGTTGATACCTGGCTGGTGCTGGCTAACTGGCTATCGTTCTGAGAGCTAACGTTGATACCTGGCTGGTGCTAACTAACTGGAGCCTGCGCCGGTCTGTCTGTCGAAGACCGAGGGAACCGCATCAGGCTTCAGCTGATTAGTGGTCTTCTGGACAAACCTTCCACCCCCAACAACATAATCCGAGGCAATGAAGTGTTCGCTGGAGATCTTCATTCCCTGTCCAACAGGCTGATCGCGCCGCCTGAGTGCAGCCAGCCTGAGTGCAGCTAACAGTAGCTACTGTCTGTAACTGTGATGCATTTTCTGTTGCAGTCCAATGTTCACCAAAACACACACCCACACACTTATAATTTGTTCCTCAACGTTATATAGACAGGTCATGTTTTGTAAACTAACGTTATGTTTAGAATGGAATGAATACATGGGTCGGGAAAGATAGTTAGCTCAAAGCTAATCCGGCCTGTTTAACCACTAGCTTCTGTTAGCTAATGCTGGCTGAGCAAGGAAACTAACAGTAAACGTTTTTACATGAAATACAGCCCAAAAACCCTGCTGACAAACGTTTGCTTATTAAATACATTCTATACTATAATAATACAAACGTTTCATTGCCTCTCTGTGACGACAAAGTTTTTTAAATAAGGGGAGAAAAGTAGCTAAAACCAATGTATTTGGATGGGACAGGAAGTGCCATTGGCAACCGGAAGTCAGCCGGAAATGGCTACTTTGAGATTGTGCAAGTGGAGAATTGAAGACTGGACATGTTATGTTGAAAGAGTGGAGCTTTATTGCCAGGCGAATCTTATCGGCGATGAACAAAAAGCTGCTGTTCTGTTGAGTGTGATGGGCGCAAAGACTTACGGACTGCTGCGCAATTTGCTAGCACCTGTGAAGCCCACGGAGATGACATTCAAAAATTCAGGATACTCTTCAAAACCACTTGAGCCCCAAACCATTGGTAATTGCAGAGAGATTCAAATTTCACAAGCGAAATCAGGACAAAGGGGAAAGCATATCTGAATATGTTGCAGAGCTACGCAGATTGTCAGAACACTGTGATTTCAGACTAGGCCTAAATGATGCGTTGAGGGACAGACTAGTTTGTGGTATGCATAATGAAGCCACACAAAAGAAACTACTGTCAGAGAAAGACCTTGATTATAAAAAGGCGCTCAACATAGCAATATCTATGGATACAATGAAAGGGGATAGAGTATGAAACCAATAAAATGTCACTGAAACCAGGAAAGCAATGTTATCGTTGTGGCAAGACATCACACGATCCAGATGAATGTTGGTTCAAAGAGTGTAGAAAATGTCAAAAGCAAGGTCACATTGAGAGAGTGTGCAAATCAGGAAAAAAACAGTACTGTGACAAAACGCAAAGTAGCAGGAAAGCAGCACCCAAAGGGAAATACAAAAAGCTGCATAAAGTGACTGAAGAAAGTTCATATGAACAAGAAAGTGATTCAGAGAGCAGTGACTAGGATGTTGTAGTAGTTTTTGATACATAAATCCTAAACCTCATTGAATCTTTTATTTCTACTAGAAAAGGTCTGAAACTGGTGTTCAAATCAAAATAATGTGTCACTATCATGAAACCTTATGTGGCCTGAGAGACAAGATTAGAGTGTGTGTGTTGTAACAGAGACCGGGGGAGAACCACAGGAGGTTATTTGCATACAGTCCCCTGGCAGCTGCAAAACACTGGATAAAAGGTTGTTAAACTGGTCCTGTGACTGATTATAGGACAGGAAACCGACACCTTGTGCCCCAGGTCCTGCAGCTGTTAGGAGGAGGAGAAAGGGTCTCCATTCTCTGTAACAAAGTACATGTTTAAATGACTATTGGTATACTTGGATTAATTTACTATGAACTATAGGAAATCATGTTTTATTGTGGACCTAATCTTGAATCTAATGATATAATGTACGCCAGGTTTATGATGGGGAAACACAGAGTTTGAAATTAGGCCACGTTTTGAATCTACATTGGAAAATACTTAAACTGTATACAAGAGAGATTGATGTAAGTTAAATGAATGATTAGGTCTGTTAGCTATTCACTGAAAGTCAGCAGACTTTGTGTTACAGACTTAAATCCCCTGCAATGTAAAATTAGTTTCACCTAGAGTGAAACTAGTCTTAATGGTAACAGAATGTGTTCAATTATGATATCTCTGTGTTTATGTAATCAAGGGCAAATCAAATATATATATTATGAGATCAATAACCCAAGTATTAAGTTGTTAGAGGGTGTTTGTTCTTTGACTGGAGAACAGAGGAAAGTTCAGTTGGCAGTGAAGCCAACCCCCAATTTCACATCCAAACTTAGCAGGCCTGGGATTGGAGGAAATTATCTGATGATGTCATTTTGGTGACGTCACTCAGAGACTCCAGGCTTTTGGATTTAAGGGGGGGTGTGGAACGGTGCAGGGAACTCTGAAACCAAACCACCAAAGGAACCACACCCATCTCTTCACACAGGCGACGACGACGGCGGAAGCAGAGGAGCAGAACACACAAAGAACATCATTTTGGAGGGAGAACAGAACTTTGCTTTGTTCACTAGCAAGAGAACAAAGGCCTTCAACAACGGATCAACTCTACTGTAATATTAGTCTGATATAAGGGATCTGTGGCTTAGTACTTGAATACCCTTATATCATTGCAAAATCCATTTTTCATTGTAATTACACTCTTAACTTTTAATTAAACCAGATGCTGTTTACCAACTTCTCCTCTCCATTTCTCCTGCTGATCCGCTGGTCGTCAAACAAAGACCTCCCAGTCTTTGTTAAAAGTACTTTCCAGGGCTTTAAAGGTTTTGAAACACAACGCAGAGCAGATTAGATATTAGGTTCTGATTATATCAGAACAATAAGCTCAGGAAAGTACTACAATGTCTAGAGCTGCATCGCATGAAAGAGACAAATGCACGGAAAATAATATGGATCACTCCAGAAGTGGCAGGAGCGAGACTCAAAATGGAGTTGGACACAGGCTCCGCCTTATCAGTGATTTCTGAGAACGACTACAAAAGACTGTATCCACAGATAGCTCTGAAAATTACAAAGGTGTTGCTGAAGACTTACACCGGAGAAAGTGTGGCTCCAAAAGGGAAAATACGGGTCACAGTGAAATACAAAGACAAAACTAAGGAGCTGGACATGTATGTTATACCAAATGGGGGTCCTCCGCTGTTTGGCCGTGAGTGGCTCAGAAAAATTAAACTGGACTGGCATGCTGTTAAATCTTTGTGTGTGTCAGCAGGAGATGAGAAGAACGCCACGTCTGGGAGACTTTCAAAGATACTCGCAGAGGCACATGAAGTGTTCGGGAAGGAACTGGGAACACTAAAAGGTATAAAGGCAAAGATTGAGATAGAGGAGAATGCAAGCCCGAAATTTCATAAAGCCCGGCCCGTGCCTTATGCAATCCGCCCCGCAGTAGAAGCGGAGTTGAAAAGCTTGGAACAGACAGGAGTGCTGTCCAAGGTGGAGTGGAGTGAATGGGCAAAGCCCATAGTCCCAGTAATGAAGAAAAACATAGACACAAAGCCAGGAAGTCAAAGTAAAGTGCGCATTTGTGGGGACTTTAAAGTAACTGTAAATGCAGTGCTCCACACCGTACAGTATCCTCTGCCCCGTATAGAGGACATCTTCGCCTCCCTGTGAGGAGGGGAATGTTTCACTAAAATTGACCTGGCTCAAGCGTACCTGCAGATGGAGGTTGAGGATTCATCAAAGCCGTATCTGACTATCAACACACACAAAGACCTTTACCAATACAACCGCCTTGTGTTTGGTATAGCTTCAGCCCCAGCTATCTGGCAGAGGACAATGGACCAGGTACTACAAGGAGTCCCAGGTACACAGTGTTACCTTGACGACATTCTTGTTACCGGCAAGGATGATCAGGAGCATCTATCAAACCTGGAACAGGTGCTCACAAGGCTGCGGGAATATGGACTTCGAGCTAACCAACCAAAATGTGAGTTTTTCAAAAAGGAAATATCCTACTGCGGACATGTGATCAACAAGAACGGCCTACACAAATCTCAGGACAAGATTGAAGCTGTGCTTAAAGCACCACCACCAGAGAATGTGTCTCAGCTCCGTTCTTACCTTGGACTTGTAAACTACTACCACAAGTTTTTACCCAATCTATCAACTGTGCTGCACCCTCTGAACACGCTGCTGCAGGCAGGAACACACTGGAAGTGGACTGACAGCTGCAAGAAGGCTTTTCAGGAGTCTAAGAGTCTCATCACGTCAGAACAGGTGCTCGCTCACTTCAATCCATCTTTACCCATTACATTAGCATGTGATGCCTCACCTTATGGCATAGGTGTCAAACTCATGGCCCGCGGGCCAAATGTGGCCCGCCACGTCATTTGATGTGGCCCCCCAAGAGCTCTGGTAAAAAAAAATAAAAATTTAAAATTTAAAATTTATAAACATTAATCGTGGGTTAAAAAATAGCGGCGTTAAAATAATTGTGGGTTAATGCGTTAATAAAGCTTTAACTTTGACAGCCTTAGTTATTACACATTCTTACACATACATGTATGTTGAACATCTGAGGTATTGATGAAGTAACAAAGGAAAAAAGCCAAAAGCACTTACTCCTCAGACATTCTTTGACAATTTTACAGCCCAAAATACAAAAAAGATCCAGGCGGAATAGGTAACAAAGGGTTGAAGAAATATTGTCTGAACTGTCAGATGCAAACTGGCTGTGTGACATAACCGAGCATCTCGCTCAATTGAATAAGAAGCTGTAGGGACGCAAACAAGTCCCACCCAAAACTTGACCAATATAGTTGTGAACTGAGACAACCCTTATTTTGTTATTTTTTAGTACAGTTACAGTTGTGTGTTCATGCAGACACATAATAGCAATTTCATTACGAATTGAAAATGGTGGACCCTGATGTAAACAAGTCGAAAGTCTTTCTCTGGTCTGCATCCCCTTAACAATTGTGTGTATTGAGCTGTACTGTACTGTACCCATTCTGCAATCTGTTAATTAAAGTTAATTAAACTATCTTCCATTAGTTGGATGTATGGCCTCTGCAAGGTTGTGTGCAGCCATTTGTTTTTGTAACATCTGCTACATCTGTCCCATGTGTTCTTTGCAGCTCAGTTGTTAGTTCTGCCCCTCTTGACTGACAAAAAGGTTTTGAACAAACTTAATGTCATAGCTTGTATTTGATGATCTTCTTCTTTGTTATTTACTTGAATGGTTTGATCATTGATGAATGGAGTAATATGGGGTTCTGATAAACTAAAATTATTTGTTAAAATAACATAAGCTAACATATATGTTTACATCTATGCAAATGCATATGCAATATGTATAACTTGAATAAGTAATAAATACAGAAACAACATGTTTAACAATATGTAAATGAGTAGCTAGATTTATTTTACATTACATTAACATTTATACGGTCTTTGGCCCTTTGAGTGCAACCATAATGCTGATGTGGCCCTCTGTGAAAATGAGTTTGACACCCGTGCCTTATGGCATTGGAGCGGTGTTGTCACATAAATGTCCAGATGGCTCAGAGAAGCCAATAGCCTTCACCTCAAGATCATTAACTAAAGCTGAGCGCAACTACGCTCAAATTGACCGAGAGGCCCTCAGTCTCGTATGGGGGGTCAAGAAGTTTAACCACTACCTGTATGGTCAAAAGTTCACGCTTCTGACAGACCATCAGCCTCTCATATCTATCTTCAATCCCCGGAAAGGCGTTCCGATAACGACGGCGCAGCGGCTACATCGGTGGTCACTCTTCCTGGGGGCACATCAGTATGACATCGAGTTCAAGGGGACGAAACAGCATGGGAATGCTGACGGACTGTCACGTCTACCCCTGCAAACTGCAGAGACAGCCGCAGCTGTAGACCCAGCAGAGGTGTTTCACACCACAATCGTCAACCAGCTGCCAGTGACCAACGCTCTCATCCAAAGAGAGACACGCAACGACCCCACACTGTCACAGATCTATGACATCATTGTGAAGGGGTGGCCACGACACGGTAACTCAATATATCCAGCATTCTCAGCGAGGAGAGAGCAACTGTCAGTGTGCCAGGGAACGCTGATGTGTGGTTCACGAGTAGTGATTCCGTCCAAGCTGCGCTCCAGAGTGTTAGAAGCATTACATGAAGGACACCTGGGAACCGTAAAGATGAAGAGCCTGGGCCGCATGTGTGGTGGCCAGGAATCGATAAGCAAATCGAGGACATGGCAAAGAGCTGCCCCGGATGTCAGAAGATGCAGAATGCACCACCACAGGCTGCTCTACATCCATGGGAATGGCCATCATCACCGTGGCAGCGAGTACACATTGATTTTGCAGGACCATTCAAAGACTCGATGTTCTTGATCGCTGTAGATGCGCATTCAAAATGGCCGGAAGTGATAAAAATGAAGTCAACTACATCTGAGAAGACCATTTCTGTGCTGAGGACTGTGTTCGCCAGGAATGGTTTAGCACAACAGATATGCACAGATAATGGACGCCAGTTCATTTCGGATGAATTCCAGATGTTTGTAAAGAAAAATGGAATCAAGCACTTCACATCTGCACCATACCATCCAGCCACGAATGGCTTAGCAGAAAGATTTGTGCAGACATTCAAGAAAGCAATCAAAGCGATGGATAATGAAGATCTACCGATCCAGCACAAAATCGACAAATTCCTCTTTGCATATCGCAATGCCACACACGCCACCAGGGGTGTAGCTCCAGATTCTGGGCCCCATGAAAGAATGTATTTGTAGGCCCCCAGTGAATGCGAGCGCGCGTAAGCGCGCGAGCGAATTTTTTTTGGCAATTTTTTTATTGATGAAAACGCATAATATGGTTTTTACCTATACATTCAGATCAGCAGTTCAGCACCTGCACTGTTGGTGGGTGAGCCTAGTAAAGGATGTCGCATTGCGTTCATCTTCAATGAATGGACCAATGCAATAGTCTACCAAAGCCCCCCCTCTATCTCTATATATCTCTCACACACACACACACACACACACACACACACACACACACACACACACACACACACACACACACACACACACACACACACACACACACACACACACACACACACACACACACACACACACACACTTCAGAAACAAACATAGTATCAATGAGAGCATCAATAATACACCTGAGTGATGTCTAGTAAAGAATTTTTTTTTTTTTTTTGGGTGGGGCCCCTCAGTGCTGGGCCCTTGGAATCATCCTAAGCTACCCCCCCCAGCTACGCCCCTGCACGCCACTACCAACCAGACGCCAGCTATGCTGTTTCTCAAAAGAAACCTAAGATCTCACATGGACCTTCTCAAGCCAGATGTGCGACGTGATGTTGAGGACAAACAGTTCAAACATCTTAATGACAAACCAACAAGGAGCTTCAAAGTAGGACAGACGGTTCTCGCTTGTGATTATCGGAAGGACAAGTGGAACACCGGAACAATCACTTCACGTGATGGACCACTGATGTATACTGTGGACATGGGAGATGATTTATGGAGACGTCATGTTGACCAAATCCTGGACACTCAGGTACAGAGCAGTGTGTCACCTGGCCTGGACTTACCTGAGCAGGAAATAGACAATCCAGTTTGCTCAGACAATCCAGTTTACTCAGCACCACCCACCGCAGCTCCGTCCGAAACTGAGAGCTCTAGTGCTGATACCTCACCACCTGCGATGTCTCCACAGCCTGGTTCCCCGCTCTCAAGCGAGCCAGTGAGGCGCTACCCAGAGAGGCAGCGTAAACCACCTCAGAGACTTGATCTGTAGCCTAAAGGCCATGTTGTTGTGTATTCAGACATGTTTGAAAACATAATATCAGTTATTTTGTTTATTTTTTGTTATTATATATAGGCCTACCATTAAGCTAAAGGGGGAGGATGTGTAATGTATGGAGTTAGTACAGGGACTACTTAACGTTAGTCTACATACGCCCCTCTGGTCATGCGTGCTTACGTTACGCACAGGTCGTATAAATGTACTGCCGGGTTGGGGTACGTCATTAAAGCCATGGGTTCACCGCTATCAACATCTCCGTGATTATTGTATTATGTAGTTGTGTAAATAGACAACATACATGACAGATGTTTTCCAAAAAGGGTGTTGCTGCAATACATTGAGGATACGACACGTGTTGTGTGTGAATTGTCTTGTCACTGGTATAGCTTCTTCTCCATACAAATCGGGTTGTTGTTACATGTGTAAAAATGATCTGGTTAGCTGTGTTGAGAACATCATGTGTGTTCATGTACCATGTACTCACAACTAAGGGGGTTAATTAACCTATAAAGCTATGCTTAGCGACATATGAGTGTAGAATGAATTCTTTTCTCAGCCTGTAATGACAATGAACAGTGTGTTCACATATTAAACAGGGTTACCTGTTCAACTGGGCCGTATCAAGGGTAAGGTAGGAAGGGTGATTCCCCCGGTTCCCTGGGGCTTCCCCACCCTCCTCTCAGACATGTTGTTTACAATATATTGTGTCACTGTGTTTGTGGGGATACGATGTAACCCTTAGCTTAGTTGCTGGGGTTGTGCTAACCGCTTGAGAAACTATATTTTCCTAAAGAAAAGATTGTTTGGTCGCTTTTCGTGTGTGCTTAGCAAGGCCTGTGGCCGATACTAATCGAGGATTCTGTATTCTCTCGTTATGAAAAACGGCGTTCCTCTGTAGCAGGAGTGTACTTGCCATTTTTTGTTGTGATAAAGGGTTGTGTGTGTCTTGTGATCTACAACTGGGTTAGGTTGGCCACAGAAGCACATGTGTAAGTCTGGTACCGGGGCTCTTAAGGGGGCCCTCTCTATTCTGTGTTTTTTCCTTAGTAAAAATCAGATAGCAGGTTAGCACATGAGCTGTGTGAAGCTGTTAGACACTTCATGTAGCTGACTATGACTGTGTCATGCTCTTTTTTGTCATTACATCGTATCATGGGTGTGGGGTCGTAAAGGGGTGAACTGGTAATCCTTTCCTCCACTTTTGATGGGCAGGGGTTAAAACCTCCTGTCCTTCAAGGTTCCTGTCACGTTGCTGTTCGGCACATTACAGGGTAAGAGGGGGGGGGGGGGAGGGGGTGTTTCCTGGTCCCGTGTGCACCGCAGAAATTCCCCCGCCATAGAGTACTTCACTGTGCACGTCTCTGTTGGTAAGACTTCCCTGAGTTGTTCAGGTCCATATGCATAGGCGGCGCGTATATAAGGCTAGGGGGGGGCTATGCCTACCCAGAGTATTATGCTCGGAATCTTGAAATGTATATAATATATGCGCAGGCTGCTGGCTATTGTGTGTGTCTTGTGCTGCAGCCGGCTGGCCGAGGTGTCAACGACAAAGGTGTCAATCGGTGGCAGCGTTTAACATTCCAGGTACAGGCAGTAACCAATCACGCATAGGCTCAGGTTAAATAATGTATTTTAGAAGCATCACCGGGCTGGCCCTGGGCATAACTACCGATCACCTGAGGCTGTATGTTGTTTTATCTTGGCAAACAAGGGCTTGCTCTAAGAGGACATGATGAGAGTCCGAGTTCATCAAATCGTGGAAACTTTTTAGAGCTACTGTATGTACATTGTTTTCAAAGCATGATGAGATCTAAATTACGAAAAACGTTCACTTCATTGCAACTTGTGATTCAAGTTGTGGTCACGGTCTTTCTCACCAAGACGAAACGTCGCATTTATCTGCATTAAGGTAGGACAATGGTTAATATATTATTGGATGCCTTCATTTGAACACTTAATTTGCACTATATATAAATGAGTGGGGCTCGCTGTAGTATAGCCTAGTAGTGTGTGTGTGTATATGAAATCAGAACCTGGACAGTTTGCGTGCAACAAAAAATAAAAGGTCAAATTTTTGCCTTTACAGCCTTCCCACCCCCAAAGCCCACGCGCCGCCTATGAACCATATGATGGATCTGTTTCAGGGAGTGGTCAGGGCTCCTCCTCACGAAGCTCCTACTCGGGCCTTCTGTGAGTTCGGACTCTCCTTCCCTGTGAGGGAGCCTCCTCAGAGTTCAGAGCCTCCTCCTCGGATTGTCAAGATGAGTAGAACTTCAAAAAGGAGTCCTGCTCTATTGTGTGTGTATTCGATTCAATTCGATTATTGAATGTGTATTGGTTCAGTGCCTCCTCCTCGGAGAGCCCTAACCCAAATTTTACATAGCTCAATGTTGCAATATATTCTTTTCAATCTATACAGCTCGCGTGGGAAGTCTCTCTGGGGATTTCCGTCTCCTCCCTATGGGAGGGTGGTGGGATGTAAAAATGTAAAACAAACAATTTATCCTCAGCTGCGTCACGAGGGATTCATGTCAGTCTGTGTTCTTTCTTTTTTGAATAAAAAGAGGAAGGTACATGAAGCACGGCGGCTCCGTGTCGTTCTCCCAGGCAACTTGGAGGAACAATGTTTGGTGTCTTGCTAGACTATCCATTGATGTGTTTGGGTCTCGACGCATACATAGTGCTGGCTCGTGTGTTTTCTGTTACAGAATCACACAGGGGCTAAGCGCGCCTTGGTTGCTTGTTAAAACAGCGTTTTTATAGAGCAACTGGGATGGAGTTTTGTCTCTTCCGAGCGGCAGTTACTAGGTTGTCTCGATGAATTCTCGTTCATATCTGGGGGATGTTAACGGAATAGATCAGAACATAGATAGAGGGGTCTCACGCCCTTCGGGTGGGCCACTGAGCACGGTCCTAATGGATTCGTCTGGGTGGCGCCCTCTTTTCATGTTTTAGATCGACACGCATACCTAACCCCTCTCCTGGAGTGGGCATGTCGGTGTGGTTAGGACACGGGACTGGTCTGGTCACGCTGGTCCAGGTCAGTTAACCCGTTGTCCGCCGGGGATGCAGATCTGCTGTTCTGGTACCCTGAGGGACTTGTGCTTTTTTCGGGGGGAAAAATGCCGGGTCGGTCCGGGTGTCACAGGGTTAGGCGTTATGGAGACCCTATGTTGGGTACATGTTGTACTCTGCACTATCGTAATGGCTTACGGCCATACCAACCTGTCCACGCCCGATCTCGTCCGATCTCGGTAGCTAGAGCAGGTTCGGTCCTGGTTAGTACTTGGTTGGGAGACCGCCTGGGAATACCAAGTGCGGTGTGCTTAGGGCTGGTTCTCCATTATTTTCGCTCCTCCCTCACACGTGGCGAAGAGAGCGCTGTTGGGGTGGTCTTGGACCTCCTCTGGTAATCCTGTGCTTCCCGTGCCGCCGGGCCCAGTCCGAAGTAAGAATTCGTTGATACCGGAGGCCTGGGATAACCCTTTTTTGAAAACTGAAACACTTGTACTGCGGTATAGCCAGTGTATACCCGCAGGTGTGTTTTGGAGTTTTTTCTTGAGGGGTTATAGGAACAACCACCGTCTGTACCGAGCGGGTGGTTGATTCCCTGGTGTGTTGGAGCAGAGTCAACTCCCGGGTTACCGGTTGAGTGTGCCCCTGCACGTTCATGACGTCTGCCAATCATGTCAGCTTTCTCTGCCTCAACCCCTCTGGGTGTTTTTTTTTTAATGGAGGCTTTGTCATGGTGATCAACAACGCCAGCATACGCCCCTTCCGCCGGGGCGGCTGTTTTCAGCTGACTCCTTTGGCGCCTGTCTCGTCCGCAGTGCTCCAGGCTCAGGTTACAGCCTGTTGCCTGGTTTCCCCGGTGCGCTGCCTGCTTCCATTGGTTAACCTTTTTGTGTGCTTACGGCCATGCTGACTGCCTGTTCTGCAGGGTCAGTGTGCCAGGCGGTGTACTATTGGGGGGAAAGGGCCCGCTCTTGGAGGGGCCTTATCCGAATACGCTGGCGATGTGGGGGGCGGTGGCACTAAGTGACCACCTGGTGGGGTCTTGATGCCTGGCGTCATTGACCTCTCCGGGCCCCCGTTTTCCAGGGGATCCAGTCCCTTCAGTGGGTCTGGGTCTTCCTTCGCGCTCCGCTGCTACGGCCTTGCCACAGGGTTGGGTTTGCTCTTAACCCCGTGATTTCTGGGGGCAGTAATGAGGTTGTTCCTTCCGTTCGTTCCCGGGTGGCATGCGGGTTGTGCGTGTGTGTAGTCGTGGGGTCAAGCCACGGTCTGCTCACCCTGTGCGTTGAGTTGCTTGAGTGCCTCTTCGCACGGTCGGATCCGTCGCCCTCCCGTGAACCTCCAATAGGGGGGGTATCCTCCATTAGGGAGGGTCGGGGGGGCTTGGTCCTCCCCGGTCTGATGGTTGTGGGGGGCCTCAGCGGGGTACATTGGTCGGGCTATGTCTCCCGCTCAGCCCCTGTTGCAGAACAGGTGCTGAGCAATCCATTAACGTCATAGAACGGAAGGTTATGTATATAACCTAGTTCTATGAGTTAAATGGTGCGCTCAGCACCTGGACGCCGCTGCGGCCCTTGATCTCGCCTTGTGGTGAAAGTTTGGGAAGGAGGCGAGTAGGTGACCACACACCTGCTTATGAAGGTAAGCGGAAGGGGGTGTGGTCAGACGGATGTTGGGATGTAAAGGTACATGGTGGAATTTTTTATTCAGTGCACGTGCACGAAGTGAAGTACAGTGCAGAACAGGTGCTGAGCGCACCATTTAACTCATAGAACTAGGTTATATACATAACCTGCCGTTAATGACACAGCAGGGCACACGTTTTAGCACACAAACACGCGCACACACACACATGTGATTCATTCTTCTCTTTTATCTTCATTTCAGGTAGTTGTACCTTAAGAGCATTGAAGGCTGGCATCTGTAAATGCAGATATAAGTACTTTACTCTTATTTTATTATCATTATTATTATTATCATTATTGTCTTTCCAATGAAATGAAAATAAGAAAATAAGTGGTATATGATGGAAAATATGAAAGTCAATGCTTGAAGGAAAATGGACTTTGGAAATCAGTTTTCATTCTATTTATTTACTGTTCTGTAAAAGTATTGTTGAATGTAATGTTTTATGTTTTGTGTGGACCCCAGGAAGACTAGTTGTTGTCATGCAACAGCTAATGGGGATCCTAATAAACTCAATAAACTCAATGCATAAAAGAGAAAACATTTTCGTGCATACGTATGGTTACAGGAGTTCTGAGGCCTGTGAGGTATACTATAATTCTAGGAGTGTACTCTGCGTTATTTATAAGTAATTACTCTTGGTGTGGACCCGGTAAAAAGACGGCGGTTGAATAATCTTCAGACGGACAAAAAGCTCAAATCAGAATATAGCGTTTATTACAAAACAACGCCTATTATACTAATGTTGGATTCTAAAGCCGCTCCTAGGACAAAGTCGACTTCAGGATGATCCAAACTAATCAAAAAGATTATCAACAGATACTCGAATTATTTCTAGCTAATCTGCAGTTTTCTGCTGGAGTCTGGATGCTCTTTCTGCATTCGTCTCAGGATGCAGGGGTATGGTTTCTCTCGTTTCACCGTGGTCCATTCGTCTCTGGTCCCGTCTCTCGGCGGGTTCGCTGTTTAAAAAACCTAAGCCCCACCTCTCGGATGACACAGGGGCTAGAAGGCTTGGTTTGCTCTTGGCCAATAGAATTCTAGTCGGCGGCCATTTTGGGTCTCTGGTTTCAAGATAACACCACCTAGGGGTTGATTTGAATGTCCCAGAGGAGGGTTTCGTCCTTTGGAATTTAAGCCATATAAGTTTGACAGGATGCTTTAAATATGGTTTTGTCTATTTTTTTGTATAATAATAATAATAATAATAATAATAGATTTCATTTGTAATGCGCTTTACAGTTTCGGGGCAACTCTCAGAGCGCTACAGTTAAGGGACTTAAAAGCTAGCGAGAATAAAGGAAAGAAAGAATATAAAAATAGGCAAGACTAAAACATAAAATAGCAGAGAAACATAGAATAATAAAACTGATAAAATAAATTGGTAAAATTGGTATCTTGAAACCTAGATATTACTCTCTAGTTTATCTAAACCTTCTATGTCAGTCTTTACACAATGTTCCTAGTACGTTTTAAACATATTTTATCCTAATTGAGTCCTTAATTTAACATAAGAAGTATTTGAATATTCCAATCTATTGCTTACTTTATTTGTCCTTTTTCTAGGTGTAGGCTAAACTACTTTTGCAGTCTGTTTTAAGTTCTAAACACATTATTTTGTTTAACTTGGTTTTCCCGCTAGTAATAGTCTTAAATATTAGTTCTAAATTAACTAGAATCTTATTTCTTTAACAATGATATGGTTCTCCTATTTTATTAATGTTTTTAGTGGGTATGCCAGCGTTTGATCCAATATTCAATATTCTCTTTGTCTCCCAAAAATGGAGGGAAACTCTACATGTGGCTTTTAGCAGCGAGTCTGTTTTTTAGATTCTCGTTTGAGGCTGGTCATAAACCCCTCTTCCCAGTAGTTCCTATGGCAACCTAACTTATCCATCACACTCTATCGAGGTCAAGCTGACAGAACCTGATTTAAAGTGGTTTCATAATCCGTTTTAGTATCTGCTCTAAGTTACCTTATCAGCTAAAGTGACCAGTGTTCCTGTCTAACTCAACTACAGTTTTGCTCCATTGGTCTCTTGTGCCCACTTCAGTATCCTCCAATATTATATTTTATTCTATTTGATATTATCTAGCATATCCATTTGTAATGATTAGTTACTTTTCCTAAGATAATCTGTTGAATATTTAGCATGCTTTTAACCTTTGGCAATATGTTTTTGGGGAGATATAAAAATACAACTGAAGGCTTCCTTTTTACCACTTACAGCAAACATCGTCCAGTAGTGTAGAATAGGGGAAAATCATGTTTTATTTTAGATAATATACCACATTCCTCCATTTGAGGGTTCACCCTCACATATAGACAGTATAAATCTAAATTAAACATACTTTTACCACTACTTTGGATAATACACACAATAAACCCCATAAGTTCACTTAAAAAATCTTAAAAAATACAAAAAAAACTGTTACCTTCTGTACAGTATATAGTCATTCTTTCACTTCCCCCCTTCCCTCGTTAGATTTCATCATTCTCACACACCAGCAGTTATTATACGACATCACGACTAAGAAAGTTGTTCCTGTTTTTCCAAGGAACTACCCTTTTAATAACAGCTTTTTTGTTTGACTATATTTATCCGTGTTCTTAGATCAATGTGTCTAGTTATGCAATTCACTCTGCAAGAAAAAGATTAATACACTACACAAAAAGATTAACATTCTTAAGAAAAAGAGGGGGAGTAAAACCAAAATATATACAATTCCCTCTACCGACCTCTAAGGTCTGAATTATCCTTAGCTTTAACCCTGTCAGTTATCCCTCACTGATACCGCTGAGGTCTATTGATAACTCGCTGTGGTCGTGGCTGTTCAGTCGGTTCTGCGCTAATCGCTGTTTGATCCCTGGTGTACCGCTCTGGTACGGTCCTGAGGTCCACAGAAGAGAAATCATACTCTCCTCTGTTTGGCTCCTGCAAGAAACCTTCATCTTCGACAGAGGGGAAATCCGGGTCACGGCACCAATTATGGTTACAGGAGTTCTGAGGCCCGTGAGGTATACTATAATTCTAGGAGAGTACTCTGCCTTAATTCTAAGTAATTACTCTTGGTGTGGACCCGGTAAAATTACGGCGGTTGAATAATCTTCAGACAGACAAAAAGCTCAAATCAGAATATAGCGTTTATTACAAAACAACGCCTATTATACTAATGTTGGATTCTAAAGCCGCTCCTAGGACAAAGTCGACTTCAGGATGATCCAAACTAATCAAAAAGATTATCAACAGATACTCGAATTATTTCTAGCTAATCTGCAGTTTTCTGCTGGAGTCTGGATGCTCTTTCTGGATTCGTCTCAGGATGCAGGGGTATGGTTTCTCTCGTTTCACCGTGGTCCATTCGTCTCTGGTCCCGTCTCTCGGCGGGTTCGCTGTTTAAAAAACCTAAGTCCCACCTCTCGGATGACGCAGGGGCTAGAAGGCTTGGTTTGCTCTTGGCCAATAGAATTCTAGTCGGCGGCCATTTTGGGTCTCTGGTTTCAAGATAACACCACCTAGGGGTTGATTTGAATGTCCCAGAGGAGGGTTTCGTCCATTGGAATTTAAGCCATATAAGTTTGACAGGATGCTTTAAATATGGTTTTGTCTATTTTTTGGTATCTTGAAACCTAGATATTACTCTCTAGTTTATCTAAACCTTCTATGTCAGTCTTTACACAATGTTCCTAGTACGTTTTAAACATATTTTATCCTAATTGAGTCCTTAATTTAATATAAGAAGTATTTGAATATTCCAATCTATTGCTTACTTTATTTGTACTTTTTCTAGGTGTAGGCTAAACTACTTTTGCAGTCTGTTTTAAGTTCTAAACACACTATTTTGTTTAACTTGGTTTTCCCGCTAGTAATAGTCTTAAATATTAGTTCTAAATTAACTAGAATCTTATTTCTTTAACAATGATATGGTTCTCCTATTTTATTAATGTTTTTAGTGGGTATGCCAGCGTTTGATCCAATATTCAATATTCTCTTTGTCTCCTAAAAATGGAGGGAAACTCTACATGTGGCTTTTAGCAGCGAGTCTGTTTTTTAGATTCTCGTTTGAGGCTGGTCATAAACCCCTCTTCCCAGTAGTTCCTATGGCAACCTAACTTATCCATCACACTCTATCGAGGTCAAGCTGACAGAACCTGATTTAAAGTGGTTTCATAATCCGTTTTAGTATCTGCTCTAAGTTACCTTATCAGCTAAAGTGACCAGTGTTCCTGTCTAACTCATCTACAGTTTTGCTCCATTTGTCTCTTGTGCCCACTTCAGTATCCTCCAATATTATATTTTATTCTATTTGATATTATCTAGCATATCCATTTGTAATGATTAGTTACTTTTCCTAAGATAATCTGTTGAATATTTAGCATGCTTTTAACCTTTTGCAATATGTTTTTGGGGAGATATAAAAATACAACTGAAGGCTTCCTTTTTACCACTTACAGCAAACATCGTCCAGTAGTGTAGAATAGGGGAAAATGCTTACACGTTATCCCGTGGTGAATATAAGTATAGTTTTGGAGTGATCCGGGATAATTCCTGAAAAGCTGAGTTATAGGGCGCTACGTGTATTCTACTATAAGCGTTGGCGTTTCTTGCCTGGACACACTACTATTTCCAAATCACATGTATATAATAGGTATTATGTGTGAGGAGGGGGTTTTGCGGAGCCCAATAGCAAACACAGGAGGAGAGAGAATGGAGCGGTTTAGGGTGTTTTAATAGTATTTCCCCAAGCAGACAGTTTACAGGCAAATACAGGAATGTACAGGTACGTGTTGTAATAGGCGAGAACAGGAGCACTCCTTGTGCAGCACGGGACAACAGGTACAGGGATGTACGATAGACGAGAGCTGGTGCACTCCTAGTGCAGCACGGGACAACAGGTACAGGGATGTACGATAGACGAGAGCCGGTGCACTCCTAGTGCAGCGCGGGGTAACAAGTACGTGTTGTAATAGGCGAGAGCAGGAGCACTCCTTGTGCAGCACAGGACAACAGGTACAGGGATGTACGATAGACGAGAGCTGGTGCACTCCTAGTGCAGCATGGGATATCCAGGTTGGAGGTGTACTGGAGCGGTGATCCTGGGCACAGAGAGAAACAGATTAGGACAAGGTATATCAACGAGGACAGGGTTGCAAGGCTTTAGGTTCGTCGTCGTACCTAGGTAGCTAGTTTAACACTGCGACGAAGGACGACAGGATCCGTCAGGTGATATAGGGGCTGCTGATGAGGGAATCCCTCACAGCCGCGCTGATTGATGCTCGTCTGGCAACGTGGGAATGCTGCAGCAGGAAGCTGCCCATATATGGGGCAGAGGAAGGCCCGAGCCCTGACCATGACATTATGTTTCAGCATGAATGCATGAAAGGGGGGGGGGGTCGTTTTTTTATGCTTTGATGGCCAGTAACGGCATTCATGTTGAACACTACAGACGCTGATCAGCTGGATTGATATGAAAACATTTTTGGATCAAGCTGAAATTGATGTCAGATAGTCCTTACCTTTGGCCGGGGGTATTCCAAAAAGAATATTCCAATTGTCTGATCGCGATTTCCTGTATTGGTGTCCATCTGGTCCCGGACATACAGTAATTTGGCACAACTTATGGATAGATTGTGCCAGATGCGTTTCGAAGTGGAGTGGAGTGAAGCAATTTACTCGGCTCTGTCTAAATTTGGCGCCTGGAGGGATTTAACCGTAACACAGGATGATATATAAGGTTTCAAAAGGTGGGCGACAACTTTTTCCAGGATCGCTTACCGCATCAACCTGCTGAGGGGGCATGCTCTCTGTCTGGGAGGAACGTTGGTAGGCGAGTTGTGCTTCTGTGATCAGCAGGTTTGAAAAGAACCACTGGGAAGCAAAGGGATAAGGTGTGTCGATTCAGAGGAATCTGGGTAGTAAGGCCTAAGAATTGGAAAGAGACCCAGCCTAACTACTGCGCCCGAAGGTAAAAGAAGGGGACTTCTTCCGTTCACGAGAGGAGACCTTGGCCTGGAAGTGGAGACCTGCATCTCTGTTGGGGGAGAGGGGCCGGCGTCGGAGACAAGGCAGCCCTAAGAAAGGAGCTGGTTGTTCCGATGTAGCTGTCTACCTAAACCTTATGGGGAGGGACAGGTGTATCTGAGTAGGGGAAGGAGTGCATCCGAACGGGAGAGGGGTACTCTTAACTGGACGGAGGTTGAAAGGGTCAAAGCGGGGAGAATTCAGTACTGTATCTACAGAACCCTCTGTTTAATCATCTTCCCTTTACTAATTTCCTTAGATCTTTTTGTAAGCGGATCTCAAGAAGGTACTGATTAAGATCAGTGGCAGGTTTTAATGTTTAGTCTTTATTAGCAAGGGGTTATTCACTGTCAAAGAGGCAAAGAAAAATCATAATTCATATTCTCCTTTGTTTCATCACAATTTAAGCAAGCCTAGCAATAGACACAATATTCCTGACACTGGGAATACATTCACCGAGGTCCATAGATGTCCCTAGATACCAAGAACATGCAAATGAACCCTGTAGAAGTGGAGCAATATTCCATTTACTTAGGTGGATTTTCAGAAAATAGGCTCCAGGGTTAAGAGGTTAATGATAAGCGTGTAGTGACGCAATAAAATTTACAAAAATAAAATAGTAATAATACCAATAGAACTGTATTCTATTATAATCACACTTAAATTAGACTTTGAGTTTGACTTTTAAGTTATTAAAACATATCTGAGTCATTCAGAATAATGTGTGTTATCAAGATTAGTAACTAACAATATTTAGGTTGTGGCAAATCATTAAGTGATTAAAGCGGGCAAAAGAACGAATGTTTTTTCCCTGTGTCATTTGAGGAACACTGTTAAAAGAGTTGTGATGGTTTTTAGGAGTTTGTGGAGTTTCCACTGGGTAGGCATAGCAACAAAGCGTTGTTGAGTTGGTTTTTTGTTTTGATTTGACTACGTATATGCTGTTAAAATATATAGTTTGGTGGACACCACAGGTAGGTAGGGTCCTTATTTTCTGGTTGTCAGCTTCCTGTGTACCACTTACTCCTGGGGCAGTCAGAGAAGTGATTAGTACCATCTACTTGTCTTGTACCATACTATATGCTTGACGGGTGGATGGTCAATATGATATTTGGCTGGTAGCAGGTGTGGTTGAAGAGGGTTAGGTCTACAGGGCGTTAGCTTAAGGGTAGGTAGGTTAGGGTGCCAGAAAATACAGGTAGTGTGGTAGGGCCTGATGTCGTTTTTTATTTTTTATTTTATTTTTTATGATAGACATGTGGTGGACCGTTTGACTGCAGTTTAGATGTAGAAGCTGTAAGTAGTCATGTCAGGTTACAAGGGGCACCTGTTTGAATTTGTTTGTTGTATTTATTTTTTTTGTTTTGAGTGTAACTCAGTGTTTGGATAGCCTACCTATTAGCACATGACCTCCTGCGCGTACTACACATCTACTTATTTCAGGGTGTTTTTTTTTTTTTTTTTTTTTGCAAATTAGAAAGGTGCGCTCAGTAGAGCACACATCTCCACCACGTCGCACGCCGATCACACAGGCGGACAGGCACAAAGGCTGACTGCTCTCCTTATAGTTAGTAGTATTAGCAGTAGCGTGTTGACACTAACAAGGGGTGCTTTAGTGGTTCTTTATGGGAATACAAACTAACATTTCCAGCACCGCATGAGAGTTTAAATGACTATTCCCTTATCATAGAAGTACTTTGACTTTGAATTTTCCCACTTATTACTGTACATTCACTGTACGTTTTCGTATATTTTTGGCTGGAGGGGGGTGTATTTGGAATTTTAGACGGTATATATATACCGGATTATGTATGCCGGACCGTATTTTGTTCTCTATTCTATTTTATTTTTAATTTTATTATATTCTTATTCCTATTTTAGCCCTATTGACTACCTAAATGTTTATTGTTGTTCATTGTGTGTGATCTGTATAGTGCCAAATTTTCGTCGGGGTCATTCAAAGGCGATTATTTTATTCTATTCTATAATTAGGGAAAATAATTGTCCAAATATGTATGGTATCTAACACACTATCAAACATCTACCAAGCAATCTGTCATCAGGTGAAAGGAGACAGGGAAGAGTAGTGGGAAGTGATAAGAAGATGACCATCCTCAGGGGATGGGGCATAGGGTGGGGATTGGAGAGTGGGTATAGGGGGCCTTATAATAGGATGGGTGGGATAGGGTTTAGAGTAGAAGGAGGGGGGGTTGTAACTGGGGTGGCATTTTTATGTGTTTTATGTACTGTTGTCTTATATGTGTGTAATCGTTCCTCCTCTGAACTCCTGGGATTGACCGTCCGGGCCCGCCGGGATCAGCACCACTGTACTCAGCCTGGCTGCACTGGTATGTTCTCGACGCATTTATACAAGCTCGACCATGGCTAAATTGAATATTTTAATTTGGAACGCAGGAGGGCTTAACGCCCCACACAAGCGTGCCAGTGTCCTTTGGCTATTGAAGAGGAGAAATATTGACCTTGCTCTCCTTAGTGAAACGCATTTATTGGTAGGAGACGTGTCAAGACTGGCAAATCGGCAATATCACGTTATCTCCTCATCCTCAGCCGATGATAAGACGAAAGGAGTAGTCATAGTTACAAGACGTAACCTTGATATCAAAATCTTGGATGTATGGTCGGACACGGAGGGAAGGATTACTATAGCAAAAGTTGAATTCTTGCATAGGAAGATGGCTATAATAGCATTGTATGCTCCTAACACATTTGATTCAGCGTTCTATAATACAATCACGAAGAATATGTTGGAACTTAATGGATACGCTCTCATTGTGGGTGGCGATTTTAATGCGTGCTGGGATGCGGAGATGGATACGTCCGGGCCCTCTGAAACGAGCGACCAAAAACGGTCCTCTAAGGCCCTTAGGATGTGGGCCAAAGACACAGGGCTCACAGACCTTTGGCGCTTATGCAACCCCACCCTCAAAGATTACTCTCACCTGTCAGCCAGATACAAAAGCTTCTCTCGAATTGACTATGCATTCGCGTCCCCTAATATGTTTGATAGTTTCGATGTCTCATTGGTTCCCTTGGCTCTCTCAGACCACAAGGGGATTTTCCTTACGGCAACCTTTGACAGGCTCTCCGCAAGAGCTCCCAGATGGCGTTTTAATTCGACCTTGCTAAAGAACGATGACTTCTGTTCTGAGTTCAGGAGTAAACTGGCTGAATTTTTGCAGATCAACGTTGGCACAGTAGAAGACCCTAGGGTCCTGTGGAACGCATTGAAAGGATTCATCAGGGGTCATGTCACACTATTTGCCTCCAATTTGCGAAAATCCCGGTCAAAAAAGCTAGAAGGACTGGAATCATTATATGCGGACCTATACGCATCCTTGCAAACTGACTATAATGAACGACTAAACACACAACGTAAGATAGTCAAAAAAGAAATAAACTCCATACTTAAACAACAGTCTGAGTTCTTGATACATAGGACAAGACAAAATTACTATTTTCACGGCTCCAGACCTAGCCATCTATTGGCAATGAAAATACGCTCAAATGATCATTTCTCGGATATCCCCTCGATTAGGACGAGCCAGGGTGCAGTCACTACTGATTCGAAAAAGATCAATGACACTTTTAAAGAGTTTTACTCACAGTTATATAGCTCAGAGGGTAATCTGGATGACTCTAAATTTGAATCGTTCATTGGCGGGCTTGAGATACCCCACATTTCTGAGGAAGAGGCCAAGGAACTGGGGAGACCGATTACTCTCGTAGAATTGAGGGAGACGATTGTTGAAATGCAGAGGGGTAAGGCACCAGGCTGGGATGGTATTCCACCCGAAGTGTATTTAGCTTTCTGGGACCAACTGGGTCCATTGATGCTCGATATGATCAATTACGCTATCGAACAAGGGGAGTTCTCAAGAGATGTCAATATGGCGTTGATTTCTTTACTTCTCAAGAAGGACAAAGATCCCAATGATTGTGGTAGCTATAGACCCTTGAGTCTTCTCGGGGCCGATTTAAAGGTGTTTGCCAAGGTGCTGGCCCGTCGCCTGCAGAGATTTATGTCTGTATTGGTACACTGCGATCAAACTGGTTTTATCCCGGGGCGTCTGGCTGCAGATAATCTTAGGAGGCTGTTGCATGTAATCGATAACAGTAAAGACAATACAACTCCATCCACAGTTCTGTCTTTGGATGCCATGAAGGCGTTTGACAGACTTGAGTGGTCATACCTGTGGAAGGTACTTGAGGTCATGGGTCTTGGAAAGAGTTTTATTCATATGATTAAAGTCCTGTATGCCTCGCCGTCTGCGATGATACTGACAGGCAAAAACTGTTCCACACTCTTTCCAGTCTCCAGATCTTCTAGACAGGGTTGCCCTCTGAGCCCGGGACTGTTCGCGCTTTCCCTCGAACCTTTGGCCCAATTTATTAGGCAATCGGAGGACATCGTCCCCATAATGGTCAACAATACTCCACACAAAATTGCTCTCTATGCGGATGACCTGCTGATTTTCATGGACGACCCCTCCCGGTCGGCCACAAAATTATTGAGGATAATCGACGACTTTGGTAAATTGTTAGGTTTTAAGATTAACTGGAACAAATCAGCCTGCCTACCTCTTAATGAACTGGCCAAGGCGGTACGACTACCAGCTGATATCCCCATAGTAGAACATTTTAAATACTTGGGCATAGAGATATTCCCCACGCTGAACCAAACTACTAAGTACAACTTCACGGGTACTTATGATAAAATA
Organism: Notolepis coatsorum; assembly: GCF_963971535.1. Classification (NCBI taxonomy): domain Eukaryota; kingdom Metazoa; phylum Chordata; class Actinopteri; order Aulopiformes; family Paralepididae; genus Notolepis; species Notolepis coatsorum. Next base: position 64,854,887 of record NC_140178.1, on the reverse strand, counting down.
CGCCAGGATCTAGACAGGTGGTCGTCCCTTCCTAACTCCTTACAAGCCCGGGCTTCCATAATCAAAATGAACATCCTGCCTAGGATACATTTTATTAGCTCAATGCTCCCCCTGCCCCCTCCAATAGACCACTGGCGCAAGGTACAATCAATGGTATCTAAGTTTGTCTGGAATAACAAACGCCAGAGAATCAAAAGGGCTACTACTCAACGTAGAAAACAAGATGGGGGCCTCGCAATCCCTGATTTTAAACTTTATTTCTGGTCCTTTTCACTGAGACCTCTGATGTGCTGGCTAGACCCTGTAGAGGCTGTATCGTGGCGCTCCTTAGAAGCGGCGGCGGTATCTCCGCTAAGATTGCAGGATGTAGTGTACTCAACTGTCTCTATTTCGAAATGCCGGCTGAGGTATGGACCGATCATAACTCACGTGATCCAAACGTGGCGTAATGTACAGAGGTTGTGTGGGGTTAAATGCCCTTGGCACCTGGACTCTCCAATTTTTAATAACCAGCAATTACTTGTTGGACACAAGCCGGTTAATATTCCTCAATGGCAAAGGAGGGGAGTGCATACTCTGGAGGATATTTATGATAAGAACGGCCTCCGTGCGTTTCAGGACTTAAGAGAATTTTATGATCTTCCCAGCGAGTCCTTCTTTCTTTACCTTCAACTAAGGTCAGCACTGAGGGCGCATGGCGTACCGTGGGCTCAAGCCTTGCACCCACACCCCTTCCTCAGGCTCATAGTGGACAGGACGACATCCAGAGGGTTTGTCTCCGACTTTTATACGCTCTTAATTCAATCCACGTATACAAATTTATCATTGGATACAATCTGGCGTGTGGATATCCCGGAGTTGGACCCCGAGTCTGACTGGGATGATGTTTGGGCAAATGTGGCATTATCTTCCCGCAACCCCAATCACCAGCAAATTAATTTTAATTATATTCATAGGACCTATCTTACACCTAGGAAGCTATATGCTATGGGACTGATAACCGACTCTCAGTGCACTTTGTGCTATCAAAAGGCCACTAGCACTTATATGCATATGTATTGGGATTGCCCACCAGTGGCCCGCTTCTGGAGGTCAATAACGGACAAACTTTCAGATCTGTGTGGCTTAACTATCCCATTCACAGCTGTTACGCTACTCCTGAACGATATAACGACACTACCCGCGTCCGTACAACTGAAAAGGGTTGTCCTAGCGGGCGTCACAGCAGCGAAGAAGCTAATAGCAATGAGATGGAAGGAGCCTGAGAAGCTTACAATGATTAACTGGTCCCTAACTCTATTGGATGTGATTTATCTTGAGATATCCATAGCCCAGGTGATTGGGGTGGGGCAGGCTGGAATTGACCTGTGGTTCGCAGCAGCTGAGAAGGTAAAGACCGCAGTGTGCGGCTGAGCGGGGTTGGGGTGCGTGTTCGGGTGAGTCCGGCGGTCTCTTGGGAGGGGGAGGAGGAAATGTTTTTGTCTGTCTTGTCTTTTGTCTTGTCATCTTGAGTTTAGCTGGGGATATTATGGGGGGGCAGCTATTTAACTATTTCTTCACTGTTTGGCCACTTTTACACGGTCTCTGTGAGTCTATGGAACACCTCTACAGGTTTTTGTTTTTTCATGAAGGTTCATTGCTCTGTTTTCGGGTCGTGTTCTCAAAAAATGGTCCTTGTGGTGGATTGGAGAGGTACGTTTTATTAATATAGGGTCACACGGCCGGGAATCGGGGCTGAACACTGGGAAAGACCATTTATTAGATAGTACCCCTTGGAATTAAAATTTAGAAGGTTGAACTCTGTTTTCTTTTCTCTTGTCTGTATAATTGTTAGTCTGTATTATTATTATTATTGTTTTTGTTATTTTCTTGTGAAGTTCTATGTATTGTGATTGTGGTTAATGTGTTGTCTTGTTTCGTGTGAATAATAATAAAAAATTTGATCAAAAAAATGGAGACAGGGAAGAGAAAGCCAATGATGAAAGTGTAACGAGCCCAAGTGAATAAGACCTGACAAAGGTGGGAGGTAGGACTGTGTGGCACATGTGAAGAGTGAGAGAATTGAAGTGGAAATTAAGAAGGATCTAGAAAGTATAAGGCGAACCAGGACAAAGGTTATGCATCACCTCAACAGGAGATGCATAGAGAAGCAGAAGGCTAAGTTGTTCTGTTCAAAGGAGTTTGGACAGATAGCTTAGTGGGAAACAGAAAGCTAGGTTGTTCTGTTCAGAGGAGTTTGGACAGAGAACTTAGTGGAAAGGGACCCATACCTGGGACTACACTATGTTGAGAGAGGAAAGTGATGACGGTGATGATGATGATGGAAAAAGAAGGTGATTTGATTTGATTTGAGTTGTCTCTGAAAGGACATATCCAGCTCAACAAGGACAGCAGCTACCGACCCCACCAGAAGATGAGAGACTGGTCTATGGGACCAGCAACCAACTCACTGAGGATCAGGCTTGTGGAAATACACAGTATGCACTAAGGCACACATCATTGTTAAGCTGAACAGGGGTGGCTTTAGGACTTCGTATTGGCGATTGTTTTTTCTCACACTGAAATAGAAGTGGTGGAACTTTGTTCGGGGTGGGATGTTGTTTGGACTCATTTGCTCAGGCAGGAGGTGGAATCCTTGGAAACGCTGCGAGGAGGGAGATCTGGTTGGATTACTTGGCAGACGAAAAAATCAACGCCATCCACCTCAACGCTACAGGGTCAACGCCATCCCCTTCGACGCCACAAGGTCAACGCCATCCGCCTTCGATGCCACAACATCGATGCCATCCCCCTCAACCCCGGAAGTCGTCGTCAAACCCCTCGACCACCAGGGGATCGTCCCCGTTCCCCTCATCACCATGACCCCCGTTCCCCTCATCACCATGACCCCCGTTCCCCTCATCGCCATGACCCCCGTCCCCCTCATCACCATCCCCCACCTCAGAAGTCGTCACAAAACCCCCCACGAGTCATCCCCTGACCCCCAGACCACGCAGTAACAGGTAGACACGGCTAGGCATATGCTGATACAGGTTATTATCGCACATCCCGGAGGACTTCACATTTTATTTCTATGACACTGTCACTAGGCGGATGAACAATTCATGTCCAGAGTGCATTGCGTTTTTTTTAGAAGCCACTCTGGACCATCACTTCAATAGCAATTTCCAAGGGAAGTTTAGACACACACACAGCAGGAAAGATTATGTGGGGAATTCGACCAGGATGAAGACTTGTCTCATACGAACTGTTGGAACATAATTATGTATGATTGTATGATGTGATACTAATGATTGTCATCATGTTGGTTATTGAAGATCTTTTTCCGGGTGGATCCATATGTAGTATGTGTTATTTGCTTGCCATGTTTAGGTCGTGAAGGCCACAAAAACAGCATTTTTGACATTATTTGCTTGCCTTAATTTAGGCCATATAGGCCACGAAAACAGCGTATTTCTTGCAATATTTCATTGTTCCCTATGTCATGTTGATTATCCTGATTGGGGGTGGTTGGCGGTGCCCGTCTGCAAACAGGTCATGTTACCGCTCAAAAACATCTGAGGGTGGTTGGGGAATTTTACCCTGTTTCACAACATCTAACACTTAAAGGTTTTCGCCCCAACTTGCAGATGTGGACCCCAGTGGCGTCGTTAGCCCTGGGCTTCCGGGGCTTTAGCCCCGGATGTTTTTCTCCTAGCCCCGGATCTAAAAAAAAAAGAAAAAAAAAATTTTACATTTTTTTTTTTTTTTTAAACTTTTTTTTAACTTTTTTTTAATGTCAGCATCCCCATTGTCTGTGCTGAATGTTTGTTAGTGTTTGGTATTTTTTGTTGGTTTTTAGTACTTTTAAACATTTTTAGTAAGTAGTTTTCATTTGATCCTATAATTCTTTCATTCACCGATTTGTGGACTTTTTTTTTAGTGTCCTGAAAGGCGCCTTATAAATCAAATGCATTATTATTATTATTATTATCATCACCCAGGAGGGAAAAGACACTTTGGATAGTAGGGACTGCATCTCTGCCTGTCCTGACCAGGAAACACTTTGCAACTGTGATCTCCTCTGGCAATAGTTGGATATTGTAATGTGTGGCGAGGGGTTGCAGCAATTCCACTGAGAGAAACTGGTCTGAGGCTGGATAACATGCCTGTATGCCTCTCATACGTTGTTCTCCAACTCATGAGAACCTGCTCTCAAGCTCTTGCAGCATTCTGTCGACGACTGGATAGAACAGTCTCTGTCTCAGCTGATCTCCTGAGCTGAGGTCTGAGCTTGTGCCACAAGATGACTCAACTACATACTCGTCCATCCTTTTCTGCTTCCTCCTTTGGCTGGTAGTATGTTCCTCAATCCAAAGGCCATTACATATGGCCTTTGTCCTGTCATACATGTCCACTGCCATCTCTGAGGTGCGATAACCTTTGAGTGTGTCCTGCACTGTGCTTTTAAATAGTACAGATATTGAAGATGTGCACTTTAACGCAGCAGCACCTGGAGCCATCCATACCCATGTCCAGTGTCCTATAATAAGCTTTAATCGAACCTCGGATAGGTTTTGTTACCATATGAAACACACGTTACATAATGACTTAATTCTGTTTGAACCAGTTACACACACTGCTGTGCTTAACCTAAAACACATTTAGCAATTCTACTTCTCAGTGATTAGAGTACTGTAAGTGAAGTACGCAGAGAATGTATTGTATATTTTCACGTTCTCTGTGTACAGTACTTCACTCTCCTTCCATTTTGGTTGAAGACAGGTGAACTCACCTGCTGCATTTTTATAGTGCTTAAACCTGATTGTGTATCTACAATTAAGCAATGGTGTGTTTGCGCATCTGATGGCTGTGTTTAACCAATTGGCTCATATGTGGTAATTTGACATTCTGTGTCTAATGTAATGCAAGTGTGTTTAGTGTTTTGCAAATCACTGTGTGTATTGTTTTGCAAAAAGTGAGGCTGACATTGTAGGGGTGCAAATCTGGGCCTATATTTTGCTCCTTGAGTGTAAGGTTTTGATAATTGTGTAATACTTTTGATTTGAGTGTTTATGCAATTGAAGAAAACTGTAAAGACTAGAGATGAACTGTTTATTTATTTTGTACATAGGCTGTGCATATGTTTGTTTGTTTGTTTATTTGCTTATGTGTATGATTCTTAACTGTGTTTTTATTTTGTTATTGGTGTATATGTGTATGTATGTACAGTATATGTATATATATTATATATATGTATATATATGTGTATATATGTATATTTGTACTCCTGTTGGGGCTTCTTGGACCAGATCAATGTTTTATCTGGCTAAATAAATAAATAAATAAGAAACTGATGATTTGGTCCTGTTAACTTTGGATTTTCTATGGGGACTGCCCAGATCTCTCTCATGGACCTGGACCTCACTTTGAGAACCTCTAATGATACTAGTTATTCAGTATTCATCTCTAATTACTCTAAAATTGCGTATTTCTGTGCTTAAAAAAAAAAGAAAAGGGGGGGGGGGGGGGGGGGCCCTCCACCCCCCTGGGCTGAAGCCCCCAATGTTTTCTAACCCTAAAAACGCCCCTGGTGGACCCCCTCTCATTCTCCGACATAATAAATTAGTAAATTAGCGTGAACGTGATGATGGTCTGATATTACAATTATATGTGATGTGTGGTTTTTTAACGTTAATTCTGGTTATGTTTAGTCATATTCTAGTTTTCTATTTTCATAGGATGTTACCACTGACTGAGCTTGATGGATTTTGATATATATATTGGAAGGGCGTTTGCAATTTATAAGTCCACATTCGATTGAATCTGGGGCTTGACAGCCCCACAGGAGGGGTATGTATTAAGGGTGGGGCCTATAATTCTAATATGTTTTGTCATACTCCATTACTCTCAGTCAGATTTTTTTTTTGTTTTGTTTAGTTATGTATTTGGTGCTTAAGAGCACCACAGGAGGGATTATGTCAGAAATTAACGTCAGACTTTAGGCTCATATCATATATAAATATATTAGTTAATTAGGAACATTGATTAAGTTAAAAGTCATTGATAAATAGGATTACAGTACAATCAGTATCATAAACATTGGAGGACACTATGTTTCCCTTTACATTTAGAGGCTTTTTGGCCAAGGTTACAGGGGCCCCCTTATCTCCAGCAAGGTGGCTGGCCGGTCCGGGAGGAATGCCTGTTTTATTTTCTTGTTACATAACTATGACCTGGTCCTCGCTGGATCATATGGGAAAGGACACAGGTGTCTCACACTTGATTGGTCAGCCAGCAAAGACACCCTAGGGTGGACAGTATATCAGACCATCTAGAATAGAGGGAGGAGAGCTCCTTGGCCACTCTGCTATACACTGCATTGCTGTCAACAAGCTTGTTGTGATCCATGGACCACCCGATAATTCATGTAATTATGCTTTCTGATTATTCAATAAATACCATACATGATGTTTGAACTCATTGTCCTGTGTCTAATATTCGATATCCTTTTGTCCTGATTCGAGGGACACCCAAATCTCCCCACAAACAATCTGCAATATGTAACAAATTTCCAAAGTTCATCGAGGAGATGCGTAGAGTCTTCGACCATCCCAGGAGAGTGAAGGAGGCTTCCCGGAGACTTCACTCGCTGAGGCAGGGCAGCCACTCTGTAGCCGATTTCTCCATCGACTGTAGGAGTCGCTGTTTACAACGACCAGGACCCAACCACGCCGGCTTCCCACCCGCTAACACTGCCAATTGTGTTAGTATAGACGGTCGGCCAAGCCGGAGGCACCACAGCCGGATTCGATCCCACTGGCTCTGTGGTGGTAGACAGACGCTTAGTCCGCTGCGCTACCCGGCCGCCCTGTTTACTCACAATTCTGTTTACTTGTTGCCAGATGCCTGTTTTTGGGTTCCAGCTAAGAGGTAGGAACTGGAAAACATAACAGTTCCATAGCCTGAAGTCTTATGTAGTACACGTCCAAAGTTTATAAAAATCCCATGGAAAATGTGTGTTAAACAAAAGTTTTTGTAATAATAATAATAATAATAATAATTAATTCCATTATATAGCGCTTTTCTAGACAATCAAAGTCGGTACACACTATCCAAAATGGCCGTCCACTTCCATTCATTCAGACGTGTGAGGCAATACAAAGAACTTGTTCATCTTCTTCTGCCCCCGTTTTGTTGCAATCAGCGCTCGCAGACGCTCCTTGGCGCTCCTTGGCGCTCCTTGGCTACAACGGCCATCAGCGTTGACTGGTCAGTTCAGAGGCCCTCAGTTCTCTGCACAGTTCTGGGAGGCTTTTTGCTCCCCCATTGGGGCTACTGCCAGCTTTTCATCTGGGTATCAACCTCAATCCAATGGTCAATCCAAATGGGCCAACCAGGACCTGGAGATTGCCCTGCGATGCCTTTTTACAGTAAGTCCAACCCCTCCACCTGGAGTAAGCATCTGGTTTGGGTAGAGTATGCCCACAACTCTTCCCAGCTCTGCCACTAACCTTTCCCATTTCCAATGTTCCCTGGGCTATCACCTATCAGCCCCCACTTATTATTTTTTTTTAACCAGGAAGTCTCATTGAGATACAAGATCTCTTTTGCAAGGGAGACCTGGCCAAGATAACAGCAATGACATTTGCGATACATCACACAGAAATAAAATGTGCGATACATAGGGGTGTAACAATGCATCGATCCTAAGGTGATGATTCAACTGCATCGATTTGAAAATGTTAGAATCGATTAGAATTAGAATCGCAATTTTAATGTGTGCAGTAAGCAGTTTGGCCAAAATAAAATACGCTTCTCTCCAGTATGCAGTCCGCTTTGTTTCATGATTGTGCTAAGCTAGGCTAACGTGCAGCCAGATAGCTTTCTACTGAACGCACAGAGAGGAAACTGGTATCTAACTTATTGTCTCTCTCTGGAGAAGACGTTAAGCTAATTTCCCATAATGTTGGCATTGTAGTGCCGAAGGATAGGAGTATGAGGTGGGGTGTCGAAAGACAACGCTAAATGTTTATTTTGCATGAGTAACAACAACACACTGTCTCGGTTACTAGCTAACTGACTAGTTTGCAGACAGGAAAGCAACACTCAATAATGTCCGGGCGGAACCCCTATTCCCAACAACAGTTCCATGGGTGAATTATGTCTAACTACCACACAAGCCCCCCCATATATCACCCATAGTCAAAATCCCCACGGAATTACAGAATTTCAATAGCCAACCCTGAAAGGATTATTTTTCTAGAAGAGCAACACTAGCCAAAACATAGGCATTGTATGCATAAAAGGGGCAAATGCTAAAGTTAAGTGACTGTTACTTTTGTAGCAGTAGTTCAATGTCACTGCCTTTTTTGTTAGGCCTAGTTATTGGCTACAACTTTGCCACAGTAGGCATTAATCACTTACTGTAATACATAAAATGTCTGAAATCTAAAATCTGGCACTTTTTGGGAATACAATATCCTGTTAACTTAAAGGGGACATGCATTGCTATTCCTAGAACTATTTGGGCAACTTTACACAATTCCTGTGAGTCTATGGAACACCTTGTAAGGTTTTATAAAAAAAAAAAAAATCTTTGTTTTATATTTCTAATCAAGTACTCAAAAGCATCATTTTTCTCACTTTGATTTTCAGGCTGTGTTGGCCTGGCTCCGCCCATAAGCACTTTGAGTGACAGTCATCCACACAGTCTGCGACTGGCACAGAGAGAGAGAGAGATAGAGAGAGACTGAGGGGGATACAAATTAATTTCGCCGAGGGGGGGCATAATCCCACGGGACAATGCATTCGTAACTTGTTTCAAATGACAATATATACCCCTGTGATTATTATTGTATGGATCGGAATACGGGCGTGCGCGTGGGAGCATGCACAAATATATTACAGCGATATGCTGCTCCCCACTCCGACTGCCTGCGAGAGAGAGAGAGATAGATAGATAGAGAGAGAGAGAGAGAGAGAGAGAGAGAGAGAGAGAGAGAGAGAGAGAGAGAGAGAGAGAGAGAGAGAGGGAGAGAGAGAGAGAGAGAGAGAGAAGCACGGAGCACTGTGTAAACAAACGCTGCGTGTGTGAGATAAGACAGGTCCCCTTCTCTATCTCTCTCTCCCTCTATCTCGCTCGCTCTGCCTCTCCCGTTTGAGGAAGTGTCGTTTCACTGTGCGCTACAACCATAGAGGGGGCGTTAGTTATGCAAATCAATGCTATGTCGACGTCACAGAAACCGTCAAATCAGAACAGTTTAGTTGAATGAGGGAAGATCTCGTGAACTCGAGACTAGACTGATGAGTCAATATGGTAATTAGAGACACAGACCCATTGATACTAACTCCTATTACTATAAAACAATGGTAAATACTGAAAAAGCCATTTATAATGCATGTCCCCTTTAAAGCTTGGTGTATTGTTTTGATTGACCTATAGTCCATTCATGCTGAGTGAATCAGTTCCCCCAGCCACATTTGTGTATACATTTATTTTGGGGGAATTAACTGATCGAAAATGTATCAAATCGCATCGAATCTAATCAAATCATGGTCAAATGAAGAGATTTCATGATGCATTGAATCGTTGCCTGAAGAATCGTAATTGAACCGAATCGTTGTGTGGTCGAATCGTTACACCCCTAGCGATACATCACACAAGAACATAATAAAAGTGTATGTATACAATGTACAATACATCACATGAAAACACAAAAACACAAAACACAAAACAGAATAGTCTACATGATAGTAAAAGTGTATGACAGTATAATACAGGGTAATACAGTAATATTGCAGTTGGGACCCGACTACAGAAAGCAGCGACAATCTTCTTGTAGGAAGTTATGTAATAGAGATTTAAATTCGCAGAGAAAGACCAGGGTGTCTAAGTGGATATGGTCCTGTAGAAAAAGCTGTCCTTCCTAGTTCAGTGTGTATTCTGGGAGTTTTTAAAAGTAACCATCTTGTGGACCTGGTATGGTAGCTGCTAGAGGCAAAGCAAATTAGACTGGAAATATAATAGGGAAAGCTTCCCTAGGACGGCCTTATATATAAAAACATACATGTGGGATTTCCTACCGTACGTACAGAGAGGTCCATCCTACCATTTGATAAAGCACACAATGGTGAATAAGCCCTTTGGCACTAGTGATGAAGCCCAGAGAAGCATGGTACACACTGTCTAGCTTTTTTAGCAATGAAGAGGCAGCATGCATATATTATTTCACCATAGTCAATTACAGACAGGAATGTGTCTTTCCCGGCCATGAGGAAGAGGTTCGGGTTACCTCTTCCCAGGCCTTCATCCGTCGTTGCCGTAGCACTTGGAGGAAGGCCTGTGGTTCCCTACTCCGTGCCTCTGATAGGGACCAGCAGCAGTACGATTGGCACCGGACACCTGCTCCTCACTACCGACCTGGTCAGAAGGTTTGTCTGATCTTCCACTAAAGGTAGAGAGCCGCAAGCCATCTCCCAGGTTTATCGGACCCTTCAAGATCTGAATCTGATCTGATAATCTGATTGAAGGGGAGGATGTAGATGATGAAAAGGAGAGGGTCGAGTACGGAACCTTGGGGAACACCTTGTGTGACAGTGGATGAGACAATGGAGTGGTTGTGAAGTTACATGAAGTGTGATCTGTTGGAGAGGTAAGTCTGGAGCCAGATGAGTGTGGTGCCTTCAATACAGATGTGTAACGTTCGGGAGACTATCCTCCTTAGGATAGTATCCTACTGTCTACCTGGGTCACTCCTGTTGTTATGGGTTCACCTTGTATGTCACCACTGATTGCTGTCATCACTAATTGTCTGTCACACCTGGGTGCTGTCATTGGTTGACAGACTGCTGTCACTCATTGACGGCGTGGAATGTTTAGTATGTGCCTATTTAACGTTTGCTCTATCCTTTGTCCTTTGCTAGAGCTTCATCTAAACTACGGACAAGATACAGATGGAACAAGCACTGACCTAAAGGCTTTATCACTGTACTTGCATTATACTCTTATCCCTGATAATAAACAGTACAGCTGTTTTGGAAGAGTAAACATATCTCTGTCTCGTTCTTCTTCGACAACTTGGAAGTCACTTACCCCGTTCGTAACAGAAGCTCTAGCCATCATGACTTCCAACGAGGAGATACGGGACGAAATGGTGACCCTACGGGACCAGCTCAGGATCATGATGGAGCGGCAGATGGCAGTCGGTGTCGAGCTGGGTCGACTGGGAGATGTTTCCCTGTCTTCTCAGGAGACGGCGGAGACAGCGTTGGCGGCGGTGAACCAGGCCCGCTCTGCTGCCGCTGGGACGACACCAACAATGAGATCCGCAGCCGGAGCATCATCGATCGGCGGGGAAGGCGAGCGGGGGTATCCGGTAGATCGGGAGGACTACCGAGAGCCACGCCTGCCGGCGCCGGATCGCTATGGAGGGGCTTCGACCGGCTGTCGTGAGTTCATCGCCCAGTGCTCTCTCATTTTTCAATTGCAGCCGCGTACTTTCCCCAGTGATGTGGCTCGGGTAGCGTATATTATAACTCTCCTCACGGGTCGTGCTCTCTCTTGGGCCACAGCGGAGTGGGAGAGCGGGTCTGTGGTCTGCCGCGATGCGGATGCCTTCACCCTGGAGTTACGTCGTGTATTCGATACCTCCAGGGTGATTTCCATTTACGAGGCCGGCGGTCGACTTATGTCCTGCCGGCAGGGCATTCGCGCCGTAGCAGACTACACCATTGATTTCCGCATTGTGCCTCGAGAGGCGGACTGGCCTGAGGTTCCCTGCTGTGTCCACTTCTTGCATGGTCTCTCCACTCGCATGCAGGACGAGATGGCTACAGGGGAGCTACCCGAGCGCCTGGATCTGCTGATCAACATGGCCATTCGATTGGATAATCGTCACCGGGAGAGGGGACGCGAGAGGGAGGCTTCGTCACAGGTACTCTTCCGCCCCTCTCCTAGTGTCGAACGGCCAGTATACCAGCCCATGAGAGAGCACCGGGGTGATGACGAGCCCATGCAGCTGGGAGCGCTGAATCTCTCTGAAGCGGAGAAGCAGAGGCGGGTCAACGAGAGGCGCTGTTTTCGTTGTGGCCGCACGGGGCATAGCTTCGCCGCCTGTCGTGGCTCGGGAAACGGAGGAGCCCGCTAGGCCTGGGGAAGGTGCTAGCAGGTGGGCATGTCTCTCCGGTCATAGACGTTCACGACTCACATACTTTTTTTGATGTCACTGTCGGGTGGGGGGATTCTTCTAAAACGGCCAAGGCTTTGGTGGATTCGGGGGCTGCAGGCAACTTGATTCATGTGGGGGTGGCTCTAGAATGGGGGGTTCCCTTAGAAACACTAGAGGTGCCCATCCCTGTCCGTTCGCTAGACGGCCGACCCCTCGGCTGTGGATTTATTACCCAGCGCACCGGGAAACTGTGGGTTCGGGTGGCGGGTAGCGAGGGGGAATATTTGAATTTTTTTGTTGTTATGTCTCCCCATTCTGACATTGTTTTAGGCCACCCTTGGCTTGTGCTGCATAATCCTCTTATTAATTGGGCTACGGGGGAACTCTCCATGGGAAGCGGCGTCAGCGCTGACTCTGGCGTGAGTTCATCCGTCCTGTCCCCCCCCCCCCTCTTTTGTCTCTCTCCAGGTTGACGGTGGACGTTGCAGATTCTTTATTATCCCCCAACCCCGATTTGGCAGGTGTTCCTGCGGTCTATTGTGACCTGGCGGAAGTTTTTAGTAAAACGCGTGCTAAAGCACTACCGCCTCATAGACCTTACGACTGCCCCATTGATCTTCTACCCGGCGCTTCTCCGCCCCGGGGACGGATGTTCTCTCTCTCCCGCCCTGAGACAGTGTCCATGAACACTTACATTCGAGAGGCACTGTCCGCGGGGCATATCCGACTGTCCACGTCCTCTGCAGGCTCTGGCTTCTTTTTTGTGGCTAAGAAAGATGGTGATCAGCGGCCGTGCATAGATTATAGGGGGTTGAATGACGTTTCCATCAAGAACCGTTATCCTTTACCACTCATGGACACCGCCTTTGAGTGCTTACAGGGGGCACAGGTCTTTTCTAAACTTGACTTACGTAATGCATACAACTTGGTCAGGATTAGAGAAGGGGACGAGTGGAAAACTGCATTTAATACTCCTAATGGGCATTATGAGTATTTAGTCATGTCTTTTGGTTTAGCTAATGCTCCAGCAGTTTTCCAAGCCCTGGTCAACGACGTGCTGCGGGATCTAATTGGGGTGTCAGTGTTTGTATATTTGGATGACATCCTTATTATTTCTCGCGATATGGTGCAACGCCAACTGCACGTTCGTGAGGTGCTTCAACATCTCCTTAAGCATCAACTGTTTGTTAAGGCAGAGAAGTGTGTGTTTCACACTGACACCGTTTCCTTCTTGGGCTTTGTGTTGACGAAGGGCGATCTTCGCATGGATCCGGCCAAGGTGAGTGCAGTCTTGGATTGGCCACGGCCTTCGTCGCTCAAGGAGGTTTTTGGGCTTTGCAAATTTTTACAGGCGCTTTATTCGCAATTTTAGCGCCTTAGTCAATCCATTAACAGCTCTCACTAAGTCCTCTCTCCCTGGCTTTGAATGGTCGCCTAGGGCAGTCGGCCTTCTGCGATCTCAAACGTCGATTTACCTCCGCCCCTGTACTGATCTGTCACGACACAGAGGCTCCGTTGATTGTGGAGGTGGATGCCTCTGACACCGCGGTGGGAGGGGTAATCTCGCAGAGATGTTTAAAGGATGGTAAGGTGCATCCTTGTGCCTTCTTTTCGTGCCGGCTGTCTCCGGCCGAGCGTAACTACGACGTGGGTAATCGGGAGTTGTTGGCAATCAAATTGGCATTGGAGGAATGGAGACATTGGTTAGAGGGGGCGGCACATCCTTTCATTGTTTGGACTGACCATAAGAACTTGGCTTACATCCAAGGGGCTAAACGCCTTAACGCTCGCCAGGCCAGGTGGGCGTTATTCTTCACTCGATTTCGATTTTCCATCTCCTATCGACCCGGTTCCAAGAACGTCAAGCCTGACGCCCTGTCACGTCAGTTTGATCTTCCGGGTCGAGAGGAGAAGCCCCACCCTATTATTCCACAGGCCTTGATTTTGGCACCCGTGTCATGGGGCATAGATAGGGTGGTGAGGTCGGCTCAGGCATGGGAGCCCGATCCCGGTGGGGGTCCTCCGGGTCGGATGTATGTGCCCAAGGCGGCACGCTCGCGCCTGCTGCAATGGACACATACATCCTCTCTCACCGGCCACCCTGGGGCCACCAGAACCCTGGAGTTTATCCGTAGGAGGTTTTGGTGGCCGACAGAGGGGGGGGATACACGCTCCTTTGTGGCGGCCTGTCCGGTGTGCGCGCGCAGTAAGACCTCTCGCCGTGCGCCGGCGGGTCTCCTCCGACCGCTTCCTATTCCCAAGCGTCCCTGGTCGCACATATCCCTGGATTTTATTTCCGGCCTTCCCCTATCGGATGGGTTCACTGCCATCCTGGTGGTGGTGGACCGGTTCTCCAAGGCGGCCCACTTCATTCCCCTCCCCAAGCTCCCCTCGGCTCGGGAGACGGCTGACCTTGTGGTGCAGCACGTCTTTCGGGTTCATGGGCTTCCAGTGGATATTGTGTCCGACCGGGGTCCTCAGTTCGCCTCCAGGTTCTGGAAGGTGTTCGCCGCCGGTCTGGGCGCCTCCGTCAGCCTGTCGTCTGGGTTCCATCCACAGACGAACGGCAGATGGAGCGTGTCAACCAGGATCTGGAGGGCGTTCTGATGTGCTACGTTGCTGGGTGTCCGGCGACGTGGAGTAGGAGGTTGGCCTGGGCTGAGTATGCGCATAATACCCTCCTCTCCTCCTCTACTGGTATGTCTCCCTTTCAGTGTCAATATGGTTTTCAACCTCCTCTGTTTCCCGAACAGGAGCAGGAGGTGGAGGTGCCGTCGGCCCAGGCACATGTGGCTCGTTGTCGCAGGACGTGGAACAGAGTGCGGACGGCGCTGCAGAAGGCCTCGGTTAAGGCTCAGCGGCAAGCTACCCGCAAGCGTCGTCCGGCTCCGGTTTTCCGTCCGGGACAGCGGGTTGGCCTTCCACTCGTGATCTCCCTCTCCGGGTGGAGTCCAGGAAGCTGGCTCCTCGCTTTATAGGCCCCTTTAAAGTGGTGCGTCAGGTGAATCCTATGGCTTACAGGCTACGCCTTCCGGCCTCTATGAGGGTCCATCCGACGTTTCATGTGTCCCTGTTGAAGCCATTCCTCTCATCGCCCTTGTCCCCGCCACTCCCTGCGGTTCCTCCACCACGCATTATTGACGGTCAGCCTGTCTATACGGTGCGGAGAATCCTGAGTTGTAGGCGGAGGGGTAGGGGGTTTCAGTTCTTGGTGGATTGGGAGGGGTACGGGGTAGAAGAGCGTTCTTGGGTGCCTCAACGGGACTTGTTAGACCACAGCCTGATCGATGATTTCCGGCGGCTGCATCCCGAGGCCCCTAGGTGAACGTCAGGTGCCGTTCGTCGGGGGGGATACTGTAACGTTCGGGAGACTATCCTCCTTAGGATAGTATCCTACTGTCTACCTGGGTCACTCCTGTTGTTATGGGTTCACCTTGTATGTCACCACTGATTGCTGTCATCACTAATTGTCTGTCACACCTGGGTGCTGTCATTGGTTGACAGACTGCTGTCACTCATTGACAGCGTGGAATGTTTAGTATGTGCCTATTTAACGTTTGCTCTATCCTTTGTCCTTTGCTAGAGCTTCATCTAAACTACGGACAAGATACAGATGGAACAAGCACTGACCTAAAGGCTTTATCACTGTACTTGCATTATACTCTTATCCCTGATAATAAACAGTACAGCTGTTTTGGAAGAGTAAACATATCTCTGTCTCGTTCTTCTTCGACAACTTGGAAGTCACTTACCCCGTTCGTAACACATATGTCTTCAAGTCTAGGCAGGTTGGGGCTTCGAAGCCTGCACTCAGGTAAGGAGGATGATAATGTTAAGGGCTCCATTGTCAGCAGAGGTGAGGAGGTCATTGAGTACTTTTAGGAGTGCAGTTTCTGTGCTGTTGAGTGGGTGAAAACCGGTGGGAGGTGTTCATTATATTATTGGAGTGTGAGTGGGTTTTGAGTTGTGTGGCAACGAGAGATTCTGAAGAAGTCCGACTGCAGATAAATATAGCTAATTCATATGATTTATGCTGTTTATATAGTGTCCATACTGTAGCTTTCATGTATTTCACTGATGGGAAAGAGAGAGGCTAGATTGAGTAATCACTGTATTGGCCTACATACAGTACTCCACGAACGAAGTGAGGGCAGCTTTGAAGAGGATGAAGAGTGGGAAGGCGGTAGGCCCAGATGACATACCAGCGGAGGCCTGGAGATGCCTAGGCGAGATGGCAGTGGTTTTTCTAACAAGATTGTTCAACAACATCTTGGAAAATGAGAAAATGCCAGAGGAGTGGAGGCAAAGTGTGCTAGTGCCGATTTTTAAGAATAAGGGAGACACACAGAGTTGCAGCAACTACAGGGGAATAAAGCTGATCAGCCACAGCATGAAGCTATGGGAAAGGATAGTGGAGGCTAGGTTAAGAGGAGAGGTGAGGATTAGTGAGCAGCAGTATGGGTTCATGTCAGGGAAAAGCACGACAGACGCATTGCTCGCCCTTAGAATGTTAATGGAGAAGTATAGAGAAGGCCAGAAGGAGCTGCATTGCGTCTTTGTAGACCTAGAGAAGGCGTATGACAGGGTACCAAGAGAGGAGGTGTGGTACTGTATGAGAAAGTCAGGAGTAGCTGAAAAGTTTGTGAGGGTAGTACAGGACATGTATGAGGGCAGTGCGACTATGGTGAGGTGTGCAGTGGGAGTGACGGAAGGGTTCAAGGTCGGGGTAGGATTGCACCAAGGGTCGGCCCTCAGTCCTTTCTTATTTGCAGTAGTGATGGACAGGCTGACAGACAAGGTCAGGCAGGAGTCCCTGTGGACCATGATGTTCGCAGATGACATCACGATCTGTAGTGAGAGCAGGGAGCAGGTGGAAGAGAACATGGAGAAGTGGAGGCATGCACTGGAGAGAAGGGGGATGAGGGTGAGCAGAAGCAAGACCGAGTATATGTGTGTGAACGGGAAGGAAGACGGACGGGTGGTGATGATGCAAGGAGTAGAGGTACCAAAAGTGGACGAGTTTAAGTACTTGGGGTCAACAGTCCAAAGTAATGGGGACTGTGGTAGGGAGGTGAAGAAGAGAGTGCAGGCCGGGTGGTGCGGGTGGAGAAGGATGACAGGGGTGATCTGCAATAGAAGGGTACCAGCAAGAGTAAAGGGAAAGGTCTACAGCACGGTAGTGAGACCAGCTATGCTGTATGGTCTAGAAACAGTGGCGCTGACCAGCAAGCAGGTGGCGGAGCTGGAGGTGGCAGAGATGAAGATGTTAAGGTTCTCTCTGGGAGTAACAAGGTTGGACAAAATCGAAAATGTCTACATCAGAGGAACGGCCCATGTTGAGCAGTTCGGGCAGAAAGTGAGAGAAGCAAGACTGAGATGGTTTGGACATGTGCGGAGGAGGGAGGTGGGGTATATCGGGAGGAGGATGCTGGAGATGGAGCTGCCAGGAAAGAGGAGGAGGGGAAGGCCCAAGAGGAGGTTTATGGACACAGTGAAGGAGGACATGCAGGCAGTGGGAGTGACGGAGGACGACGCAGATGACAGAAACAGATGGAAATGGATGATCCGCTGTGGCGACCCCTGACGGGAAAAGCCGAAAGAAGAAGAAGATACCCAGATAGCAAAAAATGAGTGAATCAACGTTGAAATAGGGTTCGGCAGAAATATTGAATCTATGTTGAAGCCTGACATTGAAATTATACAGATCGTTGTCTATGACTTACACGTTGAATCAACGTTAGGTGTCAACCATAACTGATACTATATCAATGTTGATTCAACCATCATCTAAATGGTAATCTACATGCACATTTTAGTTGATTTTATATTGAATCAATGTTAGACATCAATGTTTATTCAACCATAATCTAAATGGTAATCTACATGCACATTTTAGTTGATTTTATATTGAATCAATGTTAGACATCAATGTTTATTCAACCATAATCTAAATGGTACTCTACTTGTACATTTGTAACTTGTACATCTACTTGTAACTTGTAAATTTAAGGAATCAATACTGATTAATGTACATTTTACATTAAAATATTGCTGCTGATATGTATACATCATAACATTACATGTTTTTTTCCTGCTGTTAAACACACTATTGTTAAATAAATAATAATACAATTCTTATATGACCATATTTCCAAAAATGTGTGAACAAAAATGACAACATGGCTTTAATATGAAAATTTATTTTTTTCTAGGGTATCATACTTCCAGTGACCATACCTTTTACACAAAAAAAAATAACAGACCTTATAACAGGCTTTCATTAACAATACATATATAGCCACTGCCAGAATAGTGACACACATATTGTGTGTGGTGAGCACACGCATTCATGCACAACGAAGACAAGATTGCGTTGTCTCAATCATTTTAACTATAAATGTATGAGCTCAAAGTATGAGCTCACTACTTACTGACTGAAATGTCCAACAAAAAGCATCAATTGTCAAATAATATTGATCACATTAACTAGACTAGATGTTTGAGGAAATTAGAAAGGGAACAACAACTTAACCCTTGTGTCTGATCAGATTCGTATTTGTTTGATAACTTTGCAGTGATGAGCCAACATAATATGTGGCATAATCTTTTAATTATCTTGTATTTTTTTTTTACTCTTCATAAATTGTTTATTCCACTTCAGCCCGATCATAACCACCACATATTCTTTTTTTTGTCATATTTAACAACTCTTTTCAGAAAAGTGGGAGTATTTCATTACAAAAATAATATAAAAAATGGTTATGATCAGGGCTGAAGTTGAATAAAATATTTATGGAAAAGAAAGTGGGAAATTATTTCAACATAATCTTTTTATGGAGTTTTTCAATTTAGTCCCCTAATAAGAGTATAATACTTTAGTTTTCAGACACAAGGGTTAAATAACAATGGCATAGGATTTGAATTTAAACACAGTGGAGCTTAGATGATCTACAGTTGTCCACGACTTATCCTCCAAGGCATCTGCTATATAATAATCTTCAGATTTACTTAAGTGTTATTAGTAGGTTACAGCAGTAAGCATTAGTTTGCTCAGTCAATTAAGGCCAATTCGTTTTATATTGTTTAATACAGTTAAATAAATAGATAAATGAAAAGGGTCTATCAGTGTTTAGAGGGTGTGATAGACCCTCTAAACACTGTAATAGACCCTCTAAACACTGTGATAGACCCTCTAAACACTGTGATAGACCCTCTAAACACTGTTATAGACACTCTAAACACTGCGATAGACCCTCTAAACACTGATAGACCCTCTAAACACTGATAGACCCTCTAAACACTGTGATAGACCCTCTAAACACTGTGACAGACCCTCTAAACACTGTGATAGACCCTCTAAACACTGTTATAGACCCTCTAAACACTGTGACAGACCCTCTAAACACTGTGACAGACCCTAGATCTATCACAGTGTTTAGAGGGTCTATCACAGTGTTTGTCGGGTCTATCACAGTGTTTAGAGGGTCTGTCAGTGTTTAGAGCAGGGGTGCCCAACCATTTTTGAACCAAGATCTACTTTTTAATTTACCACCTAGCCGAGAGCTACCAGCCAAAATTGTATATTGTAAGCCGTCATTTAAGGCTTTATAAAAGCAGCATAATGAATACAAATCTGTCAGTGCCGAGTCCGACCTCATCTTAAATAACAAACAGCATTGCTTGTTGTAGTTAACAAGGAGAGGCAGAGTTGATTTTGCAAAAAAAAAGAAATAAAAAAAAAGAAATTATAATCTAATTTTATTAATCAAGATCTACTTGAAATCAGCCCGCGATCTACCCGTCGATCGCGATCGACTGGTTGGGCACCACTGGTTTAGAGGGTCTATCACAGTGTTTGTAGGGTTTGTAATCACTCGTTTAGCATTTCAAATATTTTAATATTTAAATAAATAAAACTTACATCAGCAGTTTCTCCGTGGGCTCCTTGAAGTACACCATAAGGAGTCTTCTCCGAAGCCTCTGGATCATATCTGGCCAGAACTTCCCTGATCTCCGGGTTGTCCAGTTTCTGGCAGAACTGCAGGATGGTCCGTCCTCTCTGACCCAGGGCATCTTGGATCTTTTGAAGGGCATCGGTGTCTGTCAGGAGGCCAAAGTGGGAGAAAAGCCCCGTCTGAGCGGAGAGAAAAGGCCATTCCTCTTTGAGCTCCACCATCGTTGGTGCAGGCATTTTGTTCAAGTACTGCTGCAGGATGACGTAGGTCCTCTCCATCAGAAGTTCTGCTCTCTGCCCCACCCATCCCTTCCTCTGTGTACAGACATACAAATACATGTAATGAGTACCCAAGTAACAACAATTAAATTTGATGTCGCCACCTCTGGGAAATTGAGTGGCAAACCTTTAATTTCATGCTATCTCATCATTACTCATTCTGAATATTAAGGTGGCCTTTTTGCTTAATGTGGGATGTTTATTCATGTGTCAATTGACCAAAAGTAAAGTAGATTGCATGCCTGAGTAGATGTTCCGCAGATCCCTTTTCAAAGCCCCCAAGGCTTCCTGTCTCCCCGTCCGGTATGTCTGCTGGGCCCCACCTCACACACCTAGGGATAGGAAGGAATCATAGGTTAACTCAATACTATTGGGGGAAATTATTATTAAATTATATTTTACAAATCGGATACATAATTTAAACATTCAATCCAAATAACCTAAGTTAGTCTAGCATGGCAGTGCCCATGTAACCCCTAATTGCTCCCAATGGAGTGTGAATGGAGAGGACACTGGCGCTGTTTTGCCACCCGTACACATACCCGTATTGGTTGACAGGACTTCTCATCAGCCTGGACTCTCCTGCCACTCCAGTGTGTCGTCTTCCCTCTCTGCGGCGTCTAGCCTTCTTTAAATACAAGGAGACTAACACTAAACAGCAAAAAAAATTATGATGCTGTTAAATGATAAGTTCACAATTTGACTGTAGACCCCTCTACCATGAACCTGAAACACAGAACCAATAATTTCACTCATCACTGCAGTGTTGAGCTTACTTCTGTTCATCACATATGGGACATAAGATCTCTCCCTGTGCAAGCTGTGTAAGGATGATGAACCTTCAACCTATTAAAGAAAAGAAAAGAAAATTAGAATCAGTGAAGCAAATGTGACCACTGTGTTTCTGTCCTGTGTGAATAACGGACACGGGAGTCGAGATGGATGGAGCACTTCTCTTTTACTGAGCTGTGAATGGGACACACAACCAGCAGGTTAACCTGTTCCACCCGAGTGTTGCATAAAATTTGCGTTTTTTAATATCAAACGTATTCAAGTATTAACATCACTAACATGTCACAAAAGCATGTAGAATGTATATTATCATCAATACGTTAGTTTAGCAATAGGTTAAAAGTGCCATTAGATAGATTTAACTTTTCGATTGGCTGAAGTATATTCCGAGAGGGTGACCATTTTGGACTTTTGAACCGTGGGAATTTTTCTGAACTACACTTCCTGGAAGATTATAATGGGATTCAAGGTTCAGAGTTCTGTATGAATTATTTCAATAACTGTTATTATTCGGGATAATAAGCCACAAAAGGTAACGTTTGACACATTTTAAAACGCAGTATAGTTTCTCTTCCCTATACTATTGTTAACATGTAGGAACAATTAGATCTGAAATTAGTTTCAAAACGGTTGCACTGTGGGGAAAATTTAAAAGTACAGTAGATTACAGTAGATTATTATCTGTTATTATGCATGCCTGGTGATACTAAATCCAAATTGAACTCAGGCATTTGAAAGATTTTGAAAGATTTGAAATATGAAATATGAAATATTTGAAATATTATTATAGAATATGATGCTTATAAATTAGCTATAATAAGGTAATTTATAAGCATCATATTCTATAACAATATTTCAAATTGCATTGTTACGGATGGGAGAATTCAGTACTGTATCTACAGAACCTTCGGTTTAATCATCTTCCCTTTATTAATTTCCTTCGATTTTTTTTACACATGATCTCAAGAGGGGACTGAACGAGATCAGTGGCAGTTTTTAATGTTTGGTCATTATTAGTATGGTGTTATTCACTGTCAAAGATGCAAAGAAAAATCATAATTCATATTCTCCTTTGTTTCATCACAATTTAAGCAAGCCTAGTAATAGACACAATATTTCTGACACTGTGAATACATTCCCTGAGGTCCATAGATGTCCCTAGATACCAAGAATATGCAAATTAACCTTTTGATTTTGATTACAGTATTTTATTGTGAAATAATAATTAAATTATGTGAAATATTGCTATGTTATTGTGAGATTACAAAATCTGATGTGATATTACAGGGGATTTTGATTGCAGTATTTTATTGTGAAATAATAATTAAATTATGTGAAATCAAAGGATACTGTATGAATGTCACTGTATAACAGAATTAGTTATCAATAACCTACCTGTATAAAGGTTGTTGCAAATATTTTTTCCCCTCATAAATATACCACTATATACATTCATTTCTTATATTAGTTTTAAAATGACCATTTAACAGTGCTCTGAAAATGCTCTGACAAGATCATTCACTGTTTTAAGCACGAACACATAAGGAAGGGAGGGAGAGAGACAGGCCCTGCATTAGGGCTGGGCGATATGACCAAAAACGGTATCGCGATAAAATTATAAAATTATTTTCATATAATTCGATATAGATAATTATCGTCGATATAATGTATGTCAAGTTTAATTAACTTATTATGCTGCTGCGAATGTCTCAAGTCGAGTTGATGTCGTCATCAGTCCGCGCACACGTTAGAAGTTAGCCGACAAGCGGAATATCTCATGGCAATGTAATAAATATGACACTAAAATACTCTCTTCCGCCACAATATATTGAAACGACGTCCACTGTATACCACACACTACTATGAACGTGGCCTCAGAATTCACCCCGCACACATACTCTGCACGTAAATATATAAAACATCGCCGTGCAAGCTAGTTAGCCTAGCCAGCCTGTTGTCTTATTATGCTGCTGCGAATGTCTCAAGTCGAGTTGATGTCGTCATCAGTCCGCGCACGTTAGAAGTTAGCCGACAAGCGGAATATCTCATGGCAATGTAATAAATATGACACTAAAATACTCTCTTCCGCCACAATATATTGAAACGACGTCCACTGTATACCACACACTACTATGAACGTGGCCTCAGAATTCACCCCGCACACATACTCTGCACGTAAATATATAAAACATCGCCGTGCAAGCTAGTTAGCCTAGCCAGCCTGTTGTCTTATTATGCTGCTGCGAATGTCTCGAGTCGAGTTGATGTCGTCATCAGTCCGCGCACGTTAGAAGTTAGCCGACAAGCGGAATATCTCATGGCAATGTAATAAATATGACACTAAAATACTCTCTTCCGCCACAATATATTGAAACGACGTCCACTGTATACCACACACTACTATGAACGTGGCCTCAGAATTCACCCCGCACACATACTCTGCACGTAAATATATAAAACGTCGCCGTGCAAGCTAGTTAGCCTAGCCAGCCTGTTGTTCCTAAGCGGTGTATTCCATGACAATGTGCTCAATATGATACTAAAATACTCTCTTCCGCCACAATATATTGAAACGACGTCCACTGTATACCACACACTACTATGAACGTGGCCTCAGAATTCACGCCGGACACATACTCGGCACGTAAATATATAAAACATCAGTAGGGAGCAGCTAGCTTAGCACAAGGACTGGAAGCAGTAGGAAGAAGCTAGCCTAGCTTAGCACAAGGGCTGGAAGCAGTAGGGACCAGCTAGCCTACTAGCCTAGCTATTAGCTTCAGCTAGGAGGCACGCATAGCGGTTAATATAACATTCTCTACCATGAAAAAACAAACACACCACTACTCCGCTGGCGTTTGCAATCGAAAGCATACATACAACATACAACATAATCGACATTATTGCCATGCAGTACTCACCAGTCTTAACGATGCAGAGAGAGACATGAGGTACGTAGCTGCCAGGAAGCTGCCGCACAGGTGCATTCTGGGAGGCGGGGCACAAGCGCAGTGCAGTCTGGGTGATGAGACAATGACGACAAACAGCATACGTTGAACAGCATTCGTTGATTCAACATTTATTAGATATTGGCATTTCAATCATTAAAATGCAACCACAAAACAATATTGATTCAATGACATGTTTTCAACATTAGTCAATTGCTTCAGCGGTTAATGGGTGATTCACCATCAATCGTCGACCTTAACCAAAAATCAAGCATTTTGACCATAAATCAACATTGAATTAACACCTTTTGCTATCTGAGTAGTACTCCACGAACTAGGGCAATTTCCTGACAATGAATACCTGTGTCCTTATTCATCTGTCACGAAAAAAAATCTAAATCAAAATGGCACCTTGAAATGTTTCAAACCTTCACAGGACATTTAGACCTTCATGTAACCACCCACCATTGTCTTTGCCCACCCCCTCATTGTGAAAGTAATGCAATGGAATCATTCTATCTGACTGGATACTCTTTAAACGGCCTTTATCTGACTAAATACAACACTAGCGCATGTGTTGTGAAGTGATGTGGGAGGAAACCGACCGTCTTAATAACAGGGCTGAGATTGGCTGTTAACATTGCGGTTACGACACACAGGAGTCCCAGCAGGCCGTGTCACTTCCTATCACTGGCGTGTGTAAAGGGGAAGGGGGGGGGGGCTGCTGTGGGGGAGTCAGGGTTTCCATTCTCACAGAGACTGAGACTATAGTCACACACTGAGAGAGAGAGAGAGAGAGAGAGAGAGAGAGAGAGAGAGAGAGAGAGAGAGAGAGAGAGAGAGAGAGAGAGAGAGAGAGAGAGAGAGAGATGTGGGGGACAGTTTCAGTGGTGTCTTTGCAAATTGACTAGAATCTCTTATTGCAAAGATCCAAAAGCCCAAAGAGGAAACAATGCCTTTTTGTCTCATCTAAGATCTACTGTATGTGTTATTGGGCAACAGTTTCTTCTCTGAGGTGTAAGTAGTGTGAGCTGTAGTCTAAAGATCCACAAGTTCTGAAGGTTGGAAAGTGAAGAAGTATGAGAGATCAATACCTTGTTGAGTAAAAAAACATTTGGTAGGGGTCACACACACAGACAGACAGACAGACAGACAGACAGACAGACAGACAGACAGACAGACAGACAGACAGACAGACAGACAGACAGACAGACAGACAGACAGACAGACAGACAGACAGACAGACAGACAGACAGACAGACTGACAGACAGACAGACAGACAGACAGACAGACAGACAGACAGACAGACAGACAGACAGACAGACAGACAGACAGACAGACAGACAGACAGACAGACAGACAGACAGACAGACAGACAGACAGACAGACAGACAGACAGACAGACAGACAGACAGACACACAGATTCCAGAGCAATGATTCAGATGTTGACTGGAATACACATCTACATCTAGTCCCAGATCTAGATAAACAAACTCTTTCAAAATTGCAAAATGCGTTTGGTTGAGCAGTACGTACACAAATGGCTACACGTAATGCATTTGGATGACGTATTTTGTTGTGACACATTATGATGTGTTTATTGTAAATAGTGAGCAACATTGTACTGCTCACTCCTCATACTTAAAATATATATATATTATACTTATAGATTGATGTTATCTTTTTTTTTTATCTACTTTTTCTCCCCATTTTTCAATTTTTCTCCCGTCCCCAATTTCGTATTGTCCAATTCTACCCTCCCCTGTCTCGAACGTTGTTAGGCCATGCCTCCCACAAGCCGGCTGCAATGTGGACGAAGTCTTGCATCACGTGTCCCCTCCGGTACTCGAGGAGGCAGCCGTCGCATCTTTTCACCTGCACAGCGCTATTTCTCAGCGGCGAGGGTCTGCGTGGGAGGAACACGCCGCCCTCGTCGCTTCCTGATTCTACTGCGCAGGCGCACCAACCGACGTCCGATCCCCACCCACCAGCTTCCCACCCCCTAATACTGCCAATTGTATTATTATGAACGACCAGCCAAGCTGGTAGCAACGGCGAGAGCTGGGCTCTCCTGCGTTGGTGGCGAGTGCCTTGCCCACTGCGCCACCTAGCCGCCTTAGATTGATGTTATCTTAGACCACTATTTTCCTTTCACCTTTATTTCACAAGGCAAGTCATTAAGACATGCTGTGGTCCTATTTAACACAGGTCCTTGAGGAACATTTACAAGGATGTCATTGGTGGATGAATATTAGGATGAAGCATCGTATGACTGTTCAGCCTTTATGGGAAAAGGGATGAGGTTCCTGCTGGCTTACTGGTGCTGCCTCAGTGAAGTGCTTTGCCTCTGACTGTTCCATTCCAGTCAATTCTGTGTCAATATCCTGCCATGGTTTTCAACATACCATTATAGTAATCTTAAAACACAAAGGCTATAGATTGAGGTTTATCAGAGCTTTTGCTCAAGGTACGCATGTTGTGATCAACATCTGAAAGGTTTCCCAAAGGCATCTCCAGGTGATTCACACATATCAGAGACCCACCCTCCCCTTCTCCCCCTTTCTTCTATGGTGTATGTGCTCTCATTCACAAGACGTGTGTCAGGTGGCCCATTCTGGTAGTAGTTCTGCTGGCTGTCTTTGTCATGTAATAGGATCTTATGGTTGTCATCCCATCAGACAGTTAGTCACTCCCCTTCCCATACACACAGTGAACATCTATCTGTTCAGAATTTTGTATCATGCTGTCTTCATCAACTTACCATATAACATGAGTCATACAAGTTAGTAATGTTTGCTAGTTAAGAGGGGGGGGAAAAAATCTTATTTCAAAGTCTCTATTTTGAAACTTATGACCGATCAACATGATAAGATGGTGTTTTTTTTAACACGGTTGGGCTGAGTTGTAATGATCTCAGGTTGGGTCGAAACTGATGTTAACAAGTTCCTTAGAATGCTATCATCGCATTATCTCTTAATATTAGGTCACTCACAGATTCATAAGCGTAATATGAAATGCTCAGAATCTCCTGCAGCTGAATGGGAAAATCCTTTTGCAGTCCTACCAATATTTCTGACCAGCATTATTACCCCTGCCGAGGAGGTTGTGTTGTTGACCCTGTTTGTCTGTCTGTTGTGGCCTGTGAAGTTTTGAGTCATTTGGTCTCATGACAGCTAAATGTGACTAAAAACCTAAACTAATCCAATCATGATGACATTGAAATGTGTCTCTTTGAGATGTTCTACTGATGGCATCAATGTACAAGTCAAGTTCAAGTTTATTGTCATTCCAACCATATACAGTATGCAGCACATACGGCAGAATAAAATATTGTTCCTCTCGTGACCAAGGTGCAAATTTATTTAGTATTTAGTTAATGAGCCTTGGCAATATAGGCAACTCTAGTTTCTGTCACCTACCCAGTAGAATGTGAGTAGACTGTTAAACCATGGCAGAGGTCTGCACTATCCTGAGTGCATTATTTTAGTTTAAGCTAAACCCATATGTTTCATCTCTTTCATCTCTTATCTGGAAATTGATCCACTTCCCCTGTCGCACTGTGTACAGATATTGCCAAACACACACACACACACACACACACACACACACACACACACACACACACACACACACACACACACACACACACACACACACACACACACACACACACACACACACACACACACACACACACACACACACACACACACACACACACACACACACACACACACACACACACACACACACACCAGACTTCCCAGTACAGTGTGAAACAGCTGTCTTTCCTGGAGCTGCACTTGTTAGGACAGACACCATGACAGTCAACAGGATACCACACCAAAGTTGCTTGACTGTTACTGTGTTATCATCAATAAGACTCACTCCATCATATCCAATATAACTGTTTCCTCAGTTCCTGTGGTATGTAAATTGAGTAAGTATGTATTTCTAGGTACTGTGGGGACATAACGCAAGAGTGCACACTGACAGCCTTGTTTCAGGATGAGAGGTGAACGTGTAGCAATGCGGTTTCTCGGATTCTCGGATGTCACAATTGTCATGTTAGTTCCAGTTTTTTCTGTTACTGTACTTACTCTGAGCATTTACATTTACTGATGGTCAACGGTCATAATAAAAAAATATATATATTTACAATCTTTCCCAAGCACTTTCTTATGGTGGTTGGTAATGAATGAAAATGTTGTGTTGTAAATCCAGGCAGTGTGTGTGTGTGTGTGTGTGTGTGTGTGTGTGTGTGTGTGTGTGTGTGTGTGTGTGTGTGTGTGTGTGTGTGTGTGTGTGTGTGTGTGTGTGTGTGTGTGTGTGTGTGTGTGTGTGTGTGTGTGTGTGTGTGTGTGTGTGTGTGTGTGTGTGTGTGTGTGTGTGTGTGCGTGCGTGCGTGTGTACCTTGGTTATGTGAAAAATCTGGAAAATTTCAAGACATAAAGTTAGGGTTAGTTACAGAATGCGTGTGTGTGTGTGTGTGTGTGTGTGTGTGTGTGTGTGTGTGTGTGTGTGTGTGTGTGTGTGTGTGTGTGTGTGTGTGTGTGTGTGTGTGTGTGTGTGTGTGTGTGTGTGTGTGTGTGTGTGTGTGTGTGTGTGTGTGTCATGTAAATTATGGAAATGGTGATCCATTCTGTTTTACAGTCAGCATGTGTATTTTGTGACTCAATGAACTGTAGGGATGGATTACTGTAATCACCTTTGTTTGATCATTCAATGTTGTGTGAGGTATTTTCCTGTGGGCGGACTTGCTGCCACTATCTAATTGAGTTTGATTAGTTAAGTTATGTCATAGTTTCTAAACAAAGACACAGCTACAGTATATGATCATGAATTTGACTGCAGTCATAGACCCATAGTGATGCTACATTAATGTCTTCAGGGAGCTATTACAAGCTGTACAAGAAGGGCCAGAGCCGACTCTACTTCCTCAGAAGGCTGAGATCCTTCAATGTCTGTACAAGGATGTTGAGGATGAGTCGGTGGTGGCGGGCGCCTTCTTGTACGCTGTGACCTGCTGGGGCAGCGGACTGAGAGCAGGGGACACAACCAGGCTGGATAAGCTGGTCAGGAAGGCCAGTAGCGTGGTTGGGGTGGAGCTGGACTCTCTAGCGAGGGTGGTGGAGAGGAGGAGCCTTGCTAAGCTCCAGGCCATCAGGGAAAACCCCTCCCACCCACTATACACAGACTTGGCTGACAGGAGGAGCATGTTCAGTGCTAGGCTCACACTACCCAAATGCAGCACTGAACGGCACAGGAAGTTCTTCATTCCAACAGCTATCAGACTATACAATGCATCACTGTGCCTCACTGCATCACTGAGCACAGAGCGGCAGCTCCATAGTGGCAGGAGGCCGCGACTAGCGGCCTCCAGGCTCCACAACAGGGGGCAGCGACTGCTGCCAGACATTGACCTAGGACTAATAGGAACCCAAGGAGGACAATAACACTACCAGATGCATACTGCACCTTATGTGACACTGTGAATACTGTGAATATATATTTCAGTTAGTTAGATAGTTAATTATATTGACCAATTTGTTTACACTGCTTGTGTTGTTTTTACTACCTGTACCCCCCCCCCCCTTCCCCCATGCTCAGTATATGTTTACTTATTTATTTACTGTATATTTTATTCCACTTTTATTCTATTTTATTCTACTCTTATCCTAGGCAACTTGATTTGATTTGTGTTATTATTCTAATTCGTCTAAATGTTTAAATGTTGAGCGATTTGCAGTGTCAAATTTCCCACGGGATAATACAAGTATTTCTATTCTATTCTATTCTGTTCTATTCTATTCTATTCTATTCTATTCTATTCTATTCTATTCTATTCTATTCTATTCTATTCTATTCTATTACACTTCACACTTCAGGGGAATGCCACTCTTTTTAAGAATTCACATGTAGCCTAATTTTGTCAACATGGACCACTCTCTCCCAAAGCTAGAAATGAGAGAGAACCCAAAACATTTGTTCCATATGAGTTTGTGTGGATTTGGTTTTAGTTCATTCCTGCATGCGTTGAATGTATTTTTGGGTTTCTCTTGGTGAGCTGTCAATCACCAGATGCCAGTTATTTTTTGTTTTCTCTTGTGAGCTGTCAATCACCAGACAGCAGTTAATTTCCATGTGGCATGGCCGGTGTGTAGGCTTGATTGCCATCTGATTGGTGTCAGGTGTGCAGTGCCTTTAAGTAGGCTTCAGAAGTGTTCAGAAGTTTGTTCATTTCATTTTCGTTTTTGTTCGGTAGTAGAGGAGTGTCCCAAGTTCATGTTTCTATGGCTTTCTCTGTCTATAGTGCTTTTGGTTTCTTGTTTTCTTTTTTTTTCTTTTTTTTCTGCATGTGTGTCATACACCCCCCCCCCCCCCCCCCCCCCCAATCCGGACAGTTTGCCGACCGACAAAATATTTACACCTACTGTACATTAAATGGGGTTTACATTTAGGTTCAGAGCTGATAGCAATACCAGAATATAAACCTCATGCAGGGTTAAAGGAACTCAACCGGATATTTTATTACTTGAATTGATTTGTGAAAATGTGATATTCACAGAAATATTCACAAAACAAACTAAAAAGCAGGAAAACAATTCACAGAACAGAATGTCACGTCATGTGAAATGTAGTCACGTGGGCTCTAGGAAACAGGAAATACTGAATGTGATCTGATGACCTACCAGCAAACCAAACAAAACCACCACTGCATCTCAACATCTCTCTCACTCTCTTTCTCTTTCTCTTTTTCTCTCACACACACTCCATCTGTTTCTCTAATACCAGGCCTCTTTTCTTAATTCCACTGGGATTATTTACTGACTAGAATGGCACTTTATGT
Source organism: Notolepis coatsorum (assembly GCF_963971535.1). Taxonomy (NCBI): domain Eukaryota; kingdom Metazoa; phylum Chordata; class Actinopteri; order Aulopiformes; family Paralepididae; genus Notolepis; species Notolepis coatsorum. Next base: position 64,823,913 of record NC_140178.1, on the reverse strand, counting down.
ATGCATAAAATATTGTGTGGGTGAGAGAGAGAGAGAGAGAGAGAGAGAGAGAGAGAGAGAGAGAGAGAGAGAGAGAGAGAGAGAGAGAGAGAGAGATGATATGTTTAAACGAGGCCTCCTCCTCCTCTGAATCTCCATTAAACAGATGAGTCACCTAGTAGAGCTGGGTCTGTCTGCCTGCGTGTATCCTGTCCTCTCTCGACCTGCTGTGAGGTCATTTCTCTAAACTATGACCACTCAATCCTGGAAATAGTGTTCAGCAAGTTAAATATTCAACACATATTCACCAAGTCCCATCCGTCCTTTGTATTTCTCTTTATTAGTTTGTTACTAAGCAACATTTTGGGCCTTCCAACAGGACCCTGCTGTTTCCAAACCTGTGAGTCAGTGTAGTGTAACTGTGAATATGATTGTGTTTCAAGAGGATTCCGATATGAAGTGTTTCTCACAGTACATAATGAAACTTGTGAAAAGAACATTTTGTGAGGGATAATAGAGCTTTGTTTATCGTTCCATTGGTGTGAGGACTTTCTCCTGTACTTAGCCCCTTTTGGACATGCACTGGATTCCTGGTCGTAACCGCCCATTAATTGGAGCGGCTGTATGTGAGAACATTACAATGATTCCACACAGAGTTTATCCTCCCAGCACCCTATAGTCATAAGTCTGCATAATTCCAAATTGCGCTCATGTCCGAACACAAGCAGTGGGCGTAGTAGACGTATTGATTAATATAGTCTAACCATCAGTGCTTGACATTAACACCTGACCACCGGCCAAATGCTGGTAGAATTCGGCTGTGGCCGGTAACTCTGTCATTCTACCGGCCACAGTGGCCGGTGACTTTTTTTCTATGAAAAAAAAACATTGTAGTCTACAAAAGGCATCTGCAATAATTAAGTCAATCCAAGTGATACTACATAATACTACAACTCCCACAACAATTCGGAAAAGTGCATTACCGGCCAGATCCTGGTAGTGGTGAAGTCTCGAGAATGGAGTACTCCTTGTTTTCAGACCAGATGTAAAATGTTTTCATTCAGGCCTACTTTTTCTGTAAGCGTGAAGCTATGCATTCATGGTGGAACATGATACCGATCATATGCATTTTGATTTTAAACCTATTCATCATCACGCTATAAAATGGGAACGTATTGATGAACAAATTATTTAGTGTGGTGATTTTTGGCTGGTGAAAATGCTGAATGGCTAGTGACTTTGGAAAACCACTAGCCACAGTGGCTAGTGAGCCAAAAAGTTAATGTCAAGCCCTGCTAACCATGTTCCATACAGAACGATGGCATACAGCTGGCCTTTTCCCGCTGATAGCAGGCACATTGGAACTTTAAATCGGTAGGGGGTGCGGCCTTTGAGCCGGCGCGGGGGGGTCGCCAGATGATAATAAAGATTTTAAATAAATAAATAAAATAATTTTTATTTTTTTTTCAGTCAGGCCACTGAACTTAGAAGCAGGCCAGGCCAGTGTTTCTAGTTGCACCAGCGCAATAGTTAGATAACCTAGGTGGGGAACAACCAGGAGATCACTGCAACTCACACAAGTTGGAGAACTATCTCTCTCTCTCTCTCTCTCTTGCTCTCACACACACACAAAGGGAGCCGCATGTGATTGGTGGAGGCGGGACCCGTACAAAAAACTGCTAATCATTGACACATGCTAGCATGTAATAATCCCCCCCAGAATGCAAATATATGCCATCACACACACTGGCATTTAAAGGGTTAGAATTATAAAATGAATATGTGGTGTTATGATCAGGGCTGAAGTTGAATAAAATATTGTATTTATCAATTACAAAAAACTGAAAATCCATACAAATCTGTGTTGTTGCTAATCATACATATGCTAGCCTGTTTTTTAACAATAATTTGTGATGCCATCACAAACACTGGCATTTAAAGGGTACAAATAAAAAAAATCCTGCACCGGAATGCAGGAAATGAAGTCTTTGTAACAAAAAAAATCCTGGTGGGGGACCCCAAAACCCCCTGCTTAAAAAGTGGCCTGACTGGGGCTATATTTTGCACTATATTTCCTGGCCTGAATGATTTCCCCAGTCCGGCCCTGGTTAAAAGCCTCCAATGCTTATTAGTGTGTGTGCGTTTGAACGTTTGCATGTTTCAACCATACATTTCCATTTATAATAATAAAAAAATATATATATATATAATTTTTTATAAAAAAAATTTTTTACCTCCTATAATAGTGGGGGTCGCGGCTCTCTGACACCGTTTTTTTTGGTCGCGGCCTGAAAAGTTTGGGAACCCCTGGTCTAGCCTGTACCCCACAGACATGTTGCTGACCCCGTCAAAACAGTATGTCATCGGCCAACTGTATATTACACGAGAATTGTTCTTTTCCAGTGAGTGACATCAGTGGTTCCGTCAGCGCTCAAGCCAAAGAATGGGCTTTTGGATGCTTTGCCTCTAATTTGTCGCTGAATATCATGGGCAAACAGCTGTAAGATTTCGTTTTGGATGTTGTTGGACATCCAGTTGTCTCTCTTTTGGAGCCAATTCTTCAACTCGGAATCAGACTCGGTGCGCACTATTTCCATCATGAGCTGCCATAACACCCCATCCCTATTTGCATCACCCCTCAGTGGAAGCCCCTGGCGCCCGAGGGGGGGTTTAGGGGAACAGACTCAGTTAACTCTTCAATACCTGATGCTGAGGCTGAACCTGTCGTCTCTGTCTCTCTCTGACGTTTATCAGATTTTGTGGGACTGTCACTGGGACCGGCGGGACGTTTAGAAAATAAATCTGATATTTTTCTTTTCTGCGAGTGAGACATTCTGTGCTAGCAAAGTCTGATTACTAGCTAAAATCGACTAATGCGCAAGCACTGTATCACAGTAGCTCAGTGGTTCGTGGCGCGTGGGAAGGGCGGGAGACGGGAGGTGAATACAATTAGTTGTTTCACCTGTCATTCAATCAGTCTGTGTCAGTCTGTCATCACTCGAAAATCTACTCTGCTGCAATCTTGTCGGTTCTACACGAATGATTGTGTATGTACAGTATTGTAATGAATGAATGAAAACTTTATTTAACAGATTGGAGAATGGCTACAATACAGTACGGCTTAATACACACAATATTAAAATGGTGAAGTGCTTTGAGCAGGATAAACTTATAATATACAGTGTTACAGTTATACAGTTACAGTATATAATATACAAATATATAAATACTGTCATAAAAAAACATACAAAAAATTACAAAAAAAAATATTATTATTATTATTATTATTATTATTATTATTATTATTATTATTATTATTATTATTATTATTATTATTATTATTATTATTATTATTATTATTATTATTATTATTATTATTATTATTATTATTATTATTATTATTATTATTATTATTATTATTATTATTATTATTATTATTATTATTATTATTATTATTATTATTATTATTGTTGTGAAGGGCCAGATTAAACCGAATATATATATTTATTTATATATATATATTTAATTGTATTTGTATATTCTCTAATATTCCCTGATATCCCTTGTATATTCTTTGTACAATATGCATTGAATATCCATTCTAGCCTACTGAACATCCCATAATAGTCTCCATTCTACTATTGGTCGAGACCTTGGTGCCAGGCTGCCATACCCCCCAGACCCAGTTCAAACGTACCGCTCAACATGTACGAACAAGTCCTAGTTCCGCGTAGGAATCTGGCTACCGCACCACTAACGGTACTATTTGTTCATAGTGCGTATATATACTGCGCTACTAAAGTAGGACTTCCTTTTTAGTCCAGTTTCTTACCCTCCAATAGAGTGACAGACGTAAAGCCTCCCCGCGACGCCACGTGTGGGAGTAAGGCCAAGTTCGGCCTACCATCGGTATTGAGACATCGTGTATATTAATATTTGAATAGTCATATTTGGCACTATATCGTCGAGTTGGACGTAGTCTATTAAGCTAATAATAGTCTATTCATATGTAGTGCTTCGTGCGGTGAGAATACTATCGTAGTCAGTACCCCATCGTTTCGGGCAGAGAACTGGCTGCTTATCCAGGGTGGCCGACCCCATGTGAGGCTGCACCCGAGGAGCCCCAGAGCCGACGAGCGAGTGGACCTGCATACCGGATTATTCTACCGACGACAGCCCGCCTTCCCAGGCACGGATTATGCTTTGTATACAGTGATTATTCCATGGATAAAGACCCCCGACACTGCCGTGTGTTGGAACCCCCCCCCCCTGGAGAGGACGCAAGGTGAGGAGGCGCTCTGCAAGACGAGGTCGCTTCACGTCTCTCCTCCGTGGACCGGAGAGAGCCGGCCCACAGAGAGTCCAGCTGCTTTCATCTGTGGTCCAAGGATCGCTGGCGCATTGAACTGCACTACTGTGGGTTCACCCAGGATACCCTTAGCCGGACGAGGCAGCCAGACTCTACCCCCCCCCCCCCTCCTACTCCTGTTGTCTTACAAGCGACCGGATTAACCCCCCTAGTGTATCCAGTCTTATAATCATTAAAGTATCATTGCTGTTATTCCTTAACTATTCCAGGTCGTATATTTACCACCTGCGCCATCAGAGATTGGACATTCTCTATTGATATACCGACGAATACTCTTTGCCATAAAAGTGCATACTATTTCAATTCATAAATGTAATTAAGTGATTAAGTGCTTGCTCTACACACCATTGCTGTGTAGGAATAAATACATACTTCGACTTCGTACATTTGTGTTGGATCCGTTTCATCTACGTGAGAGTGTTTATCATAATATATTTATGCCGAGTACTGGGTGGCCGAATATAAAGTACAAAGGTAGTGGTAGTAAGTATCATATCTAGTAATACAGTCAGGGAATTGTACCCCTCAGTTACAATTGGTCCTTCGAGCCGGATGGTAATTAGTGTAATATTAATATAGTGTTATTAATATTGAAATGGCCTATGATGAACACTCCACGAAACGATCCTCCTAACCAACGCCCGCAGCGCGAACGACGGCTCCCTCAGTACTTAGAGGCTTACGCTGTCAGTCAACAACCTAGTCTTCTACTAACAGTAAACGCGGTAAAACTAGAAAGTAAAAGTATGTCTAACCCCAACGCCCAGACTACCCCGACCATAGAGGCCCCTACGGGTTCTAATGGAACTGACCAAGTTCACGGTGGGGACCAGTGGGAACCAGACATGACTTCACACCCCGCCAGTACTGAAGAAGTAGTCCCCGATGAGTCCCGGGAGGAATACAACGCTACCGAGAGAGAACTCGGCACGGAAGAAGACGGGGAGAGCACCGTGGAGATAGAGCTCCAAGGCTCCGCAAGGAGTACCCCGAGGGAAGGCTCCCCTATACAACCGCCTTCTCCCAGCGAGGCAGAGAGGACCCTACAGCAGGCCTTCCTCATCAGCCTGAACGCCGCTGCTGAACGCGACCGACTGCAGATCCAGCAGCAGAGCGAAGAAGAGCATATACGTCTAGAAATAAGACGCATTCAGAGGGAAGAGAATGTGGCCCGAGACCGAGCAGACAGCCAGCGAGCAGCTGCTGGTGCTCTACGGGACGCAGAGCGCGACAGACAGCAAGCGCAACTAATAGAACAGCTGATCAGACGGACAACACCCTCTCCCTCCGCCAGAGGCTCCAGGAACTCGTCTAGACACACCTCCAGGGCGGCATCCCCTAGCCGAGTAAACAACCCTGAACTTGACCAACAGACGAGGTCTATACCCCCCACAGACCACCTCCCCCCACCGGTCCAAGCGAGACCTAGCAACCGGGAAGGAGCAGCATATCCTGTGGAGAGGCTAAACCAGAGACTACAAGCACTGGATGACCTAACTGAAGACGAAGAGGAAGAGGAGGAGAACCACGCCCGACGACAGCACAGTACTCTACCGGACCAGGAGGTCCGGTACAGCCCAGGCTATACTCCCGCGGAGCTGCGCTACAGACCCCCGACTCTATACACGGGTGAGCACGACGCACGACCCGCACCGAGGAACAGCACCTGGACAAGCGGGCCATGGTACACTGCCGGTACCAGCCCATACCAAGGAGCGGGAGGAGACTCGCCTAGGAGGCCTCTCCCCCAACGCTCGCCGATGTATCCACAGTCAGCGTCATACATTGGCACGCCTATGGTACCCGACTTCACCCAAGAGAACCGGGCCCAGTATACAGAACTCCGCATGTGTCTGGAGACCATGTTGGTGGATGTATTGGATGAACGCCATAAATACGCCATCCTACTGAAGCACTTAAAGGTACCCCGCGCACATAATATAGCGCTCGCCTACGCGACTTCCACCACCCCATACACAGCAGCGCTGGTAGCATTGGACCAGAGGTATGGGCGCATATGGGATTACGTGATCCAGGAGATCCGACACATCGACCGCTTACCCCCAGCAATAGACAATCGAGCACTGGACGACCTGTCCATCAGAGTGCAGTCCCTGGTAGGGATGTTGGGAGCGCAGAGAGAGAAGGGGAGGCATGAACTTTACGCCAACTCAAATGTGGAAAGGATCTTGGAGAAGCTGCCGCCCGCTCGACAGGAGCGTTTTAGGCGGCAGAGAGACCACCGAGACCCGAATGGCCCCGAACCGAACCTCCTCGATCTAGCAGACTTCCTGGCGAGAGAAGTCAGCAGCCTACGGCTAGATACATTCGGACGGAGCACCCCTGGCTCCAGAGAAGGAACCAGACGACTAAATGATGGAAGAAGATCGGTGACTGTGATGCACCAATCGGAGTCAGTACCGAGCAGCAGGAGCCACAGTACCCCCTCCAGAACGGAGAAGTGGAAGATAGTGTGCCCCTACTGTGAGAAAGAACACTGGCTAGCGCAATGTGACTCCTTCCCCAAGCTGAACGCGGAGGAAGCAAGTCAATGGATAAAGTCCAACAAGCGCTGTTTTCGCTGTGCGCGCTCACACATGGCAGCCGAATGCCGCTTAAAGAAAAGGTGCACCAAGTGCGATGGAGCCCATCTGGACATACTTCACGACAGTAACAGACGGCGCCCTTCACCCGCACCATCCAGCAGCAAAGCGAGCGTCATGTACATCGATCCCGCCAGCAGCAGTGGAGCCCGAGTACTCCTAAAAGTAGTGCGTGTGACACTAAGCTACCAGAATAAAGTCCTGGACACTTACGCCGTCCTCGATGACGGGTCAGAGAAGACCCTTCTGCTCGCCTCCGCTGCGGCCCAGCTAGGGCTGCGGGGAAGCGAAACCCAAATGACAATTCGGACAATAAGACGAGATTTGAAGAAGATAAAGGGCGAGAATGTCTCATTCTCTATCGCAGCAAGCGGCCAGCCTGAGCGACGGTACCAGATTACAGACGCTTTCACCAGCCAAGAAATAGGACTGTCGCGGTACACATACCCCGTCGCCAAGCTGATGGAGAAATATGCACATCTGCGCAAGTTACCGATCCCGCTCATAGACAATGCTATGCCGACCCTGTTGATAGGCTCCGACCATGCAGACCTCATTGTCCCGATAGACCGGGTTCATACCGGACCCCGAGGCTGTCCCCAGCAGTCGAGACCCGTTTGGGATGGACTCTCCAAGGCCCGCTCGCCAAATCTCTCAACCGAAGTACAGCCACTAGATGTCTCCACTCCCGAGTCACAGAGGGAGAAACCGCACTCCTGCAACACGTAGAGCGGTTATGGACCTTGGAACAAATGCCCTTTAAGAACGGAAAGAAAGACATTCGCTCTAAAGATGACATTTACGCCATTCACCTCCTCGAGACAGGGACCAAGAGAGTCCCGGTCAACGGCGTGTTGAGATACGCCACGCCACTCCTGCGGCGAGAAGGAATGCCTACTTTCCACGCCAAGACAGACGCCACAGAACGGTACCTGCTGAACACGGAGCGGCGCTTAGCCAAGAACCCCGCCCAAGAGAGTGTATACCGCGCTGAGATTGAGAAGCTCATCACAGCGGGACACGTCACAAAGATGGACATTAAAGAGGCTGACCAGACCACTGAATCGTGGTACGTGCCTCACCACAAGGTCCATCACAATGGTAAAGACCGCATAGTATTTAACTGCAGCTACCAGATCGGATCCCAAAATCTGAATAAAGAGTTACTGCCCGGTCCCACACTCGGCCCCTCCCTACTCGGCATTCTACTCCGCTTCCGCCAGGAAAAGGTGGCCATCAGCGGGGACATTAAAGGAATGTTCCTGCAGGTGAGATTAGTAGAGGAGGACAAGCCCCTGTTACGGTTCCTATGGAGAGAGAAGCCAGGAGATGAGCACCCAGCCATCTACCAATGGGAAGTCCTCCCCTTCGGAACGACGTGCAGCCCCTGCTGTGCTACATTTGCACTACAGAAACATGTAGCAGAGGACCCAGCAGCGGACGAAGAGGTCCGACACAGCGTAAAGAACAGCTTCTACGTAGACAACTGTCTACAAAGCCTTTCAACCCAGGAAGAAGCCGAGGCTCTCCTGATTAAACTCCGCGCCTCATTGATCAAAGGCGGCTTTGATCTCAGGCAGTGGGCCAGCAGCGATCCGCAAGTACTGCGCAGCCTCTCCTCCGAGGACAAGGCAGCCAGCAGCGAGACCTGGATGGCTACAATCCCGGGAGAAGCCCAGGAGATGACCCTGGGATTGGTGTGGCGATTCAAAACAGATTCGCTTCACTACAGACACAAGCCCCTGACTACGGAGCAGGGAAGGCCGGCGGCGGCGCCGACCACCAGACGGAGTGTGTACACAACACTCGCCCGACAATATGACCCGCTAGGATGTATTCTACCGTACACCCCCAGGGCAAAAATGATTGTACGAGCATTGTGGGACAAGGACCAGGGCTGGGACGACCCCATTCCCGCACAACTTGCATCCACCTGGAGAGAGTGGGAGATGGAGCTCCACTCACTCCCAGGCGTTAATATGCGCCGAAGCTACTTCCCACCCACGGTGAGGCCAGAGACATGTAAAATGGACTTACACGTCTTCAGTGACGCCTCAGAGGTCGCATACGGATCAGTAGCCTACTTGCGGGCCCAAGAAGAGGGGGGAGAGATCTACACAGCATTTGTCCTCGCCCGCTCGAGAATAGCCCCACGCAAGCAACAATCTATCCCACGTCTAGAGCTCTGCGCAGCCCTAGCCGGAGCGCACCTAGCCACGCTCATCCAACGTGAGCTCACCATACCGGTGTCTAGAACAATCCTGTGGTCAGATTCCACGACAGTACTCGCCTGGATCAAATCGGACTCATGCAAGTACAAAGTCTTCGTGGGAGTCAGAGTCACCGAGATTCAAGACTTAACCGAAGAGTTAACCGGAGAAACAGAGTGGCGCTACGTTGATACAAAACAGAACCCAGCTGACGTCATCACCCGGGGAATGCCCCTAGATGACCTCACCCGTCGCAATGTCTACAGTGACGGCCCAGCATTCCTAAAGCTCCCGGAAGGAGAGTGGCCCACGCCTATCCCGAGGGAAGCCAGTCAGGAGGAGGCTGAGAATAAGAAGCCTGTGTTCTGTGGATTGAGCACTGTTATCTCCGCAGACCCCAACATAGAGAGTGCACAACAAAGGACATTCCTACTGCACTACCTACCGTCTCTACAGACCCGCCAGAAGTGGGTAAAGGAGAGAGACAATTTGACAGAAGGAACAGTCGTCATGATTATTGATCAATCACTGCCCAGAGCTATGTGGCCGGCCGGCCGCGTAAGCAAAGTGATCACCGGTGCCGACGGCAAGGTCCGAGCAGCTGAAGTGCTTGTCCAGGGTCGCACTTACACCCGTCCCGTGGCGAGGCTCATAGAACTGCCCCGACTCCCAGACACAATCGATGATGACCATGACCCTATAACCCTATGACTTTGTGAAGTTGACTGACCCCTACAGCAAACCCTTATGTGTAAATAGACAACGCGATTAATCTGTCTCTGCTTAACTGATTAGGTCTGGGACCAATCAGGGGGTGGCTGTTGTGAAGGGCCAGATTAAACCGAATATATATATTTATTTATATATATATATTTAATTGTATTTGTATATTCTCTAATATTCCCTGATATCCCTTGTATATTCCTTGTACAATATGCATTGAATATATATACTGCGCTACTAAAGTAGGACTTCCTTTTTAGTCCAGTTTCTTACCCTCCAATAGAGTGACAGACGTAAAGCCTCCCCGCGACGCCACGTGTGGGAGTAAGGCCAAGTTCGGCCTACCATCGGTATTGAGACATTGTGTATATTAATATTTGAATAGTCATATTTGGCACTATATCGTCGAGTTGGACGTAGTCTATTAAGCTAATAATAGTCTATTCATATGTAGTGCTTCGTGCGGTGAGAATACTATCGTAGTCAGTACCCCATCGTTTCGGGCAGAGAACTGGCTGTTTATCCAGGGTGGCCGACCCCATGTGAGGCTGCACCCGAGGAGCCCCAGAGCCGACGAGCGAGTGGACCTGCATACCGGATTATTCTACCGACGACAGCCCGCCTTCCCAGGCACGGATTATGCTTTGTATACAGTGATTATTCCATGGATAAAGACCCCCGACACTGCCGTGTGTTGGAACCCCCCCCCCCTGGAGAGGACGCAAGGTGAGGAGGCGCTCTGCAAGACGAGGTCGCTTCACGTCTCTCCTCCGTGGACCGGAGAGAGCCGGCCCACAGAGAGTCCAGCTGCTTTCATCTGTGGTCCAAGGATCGCTGGCGCATTGAACTGCACTACTGTGGGTTCACCCAGGATACCCTTAGCCGGACGAGGCAGCCAGACTCTACCCCCCCCCCCCTCCTACTCCTGTTGTCTTACAAGCGACCGGATTAACCCCCCTAGTGTATCCAGTCTTATAATCATTAAAGTATCATTGCTGTTATTCCTTAACTATTCCAGGTCGTATATTTACCACCTGCGCCATCAGAGATTGGACATTCTCTATTGATATACCGACGAATACTCTTTGCCATAAAAGTGCATACTATTTCAATTCATAAATGTAATTAAGTGATTAAGTGCTTGCTCTACACACCATTGCTGTGTAGGAATAAATACATACTTCGACTTCGTACATTTGTGTTGGATCCGTTTCATCTACGTGAGAGTGTTTATCATAATATATTTATGCCGAGTACTGGGTGGCCGAATATAAAGTACAAAGGTAGTGGTAGTAAGTATCATATCTAGTAATACAGTCAGGGAATTGTACCCCTCAGTTACAATTATTATTTTTATTTTTTTCAATAACTGAGGGGTGGTGCTGCAGCACCCCCCGCACCCCCCCCCCCCCCCCCTTCCAACGTGCCTGGGGTTGTGGATCAAATGTATATCTGTGTTATCTTCATTCTCTTCAATTTCATTCCCAACCAAGGACAAGACACACAAGGCATTTGTTTACAGGCTCTCAATATGTTCCAAACATGACTGAGACAGTGGGGGCCAAGAGCAATACTGCAGCAAAAATGTACATTTATATTAAATGTGTGCTTCTTAGTGTTTTAGCCTGTATGAAAGTGGCCATACTGTGTTAAATATGTTAGCTTTTGCTTTATAGTGCTTTGAAACTGGATATCTTTGAAATATGATGTGCTGGCCAGTTTGCTCCCCTGTTTGACGATGCAAGATATGGCTTGTCATCCAAAAACCTTTACATAAATGAACAGGTTATGAGTAATGCAAACATTTTGGATTGATTGTAAACAATTCATATACAGTTTCACAGCATCAAATGACACTGAGGCTTGAAACGGAGGTTGAGAGTTTGCGACTACTGTAAGAAACCTATTTAAGTTCCGACCTCCAAGCTCCCCCCCCCCCCTCTTTTTCCTCTCCATTTGGTGTGTGTTGCTACCTCAGCCTAAGGAGGCAAACATCAGCAGTAACAATTAACTAGCTATCCATTAGCTCACAACTCTGAAACTCCAGCACACACACATAGGCTGTATGGTGAAGGCTGAGAAGTGGCTAGAAAACGATTCTCGTTCCTACACAATTTTCACTCTGGGTGAACGATTTATTGGTGTAGATTTAGGAATAAAAAGTTCTCCATTGACAAACTAGCCCGTTTTGCGCAATCATAATTTTTAAGTCGGGACTAGATCTTTCCTCGCGAATGGATACTTGGTCACCACAGAGTTTTATTTGACGTAATTGGTGCGAGTTCGGTCACGTATCTTGCGCTCAACCAATAGCAGCTCTCTTTGTTGCGAGTGTAGACACGTGAATATGTCCAACCGTAATTCAATGTGTCTAACTGTATTCATTGTGCTCTAACTGTTTTTGTGATAATGCTGTGTAACTGGATGATCCGTTCTGATTCTATATACTTTAACATTGACATTCAGTAGTGGGACATGGCGCTGGACTGTCACCAGGGGGAGCTGGTGCGACGTTGGGCTGGTGACAACAGGTGAGGAAGAGGCGGCTGAAGGAGGAGCTCATACAGCGAGACAACCTCTTCGTCATTGTGTGTGTGTCAATTACTGTGAATGTGTATTACCGCTTAACCCCTTCTTCCTTACGGTCTATGTGCAATTGGGGCAGGTGCTCTGTACAAGTCTTCACCAGTCAACAAGGAAAGGTACTGCTTTGGGGAGAAATTATATTATTTACCATCACTGCCACCGGGTGTGAGAGGGTGTGGGACGTATTAAGGGAAGTGCGGGTGTTTGAGGAAATACTACGGTCGCCCGGGAGGGCAAGAAGGACCAGCGTAGAACCCCTAGGTTAGTAAACCCTAGGCCCCATCCATCCCTCTGCTAAATCCCAATTCTAATACTCTTACACTACAGTCGGGGGCTCAGCCGGACCCAGATCTGCTGTGCTCCCACTACCTGGTGACAGTTCATATCCACTCTCATAAAGTAGGGATAATCCACCCTTCTACACAAGGATACGGCCGTCGGGCGACAACAAACATCCACAGAGTAATGTTACGGACGAAAATGGACAAAAAACACCTTCTAAAGTTCGCAAAAAGGTTTCTAAACAATGTTATATGCATCTCACGTCCGTTCAGAAAGAACGTGTACAAGATTTTACACAGACACGTGGGATAGATATACCAGGCCAGGTATGATTCTGGCCTGGTAGGTTAAACCACCGTTCGACGCAGTTTCTATATCTATCCCACCGTGTCTGTGTAAAATCTTGTACACGTTCTTTCTGAACAGACATGAGATGCATATAACATTGTTTAGAAAAATTCTTGTGAACTTTAGAAGGTGTTTTTTGTCCATTTTCGTCCGTAACATTACTCTGTGGACAGGCACGCGGGAAGTCAGTCAGCAGTGGGGGTGCTGAGATAAGTAATATAATAATAACGTCATAGGTTTACCACTCTGGTAAACCAACACTCTCGTTCACTAGAGGAGACCACTGCCCAACTCCGCGCTCTCACGCTCAGCTCTGCGGAGCGTGCGAGACAAACAATGTAACCGTTTTGATGCATACATCTCTGCCCAGCCTACCCCACCTGTTGTTGCGCCCCCGCACAGAGCGCCCCATGCCCCCGCACCAGAACGCTACGACGGGGACGTCTCTAAATGTCGTGCCTTTATTTTTCAATGTTCACTAGTATTTGGACAACAGCCGCTGTATTGCACATCGTTGCGGGCAAGACCACCCACATTTCATTGTATACTTGTATGCCGTGACAAATAAAACTCTTGACTTGACTTGACTTGTCGGGTCTGCTCAAGGGTCCAGGACTCCTGCGTTAGAATGGGCGACAGGCAGCTCTCCACTTCAGTCAGTCCTCCCTCTGCAATTCGTTCCCCGCATACAACATCACAGACATGCAAAAGGTCTTCGACCACCCTCTCGGGGGCTCGGATAGTTCTGCTGGCTTGTTCGCCATCCGCCAGGGAAACCGCAGATATATTCCTTTACTGCGAATTGTCTGAGCGTCCCAAAAACTATTCCAGGCCGCTATTTTTTTACCAACGGATTTCCAGTTCCGCGTTGACGCTTCCAGGCCGCGTCTATTCGAATCCCAACTGGTTCATGCGTCGGCTACACGCTGCTTTAATAACACTGCATTATCGAGACAGCGCCCCTATGAGGATCAGGCAATGAATTCCAAGAGTAGGGTAAATCTGCAGTGCCGCTCCGCTCTGTGACATTGAGTAGCCTCGGTATTACAATGGAATAAAAGCCAAAACAACCTTGCAGTGCGGCGCATCCGCCGCACCCCCACTTCCCCCGTCCCTGTCTGTGGATGTCATTTGTTGACACCGGATGGCCGTATCCTCGCAACAAAGAGAGCTGCTATTGGTCGAGCGCAAGATACGTGACCGAACTTGCACAAATTACGTCAAATAAAACTCTGTGGTGACCAAGTGTCCGTTTGCTAGGAAAGATCTAGTCCCGACTTTAAAATTATGATTGCGCAAAAACTGTCTAGTTTGTCAATGGAGAACTTTTTGTTCCTAAATCTACGCCAATATATCTTTCACCCAGAGTGAAAATTGTGTAGTCCGCCGAGGTGGGAACAGGATGAAACGATACAGCCTTCACCTTACGGCCTAACAAGGATGCACAAGCATGCCGCAAGCACAGGGGTGACATAGATTAGAACACAGAAAGAGTAAACATGCTCTTGTGATTCAAACTGATTGTTCTTCTATAAGATATTTCTATAAGATTATATAAGGTCTGTAAGATTCAGATTCACATCACATACTTCACACAGATCATTTAATTATTTGGTTTTGGCCCCTGGACCTTGTAGTATCAATAGAATAGGATAAAGATGAAAGCTATACAAATTTAAATAGCAGCAGAAGGGATAACAATAAAGCAGCTCTAAATTATACTACAGAGGACTACAATAGTCTGTCATTATGATACAATAATCGCAGTGTGGGTGTTATATGTGCAAAACCGCTCTAAATTGTGTGTGTGCAAAGTGCAGTGTGCGTGTAGGCCTAGCCTCATTACAATGTGCATGTGTGCATGTAGATTGCTTGCATGTTTGTGTGTGTGTGTGTGCGTGCGCGTGCGTACGTGCGTGCGTGCGTCCGAGTGTGAGTGTGTGTGTGTGTGTGTGTGTGTGTGTCTCGTCCCAGGTGAGGGCCTTCTTCACCACCTGGCCGGTGAGCACGTCCCAGGTGAGGGCCTTCTTCACCACCTGGCCGGTGAGCACGTCCCAGGTGAGGGCCTTCTTCACCACCTGGCCGGTGAGCACGTCCCAGGTGAGGGCCTTCTTCACCACCTGGCCGGTGAGCACGTCCCAGGTGAGGTCCTTCTTCACCACCTGGCCGGTGAGCACGTCCCAGGTGAGGTCCTTCTTCACCACCTGGCCGGTGAGCACGTCCCAGGTGAGGGCCTTCTTCACCACCTGGCCGGTAAGCACGTCCCAGGTGAGGTCCTTCTTCACCACCTGGCCGGTGAGCACGTCCCAGGTGAGGGCCTTCTTCACCACCTGGCTGGTGATCTCGTCCCAGGTGAGGTCCTTCTTCAACACCTGGCCGGTGAGCACGTCCCAGGTGAGGGCCTTCTTCACTACTTGGCTGGTGTGCTCATCCCAGGTAAGGTCCTTGTGGTGTTACAGGTCCACCTAAATCCACCTGGATTTAAAACAAACCCAGGGTAGTAGGTTCCCAAACAGAGATACAGACACAACAGATGGAAAATATAACTGTAGAAATCGTCGGAATACAGAAACGCACAATTTCTAATAGTTGACAACACAAAGCCGTGTGTCATTTATTACGCAGTAGAACAAGCTGTCAGAGCTATGCCATGCTAGGATCTGACAGCTCATAGTAACCAAACATTTATCAATGAAACCCCAAACAGGGCGTCTCCTCTCAGCCCAAACCCAAAACCAAACTCCTTAAAGTGACAGTGCCCCATCAACACATCAATACAATAATAATAATAATAATAATAATAATAATAATAATAATAAATTTAATTTATAACGCACCCTACATTCCTGAGAGTCTCAGAGTGCTACAGAGTTAAAAAGAATAGAATACAAATGGATATATAAGAAAGAAGAACACATAGCAGAACAACATATGAATAAGACATAAAAACTAATAAAAGGCCTTTCTAAAAAGGTAGGTCTTGAGTCCACGTTTAAAAGTATTAACAGTTTGTGGTGCTCTCAGGTGGTTGGGGAGAGCATTCCATTGTCTGGGCGCGGCCGAGCAGAAGGCTCGATCGCCCATGGTGTGCAGCTTAGTCCTGGAGGCTTTGAGGAGGTAGGTTGTGCCGGAGCGGAGGGAGTGTGAGGAGGACTGGGGGGTGAGGAGTTCCTTGACGTAGGCACACTACCTCTTATATATGTACACACTGGTGAGTGAGGAGGGAGACCTTGTACTCAATCCTGTGTTCCACGGGGAGCCAGTGAAGTGATCTGAGGGTGGGGGTGATGTGGTCATGACGTCACACACACTTTTTTTCATACATTGTTGTGTTAATACCGTCTAGAATATAAGTATGTTTTTAAGCTTTTCTGCTGTAATTCCAAAAACGCTAGTTATAGGCCCGGAAGCATATGATAGATTATCAATTGGCGTTTCTTTCCTATACACGCTATATTAAAAAATTCAAATGTATATGATCGGTATACATTATGCTTCATCATGCGTGAAGGAAAGGGGGGGGGGGGTCGTTTATAATTCCTTGATCGTCAGTAACGGCTTTATTTAGTATGTGTTGATATGTTGAGCAGATGGTTTGCAGTGAAATGAATAAACAATCGGGCTGAAAATAACGTTATATTCCTCTTACCGTTCGCCGATGAGACTGGAGGAAAAAGATACCAATTATTTGACATCGATCTCCTACATCCATTTCCGGTTTGTATGGCACAATAAACGCCAAAATCATATCGATTATTGCGTTTCGAAAGCGATCCAAATGCACTAGAGCAGGGGTGGCCAACCAGTCAGAGACTAAGAGCCACAAAGATTACTGTGGTACCACAAAGAGCCACACCATATACCAGCGTTTCTCAACCTTTTTTTTCAGTCACGGCACCCTTCATGTGTTTATAGGTCTCACCCTCTGGCCTTAACACATCCTGCGCCAAAAATGTCGTACAACGTGATTCAAGTTCATGCTAATTCTGCCATTCCACGGCGTACAACGTTATTGAGATCATATTTAATTTTCGCTATGGTATTCAGAATGCCCTCACGGAGCCTGGTCTGATACAGTGGGAGCCTGCACAACTCTGCAACGCTTCAATACTGCCGCCTGGTGGATGATCGGCGAGTTGCACCCGGATATGGATCTCTGGAGATCTCCGTGCATCTAGCAAATGCGTCCGCCACTCACATATTGTTGCGGGACTGTAGACACACGTCCGTGTGTAGCGATCGCTGCCATAACGCAATAATCAATATGATTCTGGCGTTTATTATGATTATACAAACCGGAAAAGGATCTAGGAGATCACCGTCAAATGAGTGGGATCTTTTTCCTCCAGTCTCATCGGCGAACGGTAAGAGGACGCTGACGTCATTTTCAGCATGAGTGTTTATTATTATTCATGCAAACTGCTCTGATCAATATATCACCCATACTACATAAAGCATTTACTGACGATCACGGAATTATAAACGACCCCCCCCCCCCGTTCATCCGCACATGATCAGTCATAAGGTTTAGGATCATGTACAGTTGAAATTTTTAATATAGCGTGTATCGCCAACAAACGGCAGTTGATAATCTATATATGCGTTTATGCCTATAACTAGCGTTCTAGGAATTACTGCAGAAAACGATAAAAACATATTTATATTCTAGACGGTATTTTCGTATGAATCTATGAATGAAAAAGTTAAACGTTCCTACATCCTGAACGATAGATAATCGATGTTGAATGGGCCATAGTAATGTCAATTTAGCAATACAATTTAAAAAGTTATAGCCCTGCAAAAAAGGTAAACATCTCCATAGGCTTAGACTGGTGGCAGTGATCATACATTGATGGATATAAGCATGGCAGTTAATGTGTTAATGTCTTTTTTATTTGGGCCTCACAGGCTTAAAAGTACCCTGTGAGACCCACGGTTGCAAAATTACAAAATCACTTTTAGCCATTTAAAAAAAGAATGTTTATTTAAAAAATGTTAAGCACATGTATAGTCAATTGGTCCGGTTGTTCAGCCTCACAATGCTATTTGATAGTAAATGTGTTTATATGTCCCACCCTCTGGCCTCTGAAGTTGCTAATGTCTTTTAAATTTGGGCCTCACAGGGTTAACCCTTGTGTACCCCTGGTCCCTTTTTCTACTTTTTTGAAATATTTTGAGTGTGTGTGTGAGCACAGCGGTGTCTGTGTTTATTATTATTTCATGAAATTGGGTAAATATCTTAATTTTACATATATGTTCATTGTGTGAAAAGCTTATAATATGAAACACTCTAAAACAATAGTTATAGTGTTTAGTGCCTTCTTTACCCCTGGTCCCTTTTTCTACTCCCATCCACTTCCATGTTAATAAAACCGCTATAAAACCGCCATAAAACCGCAAGTCTAATTATTATTTTTTTTTTATCTCTAATCTCTAATTTTCACATCATATATCGATAAATAAACAGAATAATTACACCAGGCATTCAAAATACATACAATACATACCTTTTAGTAATAGATTAGTACTAACCGGTGCTTACTAACGCTTACTAACGGCTATTTCTGACCGCTATTTCTGACCGAAATAGTCAACCTTTCTTTTTTATAATGGCAGATTCTTATTCACAGGAATTTTGTCCCGTTTTGATATGCTGTAAAGTAGTGGAAAAAAATAATAGATATATGGTGAATATGGCGGTTTATCAGTTTTTTTTCAATAAAAACTGACGTGGTATCAAACAAACACTAATTTAAGTGGTTAAAATTCGAAAATATGTGTAATTTTTTACAGATATCTTGAGAATAGGCTATGAATGTTAAACATGGGTAAACATTTTTTTTTTAAATAGTAAACAGTTAAAATTATATGGCTTTAAACATGATGTATCATTTCATCTCTTAAGCCCAGTGAGCTCCACCATTGCTAGGGATGCACAACCTCTTAAGCCCGAGATATACAGTAAAAGTGTATATTTTCAGCATTACGTTTGTTTACTAATTATTTTAACTGTTATTAGTGAAATATAAGATTATAGAAATCTCAGGGCATTGAGTCGGAAACCGGCGCATATTTTACAAGATTTTACACAGACACGTGGGATAGATATACCAGGCCAGGTATGATTCTGGCCTGGTAGGTTAAACCACCGTTCGACGCAGTTTCTATATCTATCCCACCGTGTCTGTGTAAAATCTTGTACACGTTCTTTCTGAACAGACATGAGATGCATATAACATTGTTTAGAAAAATTCTTGTGAACTTTAGAAGGTGTTTTTTGTCCATTTTCGTCCGTAACATTACTCTGTGGACAGGCACGCGGGAAGTCAGTCAGCAGTGGGGGTGCTGAGATAAGTAATATAATAATAACGTCATAGGTTTACCACTCTGGTAAACCAACACTCTCGTTCACTAGAGGAGACCACTGCCCAACTCCGCGCTCTCACGCTCAGCTCTGCGGAGCGTGCAAGACAAACAATGTAACCGTTTTGATGCATACATCTCTGCCCAGCCTACCCCACCTGTTGTTGCGCCCCCGCACAGAGCGCCCCATGCCCCCGCACCAGAACGCTACGACGGGGCCGGTGAGCACGTCCCAGGTGAGGGCCTTCTTCACCACCTGGCCGGTGAGCACGTCCCAGGTGAGGGCCTTCTTCACCACCTGGCCGGTGAGCACGTCCCAGGTGAGGGCCTTCTTCACCACCTGGCCGGTGAGCACGTCCCAGGTGAGGTCCTTCTTCACCACCTGGCCGGTGAGCACGTCCCAGGTGAGGTCCTTCTTCACCACCTGGCCGGTGAGCACGTCCCAGGTGAGGGCCTTCTTCACCACCTGGCCGGTAAGCACGTCCCAGGTGAGGTCCTTCTTCACCACCTGGCCGGTGAGCACGTCCCAGGTGAGGGCCTTCTTCACCACCTGGCTGGTGATCTCGTCCCAGGTGAGGTCCTTCTTCAACACCTGGCCGGTGAGCACGTCCCAGGTGAGGGCCTTCTTCACTACTTGGCTGGTGTGCTCATCCCAGGTAAGGTCCTTGTGGTGTTACAGGTCCACCTAAATCCACCTGGATTTAAAACAAACCCAGGGTAGTAGGTTCCCAAACAGAGATACAGACACAACAGATGGAAAATATAACTGTAGAAATCGTCGGAATACAGAAACGCACAATTTCTAATAGTTGACAACACAAAGCCGTGTGTCATTTATTACGCAGTAGAACAAGCTGTCAGAGCTATGCCATGCTAGGATCTGACAGCTCATAGTAACCAAACATTTATCAATGAAACCCCAAACAGGGCGTCTCCTCTCAGCCCAAACCCAAAACCAAACTCCTTAAAGTGACAGTGCCCCATCAACACATCAATACAATAATAATAATAATAATAATAATAAATTTAATTTATAACGCACCCTACATTCCTGAGAGTCTCAGAGTGCTACAGAGTTAAAAAGAATAGAATACAAATGGATATATAAGAAAGAAGAACACATAGCAGAACAACATATGAATAAGACATAAAAACTAATAAAAGGCCTTTCTAAAAAGGTAGGTCTTGAGTCCACGTTTAAAAGTATTAACAGTTTGTGGTGCTCTCAGGTGGTTGGGGAGAGCATTCCATTGTCTGGGCGCGGCCGAGCAGAAGGCTCGATCACCCATGGTGTGCAGCTTAGTCCTGGAGGCTTTGAGGAGGTAGGTTGTGCCGGAGCGGAGGGAGTGTGAGGAGGACTGGGGGGTGAGGAGTTCCTTGACGTAGGCACACTACCTCTTATATATGTACACACTGGTGAGTGAGGAGGGAGACCTTGTACTCAATCCTGTGTTCCACGGGGAGCCAGTGAAGTGATCTGAGGGTGGGGGTGATGTGGTCATGACGTCACACACACTTTTTTTCATACATTGTTGTGTTAATACCGTCTAGAATATAAGTATGTTTTTAAGCTTTTCTGCTGTAATTCCAAAAACGCTAGTTATAGGCCCGGAAGCATATGATAGATTATCAATTGGCGTTTCTTTCCTATACACGCTATATTAAAAAATTCAAATGTATATGATCGGTATACATTATGCTTCATCATGCGTGAAGGAAAGGGGGGGGGGGGGTCGTTTATAATTCCTTGATCGTCAGTAACGGCTTTATTTAGTATGTGTTGATATGTTGAGCAGATGGTTTGCAGTGAAATGAATAAACAATCGGGCTGAAAATAACGTTATATTCCTCTTACCGTTCGCCGATGAGACTGGAGGAAAAAAATACCAATTATTTGACATCGATCTCCTACATCCATTTCCGGTTTGTATGGCACAATAAACGCCAAAATCATATCGATTATTGCGTTTCGAAAGCGATCCAAATGCACTAGAGCAGGGGTGGCCAACCAGTCAGAGACTAAGAGCCACAAAGATTACTGTGGTACCACAAAGAGCCACACCATATACCAGCGTTTCTCAACCTTTTTTTTCAGTCACGGCACCCTTCATGTGTTTATAGGTCTCACCCTCTGGCCTTAACACATCCTGCGCCAAAAATGTCGTACAACGTGATTCAAGTTCATGCTAATTCTGCCATTCCACGGCGTACAACGTTATTGAGATCATATTTAATTTTCGCTATGGTATTCAGAATGCCCTCACGGAGCCTGGTCTGATACAGTGGGAGCCTGCACAACTCTGCAACGCTTCAATACTGCCGCCTGGTGGATGATCGGCGAGTTGCACCCGGATATGGATCTCTGGAGATCTCCATGCATCTAGCAAATGCGTCCGCCACTCACATATTGTTGCGGGACTGTAGACACACGTCCGTGTGTAGCGATCGCTGCCATAACGCAATAATCAATATGATTCTGGCGTTTATTATGATTATACAAACCGGAAAAGGATCTAGGAGATCACCGTCAAATGAGTGGGATCTTTTTCCTCCAGTCTCATCGGCGAACGGTAAGAGGACGCTGACGTCATTTTCAGCATGAGTGTTTATTATTATTCATGCAAACTGCTCTGATCAATATATCACCCATACTACATAAAGCATTTACTGACGATCACGGAATTATAAACGACCCCCCCCCCCGTTCATCCGCACATGATCAGTCATAAGGTTTAGGATCATGTACAGTTGAAATTTTTAATATAGCGTGTATCGCCAACAAACGGCAGTTGATAATCTATATATGCGTTTATGCCTATAACTAGCGTTCTAGGAATTACTGCAGAAAACGATAAAAACATATTTATATTCTAGACGGTATTTTCGTATGAATCTATGAATGAAAAAGTTAAACGTTCCTACATCCTGAACGATAGATAATCGATGTTGAATGGGCCATAGTAATGTCAATTTAGCAATACAATTTAAAAAGTTATAGCCCTGCAAAAAAGGTAAACATCTCCATAGGCTTAGACTGGTGGCAGTGATCATACATTGATGGATATAAGCATGGCAGTTAATGTGTTAATGTCTTTTTTATTTGGGCCTCACAGGCTTAAAAGTACCCTGTGAGACCCACGGTTGCAAAATTACAAAATCACTTTTAGCCATTTAAAAAAAGAATGTTTATTTAAAAAATTTTAAGCACATGTATAGTCAATTGGTCCGGTTGTTCAGCCTCACAATGCTATTTGATAGTAAATGTGTTTATATGTCCCACCCTCTGGCCTCTGAAGTTGCTAATGTCTTTTAAATTTGGGCCTCACAGGGTTAACCCTTGTGTACCCCTGGTCCCTTTTTCTACTTTTTTGAAATATTTTGAGTGTGTGTGTGAGCACAGCGGTGTCTGTGTTTATTATTATTTCATGAAATTGGGTAAATATCTTAATTTTACATATATGTTCATTGTGTGAAAAGCTTATAATATGAAACACTCTAAAACAGTAGTTATAGTGTTTAGTGCCTTCTTTACCCCTTGTCCCTTTTTCTACTCCCATCCACTTCCATGTTAATAAAACCGCTATAAAACCGCCATAAAACCGCAAGTCTAATTATTATTTTTTTTTTATCTCTAATCTCTAATTTTCACATCATATATCGATAAATAAACAGAATAATTACACCAGGCATTCAAAATACATACAATACATACCTTTTAGTAATAGATTAGTACTAACCGGTGCTTACTAACGCTTACTAACGGCTATTTCTGACCGCTATTTCTGACCGAAATAGTCAACCTTTCTTTTTTATAATGGCAGATTCTTATTCACAGGAATTTTGTCCCGTTTTGATATGCTGTAAAGTAGTGGAAAAAAATAATAGATATATGGTGAATATGGCGGTTTATCAGTTTTTTTTCAATAAAAACTGACGTGGTATCAAACAAACACTAATTTAAGTGGTTAAAATTCGAAAATATGTGTAATTTTTTACAGATATCTTGAGAATAGGCTATGAATGTTAAACATGGGTAAAAAAAAATTTTTAAATAGTAAACAGTTAAAATTATATGGCTTTAAACATGATGTATCATTTCATCTCTTAAGCCCAGTGAGCTCCACCATTGCTAGGGATGCACAACCTCTTAAGCCCGAGATATACAGTAAAAGTGTATATTTTCAGCATTACGTTTGTTTACTAATTATTTTAACTGTTATTAGTGAAATATAAGATTATAGAAATCTCAGGGCATTGAGTCGGAAACCGGCGCATATTGACAGGAGGAAGTGGCACAGCCAAAAGTGAGTGTAGTCTTTTGAAGGAAGAGACTCAGGACTTTCGAATTTCGAAAAACTACCCTACCCAGCTCACACCAGCCCCTGTCAATCATCTGACTTCTGGATTTACTTTTTTATTTCTCTTATTTTTTGGGATTATCTCCCACAAACCTGAACGTTATTGCATAAAACAGAAGGCAGTTATAAGTATATTTGCCTATAAGTATATTTGCCTATTCACCTGGGGTGTCTCGCTTTAAGTGAAAGTATGGGTACCGTCTCAAAATCTTACTCAAGTAAAAGTCAGAGTATCTGGCTAAAAACACACTTGAGTAAAAGTCAAAAAGTTTCTACTTAAGTATTAAAAAGTAAAAGTAAAATTTTTTTTTATTCCGGGGCAATGAAATGTTCCATTTCGTCCTCTTCATCACTCTAACTATCGTTTGTGGCCATCTTCTGTAGCTTGTCACTCTGACTGTCTATTCTTCTGATAGCAGGTGTTTAATCAGACATCCCCACATCCTCTACTTCTAGTAAAAGTATAAAAACCTAATAATACTTGAGTAAAGTACAAATCCCCCAAAACGGTACTTAAGTAACGAAGTACAATTACTCAAGTACTTTACACCCCTGCATTTCTGGTCATAGAGGTGCGTTGCATCTACGAATATGGTGAAGTGAAGTTAAATGATCTTGTGGAATTTAAAACGGCACAATTAATGTATAAAGCAAAAAGTCATGCACTTCCAAGAAACATTCAAGAATTGTTCTTTGATATGGAGGGAGGTTATAATTTGAGGGGAGAACACAATTTAAATGTGCTAAACGTACGCACTACCATGAGAAAACACTGCATCTCGATATGTGGAGTGAAACTGTGGAACAGTCTAAATGTGGTGCTAAAGCAATGTCCAAACATGAGACAATTCAAACTGATGTATAAGGAAATTATGTTCACAAGGTACAGGGATGAGGAAGGGACTTGATATTCACGGGTGTTTACATTTTTATTTTGTTTTCTATTTTATTTCTTTTATACATATATAGTTTTTGTTTTTTTGTTTTGCATAATATATATATATTTTTTTTTTCTTTTCTTTCTTTTTTTTATGTTTAAAATAGTACACTCATTTGAGTAATGGAAAAGGGGTAGGATTAAATAAGTGTATACTTCTTCCTACTCCTTTTCGAACATGCAGATTGAGTTGTTTTGCTTTTTGTTATTGTTTGTTTGTATTCATTGCATGTTCGAAATAAAGATTCAAATCAAAATTATTTGGTGCCCCTTGTTGTTGTTTTTTCCATTTACCTTCCTTGAACTAGGATGCCTTGGCAGATTGAATGGTTTACAGGCTTGAGTTTCCATGACAATGGAAAGAACATCTCCTCTATGCCCACTTCAGGAGTCTAATGCCATAACAATTCAATTTTGTAGAGGGTCATAAACAGTATATGCCTCGTAATGCATGTGTGAAGAGTGAATGGAATTAAGCATTGGCCTACACTACACTCATTCAGAGACAAAGCAGTTGGATACAGTTGAAAAAAAGTTGGATAAAGGTGGATACCAAATAAATGTTTGATTCACTCGTGCATAGCAAAGAGAAGACAGCCAGATCAAAGCACATTCATGTTTTATCTGATTTAGAACATTTCCTCCTCAGGCTAAAGGTGCCAGTAACAACGGTGTGCATCGCCATGGGTTTGTTGTGATGTGAGAGTTAGCGTGCGCCCCAGGCTAAGCTTTGGAATGTGTGTGTGCGCGCGCGTGCGTGTGTGTGTGCGTGCGTGCGTGCGTGTGTGTGTGTGTGTGTGTGTGTGTGTGTGTGTGTGTGTGTGTGTGTGTGTGTGTGTGTGTGTGTGTGTGTGTGTGCGTGTATGTGTATGTGTGGGCTGCGTGAGGCATGTTTAGGTGCAGTACAGTGTGTACAGTATCAGATTGTTTCCATGGAAGTTAGGGAGCTGTTTCTAGAGCAGCCATGCCCCGTGCCATGTGGTTTCCTCTGACGCGAGAGGGGGGGGGGATCTGGGCGTCGTCTCCATGGCAGCTGGTTGTTTTCAACTGGAAACTGTCCAAGCTACGACAGGCGTCTTCAGTTGAAGTGAAGGAGGGGGTGTCTCTTTCCCTCCTAGGTCCTTGTGCTAAAGTTTCCAGACTGACTCTAGGAATTTTCTTGGTTCAACCTGCCTCTTTTCCTATGAAAGTGTAATTATTTATCTGTGGATGTATATGGGGTGAACCTGCTTGTATAAAAGCTATGGATCAACTTTAATTGTGACTAACATGCTTGCCTCATCTTCAACGAGACCTTTCAGGAAATAGTCCCCAAAAACATCCAAATTACTGTGTTCTGGTTCAGTAAGAAATTCTGCATGCAACTGAAGTTTCATTTCCAGACTTTGTTTCTGCCGAAATACCAGTTGAACTCAGATAAGTCTGTGGGCTTGTCGATCACCACCGCACACCTTGTTCTCAGATGAAGTTCACCAGTAATGTAATGACCTGGCTACATGCTGTCCAAGGAAAGCACGAAACACAATTCAACATGTGTGCCCGTTCCAGAGAATAGTATAACACAGGCAGAAATAATATACACACACATTATATTTCCCTGGAAGACCATACAAAAGAAAGACTCATTAAAAAAAAACTCACACACAAAAATAGTGTATGCTGAAGGAATCCCTGAGGTTTCTAGTCAAACTGTTTTTGTTGAATGAATGAACGAATGAAAACTTTATTTAACAGATTTCAGAATGGGTACAATACAGTACGGCTCAATACACACAATTGTTAAGGGGATGCAGACCAGAGAAAGACGTTTGTCTTGTTTACATCAGGGTCCCCCATTTTCAATTCATAGTGACATTTATGACATACACAACATACATGACATCATGACATTTATGGCATAGGGACATACATGACATACAGGTATATAGTACTGTTACATTTGTTACATATACGATATGCAAATATACAGTACTGTTACCCATAGATCCTAACAGAGAATATATACATATGATGGGGAGGAGACTGTACATTAGGAGGGGGTGGGTGGGCGGGAGAAAAAATATACATACGGTGGGGAGAGAATATATACATACGGTGGGGAGGAGACTGTCTATTAGGAGGGGGTGGGACCTGTAAAAGATGTTTGTATGTAGCTTGTATGCTTGTAGGTATTGGAGTAGGCTAGTAGAGGAAGCTTAAACACGACTAAGAAACTGCTCTGCACCTGTACAAACACACTGCACAGTGTCTGCATGCTGCATTTACTATACGTTCATTTTTGTTTGTGTTTATTACATTGCATTTACATTGTTTTCCTCTGGGCTTCAGTATAAGTGTGTGCAGTGTGCTCTTCTGGGAATGCGGTAGAGTCATGGACAGTCCTCTGTTTGCTGCTCTGCTCACACACATATATAGCATTCCTCCTCCCCATCCAGGAAGGACACCTCAGTTAATGGTAAAGCCTCCGGGGTTCACTGAGGGCGTTCCCTGGTCACTGGGTGAACTCCATTACAGGAAAGGCTGAGCTCACCTGTTCTCCAACTGGACTCAAGTTTCAAATGGTTGTTCTCTTGATGTCTTGAATAGCTCCAGTAAAGCTCCTGATGTTAGATTTACAATCCACACTGCCAATCAGAATGGTATTGAGAGTTTACCTTCACATGATTTGGTGCCTCCCCTTTAGTGATCTCCTGCTTCCAATGTGTCCCCTCTTAGTCAGTAATTGGTTGGTTTGGTCTTAGCTGTTATTAACTGAAAAATTATAAGCACATCTCTAGTAAGCAGTAATTTTGATTCTTCTGCATGATTGCATGTGGGAGACACAATTTTACAGATTTGTCGATTAAATCAACAAATCAATTTGTCAACAGATTCTATGTCTATTAGTCGACCAATAATGTCTTTAGTTGAGGACAGCACTACAAATATGGCCCATAACCCTAGAAATGTCTCTGCTTGTGAAGGCAACAGAGAGCTCGGATGCTGGGAAACAGCACTGCAGGATACTCGCTCCTAGGAATCTGTCCATTGTCTGCATTGGGAATTCAGCTGAAATTCACCCTGTGGCTGTTTTTGTATTTTGCACTTTGCAGATTACAATTATATCATTAACCTCTTAACACATTGAGTGCCACGCCCCTTCCTTCCCTTCCGTGGCACCCTTCCTTGCCGTCCATTAACCCCATGTAAACGCTCACCTTGTTTGTAGAGCTAAACCTATATTGTATATTATAGCTATGGATCTAATAACCCCGTAGATTGTCAGTGAGTTGCTTCCAGTCAACGTGCAAAAAACTGATTATTTCTTCATCCGTACATTTCCGTTTTATACCGTTTTGAATATGAATATAGTTTGGGTGCTTCTGAGTAATTCCAGGAAAAAGACACGATAATAGCGTTTTAGTGGAATGCACTTATCACGTTGTCATTTTTCGCCTGATTATCGAATCTTCCTGAAATCAATGCTAGATTATCATTATTATGTCTCCTTGTGCATACATGAAATGGGCCCTGGAGCGCGGCGCTCCCCCCCCCCCCCCCCCCCCCCTCCTGCACCCAACGGTAAACAGCCACACACAGCACACACAGACAGCTTCAATCGTGGTAGAAAGAAAATATCAGATCAACGCAAGATTGGATATAGAGAGTCCTTACCTGGTCTCTGATGTAATGCAAAAAATATAGTCCAATTATCTGATCGCCATTCCAGTTATCCACAGCGATCCTGTCTCCGACGTTATTGGGCATCAGTGGCGTCGCGTGGGTAAAATAACAGGGGATGCCAATTTTTTTTTAATAAAAAATGTTTTTTTTTATAAAAAAAAAAAATAATTATATATATATATATATATATATATATATATATATATATATATATATATATATATATATATATATATATATATATATATATATTTGTCAGGATGGAGGTAGGTGAGTTCCAATTGTTGTAGGCAATCACAGAGACGGAGAAGGTATACTCTTGAACAGGTTCGACTTTAATAGTAAAGAACACAAAGAGTAATACTAGGATACTATGCCAAGGCACGGGAACGAGAGAATAGATAATGGAGCTTAGTGGTGGTCCAGAACTGGAACCGGCCGTGTTATCTCCGAACGCCTAGAGAGAAGACCTGACGAATGACAAGCAGAGGAAAGGAATGTTACATAGCCACCAAATACCAACATTCCACACACACCCCCGTGACAGCCAATCAGAAGCCAACCCCTAAGTGACAGCACTAAATGACAGGGAAAAACAAGTGACAGCAATCAGGTGACAGATGACAGAGAAGGTGGGTGGTTCTCGACCGTAGTCAAGAACCAGAATCGTAACAGTACCCTCCCCCGACGAACGGCACCAGACGTTCACCTGGGGGCCTCGGGATTCAGCCGCCGGAAATCAACGATCAGGCTGGGATCTAAAATATCCCTTTGAGGCACCCAAGAACGCTCTTCTATCCCGTACCCCTTCCAATCCACCAAGAACTGAAACCCCCTACCCCTCCGCCTACAACCCAGTATCCTCCGCACCGTGTAAATGGGCTGACCACCCATAAACCGAGGCGGAGGAACTGTAGGCAGTGGCGGGGCCAAGGGCGATGAGAGGAACGGCTTCAACAGGGACACATGAAACGTCGGATGAACCCTCATTACCCTCATGTAAGCCACAGGATTCACCCGACGTACCACTTTAAAGGGCCCTATAAAGCGAGGAGCCAGCTTCCTGGATTCCACCCAGAGAGGGAGATCCCGGGTGGAAAGCCAAACCCGCTGCCCAAGACGGTAAACCGGAGCCGGACGACGCTTGCGGTTAGCCTGCCGCTGGGTACTAACCGAAACATTCTGCAGCGCCGCCCGGACCCGCTTCCACGTCCTGCGGCAGCGAGCCACATGTGCCTGGGCCGAGGGCACCTCCGCCTCCTGCTCCTGCTCGGGAAACAGAGGAGATTGAAAACCATACTGACACTGAAAGGGAGACATACCGGTAGAGGAGGAGAGGAGGGTATTATGCGCATACTCAGCCCATCCCAACCTCCTACTCCACATTGCCGGGCAACCGGCAACGTAACATCTCAAGACCCCCTCCAGGTCCTGTTTGACGCACTCCGTCTGCCCGTTCGACTGCGGATGAAACCCAGACGAAAGGCTGACGGAGGCGCCGAGACCGGCGGCAAACGCCTTCCAGAACCTGGAAGCGAACTGAGGACCCCGGTCCGACACAATATCCACCGGAAGCCCGTGGACCCGAAAGACATGCTGTATCACCAGATCAGCAGTCTCTCGGGCCGATGGAAGCTTGGGGAGAGGAACAAAGTGAGCCGCCTTCGAGAACCGGTCCACCACCACCAAAATGGTGGTGAACCCGTCCGAAAGGGGGAGGCCAGAAATAAAGTCCAGGGATATATGTGCGACCAGGGCCGTTTAGGAATAGGAAGTGGCCGGAGGAAACCCTGCCGGTGCACGGCGAGAGGTCTTACTGCGCGCGCACATCGGGCAGGCCGCCACAAAGGAACGCGTATCCCCCTCCACTGTCGGCCACCAGAACCTCCTACGGATAAATTCCAGGGTCCTGGTGGCCCCAGGGTGGCTGGTGAGGGATGAGGCATGTGCCCACTGCAGCAAACGTGAGCGTGCCGCCTTGGGCACATACGACCGCCCCGGAGGGCCCCCGCCAGGGTCGGGCTCCCGCGTCAGCGCCGACCTTACCACCTTATCTATGCCCCAAGACACGGGCGCCAAAATCAAGGCCGGTGGAATAATGGGATGGGGCTGCTCCTCCCGGCCAGGAAGATCAAACTGGCGCGATAATGCGTCGGGTTTGATATTCTTGGACCCGGGCCTATAGGAGATGGTAAATCAAAATCGTGTGAAGAATAACGCCCACCTGGCCTGGCGAGCGTTAAGGCGTTTAGCCCCTTGGATGTAAGCCAAGTTCTTATGATCGGTCCAAACAATGAAATGATGTGCCGCCCCCTCCAACCAATGTCTCCATTCCTCCAGTGCCAATTTGATAGCCAACAACTCCCGATTACCCACGTCGTAGTTGCGCTCGGCTGGTGACAGACGGCGAGAAAAAAAAGCACACAGGTGCACTTTCCCATCCTTTAAGCACCTCTGAGAGAGCACCCCCCCCACCGCGATGTCAGAGGCATCCACCTCCACAATGAACGGAACCTCCGCATCGTGGCGGATCAATACAGGAGCGGATGTAAACCGACGTTTGAGATCGCAGAAGGCCGACTCTGCCCTAGGGGACCATTCAAAGCCAGGGAGAGAGGCTTTGGTGAGAGCTGTTAACGGATTGGCTAAGGCGCTAAAGTTGCGAATAAAGCGCCTGTAAAAATTTGCAAAGCCCAAAAAACGTTGTAACCCCTTGAGCGACGAAGGCCGTGGCCAGTCAAAGACTGCACTCACCTTGGCCGAATCCATGCGTAGATCACCCTTCGTCAACACAAAGCCCAGGAAGGAAACGGTATCAGTGTGAAACACACACTTCTCGGCCTTAACGAATAGTTAATGCTTGAGGAGACGGTCTAGCACCTCCTGAACATGCAGTTGGTGTTGCACCATATCGCGAGAAAAAATTTGGATATCATCTAGGTAAACAAACACCGACACCCCAATCAAGTCTCGCAGCACGTCGTTAACCAGGGCTTGGAAGACTGCCGGAGCATTAGCCAAACCAAAGGGCATGACCAAATACTCATAGTGACAATTGGGCGTATTAAATGCAGTCTTCCACTCGTCTCCTTCTCTAATCCTGACCAGATTGTATGCATTACGTAAATCAAGTTTAGAAAAGACCTGCACCCCCTGTAAGCACTCAAAGGCCGTGTCCATGAGAGGTAAAGGATATCGGTTCTTGATGGAAACGTCATTCAATCCCCTATAATCAATGCACGGACGCTGATCCCCATATTTTTTATCAACAAAGAAGAAACCAGCGCCGGCCGGGGATGTGGAGGGACGTATGTGCCCCGCAAGCAATGCCTCCTCAATGTAGGTGTTCATGGCCAAGGTCTCGGGGCGTGAGAGAGAGAACATTCGCCCGCGAGGCGGGGAGGTACCGGGTAGGAGATTAATGGGACAGTCGTATGATCTATGAGGCGGTAGTGCTTTAGCACGCGTCTTGCTAAAAACGTCCGCCAGGTCCCAATAGATCTCAGGAACCCCTATCAAATCTGGATTAGAGGGTGGAACAGAATCTGCTACGCTCCCCACCATCCTGGAGAGAGAAGAAGGAGAAAAAAGAGAAGAGGGGAAGGGAGACAAGGGAGTGGACAAACTCTCGCCGACGACCGACTTCACGTCGACCTCCATTGAGAGCTTGCCTGTGCTCCAATTAATATTCCGTACACATGAAGACAACCAGGGATGACCCAACACCATTACAGAATAGGGGGAGACAATGACAAATAATTGAACCCACTCCCACCCCCCACCCGCCACCCGGATGTGTATGGGAACAGTGCGTTGAGTGACGCTCCCACTGCCCAGGGGCTGACCGCCCAGGGCGTAGACCGGAATGGGAACCCCCAACTCTTCTACCAGGATTCCCCATTCTCTCACCAACCCCAAGTGAATGAAATTGGCCGCCGCACCTGAGTCAATGAGAGCCTTCGTTCCCCTAACGTTACCCCCACAGTTAACCGCCACCTCCAGAAATGTACGTGAGTCAGATGGTAGTGCTGGGGTGAGCCCACCTGCTGGCGCCCTCTCGAGGCCCGGCGGCGCACCTCCTCTTCCCGACTGGCGCCGAGTTGAGCCAGCCTGTTCCCGACAGCTGCCGAAACGATGACCGGTGCGGCCGCACGGAAGCAGCGTCGCTCCTCGACGAAGCGCCGCCGCTCGTCGTCTGAGAGCGACAGCGCCCCAAGCTGCATGGATTCATCACCCAGTGGCCCACTCGTGTAATGCGGGAAGATATCAACAACGGGAGGAGAAAGGACACGTACCTGGGTAGTATCTTCATGTTCCCTCTTTCTCTCCCGATGTCGGTTGTCCATCCGTATGGCGGTGTTGATGAGCGTTTCCATCTGCTCAGGGATCTCACGCACGGAGAACTCGTCCCTCATCCGTGCGGAGAGTCCCTTGAGCACACAGGTGCACTTTCCCATCCTTTAAGCACCTCTGAGAGAGCACCCCCCCCACCGCGATGTCAGAGGCATCCACCTCCACAATGAACGGAACCTCCGCATCGTGGCGGATCAATACAGGAGCGGATGTAAACCGACGTTTGAGATCGCAGAAGGCCGACTCTGCCCTAGGGGACCATTCAAAGCCAGGGAGAGAGGCTTTGGTGAGAGCTGTTAACGGATTGGCTAAGGCGCTAAAGTTGCGAATAAAGCGCCTGT
The DNA here is from genome assembly GCF_963971535.1 of Notolepis coatsorum. NCBI lineage: Eukaryota > Metazoa > Chordata > Actinopteri > Aulopiformes > Paralepididae > Notolepis > Notolepis coatsorum. The sequence continues at coordinate 64,790,798 of NC_140178.1, read as the reverse complement.
AAAAATTTGCAAAGCCCAAAAAACGTTGTAACCCCTTGAGCGACGAAGGCCGTGGCCAGTCAAAGACTGCACTCACCTTGGCCGAATCCATGCGTAGATCACCCTTCGTCAACACAAAGCCCAGGAAGGAAACGGTATCAGTGTGAAACACACACTTCTCGGCCTTAACGAATAGTTAATGCTTGAGGAGACGGTCTAGCACCTCCTGAACATGCAGTTGGTGTTGCACCATATCGCGAGAAAAAATTTGGATATCATCTAGGTAAACAAACACCGACACCCCAATCAAGTCTCGCAGCACGTCGTTAACCAGGGCTTGGAAGACTGCCGGAGCATTAGCCAAACCAAAGGGCATGACCAAATACTCATAGTGACAATTGGGCGTATTAAATGCAGTCTTCCACTCGTCTCCTTCTCTAATCCTGACCAGATTGTATGCATTACGTAAATCAAGTTTAGAAAAGACCTGCACCCCCTGTAAGCACTCAAAGGCCGTGTCCATGAGAGGTAAAGGATATCGGTTCTTGATGGAAACGTCATTCAATCCCCTATAATCAATGCACGGACGCTGATCCCCATCTTTTTTATCAACAAAGAAGAAACCAGCGCCGGCCGGGGATGTGGAGGGACGTATGTGCCCCGCAAGCAATGCCTCCTCAATGTAGGTGTTCATGGCCAAGGTCTCGGGGCGTGAGAGAGAGAACATTCGCCCGCGAGGCGGGGAGGTACCGGGTAGGAGATTAATGGGACAGTCGTATGATCTATGAGGCGGTAGTGCTTTAGCACGCGTCTTGCTAAAAACGTCCGCCAGGTCCCAATAGATCTCAGGAACCCCTATCAAATCTGGATTAGAGGGTGGAACAGAATCTGCTACGCTCCCCACCATCCTGGAGAGAGAAGAAGGAGAAAAAAGAGAAGAGGGGAAGGGAGACAAGGGAGTGGACAAACTCTCGCCGACGACCGACTTCACGTCGACCTCCATTGAGAGCTTGCCTGTGCTCCAATTAATATTCCGTACACATGAAGACAACCAGGGATGACCCAACACCATTACAGAATAGGGGGAGACAATGACAAATAATTGAACCCACTCCCACCCCCCACCCGCCACCCGGATGTGTATGGGAACAGTGCGTTGAGTGACGCTCCCACTGCCCAGGGGCTGACCGCCCAGGGCGTAGACCGGAATGGGAACCCCCAACTCTTCTACCAGGATTCCCCATTCTCTCACCAACCCCAAGTGAATGAAATTGGCCGCCGCACCTGAGTCAATGAGAGCCTTCGTTCCCCTAACGTTACCCCCACAGTTAACCGCCACCTCCAGAAATGTACGTGAGTCAGATGGTAGTGCTGGGGTGAGCCCACCTGCTGGCGCCCTCTCGAGGCCCGGCGGCGCACCTCCTCTTCCCGACTGGCGCCGAGTTGAGCCAGCCTGTTCCCGACAGCTGCCGAAACGATGACCGGTGCGGCCGCACGGAAGCAGCGTCGCTCCTCGACGAAGCGCCGCCGCTCGTCGTCTGAGAGCGACAGCGCCCCAAGCTGCATGGATTCATCACCCAGTGGCCCACTCGTGTAATGCGGGAAGATATCAACAACGGGAGGAGAAAGGACACGTACCTGGGTAGTATCTTCATGTTCCCTCTTTCTCTCCCGATGTCGGTTGTCCATCCGTATGGCGGTGTTGATGAGCGTTTCCATCTGCTCAGGGATCTCACGCACGGAGAACTCGTCCCTCATCCGTGCGGAGAGTCCCTTGAGGAACAGGACCACACAAGGAATCTCCGGCCAAGCCGCCTCCCGAGCCACGATCCGAAATTCAATGGCGTATTCTGAGACCGTGCGGAGGCCCTGCCGGCAGGCGAGAAGCCGCCCACCGGCCTCGAAGATCGAGAGTACTCGGGAAGTGTCGAATACCCTTCTCAACTCCCCTGTGAAGTCGTCCACACAGTCGCAGATAGACGAACCGCTCTCTAATTCGGCCGTAGCCCAGGAGAGTGCTTGACCGGTGAGGAGGGTGATATATATGCGACTTGTGCTCTGGAAGAGGGAAATGAGCGTGGCTGCAGCTGGAACACGAGTGAGCACTGGGTGATGAACTCCCTGCATCCCTCCGGTGCTCCCGCGTAGCGGCCTGGTGCGGGTAGCCGTGGCTCCTGGTTCCGATCCTGGTGCCCAAGAGCTCCCCGACTCTCCTCGGTGTTGAACGTGGTGTTGAACGCCGCCTCTCCTGCCACCGTCTCTCCCACCGTCGTCCTTACCCCCGCCACCTCGACTTGTGCCTGCTGGGCTGTGAGGAGCGCCGACTGCGCCGTCTCCTGCGACGCGCTGATGATCCCGCCCAGCCGAACCAACTCGGCGCTGACCAGATGTTGGTGTTCCTCCATGCGCTCCTGTGCACTCTTCTGTGCCCGGAGCATCTCCATGATTGCCTCCATGGAACTCTGATGGTCAGGTCTTCTGTCAGGATGGAGGTAGGTGAGTTCCAATTGTTGTAGGCAATCACAGAGACGGAGAAGGTATACTCTTGAACAGGTTCGACTTTAATAGTAAAGAACACAAAGAGTAATACTAGGATACTATGCCATGGCACAGGAACGAGAGAATAGATAATGGAGCTTAGTGGTGGTCCAGAACTGGAACCGGCCGCGTTATCTCCGAACGCCTATAGAGAAGACCTGACGAATGACAAGCAGAGGAAAGGAATGTTACATAGCCACCAAATACCAACATTCCACACACACCCCCGTGACAGCCAATCAGAAGCCAACCCCTAAGTGACAGCACTAAATGACAGGGAAAAACAAGTGACAGCAATCAGGTGACAGATGACAGAGAAGGTGGGTGGTTCTCGACCGTAGTCAAGAACCAGAATCGTAACATATATTTAAGCCAAATAATATTGTGACAAAATAAAAATGCACACTAAATAAAAATACACATTTCAAGTGTAAACATACAACTAACTACTATTCCATGGGCTAGATTTAATAAGATTCGAGCTTAGTAAAGCGCTTCCCACACCTCCAGGGTGGCAAATGTGCAGAGGCCAGAGTACTTAGTTTGCTGACTGACCCGTTTTATGGTGTGGGAAGCGCTTTACTAAGCTTGAATCTTATTGGCTATTATTGGTTTTGGACTCCACAAGCATGAATCACATGGTGGATGCTAGAGAAAGACACCTCCCCTCTGCCTCCTCTGCTGCAGTGCAGTGGCGTCGTTAGCCCTGGGCTTCCGGGGCGTTAGCCCTGGGCTTCCGGGGCTTTAGCCCCGGATGTTTTTCTCCTAGCCCCGGGTCAAAAAAAAAAAAAAAAAAATGTAATTGTCCCATTGTCTGTGCTGAATGTTTGTTAGTGTTTGGTATTTTTTGTTGGTTTTTAGTACTTTTAAACATCCATTTTTAAGTAGTTTTCATTTGATCCTATAATCTTTTCATTCACCGATTTGTGGACTTTTTTTTTAGTGTCCTGAAAGGCGCCTTATAAATCAAATGCATTATTATTATTATTATTATTATCATCGAGGAGGGAAAAGACACTTTGGATAGTAGGGACTGCATCTCTGCCTGTCCTGACCAGGAAACACTTTGCAACTGTGATCTCCTCTGGCAATAGTTGGATATTGTAATGTGTGGCGAGGGGTTGCAGCAATTCCACTGAGAGAAACTGGTCTGAGGCTGGATAACATGCCTATATGCCTCTCATAAGTTGTTATCCAACTCATGAGAACCTGCTCTCAAGCTCTTGCAGCATTCTGTCGACGACTGGATAGAACAGTCTCTGTCTCAGCTGATCTCCTGAGCTGAGGTCTGAGCTTGTGCCACAAGATGACTCAACTACATACTCGTCCATCCTTTTCTGCTTCCTCCTTTGGCTGGTAGTATGTTCCTCAATCCAAAGGCCATTACATATGGCCTTTGTCCTCATATGGCCTTTGTCCTGTCATACATGTCCACTGCCATCTCTGAGGTGCGATAACCTTTGAGTGTGTCCTGCACTGTGCTTTTAAATAGTACAGATATTGAAGATGTGCACTTTAACGCAGCAGCACCTGGAGCCATCCATACCCATGTCCAGGGGCGGGGCTAGGGGGTGGCTACTTGGGCTCAAGCCCCGAATGTTTTCTGAAAAGCCCAGAATCTATTTAAAAAAAAAAAGAAAAACAAAAGGTATAATATTTTTTTTTTGGGCAATTAATCATTGTCACATGAAAATATGTTTGCACCAGATTTAGCAGAAGCCAAGTTCCATCTGTAGTCTATCCAGCTGCTAACTGTATTTGAGTGAGTTAAGTCTTGGTGTTATGGTAGACTCAGACCTAAGCTTTAAATCACAATCAACAAGTTGACAAAAACATAATTCTTCCACCTTAGAAAGATAGCTAAAGTACGGCCATTTATAAATCAAAAGGACGCTGAAAACCAGATCCATGCCTTTATCTCAAGCCGACTCGACTACTGTAATGCACTCCTTACCGGCCTCCCGAAAAAATACGATGATAACTATTTTATTGCAATGCACTATTGCATTATTTTATTCTATTTTACTAACTATTTTATTGCACTGCACTATTTTACTTTGTATCAGTGATAATCAAACCGTAAACAAAGATGTAAAAAACAGATCATTTTTCCATCCATACATTTCCGTTTTATACCGTTGTGAATATGAGTGTAGTTTCAGGGTGGTCTGGTGTCATTTCCAAAATAACAGACACCAAGCCACATTTCAAATGGAGTGCAATAACGGCCGCAAGGTGTTAGGCGGCGGTATTGGACTTTTGAAATCTCAGACCCATCCCCAGTGATAACACAGGCTGCCGGCATGTCTTTATGAATGGAAATATCGAATAAAAGAAACAACGATGAAAACCAGACTATACTCTGGTTTTCGGGGGTCCTGGCGCTCAACGTTCGGCGAGTTAACCCTAGATCTTAGATCCTAATATGAAAAACGATGTGATTTAATGTTCTATGTCTTACCTTGACTTTGTCTATTTTACTGCTATCTATTTTATGCTTTATGTCTGCACTTTATGCATTGCTCTTGATCTGCCAATGTTGTGCTCATTTTATGTTTGTACTGCTCTGAAGCACTTTGAGCTGCAATTCTTGTATGAAAGGTGCTATACAAACACAGTGTATTATTATTATTATTATTATTATTATTATTATTATTATTATTATTATTATTATTATTATTATTATTATTATTATTATTATTATTATTATTATTATTATTATTATTATTATTATTATTATTATTATTATAAATGATTATAGTTTGCTTCATTAATTAAAGGGTGTGAATTTAAGTATTCTCTAGTGCCTTTTGTCCGCTTTAAGGTGGTGGTATAAGTTAAAGGTTGTGGTGTTGAAGTAAAGAAAATCTATCTGGGCTAAGCCCCGGATCTCCTACAATCCTAAATCCGCCCCTGCCCATGTCCAGTGTCCACTGACAAAGACATGCTCATGATACTGTGATAAACTATAATAAGCTTTAATCGAACCCTGGTTCATTTCCTCGGATAGTCCGGTTGGTTTGGGGTGGTGTGAAAGCTCATTCACTCTTGCAAGTGAACCCTGCTGCGGTTCATTTGAGATGTGAATGCAAAGCGGACCAAAGGCAGGAAAAGACCCAAAAATCTAATATATTTTTTTTATGAGAAGACTGAAACATATGTATATAATGAAACACACAATACAGTTTTTTTTAGATTGCCTAAGCATGATTTTGAAAACGGGGCCCGGTGTTTCAAAACACACAATTAGCACAACCACACACACAATTATCAGAACACCTCAGATCCTTTGCTAAATTAAACACTTGTCAAAACCATACACTAATTTATAAAAACTACATTTTGTTACCATATGAAACAAACGTTTCATATGACTTAATTCTGTTTGAACCAGTTACACACACTGCTGTGCTTAACCTAAAACACATTTAGCAATTCTACTTCTCAGTGATTAGAGTACTGTAAGTGAAGTACGCAGAGAATGTGCAAATATACAATAAATTCACCAAACACTACACAAGACCAATGCTGTAGACTGATGAAAATATAATTTATTTATCTACATATACCCAAATCAATGATGCAGACTGATGGAAAAAAATTACATTTTCTCTCCATATACCCAAATCAATGATGCAGACTGATGACAATATAAATGTTCTCTCCATATAACCAAATCAGTCAACATTTCAACATGGAGAATCACAACAATACATGTCCCAGTTTTCATGCTACTATGTGCATAACACTGTAAGCTCAGCAAATATCAGACAAACATAAAATACTGTATCCAGTACAGGTTAAAATTACAGTAAATTTTTTTTTTTTTAAAGACAGGTGAACTCACCTGCTGCATTTGTATAGTGCTTAAACCTGATTGGTGTATCTACAATTAAGAAATGGTGTGTTTGTGCATCTGATGGCTGTGTTTAACCAATTGGCTCATATGTGTGGTAATTTGACATTCTGTGTCTAATGTAATGCAAGTGTGTTTAGTGTTTTGCAAATCACTGTGTGTATTGTTTTGCAAAAAGTGTGAGGCTGACATTGTAGGGGTGCAAATCTGGGCCTATATTTTGCTCCTTGAGTGTAAGGTTTTGATAATTGTGTAATACTTTTGATTTGAGTGTTTATGCAATTGAAGAAAACTGTAAAGACTAGAGATGAACTGTTTATTTCTTTTGTACATAGGCTGTGCATATGTTTGTTTGTTTGTTTGTTTATTTGCTTATGTGTATGATTCTTAACTGTGTTTTTATTTTGTTATTGGTGTATATGTGTGTATGTATGTACAGTATATGTATATATATTATATTATGATTTGGTCCTGTTAACTTTGAATTTTCTATGGGGACTGCCCAGAACCCTCTCATGGACCTGGACCTCACTTTGAGAACCTCTAATGATTCTAGTTATTCAGTATTCATCTCTAATTACTCTAAAATTGCGTATTTCTGTGTTAATAAAAAAAGAAAAAAAAGCCCCCAATGTTTTCTAACCCTAAAAACGCCACTGCTGCAGTGAGCACAGAGTCACTGCCTCTGCTCAGTGAGTCTGACAGTGTGTTAGAGAGAGTGTGTTAGGGTTTGTACCAACCCCAAGCGCAACGGCACAGAGAGAGTTGTTTCAGAGTTAGCCAAAGCAAGGGCGTATTTATTCTCAGAGTTACAAGATAGAATTAGGTTGAGCAACAGAACAAACGGGGAATCTGGCATGTGAAGAATGTTGCGGCTCTGCAGATTCTCTCAGTAGGTGGTGGTGAGGAATTAGCTTGTGACGTCTGAGCCGCTCTGCAGATCCTCCCAGCATACACTCCAGGTGGAAACGGAGGGAGAGAGAGAAATCCCAGTTAGCCCAGCGCACAACAGAAACAGAGAGGTGACTGATCCAAATAAATATCCAAGTGACTTGATCTTCGGTGTGATACACACAGTTAGCAGAGTCCAGAGAAAAAACAATACGGTAATCCAAAGTGTAAATCCAACAACAAAAATTAGGTGAGAACAGTATAACAAAAACGGGATCTCTTCGGTGTTTCACAAACACAAAAAAAACGGGTGACTCACCAGAGCGCAACACGTAAAGCGGGCAGATAAACGAGGCGCAGCTTCGTACGGGGAAATCAGGTTCTCCACAGGGATACTTCACGAAAGTCCTGGGGAGCAACAGACAGGGAACAGCGACGGGAAAGACAGGCAGATGCAGGGAATATTCAAAACGATCCAACATCGATACTAGGGGAATCAGGGTATATAAAGCCACAGGGCGCTGATGACAAGCTGTGACAGCTGCGGGATGAAATTGATCATTGCTCCAGAAGCGTGTGGTGGGAAGAGCACCAATCAACACGGCATCTTACAGGAAAGAAGCGTGTGGCGGGGAATGCAATTAATTAACAAAATACCTTAAAGGAACGGAGCGAGTGGGTGGGGAGCGGACCAAACCTCACAGTACCCCCCCCTCCACGGGAGCCACCCGGCGACCAGGCCGACCCGGCTCGCCCGGATGGGCACGATGGAAGTCGGTGATCAGGCCAGGATCTACGATGAGCCGGCGGGAGACCCAGCTCCGTTCCTCCGGACCGTACCCCTCCCAGTCCACCAGGTACTGGAACCCCCGACCCCGCCGTCGAACGCCCATCAACCGGCGGACCTGCCACTGGGGGTGACCGTCCACCATCTTGGGAGGAGGTGGTTCCGGAGCAGGAGGCATCAGGGGACTGAGAGAGACAGGCTTAACCCGGGACACATGGAAAACGGGGTGAATGTGCATGGACGCAGGAAGCTTAAGACGCACCGCCGCCGGACTGAGTACCTTCAGAACCTCGAAAGGTCCGACGAACCGGGGGTTAAGTTTCTTGGCCGAGGACCGAAGTGGGAGGTCCCTCGCGGAAAGACACACCCTCTGCCCAGGGTGGTACGTCGGCGCAGGAACCCGGCGCCGGTCAGCCCCACGACAGGCACGCTCTGATGACCGGAGCAGCGCGGTCCTGGCGATCTCCCGGCACCGGTCGAGGTGGTCCTGTACGGAGGGAACTGCCACCTCCGTCTCCTGTGCAGGGAAAAGAGGGGGTTGGTAGCCCAGGGATACATCAAAGGGTGAGAGGCCGGTGGCGGAACTGACCATGGAGTTGATGGAGTACTCGACCCAGGGAAGGAAACGGCTCCAAGAAGCTGGTCTCTCGGCAGCCACACACCGAAGAGCAGACTCCACGCTCTGGTTCATCCTCTCCATTTGTCCGTTAGTCTGGGGATGATAACCAGAGGAAAGACTGACCGTTGCCCCCAATCCCTTGCAAAAAGCCCGCCATACCTGGGAAGTGAACTGGGGCCCCCGGTCCGAGACGACGTCCTGGGGAAAACCATGGAGGCGAAACACGTGGTGTGTCAGGAGGTCCGCCGTCTCGGCCGCCGAGGGAAGTTTGGGAAGGGCCACGAGGTGAACCCCCTTGCTGAACCGATCCACCACGGTCAGAAGGCACGTGTTCCCCTGGGAGGAGGGAAGACCCGTGATGAAGTTCAGCGCCACATGTGACCAAGGACGGCTCGGAATGGGAAGCGGCTGTAATAGCCCGGAGGGTGCCTGGTGGGAGGCCTTGCTGCGGGCGCAGACTGCGCAGGCCAGTACGAACTCCTTGACGTCGTTCCTCATGGTGGGCCACCAGAATCGACGAGCCAGGAAGGAGAACGTGCGATGAACGCCCGGGTGGCAGGCGAACCGGCTGGTATGGCCCCACTGGAGGACCCGGGACCGGGCCGAGTCGGGGACGAAGAGACGATGAACCGGTACATTGCCTGGAGCGCGATGGAAGCGTAGGGCACGCCTTACCACCCCCTCGATGCCCAAGGTGACGACTCCTACCACCCTGGCCTCTGGGAGGATGGGAGTCGGGTCCTCAGTGGTTGGAGCCCCCTTGGAGTGTAACCGGGACAGGGAGTCGGCCTTTGTGTTGCGGGAACCAGGGCGAAACGTCAGCGAGAAGTCGAACCGACTGAGGAAGCTGGCCCATCTTGCCTGCCGGCCATTGAGGCGCTTGGAAGCACGGATGTACGTCAGGTTCTTGTGGTCCGTCCAAATGGTAAACGGCTCCTCGGCCCCCTCTAGCCAATGACGCCACTCCTCCAAGGCAGCCACAACCGCCAGCAGCTCCCGATTGCCGATGTCATAGTTCCTCTCGGCAGGGAGGAACCGACGCGAGTAGAAGGCGCACGGATGTACCTTCTGGTCCATTACCGACCGCTGGGATAAGATAGCTCCCAGTCCAGTATCCGAGGCGTCCACCTCAACGATGAACTGTCTCTTGGGGTCTGGATGGAGCAAGATCGGGGCGGAAGTGAACCTCTTCTTGAGGTTATTCAATATTCAAAACGATCCAACATCGATACTAGGGGAATCAGGGTATATAAAGCCACAGGGCGCTGATGACAAGCTGTGACAGCTGCGGGATGAAATTGATCATTGCTCCAGAAGCGTGTGGTGGGAAGAGCACCAATCAACACGGCATCTTACAGGAAAGAAGCGTGTGGCGGGGAATGCAATTAATTAACAAAATACCTTAAAGGAACGGAGCGAGTGGGTGGGGAGCGGACCAAACTTCACAGAGTGAGAAAGAGAAGAGGGAGAAATTAAACAAAAAAAAATTATAACAGAGATGAAAAATAATGATTTTTTTATTATTATTGTAAACTATATATATATTTAAAAAATATATAAAAAAAATCATATATAATATTTTTAATATAATATTTCATATTAATTCATATTTTAATAATGGGGAAGCCTGGCTTCCCTTGGCTTCCAGGAGGATTCGCCACTGTTGGGCATTGCACATGAACGGGCGGGCGGGGTCAGTTGTCCAAGCCATCCCTACAAGCGCATGTTTTGCCGTGTGTGTGTTTAGGACCCGCCCCCACGCCGCAGCTCGGTAGAGAAAAGAAACAACACCGTTTCTAATGGAGTGCAATAGCGGCCGAAGGCGTTAGAGGGCGGTATAAGACCATCTGCCAGCTCAGACACATTCAGAACAGTATGCACAAGGTGCCCCGCTGAATTATGAATGGCAATAGCGAATAAAAGAAATACCATGAGAAAAACGTAGATCTATGTTTCCGGCACTCAACCGCCGGGCGACAGAAACGTAGATCTACGTTAACGGCACCCAAAGGGTTAAACCCTAGCCCTACTTTCTGAAAATCCGCCTAAAATACACACCTAAGTAAATGGAAGATTGCTCCACTTATACAAGGTCCATTTGCATGTTGTTGGTATCTAGTGACATCTATGGATCTCAGGGAATGTATTCCCAGTGTCAGAAATATTGTGTCTGTTACTAGGCTTGAGTAAATTGTAATGAACCAAAGGAGAATATCACATTTTTACGCCATTTTGAAGAGGACACCGAGAGCTTTTGATGAGCGTAGGCATTTTTCCAAACGACACTTCCCAAAGGCCTCTATGGGGTTTCAAGCAAATTAGTTCTGTATGCATTTTTATAATATCTCTTATTACTCGGGATAATAAACCACAAAACGTAATGTTATTGGCATATATTGAAGTGCAGTTAGTTTCTCTTCCCTATTTTTAGCATGTAGCAACAATTAGATTTTAAATTAGTTTCAAAATGGTGGCACCCTGGCAAAAATTAAAAGGCTACTGTACATACAGTAGATTTCATTATCTGTTCTTATGCATGCCTGGTGATACTAAATCCAAATTGAACATTTGAAATATAAGATTTGGCACAACCCATAAATGTGCGAATTGGCTATAATAAGGTAATTTATAAGCCTGCTATTCTATTCTATAATAATATTTCAAATTGTATTTGTCCGGATGGGAGAATTCAGTACTGTATCTACAAAACCTTCTGTTTAATCATCTTCCCTTCCCATTCATTTCCTTAGATTTTTTGTACACATGATCTCAAGAAGGTACTGAACGAGATCAGTGGCAGTTTTTCATGTCTGGTCATTTTTAGCATGGTGTTATTCACTGTCAAAGATGCAAAGAAAAATCATAATTCATATTCTCCTTTGTTTCATCACAATTTAAGCAAGCCTAGTAATAGACACAATATTTCTGACACTGGGAATACATTCACTCCATAGATGTCCCTAGATACCAAGAATATGCAAATGGAAAATATTCCGTTTACTTTTTTTATTTTTAGGCGGATTTTCAGAAAATAGGGCTTTGGGCTTTGGGCCTACGTTTTTTTTATTTTGAGAGCTGCAGCACTTAACTCATTCACTGCCACACTGTTTTCCCATCTTTACTCAATGGCGCCAGCGTTATCGACCATTTTCACGATGTTTGCGGACCCATCATATATTCTATATTATAGCTATAGAGACAATAGTATGGCTCATTTGACAGGCACTGACAAACCAGTTCATTTCTACATACTTTCGTTTGTGCGCTATTCCACGCTAAACATCGCCCCTTTTCAAAATAATCCAGTATTTTTTTCTAGATCGTGAGATATGACGTGTTATATGCATATGCGCAAATCGTTCGGGTTGCTCGCCTGAAACCTATATTATTTCCAAATCAAAGGGGGGGGGGGGGGTCGTTTTACGAAGCTGCGATCGTTACCTAAAGCATATTTTAGGTTCGGTAAAATACGACGCTGTGATCAATACAAAAGCATGTTTTAGGTACGGTAAAATAGACCTAAAATAGACCTTACCTTAGTCAGAAGGTACTCCAAAATGAATAATCCCAGTAGTTCCATCGCGATCGCCATTACTCGTGTGTATTGGGCATGGCTATAATACGGGAAACAATACGTTTCAGGCGAGCAAATCTCCGACAGATGGCTGTGTGCTGATTCACTTTGAGGGGGAGGGGATTCCTGCAGCCGGAGGTACCTCAGTACTGAAAGCCAACTGAGAGACCCAGTTCAAAAGGTAAGCGATACTGCCACCTGTCGGGATTCGATCTTCATTGCAATTATAACATAGGCAGCAGTGCCAGGGAGACACAGGCAGGTCCGCGCGAGTGTTTAGAATGGGGAAATCGGAAAAAGGATCAACCGATCAAAACCCGATAAATCTTGGGTTTGGCGCTCAACGGTTGGATTCAAAACCCGAGAAATCTCGGGTTTGGCGCAGAAAGGGTTAAGCAAATAACAAGAGCTTGGAAAAAACGTGAATCTCCCAAAGTAAACAAGTGGTTAGAAACTGTAGAGGACATATATAGTATGGAAAAGGTAACTTACAAAATGTATAAGAATGAAAATATGCTGGAAAAAATTCTTTAAACTATGGAAAGGTATGTCCTTGGGCAAGACACTTAACCTACTTGCCTCGTATGAATGTGTATGCATGTGAATGAATGTTGGTGGTGGTCGGAGGGGCCGTAGGTGTTCTTCTTTCGTCTTCTTTCGTGTAACGTCAGAGGTCCAACTCCGTATCTTGTAGCCATGCCCTTAACTCTGGTCCCACATCAAAGAGGCTGGCTTCCGAGGGTGGTTTGTATAGGGGGCAGATGGTCAGGATGTGGTCAACAGTCTGCTCAGGGTCTCCACACTCACATGCAGCGCTGTCTGCCAGGCCCCACTTCTTTAATGATGCTTTAAAGCGACCAACCCCAGATCTTAAACGGTTCAGCAGAACCCATTGCCGGCGTGGAAGATCGTCTCCTGTGGCGCCATCTCCTGGATCCCAGATGTGGTGGTGGATACGGGTTGGCCCAGCACTCTCCCACTCTCTCTTCCAGGCTGCCGCCAGCCATCCATTTCTGGATAGGTCCTCAGTGGTGGAACGGAGCATCTCTTGTGCCACCTTGTTGTAGGGGTGGCGGGACTTGAGTCTGCTCATAGGTGCTGTTGTTGTTGTGGTGTTGTGTAGGATGTGCCAGTCATGCTTCACTGCCTTCCTTGCTAGGGCGAGAGTGGCAGCCTCTCGTCGTAGGCCAGCTGGTGCGATTCCTGCAAGGACTGGCAGCAGGAAGAAGGGTGTAGCCTTCAGGCATCCAGTGTAGAGCCATATGAAATCCATTTAATTTTTTTCCAAATTCCATTTAATTTTTTTCCAAATTCCGTTTTTTCCGTTTTAATATTTCAGAATTCTGTATTTTGCTTTGTACGCTCATTTTACCATCAGAAATAGTGTCTAATAAGTGGGAATGAATAAATGTCCACAATTTAATAAGATATAGCAGTCCATTTAATAGGGCTGTCTTAAATACTTCGAAGCTTCGTTCGATGGGCATGGGATTCGAATATGAAAATAAAATTCAATTATTAAAAAAAAAAAAAAACATTATTTATATTTTTGCTAAATCAACTCTGCCTCTCTTTCTTAACTACAACAAGCAATGCTGTTTGTTATTTAAGATGAGGTCGGACTCGGCACTGACAGATTTGTGTTCATTGTGCTGCTTTTATAAACCCTCAAATGACGGCTTATAATATTTCATGAAAGCAAAGTGTTTTGTTTGTCTAAGATTTTAAAAGGTTTAAACTTTACAGCACTGACAAAGTTGAACAAAGTGCTGTACAAGTCCCACAACAACAACAAAAAAAAGTAAAAAAAAAATAAAAAAAAAAACTTTTTAAATTTTTTTTTTTTAGTTGATTCCATTTTTTTTGCTCAATTCCGCGATTCCGTCCGCAATTCCGTGATCGCGGATTCCATATGGCTCTAATCCAGTGGTGATCCGGAGGGCGTTGTTAGTAGCCGCATCAACTTTTTTAACGTGCAGGCTTCTGCTCCAGACTGGGGCACAGTACTCTGCTGCCGAGAAGACCAGGGCCCTCATTCATCAACGTGTGCGTAGAACATGTTCTATTTCCACACGTAAGCACAGAATTTAGAATGAGTGTACGCACAGGGAAGTCGGGATTCATCACACGTGCGTACGCAGGTTCTACGCACACCTGTCATGATGAATATGACTTTGATCCTACGTTTGAGCTCGTGCACTGTTTTAAGTATTTGCATACCAGAAACGCCCCGATTAACCATATACGGTAATGGAATACACCCATGAAATGTGGAAAAATGGACTAAGCCGAGGGAAGCGTGTCATGAGACAGGCTGACAGACGTGTACACTTACGGTGATGTCGGATATGATATCTATTAACCATTGCTGCCTGGGCAGCGCAAACACTAATAAATACCGCGCTGGAATATGACTTTTCCCGTGTTGTTTGATTAATACCCAGGGATTAAAGTTCTCCTCAATTTTATTCCAAATCGCGATGGATCTCCCGTCAATTCTCTACCTGCTGCATATGATTTCTAGAGGCATACTACAATCTATTTTGATGTCAGTATTGGGTAGCCTATATAAACAATAATACGAGAGCATATACAAGAACAATGAATCTTACTGCCATGTATGATGTAGCAGATACGCCATGTGTAGCCTGCCTATATGTGATCAATACAAACATGAACTTGAATTCCATCATGTCTGTGTGCGGGTCACTGCGGGAACTCACAAGGCTGTTGTCACAATGTAAATAAGAACGTGCACTGAAAAGTTACAGTATGTAGTTGGTTGATTATTTGTATGACAGTCAGTAAACCCTTGCAAAAAGTATCCGTTTTATTTAATGAATTGAAAACATTCAGCATCGCCTTCCTCCCGGCATCCAGCAATAACATGTATCAGGCAAATGCGCATCGCAACATTGACTGAGTGGAATCCCTTTCTATTCACATAACTGCATTTGTGATGGAGCTTTGACAGCTACAGTAACAGTCTATTGCTCGATCCATCTCCAATATCACGATGGACCGTGCCGGTGGCAAAGACCCGAGGGTGGAGAGGATCTTGAATGAATTCCATCATCATATATATATGTTGTGTGTCTGTCCACTATGTTTGTTACTTTGTTATTCCCCCCCCCCCCCCTATCTATGTAAAGCGACCTTGGGTCTCTTGAAAGGCGCTATATAAAATGAAGCTATTATTATTATTGTTATTATTATTATCATCACATCTGTGCGGGAGCTCACAAATAGACTGTTAGTCTCAGTGAAGTTTCAACGGAGGTCATCTATTCTAACCAACAAATTGAAGTAGAAAGCATTTCGTGACCAATCTTATTTGGAAACATGACACACAAAATAATTTGCTTTTTATTTGAAACAATATCTAATCGTGTTTGGAGGTTGGTGTTTTGCGTCTGCCCCCCCGTGCCAAACAAGCAGGCCAACCTCTTGTTCGCATGTGAGCCCGTTATAATTACACTACTGTCGCTATTTTACAATGAACTATAATGAATTACGGGTCATACAGAAGTTGAACACTAATGCACGGAAGCTTATTTCCGCCTTGAAACTAATGCAGAACTGAGGAGTGCTTATGCGTAGTAACGATATTCTACCACTGGGCGTCAGCTAAGTGTGCTCTGACCTGTGCGTAGACGTAAGCACGGAGTCAAGTTCAAGTTGAAATTGATGAATCCCACTCTTTGCTTAGAAATGATCGTACGCACAGAGTAAGCACAAATCTGTGCGTAGAACACGTTGATGAATGAGGGCCCAGGGCTTGGGTGGATATCCGAAGGGTCTTGGCAGTGGCTCCCCAGGTTGTACCTGCGAGGCGTCGGATCAGCGCAACCCTTGATGTTGTCTTTGCCCTGACATCTTCGAGGTGTTGTTTGAAGGACAGTGTCCGATCCAGACGCACGCCAAGGTATTTAGGGGCTTGCTGGGACTCCAGACGCTTGTGGTCAGCATATACCTCCAGTTCCCTCTTGGCATCTCTGTTGCAGAGATGGTATGCTGCTGAAACGGTCTTGCTGGTGCTGAGCTGTAGGCGCCACTTTTGTAGATAGGCTACTAGGATGTCCATGTCTTGGTTAAGACCGTCCTCCAGTGCCTTCCATGTGGGTCTTCTCAGCATGATGGCAAGATCGTCCGCATAGCCGTACTTTCTGGATGCTGTGACTGGGAGATCGTCTATGTAAATATTAAACAGCATCGGAGAAAGGACTGACCCCTGTGGGACACCGTTCCTCAGTCTTCTGAGCCTGCTGCGCTGGCCATCGCTGGTGTGTAGGACAAAACTGCGGTTAGACAACATCTCCATGATAAACTTCACCATGTGCCGATCAGGTACCATCCTCATCAGCTTCAGGTGGAGTCCACGGTGCCAGACAGTATCGTATGCGGCAGTCAGGTCCAGGTACAATACCCCCGCTTTCTCATTAGCCTGGAAGCTGTCCTCGATGTCTTGAGACAGTAGTGTTACCTGGTCCACTGTTGATCTACCACGTCGGAAACCGGCCTGTTCCTGTGGGAGCTGTGTGTCAATTACTGGCTCAATGCGGCTATGGATCATTCTTTCCAATATCTTAAATGGAACACAGAGCAGCGAGATGGGTCGATATGCCTTGGGGTCTTCCGCAGGTTTGTTTGGCTTTGGCAGGGCAATTACAGAAGCACGACGCCAGGTCTTGGGGATCTTGCACCTCTGATAGCATGCAGAGAAGAATGCACAGAGCCAGTCAGATGTTGTTGTGCTCTGGTGGGTGATAAACTCCGGGTGGATGTTGTCACGGCCTGGAGATTTGCCCGTCTTGAGCTTACTCATGGCCTCATCGAGTTCATCTGCTGTGAACTCTCCTGAGAGGTTAGAATCTACACTGGCCACCTTGGAGAGGGAAAACACCTCCTGTGTTATCAGGCGGGTAACATCTTTGTCTGCGTCTGGGTAACGACCGTTCTTCAGGAGCTCGGAGGCGATGGCATCTGCAGTGACTGGGCAGCTTGGGGGCTTCGTACATCTGCCTGTAAGCTGGTTGATCGTTTGCCACGCCTTCCGACTAGAATGGGTAAAGTCAATTGATTCAACTACTTCAGTCCATCTGTCTCTACGCGTGCTGTCCAGACTCTGGAGCAGTGCCGCTGCAGTCGCATCCACCTCTTCCCTGGAGCCAGCGCTCTGGTGGTCGCACAGGAGGCGGCTGCACTCCTCGTCCCAACCAGGGATGTAGTTCCTGTTGTAGCCGCGTGGGATGGTCTTCTTTGCCGCACCCAGGAGGACCCCACAGTAGGCCTCATAGGCGGCGTCCACATCGGCTGCATCTGGGTCTGGCAGACCAGCTGCCCTCTTATCGGTCTCCTGAGCAAATACCTCCCAGTTGGCCTTTCGAAAGTTCCATCTTTTGACAGGCTTCCCTAATACCGGTTGCACCAGTGATGGGACTTTAATGATGGATGGTCGGTGGTGTGAGTCGGGAAACCTGTCTAGGACGCGTCTTTCTGGTTTCGGGTCATTGCTCCAGCATACGGCAAAGGCCAGGTCTGGGTTGGTAGAGGTGTTCCAGCGTGCAGAGAAGAAGCTTGGCGGCTCCTTGGGGTCGTACAACAGCAGAGCATCGATGTTGGAGGCCCATTCGCTGAGCGCCTCTCCGTTAGGTGTTGTGTAGTTGTAACCCCAGTCTGTGTGTTGACAGTTGAAGTCACCTGCGTAGATGGCGGGTGCAGTTATGGACGGGAGGGACGTAGCAGCCAGCTCTGATGGTGGGGGCTTATATACGTTGATGACTGAAGTTTCCTGGATTTTAGTAACCAGCCACTCGATGTTGGTGCCTGGTGGGGATTGGCTACTGGCTGACCAGCTTAGTTCAGTCCTCACGAAGGTTGCCACACCATGTTGCTTGTTGTGGATGGACCCGGCTAGATGGAAACCAGGCATCTTGAGGATGTTATTGTTTGTGCAGTGTGTCTCCTGCAGGAGCACCACCGCTGCCCCATTGGAATCAGCCAGGTGACGTACGATCTCGAGTTTGGCGCTGGTGAGGCCCTCGACATTGAGTTGGAGCACTGGTAGGCCGCGGTTTTCGACGGCCGGTATGACCGCCCGTCCTGAGTAGGACGCTCCACCGTACCTTGGCCTGCCTGCTCGACGTTTAGTTGGCGACATTCGTTTCACAAGTTGGTCTTGCACCATCTCTTGCTACTTACAGGGAAGGCCTCGTGAAGGCTGTCGTCATCTCCCCCTCACATTGTAGGAAGAGAGTTATCTCAATCGTTGGGGAATACCCCGTAGGCCTACACCTATAATGAAAATTCAAGTCCTTTTTCCTTTTTATTTATTTATTTTCTTTATTTTGATTTGTATATGTATGTGGGGACGAGTATGGATGGATATTGGATGTATACTATGGATGGATGGATAGGTTTACCAGTCCAGGATCAGTAACATCTATACTGGTACTCACTCTTTTGTTTGTGTTTTTGTTTTTGTTTTTGTATGGATGATGGGTAAAAAAAAAAGTGTCAAGATTTACAATATACGTATGTACATTTGTGTGTATGTACGACGTGTATGTATGCATACATGTATGTGTGACTATGTGTGTACTCTAAATGTAGAGTGACTTTATTGACACAATAAAGTATATAAAAAATATATATATATCTGTTGTGAGGAAATGGATCTCTAAATCTGACCTTTCTGCTTGTCAGAAAGGTCATTGTGCTTACCCAAAATGCTGTCCATAAAAAATTGCTGAATGTTCAAACTGTTTTGGAGGAAATTTCTGAGAAACTATGCTACTGCACCCCCTGGTGTGACTGTGTGTATGTCAGATGTTGCTCTCTGTTTGTTACTGTTAAAGTTAGAGGTTATATATGATTGCAAGTAACTGAGTAAGTAACTGTGTAACTGCCTAACTGTCTAACTGTATATAACTGATTCCACAAGAGGGCGCTATATGCGGAGCCGTTAATGCTGCCGCCAGGTAGAGGGTATTTAAGGAGATGTCGACTCCCCCTCTGTCTCTTCCACCTTCGCTCTCATAAGAGAAGGATGTATCATGTACTGCTGTGGAGCATGTGAAATAAACCATGCCGTTTATGGCTAAAGATAGAAACCATGCCTCATGAACATATTATTGTCGCCCCATAGCAGACTCTGTCAACAGGTTATGGGCCCAGATCACGCAGGGGCGAAATAATAAAGGGTAGCAAGTTTAGCTGAAGTATAGGCTAGGTTAGCACCGGGAGCACCGCGTGACTAGACGCTAGGCCAACAAGAGCTACAGCTACGCCTACCATCAACAAGAGGATGGCGACAAAAGGAAAGAGCAAATGGCCAGTGTTGGGCAGTAGCTAGCTACAAGTAGCGACGCTACATAGCTTAACTACAATTCTCAGTAGCGTGATGGTAGCGTTGCTACTTTTGAACCAAGTAGCGTTCTCTGTAGTGCAGCTATTTTTAGAACGAAGTAGTGACGTAGCGTGAGGAAACGCTACACGCTACTATCCGGAGAAACAGACATAAAGAGTTGTGAAAAAAAAAACTACCAGCAGAAAACCCACTATGATTGGTTGATTGGTTTAGATATGAGTATGACGACTCACGATTGGGTAAGGTTAGGCCAAAACATTACGGGTAGGCCAATCAGAGGCAGGATAGGGCGGGACTCCAGCTCCGCAAATCAGGAAGTGCAAATCAAAACAGACCACTGAATGAATTAATGCAATTTAACACATTACATGAACTAGTCCGCGCGAAATGGCAGAGGGATTCGATGTTTCCAGGGCTGATGACATTGATGAAGATGATGATGTCAATAACAACAATGCCTCTCCATGGCCCTATCTGGAAAAAATTATGAGTTTGACTGAAAAAACGCCTAAAACATAATGTTTAGGTGTTTATTGTGTCAGCCAAAAACGAAGCTGCTCTCTCTCAATTTCCCACACGCCCAGCACTAACTTGAGAACACATATTCAGGTGAGCTGATGAAAACCTTTACATAAACATTGTCAACTGTTCCCAAACAGCACACAAGTCAGTGCACTTTTTGTCAACAGCAGCTGCTATCATGTTTCACTGTAGGCAGAAAATGAACAATATTATTGGGTTGGAGGAAAAGAAAAAACAAACTAACATTAAATATACACTAAGAGGGAAAAGATCACCTAGAGCAGTGGTTCTCAACCTGTGGGTTGATTTTGGGGCCATGGAATGTTTTGTGAGTTACATATTTAAATACATTGGGTAATTTAGCTGACGCTTTCATTCAAAGCAACTTACAAATTGTGTACAACAAGTCAGCAGGAGTGGTACATATCTAGCAGGCTAGCAGCCAAGGATAATTGTTTGTCTAGCAGTGTCAAGCTTGAGTGTTATACTCTGAGTACATAGTAGTATAGACATATTAGCATAGTTGGAGGGCTTGTTTCAGTTTTATAATAAACAATGAAACTGAACCATTTTTTTGCCTGCCTATTTGTTTGGTGGAAACCTGATCATCAAGTAAAAAAAAAAGGGAAAAAAAGAAAAAAGTAGTGCAGATGTAGTTAGCTATTTTTGCCATGTTCTTGTAGTGTAGCTTGCTACATTTCTCTGGGGATAGTTTCCATTGTAGTTGAGCTATATTTACTCGAGAGTAACTTGTAGTGTAGCTTACTACATTTTCCAAGTAGCTTGCCCATCACTGCAAATGGCCCTCGTTCAACGGAAGAGCCGAGGACTATGAGCTCTGGGAAGAGCGCATGTTATGCTGCATGCACGGTGCGGGACTGAAGACGACGATCTTGACGGCCCCCACGGGACCACTAACGGCGGAAGCGCAAGCCCTGGACGACAAGCATAATGCAGATGCATACTGTGAGTTATCACCACTGCACGACGACACTAGCTTGGGGCTGATATTCCGCGACACTAAGGACAAAGGCAGAGAAAGCCTGGAAGTGTTGAGAGAACATTATATCGGGCAAGGAAGACCCAGAGTCGTGTCCTTCTACATAACACTAACAGCACTGAAGAAGGGGCACACCGAAACTGTGACCGAATACGTCATCAGAGCTGAGCAGATCATTACGGCGTTGAAGAGTGCAGGAGAAGCACCAAGCGATGGGCTAATGATGACGATGGTGATGAGGGGACTACCGGAGCTGTACAAACCGTTCACACTCCTGGTAACACACGGTTCAGCGGACATGACGCTGGGAAAGTTCAAGGCCAAGTTACGAAATTTCGAGGCCTCAGAAGATATCCACCCAGCCGCCGCGGAGGCGGGAGAGAGGGTGCTGAAGGCCCGAGCGACGCAGAGGGAGAAGACCAGGCCCACGACGGAGCTGGCGTGTTGGCGATGCGGAGAAAAAGGCCATCGGAAAAGTAACTGCACAAAGACTGTTTGGTGTAGCTTCTGCAAATCCACAGGGCACACAGACAGAGTGTGCATGAAGAAACACGACCAGAGCGCGCGGTATGCGCATGGACAAGATGGCGGCAGTGGACAAGATGGCGGCGACGGTGGACGTGAGACGAATCGAGACGACGCCCGGAGAGTAGCGGGACAAGAAGACTTCATCTTCGGGGCGCAGACAGCGTATGTCACCAGGCCAACGCAGCTGCAGCAGGCCCAAAGGAAGGGACTGATCGTGGACACAGGTGCGTCGTCCCACGTCATCAACGACAGGTGTCGGTTCAAGAACTTTGACAACACTTTCGACCCGGAGAGACACAGCATGGAGCTGGCAGACGGGAAGCACACCTACGGGTTGGCGCAAGAGAGAGGAGACGCGCAGGTATGCCTCATAGACAGTGAGGGGCGCCGGTGTACAGTGACGTTAAAGAACGCTCTCTACGTACCCTCGTTCCCACAAGAACTATTCTCTGTAATAGCTGCTACTGCGAACGGTGCCAAAGTATTCTTCAATAAAGGTAAACATTTTCTTTTAGAGCCTGACGGTACGCGATTTAACATAACGGTGTACAAGAGAATGTATTATCTACAAACAGAGTGTAATGACAACAACAAGTGTAATAATAATGATATGTGTAACGTGACTGTCAGTCACGATATTCAGACATGGCATGAGATTATGGGTCATTGTAATTACGAGGATTTACTGAAACTGCAAGCAGTGACAGAAGGCATGCACATTGAAGGTGAAAAGCGTAGACCTGACAGAGAATGTGTAGTGTGCATAAAGGGGAAGTTTACTCAATCGAGAAACAGAAATCCCACAGAAAAAGTAAAGGTACCACTTGCGCTAGTTAACACAGATCTACTCTTTGTAGGGCACGACAAAGGAAGCTCCGCTTTCCTAGTTTATTATCCCGGTAAAGGGAGAGTGCAGAAACACAGGCTAGTCAAATTTGTCACAAAGACAACATGTGACAACGAGACAGTCAGCAACCCCCAGATGACGATGACGAGGAGCACCCGAGGGTGACGTCACGTGCCCCAAGCAGTGGGAGGTATCCCTCAAGGGAACACAAACCCCCAAAGTATCTGACAGACTATGCCCGGAGAGAAAGTGACGAGGATGACAGTACACTTACCAGCATTGATTACTGCTACAGAGTAGTCAGTGGAGTACCTCAGACCTTTAAAGAGGCCATAGTGTCCCCTGAATCAAGTAAATGTGAGAGAGCAATGGATGAGGAGATGAGGTCCCTAGAGGACAACCACACCTTTACTCTAACCAAGTTACCAAAGGGCAGACAGACAGTGGGAGGGAAATGGGTGTACTCAATCAAGGAGGGTACCCAGATTGCAAAAGGTGTTAATTCAATGTTGATTTATGGTCAAAATGCTTGATTTTTGGTTAAGGTCGACGATTGATGGTGAATCACCCATTAACCGCTGAAGCAATTGACTAATGTTGAAAACATATCATTGAATCAATATTGTTTTGTGGTTGCATTTTAATGATTGAAATGCCAATATCTAATAAATGTTGAATCAACGCATGCTGTTCAACGTATGCTGTTTGTCGTCATTACGTTGGACCGATCCGAATTCCCCCCCCCAATTTAAACAGATATGGTACGTCCCAGCATGCAGCTGAGCACTCTCTCAATGTGAACTGCATGGCAACAGAACAGCACGTCTGGTTCCCCCGGATTTGATTCTACTGAGTGCTTTACAGTAAGTTTTGGCTATATTACTTTTATCTTAACTGTGTTCTGTGAAAAATAACGTTATTGTGAGTGTGACCAGTGGATCTTGACGGCGTTGTGCATGTGCTTATGCTGCAGTTTGGTAGGTAAATATATATATACGTCAACTAAGATAAATATTCATGAATATTCGTTAGCGTGTGCTTAATATAACTCTGGAGAGTGTGCAAGTGGAATCGTACGGTTGTTTAAGTTATTTCGATGTAAATATTCTAGCGCCAAACGAATAGAAATTGCGTGGTCCAATTGCGTGCGTTGGTACTGAATGACGTTGTGCGACTCAGCCAATCAAAAGCATGCTTATTGGGTGAACAGGAAGTAGTCAAGGAAGCACGCGCTAGCTGGCCTAGTAAACACGTGGATCCGTAAATGCAACGTTGCCTACCAGACAACGGGACCGCGTGTTTCTTTTTGTATGGCTGTTCAAACTAATTTTACAGTTCTGCTAGCTACATGCAGTATTTAGCGAGCTGGGTTAGCCGGTTAGTTGGCTTTGAATCCCGGCTGCGGCTAGGTAGCCAGCTAGCTAAATGCACCGCGACGGTGATGTCACCAAACAAAATGGCGGCGCCCATGTTGATAAAGCGCTTCACATAACAAATCGTTTTTTCTTAGAAACTGCTTATTTTTATAACGTGATTTTTTTCTGTGGCTTATCTAAATACTAATTTGATGCTATGACTATGTTTATATCGCTATATGCTTCATCTCCCCTTGCACTCTTTCTAAGTTGGTTAAGGTTAGAGTTTGTCTTAGAGCATGGCGATAGAACGCCAGGTAGTTTGCAGGCTGTTTGAGACTTAATTGTTCTAGCCAAGTAAATACCACAATTTATGTACCATTACATTGACTATATAGTTAGACGTTTGGTTATATACATGGTATTTTCTAATGAACAATATAACAATAATATAATAATGGACTCTCTTGATATTGATCAAAATGTAGAATTATGCAAGCGTTTCACCCTGCACATTGCAATGCAGCACATTAATGTCGACCCTCCCCCCTTTTTTCTTTCTTTTTCCAGAATCACGTACCAGTTTCAAGAAGCCGCACGTTGCAGCAATTGAAGCAAAGACTTAATTGTTCTAGCCAAGTAAATACCACAATTTATGTACCATTACATTGATTATATAGTTAGACGTTTGGTTATATACATGGTATTTTCTAATGAACAATATAACAATAATATAATAATGGACTCTCTTGATATTGATCAAAATGTAGAATTATGCAAGCGTTTCACCCTGCACATTGCAATGCAGCACATTAATGTCGACCCTCCCCCCTTTTTTCTTTCTTTTTCCAGAATCACGTACCGGTTTCAAGAAGCCGCACGTTGCAGCAATTGAAGCAAAGACCTGTTCTAGCCAAGTAAATAGCACAATGTATGTACCATTACATTGACTACAGCACCTCATCACTATGTCATCTTATTCTCGGGCTAAAAGACGTAGAGTCAACAAATTAGTGAGAGAGACAGAGCAGGCTATCCTCACTGATTATAAGTTAATTGTTGCTGCTAATTCAAGGACAAACCATCACTCTTTAGAGAACACAGATCCTGTCACAGCCTATACTGAGTGCCTGCTCGATTTACCAAAGACAGACTTGCCACTAGATTTAACAACTAGATCAGACTTGCCACTAGATTTATCAACTTCAGACTTGCCACTAAACAGACCACTAACTATCAGTGATCAAAGTGAAAATATTGACTCACCAGGTGAGTCAAATGCACATTTTGAAAGTATAGCTGGGGATGACGAAATTGAACCTGAACATGTCTTTGACAGTGATGAGCATAATGAAGATTTCTTCATGACAAGTTTAAAATATTGGGCAACATCCTATTCAGTCTCTCTGGTTGCACTATCATCTTTGCTGTCCTTTTTGAAGATGTTTCACCCCATCCTTCCTAAAGATGGAAGAACATTGCTAGGAACACAAAAACATGTGCCTACCACTAAGATTGAAGGGGGAGAATACTATCATTTTGGTTTAGTCAAAGGGGTGCTTTCACGGTTGGCATGTTTGATTTTACCGGCAACTCTGACAACTCTTAATTTACAGTTTAATATAGATGGTTTACCTTTATTCAAAAGTTCTAAACTTCAGTTTTGGCCCATACTTGGAAGTCTCAAATGTGACTACACAAAGTCCCCATTTGTTGTTGGCATTTTTTGTGGTCTAAGCAAGCCAAAGAGTGTTTTTGAGTACCTAGAGCAGTTTGTCAAAGATCTTCAGAATGTACTGTCTAATGGCATTATTTATAATGACAAGCAATTTGATGTACAGATTTCTTCTTTCATTTGTGATGCCCCGGCTAGAGCTTATATTAAGCAGACCAAGGCATTTAATGGCTATTCTGGTTGTGACAGGTGTTTTCAGGAGGGTGTATGGAGAAATAAAATGACATATCCTGAAACAAAAGTCAGACTTAGGACAGACTCCAGTTTCTCAGACATGGTTGATGAGGCACATCACAATGGGACGAGCCCTTTAACAGGTTTAGTTAAGATGGTTTCTATGTTTCCAACTGATTACATGCATCTCCGTTGTCTCGGAGTTACAAGGAAACTGCTTAATATATGGTTAAAGGGGAAGAATTTGGCAACAAGGGTCCCTTCCAAAACTGTACAAGCCATTTCAGGTAAACTGCTAAAGCTACGTCCCTACATGCCTTGTGAATTTAACCGTAAACCAAGGGAACTGTCAGAGTTAGATCGCTGGAAAGCTACTGAGTTGCGATCCTTCATGTTGTATTGGGGTCCTGTTGTTTTGAAGGATTCCCTCCCCAGTGAGCTGTATGACAACTTCATGTTGTTTTCTGTTGGAATGTACTTGTTGCTGTCCCCTAGTATTTCTGAGGAAATGTTGGCCTTTGCGCACAAGTTGATGGTTTCTTTTGTTGAACACTTTGGGACAGTGTATGGAAGAGGTGAAATTGTGTACAATGTACACCAGCTTATTCATTTGGCTGAGGAATACAGGAAGTTTGGCACTCTAGATAATATCTCAGGATTCCCTTTTGAGAACTATCTTGGACAAATTAAGCATCTTCTACGCAAGCCACATCAGCCTCTACAACAGGTAGTGAAAAGGTTGTCTGAAATTCCACATGTTGGATCCCCATGTCCCACAGATGATCCAATTTTGCGTAATATTCACACTGATGGGCCTGTCCCCCCACAGTTTACTTCTTCACAACAGTACAGGAAGGTCTCCACTCATCGGTTTACTTTGTCCACAAAGAAAGGAGACAATTGTATTGAGGTTGGAGATGGATTTGCATTAGTAGAGAATATTCTTAAATCAGAGGAAGAGGTATATATAATTTACAGAAAGTACAGACACAAACAGCCATACTACATGTATCCCTGTGAATCATCATACATTGGTACATACAAGGTCAGTGGCTTGCAAGAAGATATAGGGATAGGTAAACTTCGCTATATCAAGCGCAAATGTCTTCTCTCTCCAGACGGAGATGGTGCCATTGCAATACCACTACTTCATTTAACAGCATAACCATACTGCCCTACAAAGCTAAAGTGCAGTAACTATATTGACACACTGACTCTAACGTCGGATTTCGGGGCATAACTTACCTCATTAATAAATACACAATTAGTACAATATTACATGTACACAGATAACATGTTTGGCTGGCCAATTGAAACGCTTAAAGGAAAACTCCAACATTTTGTGAAATTAGCTTATTTAACATCTTCCCTGGAGTTGGACAAGAAGATGCATACCTTTTTCGTCTCTCTGCATGCTTTGGGCTTAGGGAACGCCTGGACCGTTAGCCTAGCTTAACTTCATCACTGGAAGTGGGGCAGACATCTAGCCTAGTTCACTACAGTCAGGAAATATACTCCAAATACAACTCCCAAACGTTCCTGTAAACATGTTGTGACTTGTGTGACTTGTGTGACTTGTGTGACTTGTGTGACTTGGAGACTTGTGTGACTCGTGTGACTTGGAGACTTGGACTTGTGTGACTTGTGTGACTTGGAGACTTGTGTGACTTGGAGACTTGTGTGACTCATGTGACTTGGAGACTTATGTGACTGGGAGACTTGTGTGACTTGGAGACTTGTGTGACTCGTGTGACTTGGAGACTTGGACTTGTGTGACTTGTGTGACTTGGAGACTTGTGTGACTGGGAGACTTGTGTGACTCGTGTGACTTGGAGACTTGGGCTTGTGTGACTGGGAGACTTGTGTGACTTGGAGACTTGTGTGACTTGTGTGACTCGTGTGACTTGGACTTGTGTGACTTGTGTGACTTGGAGACTTGTGTGACTCGTGTGACTTGGAGACTTGGACTTGTGTGACTTGTGTGACTTGGAGACTTGGAGACTTGTGTGACTCGTGTGACTCGTGTGACTTGGACTTGTGTGACTTGTGTGACTTGGAGACTTGTGTGACTTGTGTGACTTGGAGACTTGGACTTGTGTGACTTGTGTGACTTGGAGACTTGTGTGATTTGGAGACTTGTGTGACTCGTGTGACTTGGAGACTTGGACTTGTGTGACTTGTGTGACTTGGAGACTTGTGTGACTTGGAGACTTGTGTGACTCGTGTGACTTGGAGACTTGGACTTGTGTGACTTGTGTGACTTGGAGACTTGTGTGACTTGGAGACTTGTGTGACTCATGTGACTTGGAGACTTGTGTGACTGGGAGACTTGTGTGACTTGGAGACTTGTGTGACTCGTGTGACTTGGAGACTTGGGCTTGTGTGACTTGTGTGACTTGTGTGACTTGGAGACTTGTGTGACTTGTGTGACTGGGAGACTTGTGTGACTTGTGTGACTGGGAGACTTGTGTGACTTGTGTGACTGGGAGACGTGGTAAATACACAGGTCACAACATGTTTACGGGAACGTTTGGGAGTTGTATTTTGATTGTATTTGGAGTATATTTCCTGACTGTAGTGAACTAGGTTAGATGTCTGCCCCACTTCCAGTGATGAAGTTAAGCTAGGCTAACTGTCCAGGCGTTCCCTAAGCCCAATGCATGCAGAGAGACGAAAAAGGTATGTATCTTCTTATAACTCCAGGGAAGATGTCAAATAAGCTAATTTCAAACATATAAATGCTTCAAAAATTCAATGTGTGCGGACTAATTAGGAGGCGGCTGTTACAAAGGGTCAGATTAAACCGAATATATATATTTATTACTTGAGATATATTGTATAGTATTTGCATATCATCTGATATCCCTTGTATATTCTTTGTACATATGTACACGGAATATCCCTTTACCTAGTACAGGCCAGACCATAATATCCGTTCTCCTATTGGACAGCGACCCCCCTAGGCGCCACGGCCATACCCCCAATGTCTAGTTCAAAGTCACCGCTAAGACGTATAAATACGTTGCAGGTGGATACAGCAGTTAGTTACCCCAATAAGTTGAAGCCTTCACCACGATACAACGTGCTGTGAAGTGTGCCCGTTTTGCCCCAAAATAGAGCCTTGAGACCGCGTGCAAATTGATAGCTGAAGTGTCAGAGTTTAACGCTGTATCGTCGAGTTCGACCTATTCTATTATTAAGTATTAGTCTATTATGTATAGTGTATCGTGTGGCTACCGTTCTACAGTGACCAGCATTACCAACGTTTCATCGTACCGAGCTAGTGTGCTTATCCAGGCTGGGCGGCCTAACCTTGTGCCGCCATCCGAGGAGCCCTAGACGAGAACTGTGTGGATATGTACACTGGATAACCTACACCGACGACTACAGACAGAAATAAGGCTGGATTATATTAGTTTAGGACGGTATGGGAATGGCTTGTAAGGAGAGATCATTATGAGTACCGTAAATTCTCATTTCAGCCCTTTGAAGATGAATGGTGAGGTGGTGCTGTGGTCAGTTGTACAGTTCCCAAATGGTGGGACAGCAGTAGTTCTAGAGAGCTGGTTTAATGCTAAAGACCAGACTGTGTTATGGCCCCCTAAACACATAAAGCTCACAAAAGCCCTTCGAGATGGACTGCAACCAGATGATAAATGGATCACCTATAAGGATGTACGTGAGCTTACTACGTGTGGTGAGTATTTCGTGCAACACATACACAAAAAGTGAGGACGCAAATTGTGACGATGCACATATGATAAGAGGTACATATATTTTTTCGTTAAACACTGGACTGCAGATATGTTAATTGTCATTTTCTCTCTGCTCTTTCCAGAGACCCATGATGAGGCCAAAAAACGAGAGACCAAGTACACCTCAACTATGTGTCCAACCTCTGAAATTGAATCTGAGGACGAAGGAGATCTCCGCCAGAAAAGAAGATCCAGGTACAGTGTTCACTTTGTTAAAGGGACAACTCTCCCTAGGGTGTTGTAAATAATGGCACTGCTGTTGTAGTTGCAAGTAGTGCTAAAAGGATAACACACAGTGGCCTGAGGGCCTATGTATTCAGACTTTAGCCTTGACTAATAAACGTAGTATCTATATAGTACTACATTTATTTATATGTGTGTATATATATACTTTTTTTTAGGCCAAATCAGCAGTATGTGCACTCGGACTCTGACTCGAGTGGCGACGCCAAAAGAAAACGTTTTGCCAAAGCACCTGATGTGGGTTTCCCAGGTATTGATGCAATGCATTTATTTTATATAGGCACTTTGGAAATGATCACTGCTACAGTTAATAATAATAATAATAATAATAATAATAATAATAATAATAATAATAATAATAATAATAATAATAATAATAATAATAATAATAATAATAATAATAATAATAATAATAATAATAATAATAATAATAATAATAATAATAATAATAATAATAATAATAATAATAATAATAATAATAATAATAATAATAATAATAATAATAATAATAATAATAAACAGTTAAACAAATTAGTCTGACCATGTACCGACAAATTGAGCATTTTAATTTGATTGGACTTCTGCATTTCTTGCAGTTATTCTATAGTTGGCCCAAAATATATACATTGTGAATAACATGCCAACTAAAATATGTTGTAGGACAGACTCCAAAATCGAGCCGGTCTCATAAGGCACTAAGATCCGGCAACCCTCCAGTTGTTGGCCAAGAGCCTACAATGAATAGTATGTTGCTATGAATGTTAAAATGCCAACTAGATGACTGTTTAAACATGATTTGTAGCATCTTCAATTCTCACCCTGGCTTACCTTTTTTAGATTCTTTGGATGGTGGCATGATCTACAGCTATTTAGATTCGTTGCAGACTCCTGATCCAAATAACAGTAAGTGAACCCATATCTGTGTTCTTGTGAGGAGCTTGCTGGCAGGTCGCTGGCATCATGCATGCAACAGAATACATGTTTACAATGTGCATGCCAGCCCACTACAAAAATTCAAAGCCTTCACAACTTGCAAGCAATGTCACAATAAAAATGTGTAGTTGTACATAATGCTTTTATATTGAGCACAATTTCCACCATGTTTGAGTCGCAACTTATTTTACATTTCCCCTTTGTAGATCTGGTTACTAGCAACTACCGGCAATCGCTAACTCAACATAATGGTGAGTTATCAAGCAATCTCATAACATAATATTCTGGCATGTTTAAAATATCTGTATTGTCTCGCATTGTCTTTGATATTTTTATTAAAGTAGTATTTGGCAGTGCACGTGAAATCAGCTGAATGGAAATCAAACATTTTCTCACATGGGGGATTACAATAGCGTCATTTGCTAATAACTTTGTGTATTTCCTACTGTGTTTCAGCCGAGATGCCAGGATTTGATATTGTACAGTATCACCAGCAGCAGCAGGCCTCACATGTCCAGCAGCTGCAAGATCGACAAAGTGCAAGTAGTGGTATGATACTGTACTCTTTCAGTAACAGTGTTTTGAGAGACGGGGATACAACTCCTTACACCCCTTCCTGACATAGAGCGACGCGAGCGAGCGAGAAAAAGTGATTAAAATGTATTCGTTTCAATCAGACTATCCTGACCTGCCGCGAGCGACAGTGAACTGAGCAGCGATGTCGTTCACCCCTCAAATATTCGCTCGCTGTGTCTCTAGTTGAGCGATTACGCGGCCGAGTCCCGCCCCTAAACACTTTTTATTGGTCGAGAATCCAGGTAACACACACTCGGACACGCGCTGCGTCATATCAGGACAGTGTCGTGTGCGATTTCGTCTCCAGTTCGCTCGCTTGCTGCCTGTCAGGAACCGGTGTTAGTGATTATGACATGTATGTTAATTTGACTGACAAGTCAGATTTTGTATTTTTAAATATAATGATTTGTTTCTACAGGGATGTCGGGATGCAGGTCGGGGCAATACTACAGTCCCCCTGGTCTCTCACAACATGCACAAAATGGTATGCCATTTTAGAGGGAACTACCACCAGTTTGATCCAATGCAGTCAAACTATAGTGAAATATATAACTATGATTTTGTTTCTACAGCGATGTCAGGACACAGCTCAGGGCAATCTGGTGTATCACAGCGTAGACAGATGGCCGGCGATGACGGGCAGCTTATGAAAGGCAAGTCTATTGGACATGGTGTAATTCCTCGTGTGATTTGCTGCTTATTTTTATTTCTCACTTAATGATTTTAACTCTTCTTCTGAAGACCTTACCATCCAGAAGAATAATTCAATGCTTGCTGAATTACTTGTCGTGGTGAAGGATCTATCCAGAGATGTGCAGTTCATCAAGACCGAGTTGGCTGAGGGCAACATATCTGGTGGGACCAGGGGACACGGGGTGGCCACCACAACCACTATGCTCCCCTTCCAGCTGCCAATCGCCAGTGAACAAGACTTCAATGAGGCAGAATCATTACTGATGGAGCAATCAGTCCGTCAAAAGATGGTAATTTATTGAACTGCATTCATTTATCAAATGTAGATCGTTTCAGTGTGGTCTTGTTCAGGGGAAAAATGTGTTTAGCACTTTCTAGTTCAAAACGTGTTAGAGCTTGTATATCTGCTATTTATGAAACGTTTTGAAATTGTTCAAATATACCGTTTACATATGGACAGGAGGGTTAATGTGGTTAAACCTAATGACTGGCATGGGCTGGAATATCAGTGCATGCATAAAGTGTGTGTATAAACAAGTTGGTTGCTCTGTGTTCATAAAATAAACTTTATGCTGTTTCTAACGCAGGGCCTTCATTTTCTTCTCTCTGATTTAGATTTCTCGCCTGGCTTTGGTAGGAGGCACCAATTCAGAGAACCTGATCAGACTGATGTTGAAAACTGCTATGACCAACGCCCTGGCCAGTGGGTTCAACTGGGCTGGAAAGAAAGACAAGCGTTGTTCAGAAAGCAAGAAGCCATTCAAGCACACCACACTACAAGCCTGCATGTTTGGTGAGCTTCCTCCCCTGCAAACTACTTCATAGGTTAAGTTTAGGTAGTGAGGTGGTGATGCTGGTGATGCTGGTGATTCAGAATATAATTATGCTGTTGCAAAAACTTAAAAAAAAAGTGTTATGTTGGAATAAAGTGATGAAAGTGTGAGGTTTTGCCGCTGCTCACTACCTTTTCTCTGTCTTCTTTAAGCCTACTGTTAGGAATTCCCTATTCTCTGTCTTCTTTAAGCCTACTGTTAGGAATTCCCTACTCACTCTCTCTAGCCCCCACCCTCTCGTTCCTTACCCTTAGTGGCCACACCTGTTTGATATTCTATTATCTCTCGCACCTGTGGTGGCAGGCTAATTAGTCCCCCTGTGGGCTTTAAATACGAGGGCGCTTCCCCTCGTTTTGGCGTGGGGTCGTGTTGTATACTTGCCGAGTCATATTCCCTAAACATCTAGACTCTTTCGGGAGATCCTCTGTCTGTCTATGCTGTTCCATTCTCCGGCGTCGAGATGTTTGCTCCAGCCTTCGCCAGCTGTCGGCGTTGCCTGTGGGGGAGACTGGTCTGCGCTCCCTGTACTTCCACGGGAGGCACCCCAGCGTTCCACTGCAGACCCCCGCGCAGCTGTTCGTCCTGACGCACATCCAGACCAGCGCAGACGCTCTCCAGTCCTCAGCGCGCAACGCGCATCTTCCAAGGACGCTCGAGCTTGGCACGCTCTCCAGACCAGCGCGCAACGCGCATCTTCCAAGAACCCTCGAGCTTGGCACGCTCTCCAGACCAGCGCGCAACGCGCATCTTCCAAGGACGCTCGAGCTTGGCACGCTCTCCAGACCAGCGCGCAACGCGCATCTTCCAAGAACCCTCGAGCTTGGCACGCTCTCCAGACCAGCGCGCAACGCGCATCTTCTAGACCTTCGTGCTTGGCACACTCCTCCTCGCAGACGCACCCCGACGCGTCTCTCGGTTCCGGTGCGCACTCAAGCAGTGGCGCACCACTCTGTTCCTCGGCTCCGACAGTCGGCTACCCGGTGACGACACCTTCGCCACCGCCGCCTGTTCCAGCACCACTCTGTCCTCGGCTCCGACAGTCGGCTACCCGGTGACGACACCTTCGCCACCGCCGCCTGTTCCAGCACCACTCTGTCCTCGGCTCGGACTGCCGGCTCCCCGGTGGACGACATCCTCGCCACCGCCACTGTTCCGACGCGCACACCAAGGTGTGGCGCGCACTCTGTTCCTCGGCTCCGACAGCGGCTCCCCGGTGGACGACATCCTCGCCACCGCCGTTGTTCCAGCGCTCTGTTCCTCGGCTCGGACAGCCGGCCACCCGGTGGCGATGCCCTCGCCCCGTTGCTGTCCCTTACCTTTACGCATACGCCTGGGTGAGTTTTGATTGTGATGTCACTCACTCAGCGTAATGCCCCTTGCCCCCTTCCCGCTGCGTTTCCTGTACCATTACGCATACGCCTGGGTGAGTTTAGATTGTGATGTCACTCTCCCAGCGTATTGCCTCTGTTTTTGGTTCTCACTTAGAATAGTATTTTTGGACTTTACATCTCCCCCTGTGTGTTTGTCACACGAAGATATTATTACTTTGTTCACTTTGTTATTTGGACTGTTCTGCACCTGCTCTGTTTTTTCCCTTTGGGCATTAACTATCTCCTCTGTCCTGCAGAGCGGCCCAGATGATTTCCACCAGTCCTCCCAGTTCCTCCCTGTTTCCCAGCCCGCCTCCGCGGGCCTCAGTCCCCTCTGTTCCCAAGTTCTCCCCTTTCTAGTTCCACCTAGTTCCTGTTCCCTAGTTCTCCCCTTTCTAGTTCCACCTAGTTCCTGTTCCCTAGTTCTCCCCTTTCTAGTTCCACCTAGTTCCTGTTCCCTAGTTCTCCCCTTCTAGTTCCACCTAGTTCCTGTTCCCTAGTTCTCCCCTTTCTAGTTCCACCTAGTTCCTGGTCCCAAGTTCTCCCCTTCTAGTTCCACCTAGTTCCTGTTCCCAAGTTCTCCCCTTCTAGTTCCACCTAGTTCCTGTTCCCTAGTTCTCCCCTTTCTAGTTCCACCTAGTTCCTGGTCCCAAGTTCTCCCCTTCTAGTTCCACCTAGTTCCTTGTCCCTAGTTCCCCTAGTCCCCGTTTCTCCTGTTCCCTAGCTCTCCTAGTCCCTAGTCCTCTCTCCCTAGTTCTCCTTGTCCCTGGTTTACCTAGTCTCTAGTTCCTCTGTCCCAAGGCGTTCCCTTAACCTTCCCTTAGGCGTTCCCTTACTTTCCCATAGTGTTCCCTTTTCCTGCCCGCCTCTTAAAGGCACCTTTCCTTCCCCTCATATTATATTCCTGTATTTGTGATTCTCCCTTAAAGGGACAGTGCCCTTTTCCCTGTTTTTCCCTGTTGTTCAATAAATATCTGTTTCTTGGCAAACCATCATACCTGTCTTGTGTTGTGCGATTGGGGTCGGTTACAAACCATAACAGTACGACCCCACCAAGTCTACGACCCCAGCCAGCACAGACTGTGTATGTTGAGTTTGCCTTTTTTTTTCTTGTCCCCTCTAGCTCCCCTGTTAGCCCAGTTTAGCTTCCTTGTTAGTCCTGTTTAGCTCCCTTGTTAGCCTGTTACTCCCCTGTTTGCTTCCCGTTTTGCCCTGTTTGACCCCCCTGTAGCTAGCCATGCCCTGGCGGCTAACCCAGTCCCTCAGCAGAGCCCCTGTCTGCTAGTCTTGCCCCGGCTGCTAGCACAGCCTCTATGTTTATGCAGCCCTTGCTGCTGGCATGGGCCCTGTAGCTAGCCATGCCCTGGCAGCTAACCCAGTTTCCCTCTGCATGGCCCCGGTCTGCTAGCTTGGCCCCGGCTGTTAGCACAGCCTCTATGTTAATGCAGCCTTGCAGCTGGCATAGGCCCTGTAGCTAGCCAGGCCCAAGCAGCTAACCCGGTCCCTCTGCATGGCCTCCACTTTTTTGTGTAGTTTCTCCCACTGCTAGGACTGCCCTTCAGCTAGCAAGGTCAGTATTCCCACAGCTAGGACTGTCCTTCCAGCTAGCTTGTTCTCTCATGCTGGTCCAGCCCTGTCTGCCAGCCTAGCTCCGGCAGCTAGCGCAGCCTCTATGTAGATGTAGCAGTACAGCTAGCATAGGCCCTGTAGCTATCAGTGCCTTGGCAGCTACCCTTTCCCTCTGCTAGCCTAGCTCGGCAGCTAGCGCAGCCTCTATGTTGGTGTAGCAGTACAGCTAGCATAGGCCCTGTAGCTATCAGTGCCCTGGCAGCTACCCTTTCCCTCTGCTAGCCTGGCTCCGGCAGCTTGCGCAGCCTCTATGTTGATGTAGCAGTACAGCTAGCATAGGCCCTGTAGCTATCAGTGCCCTGGCAGCAACCTTCCCTCTGCTAGCCCTTTCCCGGTGCTACCATGGTTACCCCTTTGCTACCCTGCTTGCCCCTCAGTTCTCTAGACCAGTTCTCTAGCCCAGTTCTCTAGACCAGTTCCTCTAGACTAGTTCTCTAGACCCAGTTCCTCTAGACCAGTTCCTCTAGACCAGTTCCCCCAGTTGCCCCTCTGCTACCCTAGTTACCCCTCGGCGACCCTGTTTCTCTTGCTAGCCCCACTCTTGTGGTGGCTTCCCCTGCTGGCTTGGCCAGTACCTCTTGTTTTGCCCCCTGCCACTCTGTCTGTATTTGTTTTGGGTCGCCGGGTGGCTCCCGTTGGAGGGGGGGATACTGTGAGGTTTTGCCGCTGCTCACTACCTTTTCTCTGTCTTCTTTAAGCCTACTGTTAGGAATTCCCTATTCTCTGTCTTCTTTAAGCCTACTGTTAGGAATTCCCTACTCACTCTCTCTAGCCCCCACCCTCTCGTTCCTTACCCTTAGTGGCCACACCTGTTTGATATTCTATTATCTCTCGCACCTGTGGTGGCAGGCTAATTAGTCCCCCTGTGGGCTTTAAATACGAGGGCGCTTCCCCTCGTTTTGGCGTGGGGTCGTGTTGTATACTTGCCGAGTCATATTCCCTAAACATCTAGACTCTTTCGGGAGATCCTCTGTCTGTCTATGCTGTTCCATTCTCCGGCGTCGAGATGTTTGCTCCAGCCTTCGCCAGCTGTCGCCGTTGCCTGTGGGGGAGACTGGTCTGCGCTCCCTGTACTTCCACGGGAGGCACCCCAGCGTTCCACTGCAGACCCCCGCGCAGCTGTTCGTCCTGACGCACATCCAGACCAGCGCAGACGCTCTCCAGTCCTCAGCGCGCAACGCGCATCTTCCAAGGACGCTCGAGCTTGGCACGCTCTCCAGACCAGCGCGCAACGCGCATCTTCCAAGAACCCTCGAGCTTGGCACGCTCTCCAGACCAGCGCGCAACGCGCATCTTCCAAGGACGCTCGAGCTTGGCACGCTCTCCAGACCAGCGCGCAACGCGCATCTTCCAAGAACCCTCGAGCTTGGCACGCTCTCCAGACCAGCGCGCAACGCGCATCTTCTAGACCTTCGTGCTTGGCACACTCCTCCTCGCAGACGCACCCCGACGCGTCTCTCGGTTCCGGTGCGCACTCAAGCAGTGGCGCACCACTCTGTTCCTCGGCTCCGACAGTCGGCTACCCGGTGACGACACCTTCGCCACCGCCGCCTGTTCCAGCACCACTCTGTCCTCGGCTCCGACAGTCGGCTACCCGGTGACGACACCTTCGCCACCGCCGCCTGTTCCAGCACCACTCTGTCCTCGGCTCGGACTGCCGGCTCCCCGGTGGACGACATCCTCGCCACCGCCACTGTTCCGACGCGCACACCAAGGTGTGGCGCGCACTCTGTTCCTCGGCTCCGACAGCGGCTCCCCGGTGGACGACATCCTCGCCACCGCCGTTGTTCCAGCGCTCTGTTCCTCGGCTCGGACAGCCGGCCACCCGGTGGCGATGCCCTCGCCCCGTTGCTGTCCCTTACCTTTACGCATACGCCTGGGTGAGTTTTGATTGTGATGTCACTCACTCAGCGTAATGCCCCTTGCCCCCTTCCCGCTGCGTTTCCTGTACCATTACGCATACGCCTGGGTGAGTTTAGATTGTGATGTCACTCTCCCAGCGTATTGCCTCTGTTTTTGGTTCTCACTTAGAATAGTATTTTTGGACTTTACATCTCCCCCTGTGTGTTTGTCACACGAAGATATTATTACTTTGTTCACTTTGTTATTTGGACTGTTCTGCACCTGCTCTGTTTTTTCCCTTTGGGCATTAACTATCTCCTCTGTCCTGCAGAGCGGCCCAGATGATTTCCACCAGTCCTCCCAGTTCCTCCCTGTTTCCCAGCCCGCCTCCGCGGGCCTCAGTCCCCTCTGTTCCCAAGTTCTCCCCTTTCTAGTTCCACCTAGTTCCTGTTCCCTAGTTCTCCCCTTTCTAGTTCCACCTAGTTCCTGTTCCCTAGTTCTCCCCTTTCTAGTTCCACCTAGTTCCTGTTCCCTAGTTCTCCCCTTCTAGTTCCACCTAGTTCCTGTTCCCTAGTTCTCCCCTTTCTAGTTCCACCTAGTTCCTGGTCCCAAGTTCTCCCCTTCTAGTTCCACCTAGTTCCTGTTCCCAAGTTCTCCCCTTCTAGTTCCACCTAGTTCCTGTTCCCTAGTTCTCCCCTTTCTAGTTCCACCTAGTTCCTGGTCCCAAGTTCTCCCCTTCTAGTTCCACCTAGTTCCTTGTCCCTAGTTCCCCTAGTCCCCGTTTCTCCTGTTCCCTAGCTCTCCTAGTCCCTAGTCCTCTCTCCCTAGTTCTCCTTGTCCCTGGTTTACCTAGTCTCTAGTTCCTCTGTCCCAAGGCGTTCCCTTAACCTTCCCTTAGGCGTTCCCTTACTTTCCCATAGTGTTCCCTTTTCCTGCCCGCCTCTTAAAGGCACCTTTCCTTCCCCTCATATTATATTCCTGTATTTGTGATTCTCCCTTAAAGGGACAGTGCCCTTTTCCCTGTTTTTCCCTGTTGTTCAATAAATATCTGTTTCTTGGCAAACCATCATACCTGTCTTGTGTTGTGCGATTGGGGTCGGTTACAAACCATAACAGAAAGTGCAACCTATAAGAAATGGACAACGTAATTGGTGAGCTTTAGAGGTGCATGGATACACATTGTATTGCCTAGATGGTGTCAGGCTAGGCGATTGCTTAATTCTCTTTCCTGTCCAGTCTAACTGGATGCTGACTGTAGCTTGTTACTGTAGACCTACAGAGTGAGTAATTGAGTGATTAAAAAAAATCGCACTCGTGTGAAGTGAGGGGTGCTCTTATCATCGTACATCATCTCACCCACCTCTCTTCCTCACTTTTTAATTTTTGTGTCTATCAGCTGCTGCTCGACAGTTTGACCCCAAGCTGACCGACCAGGACTACAGCGAAACTGTCAAGAAGTGGCTTCGTTATGCGCCAGACCGGGAGGGAGGCATCTCAAGGAACTGAAGTGACCCAAACTTAAGTCAAGCGAACCAGAGTCAAACTTAGGGTACCCCAGCACAGCACACACTGTTTCCCTGGTTCATACAGTACAAGGAATTACCCTCATGGACACTGTTCTTCCATGGACGGCATCTACTTGAATGACTTATGCTGCTTCAGCCTGTTCTTGGAACCGAAGTGACCCAAACTTAATTGTCAAGCGAACCAGAGTCAAACTTGGCGTACCCCAGCACACTGTTTCCCTGGTTCATACAGTACAAGGAATTACCCTCATGGACACTGTTCTTCCATGGACGGCATCTACTTGAATGACTTATGCTGCTTCAGCCTGTTCTTGCAGTGTTTATTTTTTTTATTTTTTATTTTAACCTTTATTTACCCAGGGTAGGTTCGCTGAGCACGGATGCTCTTTTTCAGCTACGCCCTGCTTCACATTCACAGAGTTCCATTCACACCTGGGAGCTGCCCAGGCCTAACAAAATTAATAGTTGGTTTCAGGTTGCCGACCGACCCTGCCGATTTAGGTGCGACCCAATATATTTTATGAGTTTTTAGAAAAAATTATAAAAAAAAAAAAAAATCATTTTTTTTTTTTTTTTAATAAAGTTTCATAGAAATCTTAGTCAAACATTTAGTATTATGGATATTAAACATGCTGGCAGAGTACATGCATCCATGTTGTTGTGAACATTTTAATTAAATAAAGAAATTCCCTATCCATAGTCGCCGTGGGAAAGAATAAAATAAAAAAATTAAATAAAATAAATTCCCTACCTACCCATGGCCAAACTGACAACCAACCTGAAACCAACTATTAATTTTGTTAGGCCCCAGTACAACCACAGTCTGACACTGTTGGCCACTGAGCAACTCCACTGGAGCAGTTGGGGGTTTAGTGCCTTGCTCAAGGGCACTTCAGCGGTTGGTGTTAAGGGTATGGGAGAGAGTTATAGAAACATTAGGGGTGTAACGGTACACAAAATCCACGGTTCGGTACGTACCTCGGTTTTGAAGACACGGTTCGGTATTATTTTCAGTACAGTGGGGGGGGTTTGGGAATCCAAAAAAAATTGCTTTTCATTTATCTATTTATTTAACTGTATTAAACAATATAAAACGAATTGGCCATAATTGACTGAGCAAACTAATGCTTACTGCTGTAACCTACTAATAACACTTAAGTAAATCTGAAGATTATTATATAGCAGATGCCTTGGAGGATAAGTCGTGGACAACTGTAGATCATCTAAGCTCCACTGTGTTTAAATTCAAATCCTATGCCATTGTTATTTAACCCTTGTGTCTGAAAACTAAAGTATTATACTCTTATTAGGGGACTAAATTGAAAAACTCCATAAAAAGATTATGTTGAAATAATTTCCCACTTTCTTTTCCATAAATATTTTATTCAACTTCAGCCCTGATCATAACCATTTTTTATATTATTTTTGTAATGAAATACTCCCACTTTTCTGAAAAGAGTTGTTAAATATGACAAAAAAAAGAATATGTGGTGGTTATGATCGGGCTGAAGTGGAATAAACAATTTATGAAGAGTAAAAAAATAAATACAAGATAATTAAAAGATTATGCCACATATTATGTTGGCTACAAACATAATCACTGCAAAGTTATCAAACAAATACGAATCTGATCAGACACAAGGGTTAAGTTGTTGTTCCCTTTCTAATTTCCTCAAACATCTAGTCTAGTTAATGTGATCAATATTATTTGACAATTGATGCTTTTTGTTGGACATTTCAGTCAGTAGTGAGCTCATACTTTGAGCTCATACATTTATAGTTAAAATGATTGAGACAACGCAATCTTGTCTTCGTTGTGCATGAATGCGTGTGCTCACCACACACAATATGTGTGTCACTATTCTGGCAGTGGCTATATATGTATTGTTAATGAAAGCCTGTTATAAGGTCTGTTATTTTTTTTGTGTGTAAAAGGTATGGTCACTGGAAGTATGATACCCTAGAAAAAAATAAATTTTCATATTAAAGCCATGTTGTCATTTTTGTTCACACATTTTTGGAAATATGGTCATATAAGAATTTTATTATTATTTATTTAACAATAGTGTGTTTAACAGCAGGAAAAAAACATATAATGTTATGATGTATACATATCAGCAGCAATATTTTAATGTAAAATGTACATTAATCAGTATTGATTCCTTAACTTTACAAGTTACAAGTAGATGTACAAGTTACAAATGTACAAGTAGAGTACCATTTAGATTATGGTTGAATAAACATTGATGTCTAACATTGATTCAATATAAAATCAACTAAAATGTGCATGTAGATTACCATTTAGATTATGGTTGAATAAACATTGATGTCTAACATTGATTCAATATAAAATCAACTAAAATGTGCATGTAGATTACCATTTAGATGATGGTTGAATCAACATTGATATAGTATCAGTTATGGTTGACACCTAACGTTGATTCAACATGTAAGTCATAGACAACGATCTGTATAATTTCGATGTCAGGCTTCAACATAGATTCAATATTTCTGCCGAACCCTATTTCAACGTTGATTCACTCATTTTTTGCTATCTGGGTACAGTGTGAGGATTGGTCCGATTCCGCACGCTTCAAGGTACCAATTACCTTCGCGCACCTGATGTTAGTTCTAATCAGCTCGGTGGAGCCCTTATATACTCTGGTGTTCCTAACGTTCGGTGTCGGGTCGTTTTGGGCTTACCACTAGCTGCTGCTTGTTTTCCTCCCGTGCTGTACCTCGTCTGTTTTTCTCCAGGACGTCTATGGAGTCGCCGCTGTTGCTTCTCTCTACCATCCGTTGGATCTGGGCTTCGTTGCCGGCTTTGCGCAATTGCGCCTTGGTGAGTTTTGGAACGTACTTTTTGGATACTCTGTTTTTCCTAGCATCTTCCTGGACTCGGGACCTTTCTGTTTTTTGTGTGTTTGGGTAACACTGAAGATGTGCCGTTTTTGTTAGTACTTGTGTGTTTGGGTAACACTGAAGATGTGCCGTTTTTGTTAGTACTGGACTCAGCTAAACAATCCTGGACTGCCTTGTATTCCGTTTGCACGTTTGTTTACATTTTCTCTCTCTCTGTTCCGAGCGGATCTCCAAGTAGCTGCAGAGCCGCAGAGTCAGAGGCACAACGCCACAGTGCCGTCTCTGCCCTGAGCAAGCTGCAGAGCCGCAGACAACTCTGCCCAAGAACATTTCTCCCCTGTTGCTTTCTGTTTTTGCTATTCTCTGTTATTGGAAATAAATACGCCCTGGTTTTTGGCTAACTCTGAACTACCTGTCTGTGCTGTGCTGTTGGGGTTGGTAACAAACCATAACATTACGACCCGACCATGTCGACCCCAGCCGACACAGACAGAGTTAGGGCAGCATTGGCAGTCCAGATCGAGTTGACCAACGACCACACCCAACAGTTAGGTGCGGCTGCGGCTGCTGTGCAGGACCTCCGGGCCCAGGTCCAGCCTATTCAGGAGTCTCTTAACACTCTGGCCACTCGGCAGACAACCCAGGGTAAAATATTCTGCACCAGCTACAGGCTCTCAGTGCAGCATTTAACACCCTACTTGAAACCCCACCTGTCCCAGGAGTCCCAGCCAGATCACCACCCGCCGCCGCGACAGACCCCGCACCTCCCGACCTCGCACCTCGGGAGCCCCGTCTCTCTGAACCACGTTTGTTCGACGGTAACTTCGAGGATTGTGCCACATTCATCATGCAATGTGAGTTGGTTTTCCTTCATCAACCCAGCCGATTTACGTCAGAGGGAGCCCGAGTAGCTTACATGACTAACCTGCTCACAGGCCGAGCAGCACAGTGGGTTACTGCTTCCTGGTCTATGAGGGCTGATTTTTGTTTCTCCTACCCAGACTTCATGGCAGAGCTCCGAAGGGTTTTCCACCACCCAGCTCGTGGCCAGGACCCAGGAGCTCGGTTGGGCACCTTCCGGCAGGGCAGTGGCAGTGTCACCGACTACGCGCTGGAGTTCAGACTGGCCGCAACCGAGAGCGGTTGGAACGATCGGGCGCTTCATCTCACCTTCCTGAGGGGGCTCAACGACGCTGTAAGGGACCAGCTCGCGACCCGAGAGGAGCCCGATTCTCTCGAGGGCCTAATCAGCCTCGCTATTCGCATCGACGGACGCCTCCGG
Source organism: Notolepis coatsorum (assembly GCF_963971535.1). NCBI lineage: Eukaryota > Metazoa > Chordata > Actinopteri > Aulopiformes > Paralepididae > Notolepis > Notolepis coatsorum. The sequence continues at coordinate 64,747,480 of NC_140178.1, read as the reverse complement.
GAGAGAAGGCGTGAGAGAGCCCGACTGGGACCCCCAGACGTTCCCCAGACCCCCCGTACTCGTGACAGTACTGCTGTCCGTTCTTCCCCCTCTGCGACTGGTGGTCCTTTCCCCTCCCGGTCTGTGACCGAGGAGGAACCCATGCAGCTGGGACAAACACACCTTAGCCAGGCTGAACGGGAGTCCAGGCTCAGGTCCGGCCTTTGTCTCTACTGCGGCCGGGATGGACACCGTATCTCCAATTGCCCTACCCGGCCAAAAGACCAGGCTCGCCGGGACCCCGGGAGATCCTGGTGAGCCGTTTTTCCTGTTCCCACACCCGTGCACCACCTAACTGTCTGACGAGCGTCACCCTAGCCTGGGCAGACCAACGGGCGACGGTGGAGGCACTCATTGACTCGGGTGCTGATGAGAGTTTCCTGGACGTTGAGTTTGCCACCCAGGCCAACATTCCACTTGAGGACCTCGATAGGCCCTTGGAGGTTTTCGCGCTGGATCAGCACCGCCTGGCTGACATCACTCAACGCACCTGTCCTGTCCTCCTCACCATTGCTGGTAACCACGTTGAGAGACTCCAGTTCTTTATTACCAGATCCCCTCTTGTCCCAGTAGTCCTGGGTCGGCCCTGGCTCGCGCTGCATGAGCCCCACATCGCCTGGTCCTCCGGCACCATCAGGGGGTGGAGCTCCTCCTGTCATGCCCAGTGTCTTCAGGCGGCGTCCAGTCCTTCGCCCCGGAGTTCCCCTTGTGTGCTGCTCCCGGACCTCTCAACTATTCCCCCCGAGTACCACGACCTCTGGGAGGTTTTCAGCAAGTCCCCGTCTCAGGCCCTTCCGCCTCACCGGCCTTACGACTGTGCCATCGACCTCCGCTCAGGGGCCCCCCTTCCCGGCAGCCGCCTCTACAGTCTGACCGTCCCTGAGAAGGCAGCGATGGAGAAGTACATCTCTGAGTCCTTGGCAGCAGGCCTCATTCGGCCCTCTTCCTCCCCGGTGGCGGTCGGTTTCTTTTTTGTTGGGAAGAAGGATGGAGACCTTCGACCCTGCATTGACTATCGCCAACTCAACGAGATCACCATTAAGAACAAGTATCCTCTTCCTCTCATGAACTCCACCTTCGAGCCCCTCACCCAGGCTACCGTCTTCACCAAACTGGACCTCCGGAGTGCCTACCATCTGGTCCGTATCCGAGAGGGCGATGAATGGAAGACCGCCTTCAAGACTCCCAGGGGTCATTACGAGTACCTGGTGATGCCGTTCGGCCTCACCAACGCTCCGGCGGTATTCCAGGCGCTCATGAACGACGTCCTCCGTGACATGCTCGAGGAGTTCGTGGTGGTATACCTGGACGACATCCTCATCTTCTCCAAGACCCTCGAGGAACACGTCCAGCATGTCCGCCGTGTGCTGGAGCGCCTCCTCCACAATCGGCTCTTCTTTAAGGCAGAGAAGTGCCGTTTCCACTCCGACTCCGTCGATTACCTAGGCTTCATCGTGGAGAGCGGCCTGACCCGAGCTGACCCTCGCAAGATCCGGGCCGTGGAGGAGTGGCCGGAACCCACCTCTCGGAAGGAGCTACAGAGCTTCCTCGGGTTCGCAAACTTCTACCGGAGATTCATCCGGAACTACAGCCAGGTGGCGGAACCACTTACCAGGCTGACCTCTCCCTCCCTGCCGTTTGACTGGTCTCCAGCGGCCTGCGCTACGTTCCGTTCCCTCAAGAAGAGGTTCACCACCGCCCCGGTCTTGCTCCACCCAGACCCCAAGAGGCAGTTCATTGTGGAGGTGGACGCCTCGGATACTGGACTAGGGGCGGTCTCAGCGGTCGGCGACGGACCAGAAGGTCCATCCGTGCGCTTTCTACTCACGTCGTTTCCTTCCTGCCGAGAGGAACTATGACATTGGCAATCGGGAGCTGCTGGCGGTAGTGGCTGCCTTGGAGGAGTGGCGTCATTGGCTGGAGGGGGCCGAGGAACCGTTCACCATTTGGACAGACCATAAGAACTTGACGTACATCCGTGCATCCAAGCGCCTCAACGGCCGGCAGGCAAGGTGGGCCAGCTTCCTCAGTCGGTTCGACTTCTCGCTGACCTTTCGCCCTGGGTCCTGCAACACGAAGGCCAACTCTCTGTCCTGGTTACACTCCAAGGGGGCTCCAACCACTGAGGATCCGACTCCCATCCTCCCAGAGGCCAGGGTGGTGGGAGTGGTCACCTTGGTCCTTCTTTCATGAGGTGAATGTTTTCTTCATCTGTGGTGTGCTATTGGATGCAGAGCGAGTTCCAAATACTTGTGACATATTCAGCTCACTGTGTGGGTGGGCAGCACCACAGACACAGTTCAGTTGAAGCTCTTATGTGACTCAAAGTAGCATTTCTGCAATAAATCTCCTCTTAACCAACAACTACTGTATAACAAGGAAGCATGAAGTAGCAGGGAAATGTAAATATTTCATAACCATGTGAATTCCACCGAAATCATTGGCTTGCAGTGAAATTGTATGCATAGTGTTACAACAGGGAGAGCATTTCCACATGATCCCTAGCAGTGTACCGTGTAATGAGGAAATGCAAAGTACAAAGGAAATACAAGCATTTCATAAGAATGAATATAGGCTACCTGTACAGTAACAGTAATAATCAACGATAAATCACAGGACAATAACAGAAATAATAATAACAATAATGACATTCCAGTAATTAAATCAGAATGAAAGTAGATTAAAAGACATAAAAATAATAAATACAATACATGGGCTATAAAAATAATAGTTTTTGAAGAAGTTGTACAGTGTACTAGACAACCATAAGTGGGAGTGTTAAAGTTAGAGGTTATAATATGATTGCAAGTAACTGAGTAAGTAACTGTGTAACTGCCTAACTGTCTAACTGTATATAACTGATTCCACAAGAGGGCGCTATAGGCGAAGCCGTTAATGCTGGCGCCAGGTAAAGGGTATTTAAGGAGATGTCGACTCCCCCTCTGTCTCTTCCACCTTCGCTCTCATAAGAGAAGGATGTATCATGTGCTGCTGTGGAGCATGTGAAATAAACCATGCCGTTTATGGCTAAAGATAGAAACCATGCCTCATGAACATATTATTGTCGCCCCATAGCAGACTCTGTCAACAGTTACCATACACCACAGACAGCCAGATCAGTATTCTGGGTTTTTGGAGGTGTAAGTGGTGTAGGTGCTGTTGGTTGTGTGGATGGTGCTGCAGGTGGAGACAGTTCCTCTTGGTAAAAAAAGGAAAAAAGTACCAGATTGATAGCATTTGTCTGGTGAATAAACTCACTCAGTTCATCAGGCCAAACAAGAATAACCGAGGCATTTCCTGTGAACTCATTTTCCACGTATTCACTGAGTACTTGATAACTGTTGGGGCGACTTGGTACTTCTTGTGAAATATGGTTTCCCGAAAAGAGGGAAGTAAATAATTGTGTGAATCTGTCACTGTTTTGCTAAATATTACCTCATTTTCCATTGACATTGTGTTTTTCCTATATGTCCTATATGTTGTTGTTTAACCTCTAGCTCACCTCTAGTAGCAGGGAAATAACTGCTACTATTGAAGTCCCTTTTGTGGTTAATGTGACTCCTGTTTTTGAAGGTGTCATTAATATGAAACGTGTGTGAGAGGATTCCATTGCATGGATAGATACTGTACCTTTGCATACGTACACACACACACACACACACACACACACACACACACACACACACACACACACACACACACACACACACACACAGGACAGAGCATATATATATGGACAAGCCTGGTGGGGTCCAGACTCGCCACGGTTCAAATACAAACAAATCCAAATGTCCACACAAGAGCAATATCAATCAAGAATATTTATTGAATTAAGGCAGAATCCAGTTTGATAGGCAAGAGAATAGTCGTAAACAGTCCGATGGTCAAAAACACAAAACAGGCTTGCAGACAGAAAAAGGGATTGTTCAATACTCAGGGTAGTCGTCCGGTCCAGGGTCAGTACACAAGGGGGTTTCTCAGCCAGTCCAGGGTCCGTACACAATGAACACCTTCTCGCATTCACCTCTCCTCTCACTACTGTAGCTCTCACCTTACACAACTCCGAATAACTCAATCTCTCTCTCTCAATACAACAACTCCAACCTCACCTCCGCTCAACTAACCTAGTGGCTTTGTAGTGTGTGTGTCTGGGGTGTGTGCACGTGAGATGTGGGTGACCTAATGATGCGCAGGTGTGTTCTATCAGTACTAATCAGCTACCTAATTGTCTCTACTCCTTCCGTGGCAATAGTATCTCTCCTCCTTCACATATCCATGAGAGGGGGGGGGTGAGATCTGCCACAATATATATATACTGTACTTTGTGTAGGCTACAGTAGCTGATTTCACAGACAGAACATGTATTACAAGGATATATTTAGGTTTCCACAGTGAGAACAATCCCCATATAACATAATGAATGGGGAAGTGTAGCATGTAGCGTAACAGCGCTATGATTATCACAGCTTGTTATGTCACAGTGTCACCCATCAGATCACTGAGACACACCCTGTTCCTGGAAGAAGCTGCATGACATACAGGCATGCCCTAGCAAGCTCTCACACACACACACACACACACACACACACACACACACACACACACACACACACACACACACACACACACACACACACACACACACACACACACACACACACACACACACACACACACACACACACACACACCAGATCAGTTCTGGGGATCACTGCTGTTATGTAGTCAAAATCTGTCATAACCAGGTATAGATTATGTAAGAAACGAATGTTCAACGTGTTTGTAGTCATAACAGCTTCATCTTCACCACTAGCACCACCCATGAATTATCTGTAAACATAAACACACACTTTTCTGTGAGCATAAATACATTTGAAATGGTAAAAAGGCCAAACTCAACCAGCAATACTGTGTTTGTTTGTGTTTTTTCGGGAAAGCAAGCACGCGGCCAACTACACATGCTCTGACAACGTCCAACAGGAGAGAAATAATAACTAGCTGCATAACATTTCTGCAACGTAGTTTCAATGGTGTGTCCCACTTTCCAAACAACTCAATTAAAATGTGATTCAGTGAGACAGGAATAGGCAGGGATGCCTGTAATACAAATGATCTTTTCCACTGTTGACTTTATATTCATCTTTGTATAGTTTGTGTTCTTTTGTGTTTCTCTCCATGTTGTTGCTTCATCATTCTAGGTTGTGTTTGCAGCACATTCAACTCAGAGCAATGACCATTCAATCGCAAGGAGCTGAACCTACCCACTATTACCCAAGCCTCTTTGTATATAAATAATTATAATAATAATAATGGATTGCATTTATATAGCGCTCTTCTCTGACTCAAAGCGCTTCACAGAGTCCATTATTCGTTCATACACAGTCATACCGGTGGTGGTAAGCTACAATTGCAGCCAGAGCTGCCCTGAGGCAGACTCACGGAAGCGTGGCGAATAATCATCGCCTACGGCCCCTCCGACCACCACCAACATTCATTCACATGCATACACATTCATACGAGGCAAGTAGGTTAAGTGTCTTGCCCAACGACACAACGGCAATGGGATGGACATGGGCTTGAGCATGGGCATGATAGATGTTGATGAATGGGCATATGAAGGGATTTCCTGGCAGCATTGGTAGGTCTTTATTTCCAGCTGCCACTGTTTATATTCACCTGGTTAACAGGAATATGCATGCTCTGCACCTAGTTTAATATTTGGTGGACTTGCAGGAATCCTGAGTAAAGAGGAAACATGGTTGCCAAGCAACATTGCTTACATCATTCATATCAACAATTCAACAGGGGGCATAGGCTTTACCATCATGGTCTCATTGTGGTTCTTCCATGAATCCTTTTGTTCCCGATCTGGCTGGTTGGAAAGCATTCCTGCTTCATGTAAACTGCATGCTACCATGTCCTCCCTCCTCACTCTTCCTCTCCTTCCCTCCCTCAGATATCCACGTCACTGAGCGGATCTCGGCCTGTCTGTCCGACATCTCTGCCTGGATGACGTCCAACCACCTCAAACTGAACCTAAGCAAAACAGAATTGCTTCACCTGCCGGCCAAATCCTCCCCCTGACCGACCTTTCCATAACAGTCCAGAATTCAACTGTGACCGCGTCCCCGACCGCCAAGAACCTTGGTGTTGTCCTTGACAACCAGTTGAACTTCTCCGCTAACATCGCAGTGACAACCAGAACCTGCAGATTCCTCCTGAGCAACGTCAGAAGGATCCGCCCCTTCCTGACAAAAGAAGCAACTCCCAACTCCTCGTCCAATCAACAGTCATCTCCTGCCTCGACTACTGCAACGCACTGCTTGCTGGCCTTCCGACCACTGCCACCAAGCCTCTTCAACTCATTCAGAACGCAGCGGCCCGCCTGATCTCAAACCTATTGAAGTCAGCCCATGTCACCCCACTTCTCAGGGACCTGCACTGGCTCCCCATGGCCGCTCGAATCCGCTTCAAGGCCCTCGACCTGGCATATCGCGGCCTACCTCCGGTCAATGGTCTCTGCCTACACACCCTCAAGACCCCTACGCTCTGCATCTTCTGGCCGCCTCAGACCTACTCCTATCCGAGCTCCGGGAGGGTTATCAAATAGAAGTCGCCTATTCTCGGTCCTTGCCCCACAATGGTGGAACGAACTTCCCACCACAGTTAGGACAGCCGAAACCTGTCCAATCTTTCGCCGTCGACTAAAGACGCTAGGGCTGTCTTAAAGGGGAACTCCAACATTTTGGGAAATTAGCTTATTTAACATCTTCCCTGGAGTTAGACAAGAAGATACATACCTTTTTTGTCTCTGTGCGTGCATTTTAGCTTTGGGAATAGACGCTCCGTTAGCATAGCTTAGCTTCATCACTGGAAGTGAGGCAGGACAGTAGCCTTACAGTGCCTTACAGTGTATTGCAAGGTCTGACATTGACCAAACTTGATATGCATGACCTTGGTGGGCTCTAGGTCAACTCCTGAAAAGGGGGTCAATGTCAGACTTTGCAATCAAAAGTTAGGGGGCTAATAACCCTTGCCATAATTTCAGTGTGCCCCCTAACTTTTGATTGCAAGGTCTGACATTGACCCCCTTTTCAGGAGTTGACCTAGAGCCCACCAAGGTCATGCATATCAAATTTGGTCAATGTCAGACCGTGCAATACACTGTAAGGCACTGTAAGGCTACTGTCCTGCCTCACTTCCAGTGATGAAGCTAAGCTATGCTAACGGAGCGTCTATTCCCAAAGCTAAAATGCACGCACAGAGACAAAAAAGGTATGTATCTTCTTGTCTAACTCCAGGGAAGATGTTAAATAAGCTAATTTCCCAAAATGTTGGAGTTCCCCTTTAAATACTTCGAAGCTTCGAAGCTTCGTTCGATGGCACAAGCTTCGAACATTTTAAAAAAAATCGAAGTTTAAAGAAAATTAAACGTTTTTATTTTTTTAACTTCGATTTTTTTTATGTTCGAAGCTTGTGCCATCGAAATAACGTGTATCCATTCAACTATACTGTACTGCTATGGTAGCTAGCCTAGCCGCAATGCTATGGCCGATCCCATTCACGTTAGCATGTAAGCTAACAACAAGAGCTTTAGGTTTAGTCTCTCGCTTTTTGAGAGACATAAACTCTCCACTCTTGGTGGTACATTGTGTTGATGACTCTGCACCCCCCCCTTAACAACTGTTTGTATTGAGCCGTATTGTATTGTACCCATTCTGCAATGTTAAATAACGTTTATCCATTCAACTAGCTGCTGTACTGCTACGGTAGCTAGCCTAGCCGCAATGCTATAGTCGATCCCATTCACGTTAGCATGTAAGCTAACAACAACAAGAGCGTTAGGTTTAGTCTCTCGCTTTTCGATTTTCATTTTTTATTTTTATTTTTTACTTCGATTTGTGTGTGTGTGTGTGTGTGTGTGTGTGTGTGTGTGTGTGTGTGTGTGTGTGTGTGTGTGTGTGTGTGTGTGTGTGTGTGTGTGTGTGTGTGTGTGTGTGTGTGTGTGTGTGTGTGTGTGTGTGTGTGTGTGTGCATGGGGCCATTGGGTGGGGCCGGGGGACAAATACACTGGAGGAAAGTAACCCAGCTCAGCACTGCCCAAATTATATCATCACTATTGCCTGTTTGAAGGATATCATCCTCAAACACATATACACCTACATGCCTTGTAGAATTCCACACATAAGAAAGAAAGATACTGGGATGAATAAACAAAATAGGAAATAAAATGTAGAAATGCATGCAATACATAAATAAATATGAATCTCCATATATGAAATAGAACATTTAGATAAGGTGCTACTGAGATGTTTTGGTGAGTTCTTTGTTTTTTTGTGGAAGTAGCCCTTCTTAAAAATGCATGAACATTCACTGATAATTGGTCTCTAGTGGAGTCTACAAGGTCTACATTGCCGGACCATGTAGAATCCGGACCTTGTAGACTGACATAATTATATGTGCATAGTTTAGTCTACACAGGCCATTGGTAGTTCCCATGAAATCTGAAGTTGTTCAAATGACAACAGCGATCCACCTTGAATTAAATCACACAGCCGAGTGAAACCTTGTTGGCTGCGTCACAGTCACGAAAGGGGCTACTTAATTAATTAATCCAATCCACTTTATTTATAGAGCACATTTAACACTTTATTCGCCGAAAACGCCGGAACTCGTCTTTCCTTATTTCAAAAATCTGTCATCGAAATCATATTTCCTTTCCGGAGCCCTGAGACACACTGCTGATCTCCTCTCAACTCTCTAGCGGTTCAAGAGCGCCATCTGGTGGCCGATCGGCAGATCGGCAACCGGAAATTAACCTTTGAACCGGTAGTGCTCATCCATATGTGGTCCGGCCACTCGCTATCGTTAGAGAGACTCCGTCTTGATACAGTGAACATCGATCGGTGCAAATAACTCGAAAAAACAACATGATTTGGACGTATATACTAATATACAACCTGGAAATGGATCGGGCATTTCTACATCCCATAATAGAAAAAATTCTGTTCCACGCTCATCTGCCAGCGGCGCGAGGAAGCCACGGTAAGATTCAGTATTATTTTCTAACGACTTCTATACTAACTGGTCTGATGAACATATGACCCACTCTGGATGAATCATCTAACGCTGCCCACGGAATTATAAACAATCCCCCGCCCATCCGGTCATCATCAGATGATACGTAGAAACTTCTAGAAGCACGTCCATTTGAATTTTGTCATTTTATCTCGCACAGATTCCTACCAAACTGTATTTGATCATCAATATAATGCATTTAGGGCTATAAATCACGTTCTGAAGAAAGCTGCAGAAAACAATAAAAACATACTTATACTTTAGACCATATTTTAGTATGAATATTTGAATGAAAAAGTTTAACGTTGCTACACCCTGAACAATACATATAGCCTTATAGGACATTGAATGGGCCATAATAATGGCAATTTAGCAATAGAATTTAAAAAGGTATAGCCCTGCAAAGAAGGGGAACTTCTCCATGTTAAATAGGGCTGGCGAGGGATGGTAAATTATGAATTTAACCCCGGCGATTAAAGTGTTAAAAACAACAAAGTTTACCAAAGTGCTGTACAAGTCCCACAACATATGATACAAAAAAAATTATAAAAATATTATAAATTTTTTAATCGAAGCTTCGAATTAAAATCGAAGCTCGGCCCCGAAGCTTCGATTGCCAAAAAAAGCTTCGAAGGTCAGCCCTAAAACACGCACTTCTTCAATCATTATCTGAAATGGAAATTAAAAAAAAAAAAATCTACAGTAACCCTAACTAACCTTACTGGCATGCACTTGTCCTAATATACTAACCAACACTATAGCACTCAACACTTTGATGAACAATGTTACTCAGCTGATAGAGTTGTACCCTTCCTGCTGTCTTGTTGTACAAAACTTGTAAGTCGCTTTGGATAAAAGTGTCAGCTAAATGACTAAATGTAAATGTAAAAGGTTGCTTCTCTTCTTGTGTTTGTGAAATGCATCATCGCCTCAGCAGGAACTAAGCTGTAGGAGAATGACCATCAGTAACCATCAGAGACTGAGCAGCTCCAGCCACACACACCCCTCACTGTAAAAGTTGAAGAAATCCGCTTGCTGCCCCTGGATTTCTTTCATGAGGTGAATGTTTTCTTCATCTGTGGTGTGCTATTGGATGCAGAGCGAGTTCCAAATACTTGTGACATATTCAGCTCACTGTGTGGGAGGGCAGCACCACAGACACAGTTCAGTTGAAGCTCTTATGTGACTCAAAGTAGCATTTCTGCAATAAATCTCCTCTTAACCAACAACTACTGTATAACAAGGAAGCATGAAGTAGCAGGGAAATGTAAATATTTCATAACCATGTGAATTCCACCGAAATCATTGGCTTGCAGTGAAATTGTATGCATAGTGTTACAACAGGGAGAGCATTTCCACATGATCCCTAGCAGTGTACCGTGTAATGAGGAAATGCAAAGTACAAAGGAAATACAAGCATTTCATAAGAATGAATATAGGCTACCTGTACTGAAACATAAGGCTTCTAGCTAAATTCTTCACCAATTCAAGCTCGCCTGGAGAATTCACATTCTGCACTGGAAAGAGTGAAATAGCAGAAGGATGTCCACATCCACCACACTCACCACACTGGAACTGGAACTACCAGTGTTGTCCTGCAACAACCACTGATGGAACCTATAATCTAACTTTTATGAACATTGAGTAGCATGGGGTGCAGTGGTCAGAAACATAAAATGTAGACCACAATGCTGTTTGTATAAACAACATTTAGGAAAAAAATAAGAATTATGTACTTTTCTTTTCAAAGTAGATGACAGTGTCCTTTGTGGATTATGCTTCCTAGAGCACTTATCAAGATGTGTGATAAGTGTCAGATAGCCAAGGTTGTTCAGAGGACACTGTGATGTTATGTCCAAAAAATGTTATCACTGCTGTAAAATGCCTCCAGTGGAAATGGCTCATCAGTGTTTAACCGTTGCATGGATTCTGCATGGAAAACCTGCTCTGTCTGTTTTTCTCTGAATTTACTCTGCCCGAAAGCCCCACCCACCCCCACCCCTTCCCTGAAGAGGAAAATAATGGGATTCCAAGAAATGTCCACAGTTTTTATAGAGTGCAGAGAGGTTAACATTGAAAGATATATATACAGTCTGAAGATAGCTATATGTATTTACTGCAAGACGATCAGATAATATGAGTTGAGAATGAACAGTAAATCAGTGCAGGAGGAGCGTGCCCGGAGAAGAGCCTCTGGGGGGCAGGGGGCCGGGGGGAGGGGGGGGGGGGGGCTTGCGATGACTCACTGCCTCTCACTGGTTGGCTCTGATATCTGGCATCTGGAGCTCATTGACTACAGTAAGCCGCTCCATGGCAACCAGCAGTTGTGGAATTGTAAACAGAGCGGTGAACTAAAAGGCCAACCAGGAATTAGAGTTTAGCTGTCTGCCCACCACGCGTGTAAGTGCTCCAGTAGCCCTGTATAAGCTGAGGCGTGCTGAGAGGGGAGGGAGGTAGAATGACCTGACTGAGTGGTCAGACAGCCTCTACATTCTGAAATAATGTTCCTCAAAGACCCCGGTAAGACCTGTCCGTTATGTATTGTGTATGGCCAGGTACTGTGTATTTGATTTAATTAGATTTGTATTTGTCTCGAACATAGAAACATAAAACAAGTTTAAAAAACTAAAAGACAATTTTCATACAGTTCAATAAGTGTTCGAGAAGGGACAGGTGGAAGTAAAAAAATAAAATTATAATAATAATAAAACGTATCAAGCCCTGCCCCTTCCTTACAATATTTTACATTATAATATAATACAAATAAAAATAATATAACAAATAATGAAACATTTTATAAAAGTACAGTTTTTTATATATACAAATATCCAATGAGATATGAAACGTCTGTCTTACTACCCTGTTCCACATATGCCCCCTGGACTGTATGAATACCTCCACTGTTTATGACCTACCTCTGCCTGGACTACTCGAACATTCTTATAATAAAATACCCGACTTTTGGGTTATACCAAGACATGTCTGCATTGTCTCTGTGTCTGCATATTGGGTTCAATACGCTCAGCCGTGACAGTACAATCTGGCCATGAAAACGAACCCAGCAGACATAGAGCTCAGACAGGCTCTCCTGAGCCAAGGCGTCCTACAGGAACAGCCCGATCAGACACTTTCCCAGGTGACAGAGGGACTAAAGACCATGTTTGCTAGGCAAAAGGATCTGTCTGACTCCAGTTAGACAATCAACTGTTGTTAGAGACCAACTCGCTGAGTTGTTTCCCGGTGCTTCTACCACGGAGCCTTGTGTTACCGCCAATAGGGAGGTGTAGTGGTTACGTCATTGTTGTTTCTGGCTGGTCCACCTCGCTTGAAATTGCAATGTATTTCCAATGGACACATTTCTAAATCGTCTCGTTTAAAACAAATAAAGCATGAACATTGGCATGGTGTACCTTTCTGTGTGTATTCATCCACAATCTATAGCTCAACATGAAACAATTCGCAATTAATCATAAAATAATTACGTATTATTTTATTTCAACCAAAAATGCTTAAACAATAATGTTAGTGATAGAAGGGAACTCATTTTGTGCAAAAATGGAAAGCTTGCCAATGTTCATGAGGCAGAATTATTACAATAGCCGATAATACATTTTCCCAATGATAAATCCCTATACGGGTGGACCGTGCAGGAAACTAAAGTGGCATCAGACAACACCTCCCTATTACTCCGGTCATATGTAAACCTCCAGCTCTGTCCGTACGGTTTGCTGCCCATGCTCTCGAGCCTCACATCCTACCTCTGGCTAAATATTCCGGAGACCCTAACACCTGCCGTCAGTTTTTGACTCAGTTGACCTAGCTTTTAACGCACAACCTACTCGTTTTGCTAACGAAACAGCCAGGATAGTTTACCTCGTTAATCTGTTGGAAGGTCCCCCTCTCAGCTTCTTTAATGCTCTCTTCGAGCACGGCAGGAGACAGACATATGGCTCGCCGACAACAAACTATCATTACACATGGGCAAAACAGAGTCCATTCTCTTCGGTTCAAATAACAAACTCAGCAAGACCGACGGCTTCTCAGTTACAGTGGGTGACAATATTGTCACAAGGAAAGATGAAATTACCTACCTGGGTTCCATCCTAGAGGCTAATATTTCCTGTGACAAAATGGCATCCAATGTAATAAAAAAAGTCAACCAACGAACTCGAGTCTTGTACCGGATCAAACTTCCCCCTTGCCGGTAAACATTCGAACAAAAGGCTTTATGGAGCCCCCAGCCAGATGGTTGGAAGTAGCTGGGGGAGGATGAGGCAAGCGTCCGAGATTCTATTTCAACCATTGATAAAATCTCCCTTGAATAGATTTACATACAGTTGTCACAATACAGTGGGGGCAATAGGCCGTTTGGTCATTCAAGACATCTAGCAAAAGCTCATTCTCTAAACAGACTTCCCGGCCTGGTGCCAACACCCAGTTTTTGTCTATACTCAAAAACCGGTTTTCCCAACATTGAGGTGACTAGCCGGCCCTATAATCCCAGGGAAAACTCCTCTGGTTCACAAAGAACATGGAGGAAAATACATTTGGACAAAAACAGAGTTAAAGTAATATTAGACATTTATACTGTACCAGACAATAACAGAATAATATAGATCAGTTTAAGATTAAGTAGAAAGTTTATGGCCAGTTGGACACTGAATTAGATAACAAGGTGGGTTAGAATAAGGGCAGACTAACTTCAAAAATATGCAGTAACTAACTATAGGATCAGTAATAACTGTAAAACCATAACATAGAATATAGATTCTCTGGTAGCTGGTTAAAGAGGAAATATGTTTGTGCTTCAGAATGAGATGAAACAATGTGGTCTCTAGGTTAAAGAGTCTTGGTAAATCATGGGGGAACATATTATTAATGAAAGCTAAATATAAACTGTTTATAGATATTTAATTAAATCCAGAAAGACTGTTTTGAAGACTTAAATCCCCAGTATATTAAGACTATTTTACCTAGTTTTAAAACAGTCAAACGAGAACTATTGGGCTTAAGGGCCACCTCTTTTTCAAATACTCTGGGAAGGCTCGCGATTGGGTGGAAATCCTATGCGTGAGGTCACTTAGTGACGTCACGCCCAGGGTTTCTGGCTCAGGGATAAAATGGGGTGTTGTGACTGTGGGGACAGATTGAAACGGAACAACACAGGACCACACTCACCTTCACACAACGGAGCGGCAGCAGGAACAAAGGAACACACGGAGGAGAAGCTTTTGGAACTGAGAACACGGTCTTTGTTATCAACAGAGAACAAAGACAATTCAACAACTATCATACTTTTAATCTGCTTTATTAGTAGGGCAAGCGGCATAGTGCTTCGGTACCTTAAAGCCAATAGCGTTCTTTATTTTAATTGAACCAGAACCATTGTGATTACACTTTTAACTTTGAATTAAACAGATGCTGGTACAACTTCTCCTTCATTTCTCCTGCTTAGCTGCCGTCGAACAAGACCAGTATGGTCTTTTGAAAGTACCAGGGCTTTTAGGACGGGCAATTCACAACGCAGAGTATTGGTTCTGATGTCATCAGAACAGAACATAGACCCTAGGTGACTTCAATTGGTGCCGTCGACCCTTGTCCTGATGCGCCAAGAATTATTTTTTCTGACTCTCGGCTAATCGGTGCCTGGGAGACTCATCACAACAGTCTCCTGCGAATCTACGAAGAGATCAGGTGAGTGAATACGGGGCCGTGATGAATGAAAGTACGAGGCGTTCAGGTCAAACGGGGGTTGCATTAGAAATGTATGACTCAATAGTCTTGCTGAGGACGCCCGCCGGGGCTCCGTGTCAGTCGCGGGGTTCTTGGTGGGCGCAATGATTATAATGGGGATTCGTAACGTTCGTTTATCATATTGTAAGCATCGATTTGAAGCGGGGGGTTCAAGGTATTCCGCTCCAATAGAAGGGGACGTGCCGCACTGGATAAATAGCGTTTGATCACTGCTAGATTATCTATGTGATGGGTAGGTACGTTAGTGTGCAGCTCTGGATAGGACTGGCCCCCGGCTAGCTCAGTCAATCGCGGGTCGTCTTCCAGGGTGTGTAGTGATGAGATGTGTTTTTCGCGTTCTGTATACGGTGAGTGGGGTATGATGTGTGCGATTGCTGGGATAACGCCGTGCCTTTGTTTACTGGCGCCTCTCAAGCGACAGGAAGCAGGGGCATAATGAGGACGTCGGCATGACCGCGGATGGGATTTCCAGATTTCAGTCCAACACCGTTGCAGGTCGCGGGATAGGGTGGTTATGTTAAGAGGGTGCTAATATGGTATAAGCTCGTTGCGAGTCGCAGGGTTCCCAGATGGTGGGGATGGGCGGACGGCGGCTGAGTTTTGGGTGAGCATGCAATTAGCTTAGAGGTTCGTTCGGTCTAGCCGATTATACCCGGTGTTTCTACGGGCGGGGATTTTTTACTAAAACGTAGCAGCTATCCTACCATAATCTGGCCGTGTTAGAGCTTGGTTAGGGGGATCGGATTGCCTGGCTGGCCCTGAGAAAGCGAGTTCAAGACAGGTTAAATATTCGGTACATATCCTGAGAGGGCATGCTCGCCTGGACGCCCAATTCCACTGTCTCGCCCCGCGACGACGATTACAAAAAGCGCTTAGTAACAATATTCGTTTCAATATGCGTTTGCAAGGTAAACGTCCTTTGCGTTTGTAGTATAATGGTGCACTTGAGCGCGGTAAAATTGAGCGCTGTTAAGCTATTGAAAAAAGTGAAATGAAATGAGAATTTTAACAAAATGGCCGCACGGAAGCTATTGGAAAAAGTAGAATGGAATGTGAATCTGTATGGGTGTTTGTATTATATCTAAGGTAATGTGTTGCACTAATATGTATGTTTGAGAGTCTGCTAGAGGTTAGGAATGACTGACAAAACGTGAGAGCTTGTTGTTGTATTATTATGAAATTTTAATGACCAACAGCCGTGGGGAAATGTGATAGTTGAACGCAGTTTTTTCGGGGGTCGTTGGAACGCAGCGGCATTAGCTGCTACATTAGCCACGGGGGCGACCAGGGTTAACGGTGGTCTGGGCGTCGTGGTTTCGAGTATATGAAGTCGATCGGAAATATCATGGGGCTACGGGGATGTGAATGGCACTTTAAAATTTTCAATTTCGGCACGTTTAAGGTAACAATTTAATGTAATAAGGAATCAACTGGGGCGGAGGTTTGACCCGGAAGTCATCCTGGGCACTGCTAGGCTATGCTGCTGAGCTAAAGAGCTAACGAGGCTAATATTATACCAGGTGGGGTATCTCCCAGGCCTTTCTGTGTGGAGTTTGCATGTTCTCCCCGTGCTCGCAAGGGTCCCTCCCCCCACGATAAGATAAACCCAATGGAAAAACATGCACAACAACAAGATCGCTAACGCTGTGGCGTCCTTGACGAAGACGGACAGGAGCACTTGGATTGGTCCCCTGGCGCGGCTCACGTTGTCGCCTGTCTGCTCCCGGCTGCCCTTGGGGGGGAAGGACGACGGGATGGGTTAATCGCAGAGACGAATCGCATACATGCATTGCATGCATGCCGATTAATGACCTCTGAGCAGGTCCTAAATTATTATTATATTATTATGCTAAGCTACCTGTGCTAACGACGTAGCATGACGGGGCTCTCGGGATATCTCGCGGGATGCTAGGGATGGGACTTCACTTGTAAACAAATACATTTTTCAAGGTGGTGTTTGTTTAGGAATGCAGTAGGGTGCGGCAGAGGCCAGGTTAAGTTTCCATTCAAAGCTGCTTTTGTTTCATGTGGTTCTACACACAGGAGGTTTTTCTTTTAGAGATTAGTTTGATGGTAGAGTTTAAATATTTTATTGTTATGCTGTGGTAGTTTGGTGAAATAGTTTAATCTAGTAGTGAAATGTGGGGCCCAGGTTTCCCCCCCCCTCCCCCTCCTCCCCCTCCCTGTCTCTCTCGATGGGGAAGTTCGATGCTGAGGACCGCAGAGTTGTGGCTGCGGTGGTAACCGCGGCGTCATAGCTTGCGGTGGCGAGAGGCTGCCTAACTGCGCGCATTAGTGATGGGGCGTCATGTGTTCGCTGCGTCGTAGCTTGCGGGGGCTATAGGCTGCCTAGCTGCGCGCATTAATGCTGATGCGTCGTGTGTAGGTTACAGTGTAATGATGTTGGGGACACTGTAATTAGGGTTAAATTGAATTGGTATGGCCGTATGAGAGATTCGCGCATGCGCACTGGCTTGAAAGGACGATATGTGTGGTGTGTGAAGCGAGCGAGCAGAATGGGTATGTGTATGTATGGGTATGTGGTTAAAAGTACACTGGGTAGCGCCAGATTCATGCCTAGGGCTCCCGTCCTGCTGCCTACGTGGGTTGAGGGGATTCTCGGGATGTCTCGCGGTGCGCGGCCATCTTAGGTGGAGCGCCGTGGTCGCCATTTTAGATGGGGCAAGGGGTAACTGTAACTGAGGGGTACAATTCCCTGACTGTATTAATCAAGTATGGTATCATTAAACCACTACCGTCTTATGTACATTATTCTGGCCATACCGTACACAAGTATATCAGATGAGAACACCTCCACAATGAAACGGTTTCCACACAAGTACTCGTTTAGAATATTTATTAGCAGCAAAGGATATTATATTACATTACTAGATGCGCTTATAAGGCAAAGGAATTATGCATAGGCAAATCAATAATGAATATTAGGAATTATCTATGGTACTCTGGGGAGGGGGTTTACTACCGGTTGTAAGCCAGCAGGGGGAGGCAATGCTCTATAAAGTCAATGGGTCCACGGAGGCGATATTACTCCCTGTGTCAGCGGACGGGAGGCAGCTGCTGTGCTCTCAGTGTGCAGCAGCACAGGTGTAAGCCGTGGAGCCTCTGCTCCAACAGAGACGGGCTCGAGTGATGTCCTCACGGCCAGGTCCCACAGCAGTGGGGTAGACGGTTATTCTCCGCTTCCAACAGCCTGGTCAAAGCAATGAAGAATAATAATAATCCTGCCGGAAAGTGGCTCTGCAATCACCGGTGTAGATATCCTCCGGTGCGCGGTGGTTCACAGTTGAACTTGACGTTAATACTATCCTATCCGCACACGGCTATAAGTGCTCTATTTAGACGCACAATTACTCACTTCACGTGGTCTTTGACTCGTAATGAAGGCTTTTACTAGCAAGGAGCGAACGATACGTTGAACAAACGTATTAGGATAACACGACTCTATTTTGGGGCAATACGAGCCCACTTCACCGCACGTTGCATAGTGGGTGAGGCGTCACTTGGGTAACTGAACTGAACAAGACTGAACTTCAACTCGAACTGAAAGGGAAGTTCTGGTATTCGCCTGCGCCATATTTATATGTACGGGGAATAATCTAGTGCCAGCCTCCTCACTGTCTCGTAGCCCTGGGCAGAAGCGGGCATGTTGAGACAAGTCATGGCGGTGGCTTTCAAGTCGGCTCTAGGGGCACGGCACTGGCGCTGGTGGCACGCCATCCAATAGGAGAATGAAATATTATGGTCTGTGTAACTACTAGGTTAAAGGGACATTCCGTGTATATGTACAAGTAATATACAAGGGATATCAAACGATATACAAATATTATGCAATATATATCAATCAATAAATACATATATTCGGTTTAATCTGACCCTTTGTAACAGCCGCCCCCTAATTAGTCCCACCTAATTAGCTAAGCAGAGACAGATTAACCGCACTGTCCACTACTCAATGTCCGTTATGAGGGTAGGCAGTTCACAAGTCATGGGGTCATGGTCGTCATTAGGCGAGTCGGGGAGCCTTGGCGACTCTATCAGCCTCGCCACGGGTCGGTTGTAGGTCCGCCCTTGGCCGAGCACTTCTGCCACTCTGACCTTTCCGTCGGCACCAGTGGTCACTTTGCTTACGCGGCCGGCCGGCCACGCAGCTCGGGGTAGTGACTGGTCTATGGTCATGACGACTGGACGGGATGAAGGGGGGCTTAGGAGGAAGCGGGCCTGAGACTGCTTTGATCTGTGCTTGGCTGTGCCTCCTCCTCCTCCTTCTGTTTCTCTTGTTTGCTCTGTACCCCGTCTGAGGAGGGGCCGGTCCCGGCCGCCCCGTCAAGGAGTCGCTTGGGGTGCTGGGTTCGAGGTCAGCTACGTCTGGAGCGCAGCTGAGGGGGGTGGAGTTCCGAACTCCCTCTGGTACCATCGGTTTTCTCACGGGCCTCTCGCTTAATGTCAATAGCCTCTGCTGTACGGGGGAGAGGCTGGTGTCGCTCGCCTCTGTGTGTAGGCAGCGTGTAGACGTGGGTTGACTGTCAAGTCCGTAGAGGGAGCCCTGGAGCGTCCATCCCAGTCGGGTCTGAACCGCGACTGGGCATCCTTTGGGTCCGACGTGGGCCGCCTCAATTGGGAGAATGAGGTCCGCGTGGTCGGAGCCGATGAGCAGGGTCGGTGTGGCGCCGTTGATAAGCGGTATAGGTAGTTGACGTAGGTGCACATACTTAGCCATCAGCTGTGGGATGGGGTAGGTGTACTGAGACAAGCCTATGTCGTGGCTAGTGAAGACGTTAGTTATACTATACTGCTTCTCGGGCTGGTCCACCGCTGCTATCTTGAAGGAGACCTTTTCACCCTTTATGGTCTTCTGGTCCCTTCTGATGGTGCGTATGGTCATGGTATCTTTGACACCCCGCAGGCCCAACTGGGCTGCTGCGGAAGCGAGGAGGAGAGTCTTTTCAGACCCATCGTCCAGGACGGCGTAAGTGTCCAGGACCTTGTCCTCGTAGCTCAGGAGCACTCTGACCACTTTGAGGAGCACTCGGGGGGTCCCGCTATGCTGGTCAATGTGGAGCACTCCTGTTGGTTGGTTGCCTTGGACCTTCTGGTGGGCTCCGCACCGTGCTGCGCGGTAAGCGGCGCCCGCCTGGGCCGCCCCTGCGTGGTAAGCGGCGCCCGCCTGGGCCGCCTCACGCCACTGGTCCACTTGGACGGGGTTCAGTGTCTTATATTCGGCGCACTGTGCCAGCCAGTGTCCGCCGTCGCAGTAGGTACAGTAGGGAGCGGTCTGGTGGCTCTTCGGTACTGGTGCCACCGCCTCGGCATGGTACATTACCGCGACGGGCCCACTCTGTTGTCCTGGCTGACGCCTGTTGATGTCATGCAGGACCTCCAGGTGGGTGCCACCGCACCTGCTGCACTTCTTCTTCAAGCGGCACTCAGCTGCTAGGTGGCTGCGCGCGCAGCGGAAGCAGCGGCGGTGGTCCTTGGTCCACTGACTCACCTCGTCCGTGGTCAGCTTCCCGAAGGTGTCGCATTGGTACAGCCGATGTTCTCCCTCACAGTACTGGCACTCAATCTTCCACTGGTCCTCTTTCGTCGAGGGGGTGTTGTGGTTCTTGTGTGGTACTGATTCGGCTTGGTGCATAACGGTCACCAACCGGCGGTTATCCGTTTGTCCCCGAGGTCCGAGTCTTGGGCTTGGTCCACTCCATACGAACGTGTCGAGTCGTAGGCTACAGACCTCCCTGGCGAGGAACTCAGATAGGTCTAGGAGGGATGCCTCTGGACCGTTGGGGTCGCGGTAGTCTCTCTGCCGCCTGAAGCGCTCTTGTCGGGCGGGAGGGAGCTTCTCTAATATCCTCTCTACGTTAGAGTTAGCGTACAGTTCGTAGATACCCTTTTCCTTTTGGGACCCCAGCATCCCTACCAGGGACTGTACCTTGATAGACAGGTCATCTAATGCTCTGTTGTCTCTGGCTGGGGGGAGACGGTCAATGTCTCTTATCTCCTGTATCACATAGTCCCATACGCGTCCATAACGTTGGTCGAGTGCTGCTAGAGCCGCTGTGTATGGGGTAGTAGAGTTGGCATAGGCCAGCGCTATATTGTGCGCTCGGGGCACCTTGAGGTGCTTCAGTAGGATAGCATACTTGTACGGTTCGTCAGCTACATCTGACAACATTGTCTCTAAGCACATTCGTAGCTCCGTGTACTGTGCTCTGTTCTCATGGGTGAAGTCCGGGATGGTCGGTGTGCCAAGGTACGATGCCATGGATGACTGGCACATCGGTGAGCGTTGGGGAAGAGGCCTCCTAGGCGAGTCTCCTCTTGCGTGTCGTCTTGGGCTGGTACTTGGTGGGTACCGAAGGTCGGGTACCCAGGTGCTGTTCCTCGGGGCTGACGGTGCGTCAAACTCACCCGTGAGTGGAGTCGGGGGTTTGTAGCGCAGGGCCTCGGGGCTAACTTCTGGGCTGTACTGGACCTCCTGGTCCAGAGTACGTTGCTGCTGGTCGGGGCTGTACTGGGCCTCCTGGGCCAGAGTACGTTGCTGCTGGTCGACTTGACATTCCTCCTCTTCCTCCTCCTCTCCCTCTGCTAGGACCTGGAGTCTTCTGTTCAGTCTCTCGGCGTGGTCCGGTTCTTCCCGGTTGCTGGGTCTCGTATGGACCGGCCGGGGAGGGGGTTCGGAGACGTGGACAGGATCCTCCTGTTGGCGGGGTCCCGGGTCGCTTCGTCGGGTAGGGGAATGTGTCCTAGACCCATGTCTTGACGATCTCTGAGAGCTCCGTGCGGAGTGAGGGGGTGTCGCCATGGCAACCAGTTTGTCCATCAGCTCCGCCTGCAGCCGGTCGCGCTCTGCCTCGCGCTGGGCATGGGCTGCGTCGCGCGCTGCTTCGCGCTGGGCATTGGCGGCGTCGCGCTGCGCATTGGCGCTGGCCTGGGCGGCGTCGCGCTGTGCGTTGGCGGCGTCGCGCTGGGCATTGGCGCTGGCATGGGCGGCGTGGAGCTGTGCATTTGCGGCGGCGTGCTGTGCATCGGCGTGGCTTCTCTCAATGTTCTCTTCTGTCTGGAGGCGTCTGGTCTCCAGTCTTATGCGGTCGTCTTCACTCCTTTGTTGCGCCTGGAAGCGCTCTCGCTCGCCTGCAAAATGTTCGCGCTCGCGCGTCTGTTGCGCTTGAAGTCGATCGCGTTCGGTGGAGGCTGCCAGGGTGGCGATGAGTGCCTGCGCCAGCATCTTGTCCGCCTCGCTGGGGGAAGACGCCGTTCGAGGCGATCCGCTCCTGGCAGTACTCGTTGGAGATGCGTTCTCCTGCGGGGAGTCCTGGAGCTCTATCTCCTGGGCGCTCTCCTCTTCTTGTACCGGGCAGAGTTCCATCTCTGGAGGGTTGTCTTTCTCCTGGAGCTCTCCGGGGACTACTTCTTCGGTCTTGGCGGGGGGTAAAGTCGTGTCAGTTCCCTCCTGGTCCCCACCGTGAGCTTGGTCAGTTACATTAGAACCCACTAGGGCCTCTGTTGGCGGGGTAGCCTGGTTGATAGGGTCGGACATAATTTTACTATCCGCTTTAGTTATTTTATCCGTATTTAATTTCCCTTTAAAGCTAGGTATTGGACTGACAGCGTATGCCTCTAGATAGGGAGGTGGCTGCTGTCTGCGCTGCGGGCGATCTAGCTTAGGAGAACCGTTTGTGGAGTGTTCGTCATCGGCCATGTCAATATTAATATTATATTAATATTACGCTAATTATTATCCGGCTCGAAGGACCAATTGTAACTGAGGGGTACAATTCCCTGACTGTATTAATCAAGTATGGTATCATTAAACCACTACCGTCTTATGTACATTATTCTGGCCATACCGTACACAAGTATATCAGATGAGAACACCTCCACAATGAAACGGTTTCCACACAAGTACTCGTTTAGAATATTTATTAGCAGCAAAGGATATTATATTACATTACTAGATGCGCTTATAAGGCAAAGGAATTATGCATAGGCAAATCAATAATGAATATTAGGAATTATCTATGGTACTCTGGGGAGGGGGTTTACTACCGGTTGTAAGCCAGCAGGGGGAGGCAATGCTCTATGCAAAGTCAATGGGTCCACGGAGGCGATATTACTCCCTGTGTCAGCGGACGGGAGGCAGCCGCTGTGCTCTCAGTGTGCAGCAGCACAGGTGTAAGCCGTGGAGCCTCTGCTCCAACAGAGACGGGCTCGAGTGATGTCCTCACGGCCAGGTCCCACAGCAGTGGGGTAGACGGTTATTTTCCGCTTCCAACAGCCTGGTCAAAGCAATGAAGAATAATAGTAATCCTGCCGGAAAGTGGCTCTGCAATCACCGGTGTAGATATCCTCCGGTGCGCGGTGGTTCACAGTTGAACTTGACGTTAATACTATCCTATCCGCACGCGGCTATAAGTGCTCTATTTAGACGCACAATTACTCACTTCACGTGGTCTTTGACTCGTAATGAAGGCTTTTACTAGCAAGGAGCGAACGATACGTTGAACAAACGTATTAGGATAACACGACTCTATTTTGGGGCAATACGAGCCCACTTCACCGCACGTTGCATAGTGGGTGAGGCGTCACTTGGGTAACTGAACTGAACAAGACTGAACTTCAACTCGAACTGAAAGGGAAGTTCTGGTATTCGCCTGCGCCATATTTATATGTACGGGGAATAATCTAGTGCCAGCCTCCTCACTGTCTCGTAGCCCTGGGCAGAAGCGGGCATGTTGAGACAAGTCATGACGGTGGCTTTCAAGTCGGCTCTAGGGGCACGGCACTGGCGCTGGTGGCACGCCATCCAATAGGAGAATGAAATATTATGGTCTGTGTAACTACTAGGTTAAAGGGACTTTCCGTGTATATGTACAAGTAATATACAAGGGATATCAAACGATATACAAATATTATGCAATATATATCAATCAATAAATACATATATTCGGTTTAATCTGACCCTTTGTAACAGTAACCATTGTAAGGGGTTCATTTTTTCAAAGCAATGTGGTTGGAACTGCGTTAGGGGGCGGTGGAGGCATCATTTGGACTCCCGTCCTGGGGTAGATACAGGAGGTGTTTAGCTGGTGCAGTTCGTTTATGTCGTTCGTGGTTTTATTACGTTGGCAGTTTGGTTAGATTAATGGGCAGTGGTGACGTTTGGAAGCCACGGACGTGTCGATATATGTCCCTCTTTTAGGACCCCTCCCCTTTCTTTCTCTCTCTCCCTAACCCCCTCTCTCTCTCTCTCTCCCTACCCCCCTCTCACTCTCTCTCCCTCCCTCCTTCACTCACCCCCCCTCTCCCAACCCCCTCTCTCTCTCCCTCCCTCCTTCACTACTCTCTCTCGCTCCCTCCCGTTCTCCACCATCTGCCCCCCCCTCCTCTCTCTCTCTCCCTACCTCTCTCTCTCTCTCTCCCTCCCTCCTTTCCTCCCGTTCTCCACCACCTGCCCCCCTCCTCTCTCTCTCTCCCTCCCTCCTTCACCCCCCCCCTCTCTCTCTCTCCCTCCCTCTTTCCCTCTCTCTCTCCCTTACTTTCTCTCTTTCTCTCCCTCCCTCTCTCTCACTATCTCCCTCTATCCCTCTCCCTCCCTCTCTCTCTCTCTCTCCCGCCCTCCCTCCCCCTCTCTCCCTCTCTCCCGCCCTCCCTCCCCCTCTCTCCCGCTCTCTCTCTCCCTCCCTCTCTCTTTCTCTCTCCCGCCCTCCCTCCCCTCTCTCCCTTCCTCTCTTTCCCTCCCTCTCTCTCACTCTCTCTCTCTCTCTCTCCCGCCCTCCCTCCCCCTCTCTCCCTCTCTCTCCCTCCCTCTCTCTCTCTCTCTCTCTCTCTCTCTCTCTCTCTCTCTCTCACTCTCTCTCTCTCTCCCTCTCTCTCTCTTTTCTCTCTCTTTTTGCAGTATTGATATGGGGGCGATGTGATAGGGAGTGTGGAGGTGTAGTTTGAGTGCAAATGGAGGTGGCACAGGTGTGCATTAGGGGTGCGATGCGTTCATATTCCCCCCTTCTCCTTCTCCCTCTCCCTCGGTTGGGTGGGCCTAGTGACTCATGCAGGTTAGGTGTGCAGCTAGACTGGGTTAAGTGTGCGAGTTTACAATGGTACAAGCTCTCTACGCTCTCTCTTTCTCTCCTGTTTGAACTTGTTTAATTGTTTATGGTTATTTTTCTGTAGGTTTCTGGAGCAGGCTATTGTTATTTTCTGTAGGTTTCTAGTGCAGATTGCTGGTATTTTCTGTAGGTTTCTAGTGCGGGTGGTGGTAATGGCCAGCGTCAGGGCAATGATGTCGTGGCAGCGGCGGTGGGGCCATGCTTTATGGCTCACTCAGGGTCTCCGGCCATCTTCCGGTCCCTTGATTTAACGGAGAAGTGAGGCGATAAGGGCCGTATGATGTGGTCCCTGGGTGGCGGCCGGTCGTGTTGGACCAGTGGCGCTATGCTTTGGTTGGCATGACGCTCGTGCTTCTTCCTTTACGTTTGGACGAACTCTGGCTGGTGTGATAGAGACTCCGTGTCAGTGTCTTGTGTGTTGCGTTCATGATGGTGGGCCGTAAGTCGGAGCGTGTTTTGAGGTTAGGTTTGGGACTCTCTGCGCGGATGGACCTGCGTATGAGGGGTCGCTCTGCTCGGCTGCACCTGCGATGGCGATGTTGGTAGGAGAACAAGGCGTATGATGGAGGGGACGTGCCAGGGTTTGTTATGCATTGGGGGTTCAGTGGTAGGATTCCTGCCGGCCACGGTTGTGTTTAGATTTCGGCGAAGAAGGTGTAATTTTTCTTTTCATTTCAATGGGGGTGCCAGCTCCGGGCGTCGTGGCGTGCGGTGGTAGACAGCTGTGTCGTAGCTCGCTGTCTACCTGCGGGCATTGACGTGGAGGCGTCGTGTGTGCGCTGCGTCGTCGTAGCTCGCTGCCACACTGCGCGCATTGAGTCGTATTATGTGTGGATATTTGGGTGAAGGTGTTTGCTGTTGTTAATGTGAATCTGAGGTGCTGTGTAAGTGCAGCGGTGGTTGTATGGATTTTGAATATCCTTGTGCGAGGAGCCCGGGGTTTCACTTTCAGGTCGCTACTGGAAGGGGTGCCTAGGGCTGCGAATGGCGACCGGTGAGATATCATTGGTCTGCAGGGATTTCAAGATGGGGGTGGTGTCTGCACCTGTAGTTTAATGAACAGGTTGGGGGACACTGTGCCAAGCCACAGGGATTCTGTGATATAAATCACGGAAAATTGATTTAATTCCTCGTGAGTTGGGAGCGTGATGTTTAGCACCTGAGATTAAGGTGTTAAAACGGGGGGAGTGTGTATTAATTATGAGTAAATTATGTGAATATTGTGATGTAAAGATAAATGATGATAGAAATACATTCTAGACTTCCTCAGATAAAGATAAATACAGCTACACATAGTGTAAAAAGTGATATATGAGAGGAATACATTTTTAGACTTTCTCAAATAGAAATAAATAAAGCTACACATAAAGAAGACATTTTAAGCAACTAAATTACCATATCCAGCACAAGTGTTTAGAAATGATAGGCTGTGAATAACAACTTTCTGATTGATCAACAGACGGAATAGGCTGATGCTAAATAGTGTTCCCCAGAGTCATGTGAAGCAGGAACATGACAAAGGGATTGGGAGATCCAGTTTTCTGATGAAGACAACAGAACAGAACACAACTAAGGCCGTGTCGTTAAAATTCGAAAGAAAACTGCACTAACGCTCTCTAAAGTGATATTAGTATAGAAGATGCCGGACATTCCATGCTTAAAGATAATGATGGATTGTGAAAGGGAAATGCCACTGATAATTAAGTGTATGTTTTTTTCTTTCTGTCTTCATAGCTGCTCGAGGGCGGACAGAGGCAGTGCTGACGATTCCAAACTCCAACGAGGGAACAATTGACGGTTAAAAGTCTGGGTGTAGTATCACTAAGCGTTTTGTCAATTCCGGTCTGCACCAAATAACTCTGCCAGTGTGAGTGATATTAACTCAAGTTTGTAAAAATAGTTTAAGTACAGAGAAACGGGTTTTTCCAAACGGTGATATTACGAGTGTATGAGAGCGAGTGGGAATGGTTAATATAGAGCAGATTCACCAGCTTTGATAGGAGCAATTAGAAGAAAAAATAAGATAACGAAAACGAGAGTTGAAAATTAGTCTATTTCATTAATCCATAGTATAATAAATAGAAGCAATATAAAAATGGCCAACAGTAGTCAGGCCAATGGGGGGGACATGCCGATAACTTCTGCAGACATTTCATTGACCGAATTGAACAGTGACGTTAACCTGATTGATTTGAATGTGACTGACTCCCCTCCTGAGACCAGTGTGATGGAGGGACTGGAAATAATGTCTTTAACTCCAACACAGGGGGTCTTTGGGGAGAGTGAACCAGAGACAACTGTATTACCAGAGCCGATCCACGCTGGAGTGGCCATTGCAGGTGACTGCAATTTACAGACCACCAGTGTCCCTTGCCCAGGTTCCCCCCACCCCCAACATCAGCACCAAACTGAGAGGCGTGGCCAGGGGACGAGGAGCCAGTCAGCAAGGGCCAGGGTGGTGTGCTGGACGTGCGAAAATCTCGGACATACAGCTAGGGACTGTGACCAAGAATATCGACCCCGAGGAGGAGAGTATCGTCCTCAACCCAGAGGAGGAGGTCCGCGATGGAATAACAGATGAAGAGGCGGACACGGGCAAAACCAGGGTCGGTATCAAGAACAGTGTCCACAGCCCGCAAGTCCCCCCGGTCCAGAACCCCCTCAGCACCAGAGTCAAGATGAGAGGCGGGGCCCGGAGATGGGAAGTCAGACCGCCAGCGCTGGGATGGGGGAAGAGGCGTCGACCTATAGACAACAGAGAGCGTTTATAGCAGCGTTCGGACGACATGAGGCAGTGCATCGAGACCTGATGAAGACACAGCTGGAGATTGGTCAAGCCGCACACGAGACGCAGAGGCTGGAGCAAGAACTGGCGAGAAAGAATGTACTGCTACAGTGATTGAGGTCATGCTTCGGGAGTCGAAGTTAGGCCGCCGTGATCAAGCAATGGACTGTGCCCCGTTGCCCAGACAGGGAGCGGGGCCTCGACAGGGTGCGGAGAGCCTCGGGCGGGGTAGGTTTCCAGACCCCTCCCGACAACAGGCTCAAAGGACGGAGGCTTAACGGGACAGGTATGTGGTTTTTTCCCCAGATCAGGCTCAAGAGGGGCGAAACCAGGAATGGACTGTCAGAGGTGAGAGTCAAAGCGATAATGGCAGAGAGCAAGGACAGACGCTGGGCCCGATGAACCAAGGGCCATCTGATTACAGGCGGGGGGTCCACAGGGCCCCACAACCGAGGGAACAACGACGGGTTTGCTGGATCTGTGGACTGATAGGTCATTTTCAAAGGTCATGTCTGCAGAGGCCGCCGGCAGAATAAAGAATATAGATAGGTATTAAAAATGAAAATGAATTGAATAAAAAATATATACAACTGATTAGAATAAAAATAGAATGAATTGAATAAAAAATATATACTACTGATTAGAATAAAAATAGAATAAAAAATATATAGAGGGGTTAGGTGATTAGGCCATGAGTGGAAGTTACTAAAATGGATGGGTGACTAACATGGAGTGATGAAGTAACTGACGGATGCATGAACTAATCGGACTAACAAGAACATCAAATCAAATATTCCCAGTAGGGAAATATACCAATCATGGATTTTCCTTTTTGCTACAGTGTTTCTGATCAACTCTTGCTGTGGCAGTAAGGAAAACGTAAGAGAGAATGGTATGGTGGATGATTTTTGATGTCTCCCACCTGTGCAGCCTGGCCAAGCTGCACAGATGGGAGAAAGAGAGAAAAATTGTCACCGCAATGGCTTTTGTGGTCATGTGGACTCTGAATTAGGTTAAACAGTTAATATTAGGTATTCAATATTAGACAGTGAAATGATGTGACACTGCGTCAGCTAGTGATCAGTGGACTATCCATGCTTGATCAATAATCAGTTTGGTCAAAGGGTGGACTGCATGGGTAAGAAATTAAGAAATATTGATAGACGAACATCAACAATCCTGAGTAATAGATATAGGCGTTTAGTTTTATTTCTGCTTATTTTTCTTTCCTAGTGTTTTACAAGCAATTCCTGCCTTAGGCCGGAAGTTTTCATTTTGTTTATTCTTTTGATTTTTCATTTTGTTTCTTAGTATATACAGGGGTGGTTACGCCCCTAGATGATAGGTTAATTTTGTTTCTAAGAGTGAGTTGAAAAAGCAATGCTCACAAATTTTGTTTATTGTTTTCATTTGTGGTTTTGGCATGTTTTGCTTTGATTTTGTTTCTTTTCTCAATTTTTTTCTTAGGACCTGACAGGCTGGGTGGAATCGCGACACAGCAGGACTGGTAATATATGTCCATATGGTGGGCTGAGAACAATGTGAATGGACTAGAGCTGGTTCATGGTTTTTGTTCTCCACTCATTAAAAATCCAGATCTAGGATCTGGGGGTTGTGTCGCGATTGGTGAAATGTTGGGAAACATGATTCTCTGTACATTGATAAGCTCAGTAGGTTTTGGTCGCCATTGGCCAAATAGCCTTTGTGTAGGGTGTGGACATGTGCAATTGATAATTGGCTTGTGGGGGACTCTGACGGCTTGTTAGAGGCTGGCGGAGCGTGTGAAAGATGTGTGTTTAAAGCGGACTGTGATTTGTTGCCGTGCGTGTAGGACTACTGGGGGAGAGGTCTCGTCAGTATTGGCTGTCCGGGCCCCGAGGCAGCTGTCCAGGAATGGAGGTATGATGTTTAGAATGTTATTCCACATCAAAGGATGGTGGGGTTATACTGTTTTGACAGCATAATCAGCATAATATAATGAGAGCCATGTGAATTATTCTGAATTTTGAATATTAACGATCTAGAAGCCATGGAATATATAGATAAATAATTTGGAAAAGAAAAGAAAGTTGTCAAACTCAGACCAGTAAAGAGTGTCTGAGGGAGGAAAAATATAGATTCTCAATCAATTGTTGTGATAGAAGTAACCTGCGCTGTCCACCGAAGCGATATATACTCACTGCAGGATACGAATGGGAGATTGGGGAGTCAGCAGTCATCAGAGTGTGGTACGAGGAAGACCAAGGACTCCATCGGTACTGTTGATCCAGGACACTGGCTAGTGTCTACCCAGCGGTTCCATGGGGAACCACAAACACTGCGGGTACCAAGAGATCCAGGAGAAGCCTAACTCTCAAGCGTTGAGAGTTCCGGCCAACGCAGTGACCGAATCTTGAGGCTTCGGAGGGGAACGAGAGAGGCCAAACGACAGGCAATCTACGAGGAGACAGGCTGCTAGGCCTCATCAACTGCTCCGGCTGTCAACAGACAGGCTGCAAGGCCTTAGCAACTGACCGGGTGTCATCGAGCGAGGGGGTGGAGCCTCTATCGCCTTATCAACGACCAGGCGGAGGGTGGGGAGAATCAAACCTCTTCCACTATTCCGAGGGTCAACGGGGTTTGAGCCAGCGACGACTGCAGGAGACAACACAACCTCCTCAACAGCCGTGACAGCGCCAGAGGGGAGATCTAATCACCCCACCTGAGATTGACGCAACTGACATCCGAGAGAAGAGCTCCTGATTCAACTGAACCGGCCATACAGCAGGGGGTCATGCCCCTATTTGAGTGACAGCACGAGGCACGAGGCCTCGACAGAAGAAGGGGAGGGATCGGAAGTCAACTGGCTTTCTGATTCTACCTCCCTGTTTTGAAGCCAAGAGTTGGTGGTAGCATTAAGAGTGAGATCAGCAGTCTTGATCTGCACCGTCTCTGAGAAATGAGGAGGGGGTGGCCAGGTCAATCCAGAAAACATTGACCCCCCTCTCCTGGTTCCAAGTCAGAATTTGACACCCGCAAGGGAAACCAGTGGAAATTGATCCTGGTACGAAATATAGTGTCAAAGACTGCACACAGTGAATGAAATGGACTAAAAATAAAGATGTTTGAGTGGTTATAAGTATACATAAGAAAGAGATGTAGAAAAAGAATGTTTTTTTGGTTTTTTATGTGATTTTGCTAAGGTTAAAAGGTTATGGTATCTGTACGGTGAACGAACAGTTTGATTGAGAGAATATTAACAGATATGTGGGGATATATAATCCCCAATGGGGGACTGTGGTGGAATTCTCTGTTCAAAACTGTCCAATTATTATGGAAATCTGCTATGTTAAAGTGTTGGGCAGATTCACCATTAGGAGATTCTCTGGTCAGGGCCGATACTGGGGGGTCTGTCTTTCTGGGCAACCACAGGTGGGCAAACAGGAAACATTTTTGATTTAAATACAGGCTTAAAATGACCAAACTTCCCCCTTGCCGGTAAACATTCGAACAAAAGGCTTTATGGAGCCCCCAGCCAGATGGTTGGAAGTAGCTGGGGGAGGATGAGGCAAGCGTCCAAGATTCTATTTCAACCATTGATAAAATCTCCCTTGAATAGATTTACATACAGTTGTCACAATACAGTGGGGGCAATAGGCCGTTTGGTCATTCAAGACATCTAGCAAAAGCTCATTCTCTAAACAGACTTCCCGGCCTGGTGCCAACACCCAGTTTTTGTCTATACTCAAAAACCGGTTTTCCCAACATTGAGGTGACTAGCCGGCCCTATAATCCCAGGGAAAACTCCTCTGGTTCACAAAGAACATGGAGGAAAATACATTTGGACAAAAACAGAGTTAAAGTAATATTAGACATTTATACTGTACCAGACAATAACAGAATAATATAGATCGGTTTAAACCTGTCAGTTTAAGATTAAGTAGAAAGTGTATGGCCAGTTGGACACTGAATTAGATAACAAGGTGGGTTAGAATAAGGGCAGACTAACTTCAAAAATATGCAGTAACTAACTATAGGATCAGTAATAACTGTAAAACCATAACATAGAATATAGATTCTCTGGTAGCTGGTTAAAGAGGAAATATGTATGTGCTTCAGAATGAGATGAAACAATGTGGTCTCTAGGTTAAAGAGTCTTGGTAAATCATGGGGGAACATATTATAAATGAAAGCTAAATATAAACTGTTTATAGATATTTAATTAAATCCAGAAAGACTGTTTTGAAGACTTAAATCCCCAGTATATTAAGACTATTTTTACCTAGTTTTAAAACAGTCAAACGAGAACTATTGGGCTTAAGGGCCACCTCTTTTTCAAATACTCTGGGAAGGCTCGCGATTGGGTGGAAATCCTATGCGTGAGGTCACTTAGTGACGTCACGCCCAGGGTTTCTGGCTCAGGGATAAAATGGGGTGTTGTGACTGTGGGGACAGATTGAAACGGAACAACACAGGACCACACTCACCTTCACACAACGGAGCGGCAGCAGGAACAAAGGAACACACGGAGGAGAAGCTTTTGGAACTGAGAACACGGTCTTTGTTATCAACAGAGAACAAAGACAATTCAACAACTATCATACTTTTAATCTGCTTTATTAGTAGGGCAAGCGGCATAGTGCTTCGGTACCTTAAAGCCAATAGCGTTCTTTATTTTAATTGAACCAGAACCATTGTGATTTCGCTTTTAACTTTGAATTAAACAGATGCTGGTACAACTTCTCCTTCATTTCTCCTGCTTAGCTGCCGTCGAACAAGACCAGTATGGTCTTTTGAAAGTACCAGGGCTTTTAGGACGGGCAATTCACAACGCAGAGTATTGGTTCTGATGTCATCAGAACAGAACATAAACCCTAGGTGACTTCACACTCATTCAAGGGTACTACGACTATGCTTGCACCTCATGGTACCAAAGCACCTCAAAGGCACTAAAAACCAAATTACAAACATCTCAAAACAAACTAGTCAGACTACTGCTTGACCTGACTCCTAGAACCCACCTCACCCCTGCCCACTTTGACAACCTAGGATGGCTTAGAGTAGATGACAGAGTATAGCAACTTGCAATGGGCCTGGTCTACAAGATACACTACACGACCAAGGTACCCATGTACATGTCAAAATACTTCCCAAAGGTCAGTGAATACCACGATCACAACACCAGAGGGAGCTCCACAAATCATGTTAAACCCAGATTCGGCTCAAACAAGGGACTAAACACGTTTCGCAATTATGCCACATCAATGTGGAACGCCCTACCTAAAGCTGTAAAGGAATGTGAATCACTACCCACTTTCAAAAACACTCTCAAACAACACCTATGGGAGACTGCAATTCGAAACTGGCCCCTACAAATGTCCTAACCCAGTTGTACAGTAAATGACCAAGTATGGCTTTGTCAGTATTCCAATGTACAGTGTACAGTGTCCCCCACCCACCCCCTACCCAACCCCCCCCCCCCCCCCCCCCCCCACCTCCAATGTTCAACTTCCTACATCAGATGGTAACACCACTGTCCTCACGTGGTCGACCATTTTTCCAAATCGGCTCACTTCATCCCACTACCCAAACTTCCTTCTGCTAAAGAAACGGCCCAACTCATGTTACAGCATGTTTTCCGACTCCATGGTCTTCCTCGGGATGTAGTGTATGACCTGTGTACGGAACTGTGTATGACCTGTGTGCAGTGCTGTGTATAGCCTGTGTACGGTACAGTGATGCCACAGATTACTTGTAAAAAATTATCTGATTACTGATTACTCCTTTAAAAAGTTATCTAGTTACTTTACTGATTACTTGATTATCAACGTAATTTAGTTACTTTGAAAGTAACTAGGTTACGAAGTCATTGTCGTCCCCCCTGCTGCTGCCACAACATACTGTAAGAATGACAACAGTTTTTTTTTCTCTCTCTCTCTACCAAATCCATTCTGAGTCAACGGACTCAGTACGTACTCCGCAAGTCGCGCGTAACATGAATCTCTCTCTCACTCTCACTCTCACTCTCTCACTCTCTCTCAAGTAGCCAAATTACACTATAAAACGAAGTGGATGGTTGATTTAACTTCATGCTGAAGCCATTCTAAAATCAGCTATAAACGTAAACATGACTGTACCCCTGGCTCTCTTATCATCAGCATTATGAGATAGTAACTAAATAGTAACGCACAGCCACTTGGAAAAGTAACTGTAATCAGATTACTGGCTTGTAAAAAGTAAGTAAATTAGATTACTATTTACTGAAAAAGTAATCAGATTAGAGTAACTAGTTACTGGCATCACTGATGGCCAGGTACTGTGTATAACCTGTATACAGTACTGTGTACTATATGGCCATGTGACATGCAGGCCTGTAGCATTCAGTCAGCAACGCCTATGGAGAGAGTGATGAATCACAAAGAAAGGAAATTAACAGAACATTTTAATCTGATTCATCAAAAGAGGAAACACCTGGATCGAAATTACTGTTTCTTCCGCTGTTATAATGTTATTTCATCAATAATGATGCACATTGCTTGAGAGAAAGAAATGTTGTGCAATAGCTATTTCTGAGAAATGTGATGTTAAAACAAATATGGCCCAATCTTCACCACGCACAGTTTGTTACATAAAACTGTGTTACATATTATGACACTTTTGTAGAATTAGAAGGCCTTAGACTGAATTTGACCATCTGGCCTCTATTGGTAGTGCAAGATTGGTTATTTGTTTTCATGACGCATATTATCAAAACAATA
This sequence comes from Notolepis coatsorum, assembly GCF_963971535.1. Taxonomy (NCBI): domain Eukaryota; kingdom Metazoa; phylum Chordata; class Actinopteri; order Aulopiformes; family Paralepididae; genus Notolepis; species Notolepis coatsorum. The sequence goes on along the minus strand of NC_140178.1, from coordinate 64,712,966 downwards.
TTTTGACAGAGCCAATAGAATGTCAAACGAGAAAAGCTATTCCACTGCAGTTCACAAGACCTGGCTGTCACTCACTGTCCTGATCAAAATACTAGCCAGATTAGGCTGATGATACATTCATGTTTATGGGGATTTAATTATCCAGGAGGGCTCCATCATTTTACATAATATACAATAAATACATACTGAACACAGTAATACAAAAATATATATATCTACATGTAATTCATTATAATTTCAGGCACACAGTTGCAATGGCAAAGCTGATCCCCCCTCATTTAAAATAATTCCAGTGTATTAGATGAAATAAGTATAAGGATTCCCAACAGTGTCAGATCATTTTTATCAAGTCTACACTATGACTTCACATCTATGTATATTATTGTAATCCCTAATCAATGCCACAAAATTAGCAATCGTCCTCCAAGAAAACAGTGAAGAGAGAATCATCTATCCAAGTGTGTTTGTCATCCAAGTGCTTTGCTATGGCACTATTAACATCAGTGAATTATTAACATCTGTCTACTATCTGTTCAAATGCTTCTGTGTCAACTGTGGTGTGTTTTCAACGCAGCAGTAAAAGGACGCACTTCCTGAGAGAAAAATCTTATGTGGGAGTTGCAATGGTTTCACAGTGTCACCTTAAATACACTGAGCTAGTTTGTGGGCGGGAGTCTAGCGAGAACGTAGTAGACAGATTGACGGGGTTGTGTAACCACTGAGGTCATTCCTCAGCACTATCTTCTCTTCTCTGGAATCACAACGAACAACAGAATTTCTTCGTACACTTACTGTAATAATAGATGTTACTGATGGTTCTAGACTAAAAGGTCAGACTAGTTTTGACTCATCTGTCAAGCTTGAGAACAATGGAGATAGCATCTTAGTCTTACCTGTTCCACCCCAGGTGAAAATCTGCATAAAATGTATACCTAGGTAAATGGAATATTGCTCCACTTCTACAAGGGCTATTTGCATATTCTTGGTATCTAGGTACATCTATGGACCTCAATGAATGTATTCTTATGTGTCAGAAATATTGTGTCTATTACTAGTGTAACTGAGGGGTACAATTCCCTGACTGTATTGATAAATATGGTATCATTAAACCACTACCGTCTTATGTACTTTAATTACTGGCCATACAGTACATGATATATAAATATGATGAACACTTCCCACAATGAATCGGTTCCACACAAAGTTGTAATTAAGTATTTATTGCAGCAAAAGGTACATAATATACTTCTCTATTTTACTTTGGATGCGCTTATAAGGCAAAGGAATGTGCGTAGGCAAATCAATAATGAATGTCCATTCTCTGGTTACGCAGGAGGTAATTATACAACCTGAATCTTAGGGAATTATATCTATGGTACACTAGTAATATATAGCGGGAGATACTGGAAGGGTCCCCCCGGTTGTAAGCCAGCAGGGGTAGAGGATCTGTCGGTAGTAGAGCCTGGGTCAACGATGATAAGGAGACTCCGAGTACGGGAGACGGTGCAATAAGATCTTGATCCACAGACGAATACAGCTGTTCTCCGTAGCCTGTAGATCCACAGGGAAGAAAGCTAGCCTGCCTCAGGCTCTCTGAGGCGCAGACTCGACGTGGCTCCTCACAGGGTAAATCCCACACACGTGTAGGCGTCTGCGATTCTCCGCTCCATTAATCACAGGACCAAAAGCAAATATAATCCAGCCGCAAAGGGCTATGTAGTCGTCGGGTAGATTAATCCAGTGTACATGTCCACACGGTTCTCGTCTAGGGCTCCTCGGGTGAAAGCGCCATGAAAGCAGCCCAGCCTGGATAAGCTCTCTAGCTGATACGATGAAGCGTTGGTGATGCTGGTCACTGTAGAACTTTAGCCGCACGATACACTATACACAAATAGACTATTACTGACTTAACAGAAATATGTCGCACTCGACGGTATAGCGCCAAACTCTGACAATTCAGTTATTAATTCGCACGCGGTCTCAATGCTCTTATTTGGGGCCAAACAGGCCATACTTCACCGCACGGAGTATCGTGGGTGAGGCTTCAACTTATTGGGTAACATACTTCTGTATTCACCTGCGCCATATTTATATGCACGGCGAACAATCTAGTGCCAACCTCATTTCTGTCTCGTATTCTTGGGCAAGGCCGGGCATGTACAGACATGTCTTGACGGTGGCTTTGAACCTGACTCTGGAGGCATGGCCTTGGCGCCTGTGGACCGCTGTCCAATAGGAGAATGAAATATTATGGTCTGTACTAGGCTAAAGGGATATTCCGTGTATATGTACAAGGAATATACAAGGGATATCAAACGATATACAAATATTATGCAATATATATCAGTCAATAAATATATATATTTGGTTTAATCTGATCCTTTGTAACAGCCGCCTCCTAATTAGTCCCACCTAATTAGCTAAGCAGAGACAGATTAACCGCACTGTCCACTACTCAATGTCTGTTGTGAGGGGTCGGGCAGTTCACAAAGTCATGGGGTCATGGTCGTCATCGATAGTATCGGGGAGCCTTGGCAGTTCTATTAGCCTCGCCACGGGTCGGGTGTAGATCCGTCCTTGGACGAGCACTTCGGCTGCTCGGACCTTTCCGTCGGCACCGGTGATCACTTTGCTTACGCGGCCAGCCGGCCACATAGCTTGGGGTAGTGACTTGTCGATAATCATGACGACTGTCCCTTCTGTCAAATTGTCTCTCTCTTTCACCCATTTCTGGCGGGTCTGTAGAGACGGTAGATAGTGGAGTAGGAAGCTGTTCCAAAACTTGTCAGCCAATACTTGACTGTACCTCCACATTCTTCGGCCGTTCGCTTCTTCAGGCCTGTACATTGTCTGTGGTAGCGCGGGGTCCAGCCGCCCCATCAAGAGTGTGTTGGGGGTGACTGGGTCGACATCTGCCACATCACTTGAGACGTAACCGAGGGGCTTTGAGTTCAATACTCCCTCGATCTCCGTGAGGACTGTCATTAGGACTTCTTCCGCCACGGTCTGGGCCCCAAGCACGGCGTACAGGGCTGTCTTTAGTGAACGTACTTCTCGTTCCCAAGTTCCACCGAAGTGAGGTGCGTTCGGGGGATTAAACTGGAAGTCAATCTGGGATGGAGCGAGGTGGGTCTTAAGTTCTGGGCCCATAGCTTGGAAGCTCTCTCTCAGCTCTCTTTCTCCGCCTTTGAAGTTTGTCCCGTGATCAGACAATAGTATAGACGGTTTGCCTTTCCGCGATGTGAATCTTCGGAAGGCCATAAGGAATGAGTCTGTGCTCATGGTTGGAAGGAGTTCTATATGCATCGCTCGGGTGGTCATGCATTTGAATACAATACCCCACCGCTTCTCGGTTCCTCTTCCTTTCTTTATATACAGCGGGCCGAAACAGTCCATACCGGTGGAGTGAAAAGGCTTGTCGCCGAGTCGGAGGCGACAGGGAGGTAGGTCAGCCATCCGGGGTATACTGGGCTCCGCTCGCCATTTACGACAGTCTAGACAGGTTCGCTGGAAGCGCCGCACTGCTTCTCTCCCTTGCAGTATCCAATAACGACGTCTGATCTCCGCGAAGACTCTCTCTGCCCCGGCGTGATGCACATCCTCGTCGTATTTCTTTATGATCAGCTCTGTGACCTTGTGTCGGCTGTTTAAGACTATCGGGTACTTGACGTCATCCGGTAAGTCTGGAGCTCTCCGCAGACAACCACCCACTCTGATGAGACCATGGGCGTCGCTCTCGGGGGCTAGGTGGAGCAGTCTGCTGTCTGATGGGACGGGCTTTGCTCCCTGTAGACAGTCTAGCTCATCGGGGAACGAGTCTCTCTGGGCTCGTTGTAGTAGAAGAAGTTCTGCTTCTTCGTAGTCAGCTGCTGTAATGTCAGTAGTGAGCTGAACCTCTGGGTGGTGCCACAGGAATGTCTTTAGCTGCGCACTCTCTAGGGTGAGGCAATAGTCTATGTCGGGGTCTGTGGAGACGAGTGTGTTCAATCCACAGAACATAGATTTCTTGTTTTCGGCCTCCTCTTTACTCGCTTCCCGTGGGGTGGGTGTAGGCCACTCTTCTTCCGGGAGCTTGAGGAACTCTGGCCCGTCACTGTATAGGTTGTGACGGGTGAGGTCATCCAGGGACATTCCCCGGGTGATGACGTCAGCTGGGTTGTGTTTTGGGTCCACATACCTCCAGCTTGCTACTTCTGTTAAATCTTGAATCTCTGTGACTCTGACTCCCACGAAGACCTTGTATCTGCACGAATCAGACCGGATCCATGTGAGTACTGTCGTGGAGTCTGACCACAAGATTGTTCTTTGCACCGGAATGGTGAGTTCACGTTGGATTAACGTGGCGAGTTGCGCTCCTGCTAGGGCTGCGCAGAGCTCTAGACGCGGGATAGACTGTTGCTTGCGTGGGGCTATTCTTGAGCGAGCCAGGATGAAAGCAGTATGTATTTCTCCTCCCTCCTCTCGGGCACGCAAGTAGGCCACTGAACCGTAGGCTACTTCGGAGGCGTCGCTGAAGACGTGCAGGTCCATCTGGCACGTCTCCGGCCTCACTGTGGGTGGGAAGTAGCTGCGGCGTATGTTGACACCTGGGAGTGAGCTGAGTTCCGTCTCCCACTCTCTCCATGTGGACGCAAGGTGCTCGGGTATGGGGTCGTCCCAGCCCTGGTCCTTGTCCCATAGCGCTCTTACAATCATCTTTGCCCTGGTGGTGTAAGGTAGAATACATCCCAACGGGTCATATTGTCTGGCGAGTGTTCTGTATACACTCCGTCTGGTGGTCGGTAGTGCAGTCGACCTTCCCTGCTCCTTGGTCAGGGGGGTGTGTTTATAATGGAGCGAGTCTGTTTTGAAGCGCAAGACTAGTCCTAATGTCATTTCTTGGGCTTCTCCTGGGATGGTCGCCATCCAGGTCTCGCTGCTTGCTGCCTTGTCCTCGGGGGAGAGGCTGCGCAATACTTGCGGGTCGCTGCTGGCCCACTGCCTGAGATCAAAGCCGCCTTTGATCAGGGAGGCGCGGAGCTTGAGTAGAAGGGCCTCGGCTTCTTCTGGCGTCGAGACGCTTTGCAGACAGTTGTCCACGTAGAAACTATTTCCTACACTTTGTCGGACCTCTTCATCAGCTGCTGGATCCTCTGCGACGTGCTTTTGCAGTGCAAACGTAGCACAGCATGGGCTGCATGTGGTTCCGAAAGGGAGGACTTCCCATTGATAGATGGCTGGTTGCTCATCCCCGATCCTCTCTCTCCATAGGAACCGCAGCAGGGGCTTGTCCTCCTCCACTAGTCTCACCTGCAGGAACATCCCTTTGATGTCGCCGCTGATGGCCACCTTGTCTTGGCGGAAACGTAGTAACACGCCTAGTAGAGAGGGGCCGAGTGTTGGGCCGGGCAAGAGCTCTTTATTCAGATTTTGTGATCCGATCTGGTAGCTGCAGTTGAACACAATACGATCCTTGCCGTTGTGGTGGACTTTGTGGTGCGGCACGTACCATGATTCGGTCGTCTGATCGGCCTCTTTAATGTCAATTTTCTTTATGTGTCCCGCTGTGATTAGCTTGTTAATCTCACCGCGGTACACAGTCTCTTGAGCGGGGTCTCTGGCTAGGTGCCGCTCTGTGTTCAATAGATACCGCTCCGTCGCTTCTTTTGGGGCGTGGAAGGTAGGCATACCCTCTCGCCTCAGGAGTGGAGTTGCGTATCTCATCACTCCGTTGACTTTGACTCTCTTTGTCCCCTGCTCGAGGAGGGCTATAGCGTAAATGTCTTCCTTGGAACGAATGTCTTTCTTTTCGTTCTTAAAGGGCATTGTCTCTAGTGTCCATAGCCTCTCGACATGCTGTAGGAGGGTGGTGTCTTCTTCTGTCACTCTGGAGTGGAGGCAGTTAGTGGCTGCTGTTCGGTTAAGAGACTTAGCGAGGGGGCCTTGTAATGTCCATCCTAGGCGGGTCTCGACTGCTGCAGGACAGCCTCTGGGCCCTGTGTGGACCCGGTCTATCGGGACGATGAGGTCTGCATGGTCGGAGCCTATCAGCAGGGTCGGGGTGGCACCGTCTATGAGCGGTATAGGTAGTTGACGCAGGTGCACATATTTATCCATCAGCTTGGCGATGGGGTAGGTGTACTGCGACAGGCCTATTTCTTGGCTGGTGAAAGCGTTAGTAATCCTATACCGTCTCTCTGGCTGCCCGCTTCCTACGATAGTGAAGGAGACATTCTTGCCCTTTATCGTCTTTAGATCTCTTCTTATTGTCCGAATCGTCATCTGGTTTTCGCTCCCCCGCAGCCCCAGCTGGGCCGCAGCGGACGCGAGGAGAAGGGTCTTCTCTGACCCGTCGTCAAGGGCGGCGTAAGTGTCCATGACCTTATCTTGGTAACTCAATGTTACGCGGACCACCTTTAAGAGCACCCGGGCGCCCCCGCTGCTGGCGGGGTCAATGTACATAACACTTGCCTTTGTGCTGCTTGAGGGTGCAGGCTTTCTTCTGTTACTGTCGTGTAGGACATCTAGGTGGGCTCCGTCACACCGGCTACACCTCTTCTTTAAGCGGCAATCGGCTGCCATGTGACTGCGCGCACATCGGTAACAGCGTCGGTTGGACTTTATCCATTGACTCACCTCGTCGGCGGTCATCTTCTTGAACGTGTCACATTGTGACAACCAGTGTTCCTTTTCGCAGTACGGGCACACCATCTTCCACTTCTCTTTCATCGAGGGGGTACTGTGGTTCTTGCTGCTCGGTACTGATTCTGATTGGTGCATGACGGTCACCAATCTGCGGCCATCGTTTGCTCTCCTAGGTCCCTCTCTGGAGCTTGGTGTGCTCCGCATGAACGTATCCAACCGTAGGCTGTTGACTTCTCTCGCCAGGAAGTCGGCTAGGTCTAGGAGGGATGGCTCGGGACCGTTAGGATCACGGTGGTCTCTTTGCCGCCTGAAGCGCTCTTGTCGGGCGGGCGGAAGCTTCTCTAAAATCCTCTCGACATTAGAGTTTGCGTACAGTTCGTGCATACCCTTTTCTCTTTGGGATTGTACAGGGATTGTACCTTGATAGACAGGTCATCTAGTGAGCGATTGTCTGTGGCTGGGGGTAGGCGGTCAATATGCCTTATCTCTTGTATTACGTAGTCCCATATGCGTCCATATCTTTGGTCGAGTGCTGCTAGAGCCGCTGTGTATGGGGTAGTAGAGGTGGCATAGGCCAGCGCTATATTGTGCGCTCGGGGCACCTTGAGGTGCTTCAGTAGGATAGCATACTTGTATGGTTCATCAGCTACATCGGACATCATTGTCTCTAAGCACATTCGTAGCTCCGTGTACTGTGCTCTGTTCTCGTGGGTGAAGTCCGGGAACGTCGGTGTGCCAATGTATGAGGCCATGGATGGCTGGCACATCGGTGAGCGTTGGAAGAGAGGCCTCCTAGGCGAGTCTCCTCTTACGCCTCTTGGTGGGCTGGTACCTGCTGGGTACCATGGCCCGCGTATCCAGGTGCTGTTCCTCGGGGCTGGTCGTGCGTCAAGCTCACCCGTGAATTGAGTCGGGGGTCTGTAGCGCAGAGCCGCGGGGGTAGAGCCTGGGCTGTACTGGACCTCCTGGTCCTGTGGAGTACTGTGCTGCTGTCGGGCTTGACTCTCCTCCTCTCCCTCTTCTTCTTCCTCTGGCAGGTCCTCTAGATCCTGTAGTCGTCTATTTAGCCTCTCCGCGGTGTAGACCGTTTCTTCCTTGTAGCTGGGTCTCACTTGGACCGGTCGGGGAAGGGGTTCGGAGGGGGGTATAGGCTCTCTCTGGTGGTCGGGCTCAGGGTCGCTTGATCGGGTAGGGGAGGGTGCCCTTGACCCTTGTCTTGACGAGGCCCTGGAACCCCGTGCGGAGGGAGGGGGTGTTGCCCTGGTGATTAGCTGCTCCATTATCTGCGCTTGTAATCGGTCGTGCTCGGCTTCGCGCTTGGTGAGAGCGAGGTCGCGCTCTGCTTCTCTTTGGGCACCGGCAGCGGCGCGCTGGGCTTCGGCGGCGGCGCGCTGGGCTTCGGCCCGGTCCCTTACCATATTCTCTTCCGTCTGAAGGCGTCTAATCTCTAGACGTATACGATCTTTGTCGCTCCGTTGCTGCGCTTGAAGGCGTTCTCTTTCCATGGAAGAATGTTCGCGCTCACTAAGCGTCTGTGCTTGGAGTCGATCGCGCTCTGTTGAGGCTGCTAGGCTGGCGAGGAATGCCTGTGCCAGCATCTTGTCCGCCTCGCTGGGGGAAGACGCTGGTTGAGGTGATCCGCTCCTGGCAGTACTCGTTGGAGATCTGTTCTCCTGTGGCGAGTCCTGGAGATCCATCTCCGGGGTGCTCGCCTCTTCTTGTAGCGGGTCGAGTTCCATCCCTGGAGGGCTGTCTTTATCCTGGAGCTCTCCGGGGACTACTTCTTCGGTCTTGGCGGGGGGTAAAGTCATGTCGGGTCCCTCCTGGTCCCTACCGTGAGCTTGGTCAGTTACGTTAGAACCCACTAACTAGGGCCTCTATTGGCGGGGTAGCCTGGTCGATAGGGTCGGACATAGTTTTACTATCTACTTTTTCCGCGTCTACCGTCTGTAGAAAGCTAGGTAGTATATTGGCAACGTAATCCTCTAAGTACTGAGGTGTCTGCCGTCTACGCTGCGGGCGATCTACTTTAGGAGAACCGTTTTGTGGAGTGTTCATCATTGGCCATGTCAATATTAATACCACTATATTAATATTACACTAGTTACCCTCCAGCTCGAAGGACCAATTGTAACTGAGGGGTACAATTCCCTGACTGTATTGATAAGTATGGTATCATTAAACCACTACCGTCTTATGTACTTTAATTACTGGCCATACAGTACATGATATATAAATATGATGAACACTTCCCACAATGAATCGGTTCCACACAAAGTTGTAATTAAGTATTTATTGCAGCAAAAGGTACATAATATACTTCTCTATTTTACTTTGGATGCGCTTATAAGGCAAAGGAATGTGCGTAGGCAAATCAATAATGAATGTCCATTCTCTGGTTACGCAGGAGGTAATTATACAACCTGAATCTTAGGGAATTATATCTATGGTACACTAGTAATATATAGCGGGAGATACTGGAAGGGTCCCCCCGGTTGTAAGCCAGCAGGGGTAGAGGATCTGTCGGTAGTAGAGCCTGGGTCAACGATGATAAGGAGACTCCGAGTACGGGAGACGGTGCAATAAGATCTTGATCCACAGACGAATACAGCTGTTCTCCGTAGCCTGTAGATCCACAGGGAAGAAAGCTAGCCTGCCTCAGGCTCTCTGAGGCGCAGACTCGACGTGGCTCCTCACAGGGTAAATCCCACACACGTGTAGGCGTCGGCGATTCTCCGCTCCATTAATCACAGGACCAAAAGCAAATATAATCCAGCCGCAAAGGGCTATGTAGTCGTCGGGTAGATTAATCCAGTGTACATGTCCACACGGTTCTCGTCTAGGGCTCCTCGGGTGAAAGCGTCATGAAAGCAGCCCAGCCTGGATAAGCTCTCTAGCTGATACGATGAAGCGTTGGTGATGCTGGTCACTGTAGAACTTTAGCCGCACGATACACTATACACAAATAGACTATTACTGACTTAATAGAAATATGTCGCACTCGACGGTATAGCGCCAAACTCTGACAATTCAGTTATTAATTCGCACGCGGTCTCAATGCTCTTATTTGGGGCCAAACAGGCCATACTTCACCGCACGGAGTATCGTGGGTGAGGCTTCAACTTATTGGGTAACATACTTCTGTATTCACCTGCGCCATATTTATATGCACGGCGAACAATCTAGTGCCAACCTCATTTCTGTCTCGTATTCTTGGGCAAGGCCGGGCATGTACAGACATGTCTTGACGGTGGCTTTGAACCTGACTCTGGAGGCATGGCCTTGGCGCCTGTGGACCGCTGTCCAATAGGAGAATGAAATATTATGGTCTGTACTAGGCTAAAGGGATATTCCGTGTATATGTACAAGGAATATACAAGGGATATCAAACAATATACAAATATTATGCAATATATATCAGTCAATAAATATATATATTCGGTTTAATCTGATCCTTTGTAACAACTAGGCTTGCTTAAATTGTGATGAAACAAAGGAAAATATGAATTATGATTTTTCTTTTCATCTTTGACAGTGAATAACACCATGATAATAATGACCAGACTTAAGAAACCCTCTTGAGATCATGTGTACAAAAGATCTAAGGAAATTAATAAAGGGAAGATGATAAAACCGAAGGTTCTGTATATACAGTACTGAATTCTCCCATCCGGACCAATGCAATTTGAAATATTATTATAGAATATAGAATATATGCTTATACATTACCTTATTATAGCCAATTCGCACATTTATATATATATACATATAGTATCTTTCAAATGCCCGAGTTCAATTTGGATTTAGTATCACCAGGCATGCATAATAACAGATAATAATATCTACTGTACTCGACTGTACTTTTTTATTTTTCTCACAGTGCAACCATTTTGAAACTAATTTCAGATCTAGTTGTTCCTATATGCTCACAATAGGGAGGAGAAACTAACTGCGTTTCAATATTTGTCAAATCGTTACTTTTTGTGGCTTATTATCAAGAATAATAAGTTATTGACATATTCCATAATTCAACTCTGAACTTTGAACCCCCATAGAACTTGAAGGGAAATGTAGTTTGGAAAAATGTCAACGCTGTTCTACACCTATGGATGCCCTCGACAAAATGGCCACAAAGAAACTACAATTTGCATTTTTTTATATTTCCAAAATGGTCGCCGGCTCGGATTATACTTCTTCAAAACGAGAAGGTAAAACCATATTATGCCACTTATAACCAGTGATGCCAGTAACGCGTTACTAAGTAACGTGTTATTGTAATCTGATAACTTTTCCCCGAAAATAGTAATCTAACGCGTTAATCTTTAAAAGCCAGTAATCTGATTGCAGTTACTTGTCCAAGTGGCTGTGCGTTACTATTTCGTTACTATCTCATCATAAATTCATAATGCAGGCGGAATGCAGTATTTTATTTCGTTTTCGACAGTCAAAAATACATTTTGAGCTGTTTTTCTTATTTGGGAGTGACGTCGTGTGGCAGTGAAAGGGTTAAATACACAAGAATGTGTCCCGCGGCGTGACTGGACCCTCTGTCTGTGAGTGACTCTGCTTTGGTCCAATCACATTCCCCATCCACAGTCTGCGAATCAGAGGCAGAGTAGGGCGGGTCTTCACAGCATGTCATGTGACATATGCGCCAATCGTGTGACAGCAGGGCTCCATCGTTACAGCCTCGTCTGCACGGAGAATTCCACCCCAAAACTCTTGTCTAAACGCTAAATTTAAAGTGAAACCGCAAGACGACTTTTGCGGTTTCTGTTCAGACTTCCATCCCAAAACGCTCGTCTAAACGTAGCCTCAGTCACTACTTCACGTTTGTGTCAGCTAAGCCGAGTGAAAAAAACATTCATATGCGGAGGAAACAAAATACTGTCTACCGCTAAAAACAGCACATCCAATTGCATTGAAAGCATCTGGAATCACAACACTAGCCGACGCTTCGACTAGGTACAGGAGGACTCGGAGGTCCACCAGCCAAACAGCAAAAGAGAGAGATTGTTTCTTTCCCTTTTGATTAATGTATATTTGATGGTGGCAGAGAAAAAGCTCTTATTTGCCAGATTTACAGTTAATTTACATGTTAAAGAGCGACTGATTGTATGTTTATAGAGAGACATTTATAAAAACAATTTAATAGTTACAGTTGATATAATTGAATAGTTCAGCCTGCATTTGTTAGATGTGATACACTGGTTTTGTAAAACCACTGGCTGGCTGATCTAATGCTGTGAGCATCATAGACTGTTGCTTTACCATACTTGATTGTACAGAAGCTGAAGCACTAGTTTAACAATTTACGTTATGTGCAGAGAAACAAGTTAAAAAAATGTATGCACTTTCAATAAAGCCCTTAAAAAAAATGTTGGGGGAACGACGACGACTTCGTAACCTAGTTACTTTCAAAGTAACTAAGTTACTCTGATAATCAAGTAATCAGTAAAGTAACTTAGATTACTTTTTAAAGGAGTAATCAGTACAAGTAATCTGTGGCATCACTGCTTATAACCTATTGCTAACCTATTGCCAACCTAATGTTTTACATTCTACATGCTTTTGTGACATGTTTGTGATGGTAATACTTGAAAACGGTTGATTTTAAAATCGCAAATGATTTCCATCAATCATAAAAATATGGATCTATGATCATAATGGCAAAAGGGGTCGGTACCGACCCAGAGGGGTGGAACAGGTTCAACCTTTAAAGCAGCGGTTCTCAAACTACGGGTTGCGACCCAAAGTGGGGTCGTGGGTAGCGCATTGGCAAGTAAATATTATTATTATTTTTTAAATATATATATATATTTTTTTATGTTCTGGCAACATAGGCTAAATATGCCTCGTTTTATAAATGTGTATTGATAACATAGTGCTGTAATAAAATGTTCTAATAAATAATATGGATGATCAAGTTCAACAACGTGTGCTTTTATTTTGATATTCCTTAATTCCATGTTGAAAATACGCAATTCTCCACTTGCACAACCTGAAAGTAGGCACTTCCGGCTGACTTCCGGTTGCCAATGGTACTTCCTGTCCCATCCAAATACATTGGTTTTAGCTACTTTTCTCCCCTTATTTAAACAACTTTGTCGTCACAGAGAGGCAATGAAACGTTTGTATTATTATAGTATAGAATGTATTTAATAAGCAAACGTTTGTCAGCAGGGTTTTTGGGCTGTATTTCATGTAAAAACGTTTACTGTTAGTGTCCTTGCTCAGCCAGCATTAGCCTTCATTAGCTAACAGAAGCTAGTGGTTAAACAAGCCGGATTAGCTTTGAGCTAACTATCTTTCCCGACCCATGTATTCATTCCATTCTAAACATAACGTTAGTTTACAAAACATGACCTGTCTATATAACGTTGAGGAACAAATTATAAGTGTGTGGGTGTGTGTTTTGGTGAGCATTGGACTGCAAACAGAAAATGCATCACAGTTAGACAGTAGCTACTGTTAGCTGCCCTTCCGGATTAGCTTTGAGCTAACTATCTTTCCCGACCCATGTATTCATTCCATTCTAAACATAACGTTAGTTTACAAAACATGACCTGTCTATATAACGTTGAGGAACAAATTATAAGTGTGTGGGTGTGTGTTTTGCTGAACATTGGACTGCAAACAGAAAATGCATCACAGTTAGACAGTAGCTACTGTTAGCTGCCCTTCCAGATTAGCTTTGAGCTAACTATCTTTCCCGACCCATGTATTCATTCCATTCTAAACATAACGTTAGTTTACAAAACATGACCCGTCTATATAAGGTTGAGGAACAAATTATATAGACGGGTAATGTTTTGAACAACTAACGTTACGTTTAGAATGGAATGCATCTGCAAAGATCGTTAGCTCAAAGCTATTCTGGCCAAATGTACAAATGCTATAAGGTGGCAAGAAATGCACTATAAACAATACTTTGCGGCGTCGTTTCTTGCGCTAGCTTCTGTTAGCCAGCATTAGCCTCAAGAAACGACGCCGGTATTGTTTATAGTGCATTTCTTGCCACCTTATAGCATTTGTACATTTGTATGACAGTCTATAATGCTCCCGTGAGGTTTTTCCGGACATTTTGGTAATGATTTTCACTATAAAATCATATTTCTAAATGACAGGAAGTTGATAAACTGGCCGGAATAGCTTTGAGCTAACGATCTTTGCTCCTGGAGGATAGCTTCCTGGACTGGTGAGAGAGCATGTTGTGGGTGTACACTCCCGGATGAACGATGGGAGCCAACACCTGACCTTATGGTGGGTCTAGGAATTGACTGGTGTGAGGACCTACTACCTTCGGACGGGTCCCTTGGCTCACTCGCCGGGTATGAACGATGGGAGCCGACACCTGACCTTATGGTGGGTCTAGGAGTTGACTGATGTGAGGGCCTACTACCTTCAGACGGGGCCCTTGCCTCACTCGCCGGGTATGAACGATGGGAGCCAACACCTGACCGCTCGCTCCTCATAGATGGGGTCCTCGTCTCGCTAGCCCGGCGCCGTGATGCGTGGGATAGGGCCTTTGGGGGTTCATCTTGTGGTTGAGTACGGAGTTGAGTACTAGGTTGAGTACTAGGTTGAGTACTGGGTTGAGTACTGGCTTGAGTACTGGATTGAGTACTGGGTTGAGTACTGAGTTGAGTACTGGGTTGAGTACTAGGCTGAGTGCTAGGTTGAGCACTAGGTTGGGTACTGAGTTGAGTACTGGGTTGAGTACTGGGTTGAGTACTGAGTTGAGTACTGGGTTGAGTACTAGGTTGGGTACTGAGTTGAGTACTGGGTTGAGTACTGGGTTGAGTACTGAGTTGAGTACTGGGTTGAGTACTAGGTTGGGTACTGAGTTGAGTACTGGGTTGAGTACTGGGTTGAGTACTGAGTTGAGTACTGGGTTGAGTACTGTATCCCACTTCGAAGTCACGTAGGTGGCTTGGTAGGTGGCACTCTCTCTGCGGGTGAGCGGTGGTCTCTGTGGTGTCCTGGTCTGCCATAGCGTCTTGAAGGAGCTCCATCCGGCTCGAAGGACCATGAAACGGAGGGCTTAGGCCTCCACGGGTGCGTTTGATAGAGCTGGCGGACACTATGGGGTTGTAACTCCGATTAAAGAATCACACAGAGGCGTGCTGCAGTTACTGGTTGTATTTGGGTTGATTTGCATGTGTGGTTGTCTACAAAGGAATACAATACAGTATACATTAGTAACACAGTAGTGACCTACATAAACATGTGGTCTATAGCTACAATAATATTCATTAGTAGTACTAGTATAGTGCAACTAGTAACTAAGACATTCGCTTAACCAGAGTTACTATATATAACATTCACTTAACCAGAGTTACTATATATAACCTACATAGCCTATGCAGGGAATTACTCATGCAGTGCAAGGTGTAAAGATACATTCAATTCACTAGAGGTAGTGAGTGAGTTATAGTTATATAGCCTAGACTAGCTAACGTGCGGCTAGGCTAACCACGCAGCGCAGCAGCATATCATAGCAGGGGCAACCTAGGCTGGCTAACGTGCAGCTAAGCTAACGGCGCAGCGTTTCAATAACAGAGAGAAACAACGTCAACAGGAATGGGTCAATGTGGACATACTGTAAGTGCAGAGTAAGCTGAATGAACGAATTAGGCAGGAACTAAACATAAGTACTGTACTCACGTTCATTGACGCACACGTTATCCCAAAGGGACAGGAGTAAACTACTGCTGCACGTCGTCAGACAGCAACACGGAGACCAGCTAGCCCACGTTAGAAGGAGAAACTCTTAAAGGGCCAGTAACCTTATCAGAGGACTAGAGTGCGACACTAGCTGGGGCACATCATGCTGAACGATTACACTGGCATAAATCAATTACCCTTTCCTGTCAACAACAACATATTAAAGGGCTATTACAGAACGAAGTAGTCTTATTAACAGGGCTTTCCTACAATGACTATTCAACAAAGGTGGTTGTAAAACGTCGGAGCTATGTAGAAATAAAAAGTACTCTGAAAAAGAAAGGAATCAGATTCCAATCACCGATGACCACGCTGAAGGTCCATTGGAAAGAAGGCATCAAGGCGTACAACGACGTGCAGGAAGCGACGAGGGACACGAATCGGAGAGGATGGAAGGTGCCGGGAGGAGAAGGAGAGAGACCGACGCTGATGCAGAGGATGGAGAAGGCGCGCAGATGGACCAGAGTTGAGAGGCGAGGACGAGGAGAGGAGGACGGGAAGGTGACAGGGATCTGAACTGATTCAAAGCGGATCAACTGAGAAGAACGACAAAAAGACACGGGGAAGGGGAGCAGAGGAGACGAGACGAGAGGGAACACGGTGATCCAAGGAAGGATAAGTACAATACAATATCAATATGAAAGACTTACCAATATAAACATTGGACTGACATGAAAGAACCACAGGATTACACGTGACACATAATACAAATAAACATGAACATGAAAGTGACTAATGCAGAGCTTTGACCGGGAGCTCGGAGGTCACACACAGAACAAGTTGGACATGTATAGTGCGCATCTTGCCAATAGGGGGATCCCTCTCACTAGGAGAGCCACTACTCCCCACCCGCCAGCGGGGGAAAGAGGGATACGACTGAGATCCTCTACTACTATGAAAGTACCAAATGTTATTGTTGATGCTATTGTTTATTATGGTTCTTTACATGTAAGTTGGACAGAGATAGCAGTGGCTACAACCACAAATATTATTTTATGTGACATGGGTAGAACGGGAGAACATTTGGAAAAGAAATATGACATAAGTTAAGGGTATCAAAATGATGTTGTTGAATGTTAATGGTATGAATAGTCCGATCAAAAGGAGTAAGGTGATGACGACACTTAAGAAAGAAGAGGCGCAGGTTATCTTCTTACAAGAAACACATCTAATACCACAAGAACATGAAAAACTGAAGAGATTTGGGTATGAGAATTTGTTTTATAGTTCTTTTAAACATAACCTTAGAAGAGGAGTAGCTATACTAATTAAGAACACAGTGAAGTTTGAAATGATCAGGGAAATAAGGAATAAAGAGGGGAGGTATGTAATGGGCAAGGGGAAAATGGAAGGTCAAATGGTAACACTAATGAATGTGTATGCTCCACCAGAAAGTGAGAAATATCTATTTTAAACAATCTTTGATATCATAGCGATGGAAGGGGAAGGGGTCCTAATCTGTACAGGTGATTTTAATGTAGTATTGAACTATGACATAGACACGGTGAGCACAAAGAAATGGAGGACAAACATTGGCAAATATATGAATATACAAATGACAGAATTAGGAATCATCGATATATGGAGAGAAATACACACACTAGACAGAAAATACACACATTATTCACACCCACACACAACATATTCAAGGAGAGACTATTTTCTCATGACAACAGGGGACAGATACAGGGTAGAAGACTGCAGGATAGGGGTAACAGACATATCAAACCATAGTGCAACATATCTGACAGTAAATCTTAAAAGTAGACGGAGAAATACAGTTTGGAGACTGAACATAGGGCTATTAAATTACAAAGGTTTGGTTAACGAAGTAAAAGGAGACATAAGTAGATACAGAGAAGAAAACAACAACGGAGAGGTAGACCCAAACATTTTATGGGATGCACTAAAGGTAGTAATACGAGGAAAACTGATAGCAAAGACGGCATTACTCAAGAAGGCCAGAATAGAGACATACCAGAACTTAATAAAGGAACTGAAAGAATTAGAGAAAAAACACCAAAACTCAAAGAACCAAAGGACACTTAGAGAGGTAAAGGACGTTAGAGAAAAGATAAACAAAGAACTGCTGACAGAAATAGAGAAGAAAGCTAGATACATGAAACAGACATACTATGAAGGCGGACCGAGAGCAACCAGACTTTTAGCTAGACGAATCAGGACACAACAAAAACTGAACACAATACACACAATAAGGGACACGAACACTAACAAAATACTAAGAGAACCAGCTGAAATAGAGAAGACATTTGAAGAATACTATAAGAAACTATACACACAACCGATAGCGGCAGGAGAAGAGGAGATAAAGAAATGTTTAGGAAAACTAGATTGACCGTCGATAGGGAAGGAACAGAACGAAATATTAAATGCAGAGATTACAGAACAGGAAGTGGGGAATGCGATCAGTAAAGCAAAGAACAGTAAGTCACCGGGTAACGACGGATTCCCTTCTGAATTCTACAAAACATTTAGACAGGAACTGATCCCCATATTAGAAGCAGCATTCAGACACACGATGAAAGAAGCCATAATTACTACAATTCTAAAAGAAGGGAAAGATAGAGAACTATGTAGCAGTTTCAGACCAGTGTCCATACTTAATGTAGATTACAAGATGTATACATCAATAATATCCAAAAGATTTGAGACATTTATGCCAGATATTATAGACAAAGACCAGACCGGATTCATTAAAGGAAGACAGACACAGGACAACATAAGGAAGACAGTGCAGATAGTAGAGGAGATACAAAAGGAAGGAGGAAGTGCAGTATTAGTTAGCCTAGATGCAGAAAAAGCATTCGACAGTGTGAGCTGGATATTTTTATAAGTATTGGAGAAATTTGGATTAGACAAAAACGCTATGAAAACAATTAGGGCATTATATCAAGAACCGACGGCAAGGATTAAGGTAAATGGCAGTCTGACGGACCGGATTAAACTAGCGAGAGCTACCAGACAGGGTTGTTGTCTTTCGCCAACGCTCTTCGCTGTATTCATCGAACCACTGGCTCAACTAATTAGACAGACCAAAGACATCAAAGGGGTGGAGATAAGGGGAACAGAACATAAATTGGGACTATTCGCAGACGACGTGATAGTATATATGAGACAACCAGACACAAGCTTCCCGATACTGATGGATTTACTGACAGAATATGGATATTACTCAGGGTATAGACTTAATGTGACGAAGACACAGACTTTAGCACTGAACTACACTCCATTGATAGAGATCAAAGAAAAATACAAAATTAAATGGGACATGGACAGGATCAAGTACCTAGGGGTGAACATTACAAGAGGGGTGGAGGGGTTATACGATGCAAACTATACACACATTAATCAGAAAATCAAGAGAGACCTAGAAAGATGGACAGTAATGCCCCTAGATTTCAGCTCAAGGATCGAAATCATTAAGATGAACATATTACCAAGATTATTATACCTATTTCAGTCTTTACCTATATTAATACCACAAAAACAATTCAGAGAATGGGATAGACAGATATCAAGATTCATTTGGGGGGAGAAAGGCCAAGGATCAGATATGTGACTCTACAACTACCAAAGGACAAAGGAAGAATGGAAGTACAAGATCCTGAGATGGATAACACACAACAACAAATTCAAACCAGGGATAGATGACCATGGGTTCGAAAGATGGGAACGGGGGGGTATAACAGCAATATGTACAATGATAGACAAAGGAGGGGAGATGCAGACTCTACAAAGATTTTAAGAAAGATTCGGACTAGAGAATATAGAGACCACTTTAGATATTTACAGATTAGAGATTACTATAACAAAGAAATAAAACAAGACAGAGACAAAGAACAGAATGGGATAATTAAGATAATGGTAAAAACATATGAAGGAAGGAAGGAAGGAACTATATCAGCACTATATCAGGCAATAATGGACAGCAAGGAAATTACAACCTTGTATATAAAATAAAAGTGGGAGGAGGAATTAGAAACAGAGAAAACAGAGGAAGAATGGTATAACACATGTAAGATACAACAATCAACCACAGGATCAAGGATATGGAGGGAGTTTGGGTGGAAAAACATAATTAGATTATTTATAACACCAGAAATACAGGGCAATTACATGCCAACACAGAAGCCATGTTGGAGAAAATGTGGCCAAGAAGTAGCGAACCACACACACATATTCTGGGAATGTCAGAAAATAAGAAACTATTGGAAAGAGATAGGAGGGATAATAAATGAAATAGTAGGTTATGAAATACCCCAGACAGGTCAAGTACTATACCTAGGGAACTTGACACAGAAAGAAATTCAGGGAGAAGACAAATAAAGAAAGTATTGACTAAACTGTGGTACAGGGTAGAAACACAGACAAAGGAAAAATGGATAGAGATAATAGAGGGGATACAGGAAATGGAGAGAATCACACATATGCTGAGGCTACAAGAGGAGAAATTGGAGTCAAAATGGGAAAAGTGGGAGGAATATAATTGAAATGTAAATAAACAATGTATGGGCCGATGAACCCATGTCACTCCTTTTTATTTATTTTTGTCCCCCTTTTATTTGTTTTTTGATATTATGTCTTTATAATTTTGTCTGTAACTGTATTGTCTTTGATGTTTAAAAAACTGCAAATAAAAATGTAAGTAAAAAGTTTAATGAAAATATACACTTTGACTGCTGTTTTGATAGGGTTATGGTGGGCCCTCATGAGGACGATTCGCGACGTGCCACTTTGCCACCCTCTAGCCGCTTGGGTGTGCATTTCTACAATATATAGATCGAATTAAAGCCCATTTGTTGCCTGTCAATTGCCCTTTCAGGTGACAAGATCCGTTCAGCGGTTCTCAAGTTGCATGCCGATATGTGAGGCGTGCGCCAAAGTACACATTACCACCACCGACCTCCGGGGGCTCTACCTCCGTCAATCATTTGGCGATCTTGATCTTGAAAATCTTTGGACAGGGTTGTAGCCAATGAGTGTGGCTTTCCAATGATACCCCATGATTTGATAATTGGGGTTATGATAAAGAAAAGCAGGGTCCCCATACAGTCTCATTTCTAAAACATAAATGTGAACGACACAAATGAAGAAAAGTGCACAAAGTTATCTTGCTTGAATAAATGTATTTCTTTCTGGCTGATTTCTCCTTGTTTGTTATGAAAGTTATGTAGTGCAGCTTTAAAATCTTACAAACTCCGCCAGGCCTTATAGTAAAGTGCCACTTTGGGTCTGCTGGTTTCACATGGACTGTAAAAAACAAAACAAAAAAAAGGTATCAGTACATGTACTTTATACGTGACAAATAAAGCAAAACTTGAACTTGAAACATGAACTATTCTAGCATTCCTGAATGGTTTCTTATCTGGGATTCGTTCTTCGCTAAGAACAGGATTTAAGAATGCGGAAAAGCACGAGTATACTCGTTATTGGCCGCCAGCGGTTCACCGCCAATCATTTTTAAAAAAAAATTATTTAAATATTCTATACACTCTCACGGACCTCTGTGTTATCATTGGAACTCGTTCTGAGACCTCGAGCCGGGCGTAGAATTTGGACCCGGGCAAGTGAAACGCTTAATTCGAGCAACTTGAAACGCGTCCAGCACACTTGATGCATATTTTGTGCCATTTCATGTCAGGGACCCGATCAGACAATTGGAATATTCATTTTGATTCATAGCTATAGCCTGACTGAAGGTTCTTCTAACATGCAACAACTTTCATCTTCAGTCCATCTGCCGAACATCCTCTTCGTCTTGGCAAAGTTGGCATAACCATCATACTTTATATTGATAACAAGCTTATGGCACATGGTGTAATTTCTTCTGCTCCATGCTGCTTTTCAAAAGACATCCACTCGCTCCTCTGAATAGCGCTGAATAGATCCTGTACCTCGTGGGTCCGGGAAGAGCCCGGAACACTATTCTAAAAACGTGTCTATCTGTAGAGCAGCAGAGCCACAGAAACCGGAACACTGCAGTCTGTGCAGAGCCGCAGAGCCAGGAACAAGTGTCTAATGTGAAATATATAAGCATATAAGCAAAACTAGATTTTAGGTCTGTGATGAAAAAGGGCCTCGCGAGAAGGGGGGCCTCGCGCAAAAAAAAAGAAAAAAAAAATTGTGCGAGGCCCCCCTTCCCGCGAGGCCCGCACTGCTCGCACACCCCCTGAGGCGGCCCTGGTGACATTGCACCTGACAAATCTGGTCATAGGGTTATACTGACTTATCATTGCAAAATGTAATTTTAAACAAACGCTTACCAATGCTCTGGACAAAACGTTTGACTTTGGCAGAGGAACAATTGTCTCAGCTACAGTACAATGGGACATCCAAAAACTATACACTCATGTAAAACTTTATTTTTCATAAACTGGTACTTCATGGTTGTCCCTTAACTTAAACGGCAAGTTTAATATCTGGAGAAATTTTGAAATAATTCTTTTTTTTTATCTACTTTTTCTCCCATTTTCTATTTTTCTCCCATCCCAATTTCGTATCGTCCAATTCTACCCTCCCCTGTCTCCAACGCTGTTAGGCCATGCCTCCCACAGGCCGGCTGCAATGTGGACGAAGCCTTGCATCACGTGTCCCCTCCGGTACACGAGGAGGCAGCCGTTGCATCTTTTCACCTGCACAGCGCGATCTCTCAGCGGCGAGGGTCTGCGTGGGAGGGACACGCCGCCCCTGTTGCTTCCTGATTCTGCTGCGCAGGCGCACCAACCGACCTGTAGGAGTCGCTGTCCACAACGTCCGATCCCCACCCACCAGCTTCCCACCCCTAACACTGCCAATTGCGTTAGTATGAACGACCAGCCAAGCTGGTAGCAATGCTGAGAGCTGGGCTCGAACCCAACATTTTTAAACAATTCCAAATCAAAGACATAGTGAGCAACTCCACTAACAGGCTTGTTGTTATGCTGCAAGTGACGATGCAGTTCGATGATGTCATCAAGCGTGCGCCGATAGATGTCTGCTCAAACATCTCAGAAATGCGAAAGCCAAAGCATTTATTGCAAGGTGTGCCAAACAAGCATAAATATCTCAAAAACTATACATCACATCTCGCATATTGACATTTTGAGTGAGAGGAGAAGTAGCTGAAGAGTTTGGTGTATAAAATGAGCATGTTGTGTAAAAGTTGTGTCATTAAAAAAGTTAAAACCGATACTGATCATTTCTGATATTACATTTGAATGCCAATATCGGTAGGCCGATAATATCGGACATCTGTAATTGCGACCAATATCACCATTGCTACTCTCACTCAACCCTACACAACACGGGTAAGCATGACTTCTGAATCCGAAAAATCTTCTAAATTGACGGGAGCACCTCTTGTCTGATGTAGCCTGTGACTCCAACCAGCAGCCCTCTTGTCTGATGTACAGTAGCTTGTGACTCCAACCAGCAGCCCTCTTGTCTGATGCAGCCTGTTACTCCAACCAGCAGCCCTCTTGTCTGATGTAGCTTGTGACTCCAACCAGCAGCCCTCTTGTCTGATGCAGCCTGTTACTCCAACCAGCAGCCCTCTTGTCTGATGCAGCCTGTGACTCCAACCAGCAGCCCTCTTGTCTGATGTAGCTTGTGACTCCAACCAGCAGCCCTCTTGTCTGATGGAGCCTGTTACTCCAACCAGCAGCCCTCTTGTCTGATGGAGCCTGTTACTCCAACCAGCAGCCCTCTTGTCTGATGGAGCCTGTTACTCCAACCAGCAGCCCTCTTGTCTGATGCAGCCTGTGACTCCAACCAGCAGTCCTCTTGTCTGATGGAGCCTGTTACTCCGACCAGCAGCCCTCTTGTCTGATGCAGCCTGTTACTCCAACCAGCAGCCCTCTTGTCTGATGCAGCCTGTTACTCCAACCAGCAGCCCTCTTGTCTGATGCAGCCTGTTACTCCAACCAGCAGCCCTCTTGTCTGATGCAGCCTGTTACTCCAACCAGCAGCCCTCCATTCATGCTTTCCAGAGAATAAGCTCACCAAATCAATGGTTATAGGAAAACTACCAAATAGTTTAAAATGTTTTTTTCCCACTCAAATAGTTTTCCACTCAATAGTGTAATAGTGTAATACTGTGTAATAGTATAATATAATGTAATAGTGTGTACTATTGCAATATTGTATTAGTGTTTAATAATGTGATCATGTAATAGTGTGATAGTGTGTAATTGTGTAATAGTGTAATAGTGTGTAATGGTGTCATAGTGTCATAGTATAATAATGTGTAATAGTGTGTAATAGTGTGATAGTGTGTAATAGTGTAATAGTGTTATAGTATAAGAATGTAATAGTGTAATAGTATGCAATATTGTCATAGTATAATTGTAACTGAGGGGTACAATTCCCTGACTGTATTGAGAGTATGGTATTATTAAACCACTACTTAGTTATGTACTTTAATTACTGGCCATACAGTACATGATATATCTGGTGAACACCCACACAAGAATACGGCAATGACAAAGAAAGTTCTAGTTAGAGGTATTTATTATTATTAGAGCAGCAACGGTAGGTTACAGATTGAGAATTATAATTGCGCTTGTAAGGCGAAGAACACTTAAAGTAGGTCAAGAGCGTAAGTCCATGAGAATAGTAAGATGGGTATAACTGACGCCACCTGTAGCATAGTAATTACATAAGGCACACTCGTAGTCAGCTGGAGAAACTAGGGGGTTCCCTCCGGTTGTAAGCCGGCAGGGTAGAGGAATGTTCGGGAGCAAAGTCTGGATCAACGCGGAATAACGAGGCTCCAGATACAGGAGCCAGTGCAGTACTCCCTTGGTCCGCAGACAAAGCAACAGCTATAATCCAGTATGCACGACAGCATGGATGAAAGCTAGCCAGCCTCTGGTCCTAGAGGCGGGCTCGAGGGTGCTCCTCACAGGGGTAGATCCCACACAGCAGTGGGGTAGACGGTTCTCTGCTCCAGCAGCCACGGTACCAAAGCAATGTAATCCAGCCGGAAAAGGCTCTGCATTCGCCGGTGTAGGTTCTCCGGTGTACATATCCAACAGTTCTCGTCTAGGACTCCTCGGGTGGTGGCACGAGTTTAGGCCGCCCAGCCTGGATAAGTGCACTAGCTATAGGTACGACGAACCGGTGGTAATGCTGGTCACGGAAGAACGGTAGCCGCACGATACACTATAAATAATAGACTATTACTTCACAATAGAATAAGTCGAACTCGACGATACGGCGTTAAACTCTGACACTTTAGCTATATATTCGCACGCGGTTCTCAAGGCTCTATTCAGGGGCAAAGAGGCCCACTTCACGGCACGTTGTATCGTGGTGAAGGCTTCAACGTTTTGGATACTCTACTGCTGTATTCACCTGCGACGTATTTATACGTAAGGTGAATAATCTAGTGCCAACCTCAGTTCTGTCTCGTATTACTGCGCAAACCTGGACATGTTGAGACATGCCTTGGCGTTGTCTTTGAACTTGCCATTGGGGGTATGGCCGTTGGCGCCTAGGGGTCGCTGTCCAATAGGAGAACGAATATTATGGTCTGGTTTGTACCTAGGTAAAGGGATATTCCGTGTATATATACAAAGAATATACCAGGGATATCAAACGATATACAAATATTATACAAGGGATCTCAAGTAATAAATATATATATTCGGTTTAATCTGACCCTTTGTAACAGCCGCCTCCTAATTAGTCCGCACCTAATTAGATAAGCAGAGACAGATTAACCGTCTTGTCAACTACTCAATGTCCGTTGTGGAGAGTAGGGGAATTCACAAAGTCAGTGGGTCATGGTCGTCATCAAGGGAGTCAGGGAGCCTTGGCAACTCTATCAGCCTCGCCACGGGTCGGGTGTATGTCCGTCCCTGGACAAGAACTTCTGCCGCTCTGACCTTTCCGTCGGCACCAGTGATCACTTTGCTTACGCGGCCGGCCGGCCACATAGCTCGGGGTAGTGACTGGTCTATGATCATGACGACTGTGCCCTCCGTCAAGTTGTCTCTATATTTTACCCATTTCTGGCGGGTCTGTAGAGACGGTAGATAGTGGAGGAGGAAACTGTTCCAAAACTTGTCAGCCAATACTTGACTGTACCTCCACATTCTTCGGCCGTTCGCTTCCTCAGGTCTGTACACCGTCTGTGGGAGCGCGGGGTCCAGCCGTCCCATCAAGAGAGTGTTGGGGGTGACTGGGTCGACATCTGCTACATCACTTGAGACGTAACCGAGGGGCTTTGAGTTCAATACTCCCTCGATCTCTGTGAGGACTGTCGTGAGGACTTCTTCAGCCACGGTCTGGGCCCCAAACACGGTGTACAGGGCTGTCTTTATTGAACGTACTTCTCGTTCCCAAGTTCCCCCGAAGTGAGGGGCGTTCGGGGGGTTAAACTGGAAGTCAATCTGAGAGGGAGCGAGGTGGGTCTTAAGTTCTGGGCCCATAGCTTGGAAGCTCTCTCTCAGCTCTCTTTCTCCGCCTTTGAAGTTTGTCCCGTGATCAGACAATAGTATAGACGGTTTTCCTTTCCGCGCTGTGAATCTCCGGAAGGCCATAAGGAATGAGTCCGTACTCATGGTTGGAAGGAGTTCTATGTGTATCGCTCGGGTGGTCATGCATTTGAATACAATGCCCCACCTCTTCTCCGTCCCTCTTCCTTTCTTCACGTACAGCGGGCCGAAGCAGTCCATGCCGGTGGAGTGAAAGGGCTTGTCGCCAAGTCGGAGGCGACAGGGAGGCAGGTCAGCCATCCTGGGTATACTGGGCTGTGCTCGCCACTTGCGACAGTCTAGACAGGTCCGGTGGAAGCGTCGTACTGCTTCTCTTCCTTGCAGTATCCAATAGCGACGTCGGATCTCAGCGAAGACTCTCTCTGCCCCAGCGTGGTGCACATCCTCGTCGTATTTCTTTATGATGAGCTCGGTGACCTTGTGTCGGCTGTTGAGAACTATAGGGAACTTGACGTCGTCCGTTAAGTCCGGGGCCCGTCTCAGGCGACCACCCACTCTGATGAGGTCATGGGCGTCGCGCTCAGGGGCCAAGTGGAGCAGTCTGCTGTCTGACGGGACTGGCTTTGATCCCTGCAGACAGTCTAGCTCGTCGGGGAACGAGTCTCTTTGGGCTCGCTGTAGCAGAAGGAGTTCTGCTTCTTCGTAATTAGCTGCATTAATGTCAGTAGTGGAGGAAACCTCAGGGTGGTGCCACAGGAATGTCTTTAACTGCGCACTCACAAGGGTGGGGCAGTCGTCTATGTTAGGGTCGGTGGGGACTGGTGTGTGCGTCAACCCACAGAACATAGATTTCTTCATCTCTGCCTCCTCTTGACTAGCCTCCCGTGGGGTGGGGTTAGGCCACTCTTCTTCCGGGAGCTTGAGGAACTCGGGACCGTCACTGTAGATATTGTGACGTGTGAGGTCATCTAGGGACATTCCCCGTGTGATGACATCTGCTGGGTTCTGTTTTGTGTCCACGTACCTCCAGCATGCTGATTCTGTTAAGTCTTGGATCTCTGTGATTCTGACTCCCACGAAGACCTTGTATCTACACGAATCGGACTGGATCCATGTGAGTACGGTCATGGAGTCTGACCACAGGATTGTTCTTTGCACCGGGATGGTGAGTTCACGTTGGATTAACGTGGCGAGTTGCGCGCCTACTAGGGCTGCGCAGAGCTCTAGACGCGGGATCGATTGTTGCTTGCGGGGGGCTATCCTTGAGCGAGCCAGGATGAAGGCGGTATGTATTTCTCCTCCCTCCTCTCGGGCCCGCAAGTAAGCCACCGAGCCGTAGGCTACTTCTGAGGTGTCGCTGAAGACGTGCAGGTCCATCTGGCACGTCTCCAGCCGCACTGTGGGTGGGAAGTAGCTGCGGCGTATGTTGACACCTGGGAGCGAGTTGAGTTCCTTTTCCCACTCTCTCCATGTGGAAGCAAGGTGGTCGGGTATGGGGTCGTCCCAGCCCTGTTCCTTGTCCCACAGCTCTCGCACAATCATTTTTGCCCTGGTGGTGTAAGGTAGGATACATCCCAACGGGTCATATTGTCTGGCGAGTGTTCTGTATACACTCCGTCTGGTGGTCGGTAGTGAAATCGACCTTCCCTGCTCCTTGGTCAGGGGTGTGTGTCTGTAATGGAGCGAGTCTGTTTTGAAGCGCCAGACTAGTCCTAATGTCATTTCTTGGGCTTCACCTGGGATGGTCGCCATCCAGGTCTCGCTGCTTGCTGCCTTGTTCTCTGGGGAGAGGCTGCGAAGTACTTGAGGGTCGCTGCTGGCCCACTGCCGGAGATCAAAGCCGCCTTTGATCAGGGAGGCGCGGAGCTTGAGTAGGAGGGCCTCGGCCTCTTCTGGCGTCGAGACGCTTTGTAGACAGTTGTCCACGTAGAAACTCCTCTCTACACTTTGTCGGACCTCCTCGTCAGCTGCTGGGTCCTCTGCGACATGTTTTTGCAGTGCGAACGTAGCACAGCATGGGCTGCATGTGGTTCCGAAAGGGAGGACCTCCCATTGGTAGATGGATGGTTGCTCATCCCCGATCCTCTCTCTCCATAAGAACCGCAGCAGGGGCTTGTCCTCTTCCACTAGTCGCACCTGCAGGAACATCCCTTTGATGTCGCCGCTGATGGCCACCTTGTCTTGGCGGAAACGTAGCAACACGCCTAGTAGAGAGGGGCCGAGTGTTGGGCCGGGCAAGAGTTCTTTATTCAGATTCTGTAGTCCGATCTGGTAGCTGCAGTTGAACACAATACGATCCTTGCCGTTGTGGTGGACCTTGTGGTGGGGCACGTACCATGACTCGGTCGTCTGATCGGCCTCTTGAATGTCAATTTTCTTTATGTGTCCCGCTGTGATTAGCTTGTCAATCTCAGTGCGGTACACAGTGGCTTTGGTGGGGTCTCTGGCTAGACGCCGCTCGGTGTTCAGTAGATATCGCTCCGTCGCTTCTTTTGAGGCGTGGAAGGTGGGCATACCCTCTCGCCTCAAGAGTGGAGTTGCGTATCTCATCACTCCATTGACCTCGACTCTCTTTGTCCTCTGCTCGAGGAGGGTTATGGCATAAGTGTCTTCCTTTGAACGAATGAGTTTCTTTTCATTCTTAAAGGGCATTGTGTCTAGTGTCCATAGCCTCTCGACGTGCTGTAAGAGGGTGGTGTCTTCTTCTGTCATTCTGGAGTGGAGGCAGCGAGTGGCTGCTGGTCGGTTGGGAGACCTGGAGAGGGGGCCTTGTAGTGTCCATCCTAGGCGGGTCTCGACTGCTGCTGG
Organism: Notolepis coatsorum; assembly: GCF_963971535.1. NCBI lineage: Eukaryota > Metazoa > Chordata > Actinopteri > Aulopiformes > Paralepididae > Notolepis > Notolepis coatsorum. The sequence goes on along the minus strand of NC_140178.1, from coordinate 64,684,368 downwards.
ACAGCCTCTGGGCCCTATGTGGACCCGGTCCGTTGGGACGATGAGGTGTGCGTGGTCGGATCCTATGAGCAGGGTCGGGGTGGCGCCGTCGATGAGCGGTATAGGTAGTTGACGTAGGTGCACGTATTTTTCCATCAGCTTGGGGATGGGGTAGGTGTACTGTGACAGGCCTATGTCTTGGCTGGTGAAAGCGTTAGTAATCCTATACTGCCTCTCGGGCTGCCCGCTTGCTGCGATAGTGAAGGAGACGTTTTCACCCTTTATTGTCTTCAGGTCTCTTCTTATAGTACGAATTGTCATTGTTTCTTCGCTCCCCCGCAGACCCAGCCGGGCTGCAGCGGATGCGAGGAGGAGAGTCTTTTCTGACCCATCGTCAAGGACGGCGTAAGTGTCCATGACCTTGTCCTCGTAGCTTAATATCACTCAGACCACTTTCAAGAGCACTCGGGAGCTCCCACTGCTGGCGGGGTCGATATACATGACGTTTACTCTCGAGCTACTTGGGGGTGCGAGTTTCTTCCTGTTGCTGTCATGCAAGACATCCAAGTGGGCGCCGTCACACCTGCTGCATTTCTTCTTTAGGCGGCACTCGGCTGCCATATGGCTGCGCGCGCAGCGGAAACAGCGGCGGTTGGCTTTGATCCACTGACTCACTTCGTCGGCGGTCATCTTCTTGAAAGTGTCACATTGAGACAGCCAATGTTCTTTCTCGCAGTACTGGCATACAATCTTCCACTTCTCTTTCGTCGAGGGGGTGTTGTGGTTCTTGTGCCGCACTGATTCGGCGTGGTGCATAACGGTCACCAACCGGCGGTTATCATTGGATCTCCAAGGTCCATCTCTTGGGCTTGGTCCACTCCGCACGAACGTATCCAGTCGTAGGCTGCTGACTTCTCTCGCGAGGAAGTCGGCCAGGTCTAGGAGGGATGGCTCGGGACCGTCGGGATCACGGTGGTCTCTCTGCCGCCTAAATCGCTCTTGGCGGGCTGGAGGGAGCTTCTCTAATATTCGTTCTACATTAGAGTTAGCATATAGTTCGTGTCTCCCTTTTTCCTTTTGGGACCCCAGCATCCCTACCAGGGATTGTACCTTGATAGAGAGGTCATCCAATGATCGATTGTCTGTGGCTGGGGGGAGACGGTCAATATTCCTTATTTCTTGTATCACGTAGTCCCATATGCGTCCATAACGCTGGTCGAGGGCTACTAGAGCCGCGGAGTATGGGGTGCTTGAGTTGGAATATGCCAGCGCTATATTATGCGCTCTGGGCACCTTGAGATGCTTGAGGAGGATAGCATATTTGTACGACTCATCAGGGACGTCGGACATCATAGTCTCTAAGCACATCCGTAATTCCGTGTACTGTGCTCTGTCCTCGTGCGTAAAGTCCGGGAACGTCGGTGTGCCAAGGTGCGATGCCATGGATGGCTGGCACATCGGTGAGCGTTGGGGGAGAGGCCTCCTGGGCGAGTCTCCCCGTACGTGTTGTCGTCGGCTGGTACTTGGTGGGTACCAGAGGCCGGGTACCCAGGTGCTGTTCCTCTGTGCTGGCTGTGTGTCAAACTCACCCTTGAGTTGAGTCGGGGGTTTGTAGCGCAGTGCCTCGGGGGTGAAGTCTGGGCTGTACTGGACCTCCTGGTCCTGTGGAGTACGTTGCTGCTGGTGGGCTTGACCTTCCTCCTCTTCCTCTTCCTCTGCTAGGTCTTCTAGGTCTTGAAGTCTTCTATTCAGTCTCTCGGCGGCATAGGCCGGCTCTTCCCGGTTGCTGGGTCTCGTATGGACCGGTCGGGGAGGGGGTTCGGAGACGTGGATAGGATCCTTCTGTTGGCCGGGCTCCGGGTCACTTGGTCGGGTAGGGGAAGGTGCCCTAGACCCTTGTCGTGATGATGCCCTGGAGCTCCGTGCGGAGAGAGGGGGTGTCGCCCTGGCAATCAATTGCTCCATTATATGCGCCTGTAGCCGGTCACGCTCTGCTTCGCGCTGGATGTGGGCGATGTCGCGCTCTGCTTCGTGCTGGGCTTGGGCTGCGTCGCGCTGTGCATTGGCGGCGTCGCGCTGTGCATCGGCGGCGGCGCGCTGTGCATCGGCGGCGGCGCGCTGTGCATCGGCGCGGTCTCTTCCAATGTTCTCTTCCGTCTGGAGGCGTCTGGTCTCCAGGCGTATGCGGTCGTCTTCACTCCTTTGCTGCACCTGGAAGCGCTCTCGCTGGGTTGCAGAGTGTTCGCGTTCACTAAGGGCTTGCGCTTGGAGTTGCGCGTGAAGGCGCTCTCGTTGGTCTGCAGATTGTTCGCGCTCACTCAGTTGTTGAGCCTGCAGGCGTTCTCTTTCCATGGTAGAGTGTTCGCGCTCACTTAGTTGTTGCGCCCGGAGGCGCTCTTGTTCCATGGAAGAATGTTCGCGCTCACTAAGCGTCTGTGCTTGGAGTCGATCGCGTTCAGTGGAGGCTGCCAGGGTGGCGATGAATGCCTGCGCCAGCATCTTGTCCGCTTCGCTGGGGGAAGACACTGACGGAGGTGATCGGCTTCTGACAGTGCTCGTTGGAGATCTGTTCTCTTGGCGCGCCCCGAGGTCTATCTCCTGGGCGCGCTTCTCTTCTGGTAGTGGGTCGGGTTCTGTCCCTGGAGCGCTTTCTTTATCCTGGAGCTCTCCGGGGACCGTCCCGTTGACGTTGTCTGGGGGTATAGTCACGTCATGTCCCCCCTGGTCCCCCCTGTGAGCTTGGTCAGTTACGTTAGAACCCACTAGGGTCTCTACTGGCAGGGTCGCCTGGTCGGTGGGATTTGACATGCTTTTACTATCTGCTTTTTCCGCATTTAACGTCTGTATAAAGCTAGGTATTAGACTGACAGCGTATTCCTCTAGGTAGGGAGGTGGCTGACGTCTGCGCTGCGGGCGTTCTAGCTTGGGAGAGCCGCTTGGGGAGTGTTCACCGCTGGCCATGGTTAATATCAATATTATATTTAGATATTACACTGATATTCCTCCGGCTCGAAGGACCAATTGTAACTGAGGGGTACAATTCCCTGACTGTATTGAGAGTATGGTATTATTAAACCACTACTTAGTTATGTACTTTAATTACTGGCCATACAGTACATGATATATCTGGTGAACACCCACACAAGAATACGGCAATGACAAAGAAAGTTCTAGTTAGAGGTATTTATTATTATTAGAGCAGCAACGGTAGGTTACAGATTGAGAATTATAATTGCGCTTGTAAGGTGAAGAACACTTAAAGTAGGTCAAGAGCGTAAGTCCATGAGAATAGTAAGATGGGTATAACTGACGCCACCTGTAGCATAGTAATTACATAAGGCACACTCGTAGTCAGCTGGAGACACTAGGGGGTTCCCTCCGGTTGTAAGCCGGCAGGGTAGAGGAATGTTCGGGAGCAAAATCTGGATCAACGCGGAATAACGAGGCTCCAGATACAGGAGCCAGTGCAGTACTCCCTTGGTCCGCAGACAAAGCAACAGCTATAATCCAGTATGCACGACAGCATGGATGAAAGCTAGCCAGCCTCTGGTCCTAGAGGCGGGCTCGAGGGTGCTCCTCACAGGGGTAGATCCCACACAGCAGTGGGGTAGACGGTTCTCTGCTCCAGCAGCCACGGTACCAAAGCAATATAATCCAGCCGGAAAAGGCTCTGCATTCGCCGGTGTAGGTTCTCCGGTGTACATATCCAACAGTTCTCGTCTAGGACTCCTCGGGTGGTGGCATGAGTTTAGGCCGCCCAGCCTGGATAAGTGCACTAGCTATAGGTACGACGAACCGGTGGTAATGCTGGTCACGGAAGAACGGTAGCCGCACGATACACTATAAATAATAGACTATTACTTCACAATAGAATAAGTCGAACTCGACGATACGGCGTTAAACTCTGACACTTTAGCTATATATTCGCACGCGGTTCTCAAGGCTCTATTCAGGGGCAAAGAGGCCCACTTCACGGCACGTTGTATCGTGGTGAAGGCTTCAACGTTTTGGATACTCTACTGCTGTATTCACCTGCGACGTATTTATACGTAAGGTGAATAATCTAGTGCCAACCTCAGTTCTGTCTCGTATTACTGCGCAAACCTGGACATGTTGAGACATGCCTTGGCGTTGTCTTTGAACTTGCCATTGGGGGTATGGCCGTTGGCGCCTAGGGGTCGCTGTCCAATAGGAGAACGAATATTATGGTCTGGTTTGTACCTAGGTAAAGGGATATTCCGTGTATATATACAAAGAATATACCAGGGATATCAAACGATATACAAATATTATACAAGGGATCTCAAGTAATAAATATATATATTCGGTTTAATCTGACCCTTTGTAACAATAATAGTGTAATAGTATAATAGTGTGTAATAGTGTACTAGTGTGCTAGTGTATTAGTATAAGAGTGTCGTGTATAATAGTGTACTGGTGTGCAAGTGTAATAGTCTTATAGTGTCATAGTATACTAATGTAGTAGTATGTAATAATGTAATAGTGGGGCGACAGTGGATCAGGAGGTAGAGCGGTCGTCTGGTAATCAGAAGGTTCCTGGTTTGATTCCGGCTCCTCAAGGTGTCGAGGTGTCCTTGAGCAAGACACTTAACCCCTAACTGCTCCTTATGAGTAGGTTGGCACCTTGCATGGTTGCCTCCGTCATCTGTGTGTGAATGTCTGAGTGAATGGGTGAATGTGAGGCATAAATTGTAAAAAGGATAAAAGTGCTATATAAATGCAGTTCATTTACCATTTAGTGTCATAGTATAATAAATAATGTAATAGTGTCATAGTATAATAGTGTTTCATTGTCTGCAATAGTATAATATTGTAATAGTGTGTAATAGTTTACTAATGTACCAGTGTAATAGCGGTGGGGGGGGGGGGGGGGGGGTCTTGGATGGGGATCTGGTAGGGATTGATGTGTGGGGTGTTTGGGGGACTGCCTGTTCCGGGGGCGTGTATACCTTCCGCAACGGAATTCGGTTTCCGGGTTCCTCTGATTGGCCGCGACCGCCACGTGACCCGCCCCCCTATCCAGCGTGACCCGCCCCCCCTATCCATCGCTGCCGCTGCCGAGCGAGCTGCCGCGGACTCGCTCGCTTCCTCAATTTATACGCATGGAAGTATTGACTGAATGAATGAATGAATAAATGAATGAATGAAAACTTTATTTAACAGATTGCAGAATGGGTACAATACAGTACGGCTCAATACACACAATTGTTAAGGGGATGCAGACCTGAGAAAGACGTTTGTCTTGTTTACATCAGGGTCCCCCATTTTCAATTCATATAGAACGACTACGCCGTAACAAATCATTAAAAAAAGATACCGTTAACTGGAATATGTTGTGCCTTTACACATATGTTGGATTATGTAATTGGTTTGTCATGACAAACAAATTAAATATTGCATCGCCGGCTGTCTCTGGCTTGCTCCAGCGGACACCAGAGCTCAGCCCGCGGCGAGAATGTGCTGCCGCGAGCTGCATCGCTGAGCTCTGGCTCTGACTACATGCAGTCACTGAGTGTTGTTGTAGCCAGCGGGTAAATCGCAATTTTTTTATTTGTTTGTCATGACAAACCAATTACATAATCCAACATATGTGTAAAGGCACAACATATTCCAGTTAACGGTATATTTTTTTAATGATTTGTTACGCCGTAGTCGTTCTATATGAATTGAAAATGGAGGACCCTGATGTAAACAAGACAAACGTCTTTCTCAGGTCTGCATCCCCTTAACAATTGTGTGTATTGAGCCGTACTGTATTGTACCCATTCTGCAATCTGTTAAATAAAGTTTTCATTCATTCATTCATTCATTCATTCATTCATTCAGTCAATACTTCCATGCGTATAAATTGAGGAAGCGAGCGAGTCCGCGGCCGCTCGCTCTGTCGCGCGCGGCAGCGGCAGCGCTGGATAGGGCGGCGGGTCACGTGGCGGTCGCGGCCAATCAGAGGAACCCGGAAACCGAATTCCGTTGCGGAAGGTATACACGCGTTCCGGGGGGGTTAACATGCCTTTGAGCGACATTGTACTTATTTTATGCCTATTCTTAATCTGCACGTTTGTTACGTTCTGGACACCGACCTCGGTCGGTGACCACCCACATTCCTGGCATTTGTCACTGGGCTTGTCACCTGTCATTTCCCTGTCAATTAGTGCTGTCACTTAGGGGTGGTTCCTGATTGGCTGTCACGGGGGTGTGTGTGGAATGTTGGTATTTTGTCTCTATTTAACATACCTCTCTTCTGCTTGTCCATTGTCAGGTCTTCACTAATTGCGTTCGGGGATAACGCGGACGGTTCTACTTTGGACCTCCAATAAGCTCCCATTTACCTTATCTTACACTTGTGCTTTTAGCACTTGTTCTCTCTTAGAATTTACTCTGTGTTCTTACTATTAAAGTCGAACCTGTTCAAGAGTAAACACTCTCTGTCTCTGTGATTGCCTTCAACCATTGGAATTCACCTACCTGCATTCTGACAGAAGACCTGACCATCAGAATTCCATGGAGGCCATCATGGAGATGCTCCGGACGCAGGGAGCAGCCCAGACACGGATGGAGGAACATCAGCAGCTGGTCAGCGCCGAGTTAATCCGACTCAATGGGGTCGTCGGATCATCCCAAGCGGTGGCGCAGTCGGCGTTGGCCACAGCCCGACAAGCCCAAGAAGGAGTGGCTGGTGTGCAGTCGGCGGCGGGGGAAGCAGCGCTCCACGCAGAGGAAAGTCGGGGGGTGTTCGGGGTCCAGGAGCGGTCCCGCGAACCACATCTGCAGGCGCCCGCTCGCTATGACGGATCACCGGATGGTTGTCGGGAATTCATCACCCAGTGTCTACTCGTTTTCCGGCTGCAACCACGATCATTTCCATCGGAGACAGCGCAGGTAGCGTATATTATCACACTGCTCACCGGCCAAGCTCTCTCCTGGGCTACGGCGGAATTAGAGGCAGGGGCGATAATCTGCGACAGTCTGGACGCCTTTACCCGGGAATTGAGAAGAGTATTCGATACTTCCCGGGTACTCTCGATCTTCGAGGCTGGTGGTCGTCTTCTCGACTGCCGGCAGGGCCTCCGCACAGTCGCAGCTTATGCTATCAATTTTCGGATCTTGGCTCGGGAGACAGCTTGGGCGGAGAACGTCTGCGTGGTTCTGTTCGTCAGGGGACTCTCAGCGCGGATGCGAGATGCTCTCTCCGCGCGTGAGATCCCCGAGCAGCTGGAAGTGCTGATCAACACCACCATCAAGATGGATAATCGGCACCGGGAGAGGGAGAAGGAGCATGTCAACAACACCCAGCTCCAGGTATGTTTTCCTTCTTCTCCTGGTGTTGATAATTCCATGCATTACACGAGTGGGCCACTGGGTGATGAATCCATGCAGCTTGGAGCGCTGTCGCTCTCGGACGACGAGAGGCAGCGCTTCATCAAAGAGCGACGCTGCTTCCGGTGCAGCCGCACCGGTCACCGCTTCGGCAGCTGTCGGGTCCAGGCTGTATCGGCTCGGCGCCAATCGGGGATGGAAGGTGCGCCGTCGGGCCTCGAGAGGGCGCCAGCAGGCGGGCTCATTCCTGCCAAAACCACGGATTCTCGAACATTTTTTGAGGTGGCGATCAACTGTGGGGGTGACATTAGGGGAACTAAGGCTCTCATTGACTCAGGGGCGGCGGGCAATTTTATTCACGTGGGATTGGTGAAGGAGTGGGGAACCCCGGTGGAGGATTTAGGGGTTCCCTTACCAGTCTATGCCCTGGACGGTCGGCCCCTGGGCAGTGGGAGCGTCACCCAGCGCACAGTTCCCTTACACATCCGGGTGGAGGGTGGGGAGTGGGAATGGGTTACTTTTTTTGTCATCTTTTCCCCCTATTCTGTCATGGTGTTGGGTCATCCCTGGTTGTCGTCATGTGTTCGTGTCATTAATTGGAGCACGGGCGAACTCTCAACGGCGGCCAACGTCAAGTCGATCGTCAGCGGGAGTTTGCCCAAACCCTTGTCTCCCCCCCCCTCTTCTCTTTTGTCTCCTCCCTCTTTCTCCAGGATGGTGGGGAGCGTGGCAGATTCTGATCTACCCTCTAATCCCGATTTAGTAGGGATGCCTGAGATCTATTGGGACCTGGCGGATGTTTTTAGCAAGACGCGTGCTAAAGCACTTCCGCCTCATAGATCATACGACTGTCCCATTAATCTTCTACCCGGTACCTCCCCGCCTCGCGGGCGAATGTTCTCTCTCACGCCCCGAAACCTTGGCCATGAACACCTACATAGAGGAGGCATTGCTTGCGGGGCACATACGCCCTTCCACTTCCCCTGCCGGCGCTGGCTTCTTTTTTGTTGATAAAAAGGATGGGGATCAGCGCCCATGCATTGATTATAGGGGATTGAATGACGTTTCCATCAAGAACCGATATCCTTTACCCCTCATGGACACAGCCTTTGAGTGCTTACAGGGGGCACAGGTCTTTTCTAAACTTGACTTACGTAATGCATACAACCTGGTCAGGATTAGAGAGGGAGACGAGTGGAAGACTGCATTTAACACACCCAATGGGCACTATGAGTATTTGGTCATGCCCTTTGGTTTGGCTAATGCTCCGGCAGTCTTCCAAGCCCTGGTTAACGACGTGCTGCGAGACTTGATTGGGGTGTCGGTGTTTGTCTACTTAGATGATATCCTGATTTTTTCTCGCGATATGGTGCAACACCAAATGCACGTTCGGGAGGTGCTAGACCGTCTCCTCAAGCATCAACTATTCGTTAAGGCTGAGAAGTGTGTGTTTCACACGGACACCGTGTCCTTCCTGGGCTTTGTGTTGACGAAGGGCGATCTGCGCATGGATCCAGCCAAGGTGAGTGCAGTTTTGGACTGGCCACGGCCTTCGTCGCTCAAGGGGTTACAACGGTTTTTGGGCTTTGCAAATTTTTACAGGCGCTTTATTCGCAATTTTAGCGCCTTAGCCGATCCCTTAACAGCTCTCACTAAAGCCTCTCTCCCTGGCTTTGAATGGTCGCCTAGGGCTGAGTCGGCCTTCTGCGATCTTAAACGTCGTTTTACATCCGCTCCTGTATTGATCCGCCATGACGCGGAGGTTCCGTTCATTGTGGAGGTGGATGCCTCTGACGTCGCGGTGGGGGGGGTGCTCTCTCAGAGATGCTTAAAGGATGGGAAAGTGCACCCGTGTGCTTTTTTTTCTCGCCGTCTGTCACCAGCCGAGCGTAATTACGACGTGGGTAATCGGGAGTTATTGGCGATCAAATTGGCACTGGAGGAGTGGAGACATTGGTTGGAGGGGGCGGCACATCCTTTCATTATTTGGACTGATCATAAGAACTTGGCTTACATCCAAGGGGCTAAACGCCTTAACGCTCGCCAGGCCAGGTGGACGTTGTTCTTCACACGATTTCGATATACCATCTCCTATAGACCCGGCTCCAAGAATATCAAACCTGACGCGTTGTCGCGCCAGTTTGATCTTCCTGGGCGGGAGGAGCAGCCCCATCCCATTATTCCACCGGCCTTGATTTTGGCACCCGTGTCTTGGGGCATAGAGAAGGTGGTAAGGTCGGCGCTAACGCGGGAGCCCGATCCTGGTGGGGGTCCTCCGGGACGGTCGTATGTTCCCAAGGTGGCGCGCTCACGCTTGCTACAGTGGGCACATGCGTCATCCCTCACCAGCCACCCTGGGGCAACCAGGACCCTGGAATTTATCCGTAGGAGGTTCTGGTGGCCGACAGTGGAGGGGGATACGCGTTCCTTTGTGGCGGCCTGTCCGGTGTGCGCACGTAGTAAGACCTCTCGACGGGCACCGGCGGGTCTCCTCCGACCACTTCCTATTCCTAAACGACCCTGGTCACACATATCTCTGGACTTTATTTCTGGTCTTCCCCTTTCGGACGGATTCACCACCATTTTGGTGGTGGTGGATCGGTTCTCTAAGGCGGCTCACTTTGTCCCTCTCCCCAAGCTTCCTTCGGCCCGGGAGACTGCTGATTTAATTATACAGCATGTCTTTCGGGTCCACGGGCTGCCAGCAGATATCGTGTCGGACCGGGGTCCTCAGTTCGCCTCCAGGTTCTGGAAGGTGTTTGCCGCCGGCCTCGGCGCCTCTGTCAGTCTGTCGTCTGGGTTCCATCCACAGTCGAACGGGCAGACGGAGAGGGTCAACCAGGATTTGGAGGGGGTCTTGAGGTGTTACGTTGCCGGTAGTCCGGCAACGTGGAGTAGGAGGTTGGCTTGGGCTGAGTACGCGCATAATACCCTTCTCTCCTCTTCTACCGGTATGTCTCCCTTTCAGTGCCAGTATGGTTTTCAACCTCCTCTGTTTCCCGAGCAGGAGCAGGAGGCGGAGGTGCCCTCGGCCCAGGCACATGTGGCTCGCTGTCGCAGGACGTGGAAACAGGTTCGGAAGGCGCTACAGAAGGTTTCGGTCAGTACCCAACGGCAGGCTAACCGTAAGCGTCGTCCGGCTCCAGTTTACCGTCCAGGGCAGCGGGTTTGGCTTTCCACCCGGGATCTCCCTCTCCGGGTGGAATCCAAGAAGCTGGCTCCTCGCTTTATAGGACCATTTAAAGTGATTCATCGGGTTAATCCAGTGGCTTACAAGCTACGACTTCCGAGCTCTATGAGGGTTCATCCGATGTTTCATGTGTCCCTGTTGAAGCCATTCCTCTCATCGCCCTTGGCCCCGCCACTGCCTGTGGTTCCTCCGCCCCGGTTTATTGGCGGTCAACCCATTTACACGGTGCGGAGGATACTGGGTTGTAGGCGGAGGGGTAGGGGGTTTCAGTTCTTGGTGGATTGGGAGGGGTACGGGATAGAAGAGCGTTCTTGGGTGCCTCAAAGGGATATTTTAGATCCCAGCCTGATCGTTGATTTCCGGCGGCTGAATCCCGAGGCTCCTAGGTGAACGTCTGGTGCCGTTCGTCGGGGGAGGGTACTGTTACGTTCTGGACACCGACCTCGGTCGGTGACCACGCACATTCCTGGCATTTGTCACTGGGCTTGTCACCTGTCATTTCCCTGTCAATTAGTGCTGTCACTTAGGGGTGGTTCCTGATTGGCTGTCACGGGGGTGTGTGTGGAATGTTGGTATTTTGTCTCTATTTAACATACCTCTCTTCTGCTTGTCCATTGTCAGGTCTTCACTAATTGCGTTCGGGGATAACGCGGACGGTTCTACTTTGGACCTCCAATAAGCTCCCATTTACCTTATCTTACACTTGTGCTTTTAGCACTTGTTCTCTCTTAGAATTTACTCTGTGTTCTTACTATTAAAGTCGAACCTGTTCAAGAGTAAACACTCTCTGTCTCTGTGATTGCCTTCAACCATTGGAATTCACCTACCTGCATTCTGACACACGTTTACATTGCACTACTTTTATTGTATTTTATACCTATTCTTATGTCTGAAATTTAGGCATTGTTTTTTATTCTGTCAATTGTGTGCTGATTTTATGACTATGTCCATTTTATACTAATTGCTGTGGGGCACTCTGGACTGCGGTCCATGTGTGAAAAAAAGTACTATATAGATAGTTATTCATATTTATTATTGTTATATATTGTAGAAATGTGTGCATTGAAATGTCTGTAAAGTCTCAACGACATTGAAAATGAGGGTGACCTCAATTGTCTTTTCGAGAATAAATAAAGGTTTGAATTGAATTTAAATAGTGCTTATATTATAACTTTCTTCCCCAGGGGGATTGTTATTTCTGGGAATATGAAAAGTAGTTTGTGTGCTTTTCTCTCGGAGAACCGACCAAATGAGAGGGCATTCAATTTGAGCTGAAACACAGCAAAGTAGAGTGTTTGTAATGAGGGCCATGTCAGTGCTTATAAATTTGTTTCATAAAACATACACACACACGCACACACACATGCACACACACGCACATGCACAAGCACACACACACATAGAATCTACTGAGTCATATAGAGCATGTAGGCACTCCTTTTTCTCTAGAAAATAAAAGGAGTGATCGTTCTGCTGTATTTTGTTTGAAGCAGACACTCAACACTAAAGATAAAGATCGGATTAACAAATAAACAGCTTGATCACTGCAGGGCTCCAATGTTAAATAATGTATTGCACCTGAATAGTAGTAGTATTGACGTTTCGAGCTAACGTTTGTCTTCCGTCTTAAACATACAAACATGGTTGCCATCTTTAGATAGACTGTATGCTCTGGTCCAGTGTTGTAGTACTCGAGTCCTGGTCTGATTTCCAGGACTTGTGACTCGAGTCCTGGTCAGATTTTCAGGACTTGTGACTCGACTTGGACTTGAGCACTGATGACTCTGACTTGGACTTGGACTCAAGCATTGACTGCATTCGGACTCAGAAGGTGCAGACTCGGACTTGTTCATTGTTAATTAATTTAATTATATATATTTTTGTAATAGGCCCTAATCATTTGGCATAAGATATTGATGGCTATATTAATACCGTAATATTATTTAATTTTGTGCAAGGGCAGACACTGGGAAGCATCGTGGGGAAGGATCGAGGCAGCGACAAAGACATCAAAGCAAGAATAGGGAAGGCAAGAACAGCATTTTTAATACTGAAGCAAACATGGAATTCAAACCACATCTCCACAAAGACCAAACTCCGCATCTTCAACACCAATGTCAAATCAGTTCTATTATATGGAGCAGAAACATGGAGAACCACAAAAGCAACCTCAAACAAACTGCAAACCTTCATAAACAGATGTTTACGACACATCCTGGGAATCTACTGGCCAAACACCATCACAAACGAACAGGTCTGGCAAACCACTCAACAAGAACCACTTGAAACCCTAATCAAACGCAGGAAATGGGGCTGGATTGGACACACCCTGAGAAAACCATCCTCCAACACAACCAGGCAGGCCTTAACCTGGAACCCACAGGGGAAGAGAAAGCCAGGAAGACCCAGAAACAGCTGGAGAAGGTCTGTCGAGGTGAATCTCAAGGAAGAAAGAACATCATGGAAGGAAGCAGAGAAAATCGCCCAACACCGAACCAGCTGGAGAGATTTCATGAATGACCTATGCTCCCCAAAGAGCAAAAGGGTTTAAGTCAAGTAAGTCAAGGGCAGACACGTGTGATTTTACATCAAATTCCAGCAAGAGCACTGCTAGATGTTCGATATGTGGGGCGACAGTGGCTCGGGAGGTAGAGCAGTTGTCTGGCAATCCGGAGATTCCCGGTTTGATTCCCGCTTCTCCCGGGCAGCGTGTCGATGTGTCCTTGAGCAAGACACTTAACCCCTAATTGCTCCCGATGAGCAGGTTGGCACCTTGCATGGTCGCCTCCGCCTTCGGTGTGTGAATGTGTGAGTGAATGTGTGAGTGAATGGGTAAAATGTGAGGAACAAATTGTAAAGCGCTTTGGATAAAAGCGCTATATAAAAAAGCAGCCATTTACCATTTACCATTATATGTAAACAAACTATTGAAGAGAAGACTGGGGCAACCTCAAACTTCAACAGACATCTGTGGAGTGGACTCACCTTGATGACTTGGACTCTGACTCTGACTCTGGTAATGGGGACTCGACTCGGACTCGACTCAGGCTCTTCTTTGGTGACTCGGACTTGGACTCAGACTCGAACACTGGGGACTCGAGACTCGACTCTGACTCAATATTTAGTGACTCGACTACAATATTGCTCTGGTCACATCATGTGCAATAACACTTATCCCCATTAATATAAAGAATCATACATATTAAGTACAGTGTATATAATACACATACATACATACATACATACATACATACATACATACATACATACATACATACATACATACATACATACATACATACATACATACATACATACATACATACATACATACATACATACATACATACATACATACATACATACATATACACACACATTCTAGTATACACTCAGTATACATAACTCTATATTCATCAAGTACAATAATCAATAATGTGAGGTCATATGAGGTTACCAAGGTGTGGGCCAGGTGTGAGAGGCCAGCACAATAGTAAATGGACTGCATTTATATAGTGCTTTTATCCAAAGTGCTTTACAACTTATGCCTCACATTCACTCATACATTCACACACCGACGGTGGAGGTAACCATGCAAGGTGCCAACCTCCTCATTGGGAGCAGTTAGGGGTTAAGTGTCTTGCTCAACGACACTTCAACGTGCTGCCAGGAGGAGCAGGCATTGAACTGTAAACCTTCTGATTACCAGATGACCGCTCTACCTCCTGAGCCACTATCTCTACCCCAATAGTCCTGAAGAAAGTCTGAAGTAAATCTAAAGAAGAGCATTAGCTGGAGACAACACTATTCAGGTGCAATAAATAATTTAATAATTGAACATTGGAGCTCTGCAGTGTGCAAGCTTTTTATTAATTTGTTGATTTGAAATTGCTCACCTTTGGCTCAGTATCTGCCCTATTTGGTTCAGATGTATGTGCACACTCTTACCTGAGTGAACAGGTGAGACATGTACAGTATACTCTATCAATAATGTCACTATGTACGTATGTGAAGCTGTGTCTTCTCGAAGTTACATTTGCATGTAACTTCCATCCATCTGATAACTATCATTTAAATCATTAGGTTTATATTAGCTTAAAAGAGTGGGTAAATTGTATTTAATTATAAGAATGTAGGTGGGTTTACCCTCCACTGCATCTCTGCTTATCATGACATTGAATATTTTAAGGGCATTCATAACACAGCAAAAAGATTAAAAGTGATGATATATTCAGCTGCTTGTTTGTATTGCAATAAAATGCAGTGTTTTGGCTTTAATTATGCAATATTGTGCAGGGCAGTGATTCCCAACTGGGGGCTCAGATGCAAGGGTTTGTGTGTGTTATGTGTGAGGGAGGGCTGAGGCCTCCATGAATTGGAGGCAAATAGTCATATGAAAGGAGATAGAGAACTTGAGTGTACTGCAAAATATGTTTACTATAAGTGTTTATGTTGTGGGATAACCAAGGAAAATGTCTTTAAATTGTTGACCTTTAATTTTAACATGTGTGCAGGAAAATGTCAGGGACCACTAGTGTAGAGGATCTTTCCCAAAATGGTGTAATAATAATATAATAATAATAATTTAGGACCTGCTCCGAGGTCATCATTTGGCACACATGCGAACCATGCATACAATGCGTATCTGCGATTAACCCATCCCGTCGTCCTTCCCCCCCAAGGGCAGCCGGGAGCAGACAGGCGCCACGTGAGCCGCGCCAGGGGACCAATCCAAGTGCTCCTGTCCGTCTTCGTCAAGGACGCCACAGCGTTAGCGATCTTGTTGTTGTGCATGTTTTTCCATTGGGTTTATCTTATCGGGGGGGGAAACCCTTGCGAGCACGGGGAGAACATGCAAACTCCACACAGAAAGGCCTGGGAGATACCCCACCTGGGTAACTGGCATCATGGAAACCTGGTCCCCAAGCGGGTAAAAAAGAAAAGCCAGTATGTGTACCTCCCAATGTTTCAAATGGTGTATGTGTACCTCCCAATGTTTCAAATGGTGTATTTGTACCTCCCAATGTTTCAAATGGTGTATTTGTACCTGATCATGGTTCAATGTTTTTAATCCACAAAAAGCAAAGCACACAACAGGAAGTCCATTCATAGAAAAATAGTGTCTTTTTTATTATAAATTATTGAAATGATCATATAAATATAAATATGTGCAAAGTTATTTCAGTCTGCTTGCTTCTGCTATGTCTCAACATCTCTTCAAATATCATTCACACATCTACAGCCAGTGTACTGGCTGGGCATTGCATCTTTATAAAAGATAGGAGAAACACAGACATGCTATTTATCTTCACAAATGTAAACATTGTCTTGTTTTAAGGAAAATCTATCAAATAATATAAACCTCTTTTTGTAAGAAAAAAAAATAGATTCTCATACATTCAATAGCAAGTGACTGGTATCCTGCCTGTGGTGCGGATGCTGCTGACTCCTTTGGGGTTTGTGTCAGGATCTGTAGGCTCACTCGCCCTGAAGCAGTGATACTGTACTCTAGTCTAAAGTGACCCCACGTGAGATTGATTTGACATTTAGTCATGTTCATTGGCTAGTTCAGGCAAGTTTGGCATAATAAACCCTTCCGATGAATGTTATTGTTACACATCTTTCCACATAAGTCATGTCTAAAAAAAGGCCTCATTTTGGTTTTGACATTTCTTCTGTAACTTCTGTAACATGAAGGACAAAGTTCAAGCCTTTTCTGATTATGTCCGGGCTACAGCGATTCACAAAAGACGCCACCACCAATGTTCATTTGTCTGTGAATTCACAGCGTATGCCCACTCAGAACTCTTTAAAGATCCCAGAGGGCTGGTCTGACATGTCTAATACTTCCAGGTTTGAGGCTGATTTATGTCCATGATGACTACCATCCAGCGCCAGCTAGAGCCAGTCCAGTCATAAAAGCCAGTCCAGCTATAATGGATGAATAATTTTCTAAGGCTGGTTTGTGTGTGTCTGTCAGTCCTACAGCCCCATGGTTAGCAGCAGAAGGAACGTGTGCGTCATCTCTGTCTGGTTTGCTGGCTGTGAGTCCCATTCAAGCAGCCTTCAGAAGGAATTTTTAGGTCATAGAATTGAGGAAGGTGCTGTTTGCTTCCACCCCAATCTATAGCTGTGCACTCTTTCTGCCGACCCTCTTAATGGATTAGTCCACACAGACTCAATGGCTCAACCTTGAATGAGGTTCTGGAACGGCTGATGGTGAGAGCTGTAGACCTGTTGAATTCAACTCGCCAGTACAGTACTGTTTCTTATGACCAGCTCAGGCCTGGGCTATGGAGGTATAAGACCCATCCACATCCATTCGCTTCTTTGATTCAACCATATCCTGCTTAAGACACTGGTAGCGTTTTATCTTCTCAGGTGTCAGGAACATAGGAACATGGCTACTCTGCAACCACTGAGTTCCCTCATCACTCTTAAGTCTCTGGCCCCCTTCAGTGGCACCAGTCCACAGTCTCTAAATAGGAGCATCATACTCCTGGAGGAACTCTTTGAGAGGATGGGGGAGCTGGTCCCTTTTCGTAGATATGTCCAAGTGTCCATTGACCGTTTTCCTACACAGGTGCTGCAGGGTGGACAAGCTGGAGGAAAAGGGCTTGATGAGCTCCAGGGGGATCTTCTCCCCTCCGGAGTAGATGTAGTAGGCGTTCCCGCCACGTGTGTTCCCCACAGACGACAAGGCCCCCTTGCTCTGGGGCATGTAATAATGGACCAGCTTGAGGACACAGTCAAAGCGGGGGACAGACTGGACACTCTTGGGGTCTGTCTGCAGAAAGAAGGAGCCTGTGTCACACTGGATACGCAGGTTCTTGGTACCCGACGCCGTCTTGATGCTGAGGGTGAAGAAGTGTCTGTTGTCTGAGCTGTCCCGGATGAGGAAGGTTCCGGTGGGCTCAGACGACAGCATGGCGTTGGCCTCCTTGCCACTAATGGCACCCCAGTAGAAGCCGCTCTCTTGGAGCTTGTGGACCGTGGTGAGTACCATCTGGTACTGCGTCCGGCAGCTGAAGGTCTTGTAACGGTGAGGCAGCCGCATGTTGGCGTCGAAGGGGCTGCAGCTCATTGCGGAGTTAAACTTGCTTTGAGTTACCATGGCGCTGTGCCCGCCCTCTGGACTGCTTCGTGAGCACTGGGCACCACGCAGACAAAGAGAAGAGAGGGGGTCAAACAGAGGTTCAGGACTCTCTGAGAGAGCGAGTGGATGTCAGCTGTCACTAAATCTTGAAGTCAGTCCGGAGATGTAACACCTGAAAAGACAAAAGACAAGAAGTATTAGGAATCTGTATGGAACAAGTGAGCACAGTATGGCCTAGTGTTTACATTAAAACATGATTAACATGTAGCATTGGTGTCGATGGCCAATGCCAATTTATTACAAGGAATATAACAATTCATTATCTATCTTTTAATTACACACTAATATGATCGTCCAGATCTGATTTATTTATAGTGGAACTGTGACAGGATGAGGGGTAATGTGATACTGTTCGACCAATGCAGCTCTTAGGCAAAGACTATGCTTTGGTTATTGCAAATGTGGTTGTACATCATGGGCCCACAAACTCCCCCCTGAAGAAACACACCACGATTCAACCCTGCTCGATTCCCTTCTTAGGCTAAAAGTTGAGAGTTGCTCATAGTGGGCAAATCGCTATCTACTTATTAACGTATACTTAATAGTTGGATGGGCTAGAGTAGCGATATAAATGCACGGTCAAATCTGCATACAACAATTATGAGTTGCCACAATTTACGGGAAAGTTTTTTAATATGATCTGCCCCCGGGGCTCACGCACCTCGGCCGGTTCCAGTAAAGACAGCATAGTCCGTGAACCGTTGCGCAATTAATTTACATATGACCGGTCCTACACTATCACTCAGCATATTCACAAACTTAGTTTACCACTTATTTAAGTCTTGAGTTACTTTCAAAGTGAAAGCAATTAAAAGGGAATAAAAAACAGGAATACAAACATAACGGTCACGACTCTTACCTTCGCTGATTCTCAAAACTTGTGAATTTAAATCCAAATGTTTCACAATCCTTGAGTAAATTGAATTGTTGACGATGTTCTCTTGGGATAGTATTGTGATGAATGTAAAATCCTCGGCAATGCACACTTCACAGAGTTGAGTCGTGTTCCTTCAGTGCACTATACAAGCCCGTGTGTGCTCTCATTGCCCAGTGGGTTGTAGTGAGTTCATTTGCCACAGAGAGTAGCGCTCATATGTGTCAGGAGGCTCCTCCCTCCTTCCAGTAAAGGCCTCTTGGCAGATTTGACAGTAAGCTTCTTTTTTTAAGGTTTCCTGGTATGAAGTCCCCTCCCCCGTGCTGTTCCTTCTAAATGAAGTTAAGGAGAGAGTTCCAAGCAATGCGTCTTCTGTCTGTATCAACGTGCCTATGGTGCAATGCAATGATCATGTTATAATCATCGTTCTAGGAAGCTTTTTTTTGTCACCAGGCCAGGAGGGGTACACATTAACATGAATTTAGAGTTATATATCATAGATTTATTAGTTTGATTTGATCAAGTTTAACTTTAACTTTAAATTTGAGGTTATATGTCACATTTTTGATAGTTGTTGTAAGTGCATCATAATTCCTCCTAAAAAGAGCATTACCGTATGCAAGCTCGGGCAGAGTACCATGTGGCTGAACCGCCCATAGAGGGCACCAGTATGGTTCAGGGGACATTACTTTTAGCAACAACAGCTGGCATGAACGCATGAATGATAGTATTTCCCCATTGCTATGGAAGTTTATTATGCCTTTATTTTGTTATTATGGCAGCCTCCCTACCATAGCAATGGTTTTGATACTGTTTTATGCCTATTCCAAAGTCCCTATCATTCTACTTAAGGTTCTAACATCCAGTTTTGAAGGAAGACATTCTCCAAAAGCAGTATGTTTTGTACTGCTTATTATTACTTACTTAAAAGTTATTATAGGTTATACACATCACAGTACAATCATGAATGGTGGATACACCCCCCCCCCCCCCCCCAACACACACACTCCCTTCCCTCTTCCTGCTGACTCAGCTATATGCTGGATCACTCTTAGCCTAGGGGTGTGTGTGTGTGTGTGTGTGTGTGTGTGTGTGTGTGTGTGTGTGTGTGTGTGTGTGTGCGCGTGCGTGCGTGCGTGCGTGTGTGTGGGGGGGGGGATTATAGACTGATTAACTCAGGGTTAACCTGTCATGCCCAGGCCTTGCTGTCTTAAGTTATACCCACCACTTCACTCTTTTACTCATTAGTGGAAGGCAGTTCACCACAATTCCACCAGGGAGAGAGTGGGGTGGTGCGGGTGGTGTGGTGTGGTGTGGTGTGTTGTGGTGTGGTGTGGTGTGTTGTGGTGTGGTGTAGTGTGGTGTTGTGTGGTGTGGTGTGTTGTGGTGTGGTGTGGTGTGTTGTGGTGTGGTGTGTTGTGGTGTGGTGTGGTGTGGTGTGGTGTGTTGTGTTGTGGTGTGGTGTGGTGTGGTGTGGTGTGTTGTGGTGTGGTGTGGTGTGGTGTGGTGTGGTGTGGTGTTGGTGTGATGAGAGCCTGAGCTGTGGTTGATCACAAAGCAGCAACCCCACAGGTTCAACAAAGACAGCCCAGCATGCAGGACACAGTGGGATTCTTCGTTTTACCATACCTTTACCAGGGGGGGGGGGGGGGGGGGGTGACGCTGGCCATAGACTACTAGAGCCTAATGAGTTTGGGCAAAGGGCAGCTGTGTCCACAGAGGTGAGTCAGGTGTTGTCTAACTCAGACCACCAGGATAATGGGGGTAGGGTGAGCGAGCACCAGGATGCCTGTTCCTTAATGTCAAGCAAGCAGTGCAAGAATGCGGAAGCATTCTACCGTAGTGGCGTGCGGTAATGCGCCTTTCATTTTCCTTCGCCCAGCGCCCAGGTGCGTGCACCGGCGGCGGCGTGCTCGCTCAGGTGCGTGCGTGCGCCGGCGTGCTCGCGCGAGGTGCCCGCGCATGCGCATGAGATCCCGCCTTGGTTCGACACGAGCGGAGCTCAATATATATAAGTCACCGCTCCTTATTCAGTATCCAGAAATAGCTCAATTGGCAAGACTGCATGGCTGTGGATCCTACAGCTTGTTTGCTGGCGAGTTTGAATCCCATCAAATATTTTTTTTTTAACGTGATTTTTTTTTAACGTGTATTCTTTCGCCGGTTAAGGTTAGGCATGGTTAAGGTTAAGGTTAAGGTTAGGCATTGTTTCGGAGTTGGTTAAGGTTAGAACGGTTAAGTTTAGGCGCTGTTAAGGAGCTGGTTAAGGTTAGAGTTTGTCAAAGAGAATGGCAATATTCTTTCTATGGTTAAGGTTAGGCATGGTTAAGGTTAAGGTTAAGGTTAAGGTTAGGCATTGTTTCGGAGTTGGTTAAGGTTAGAACGGTTAAGTTTAGGCGCTGTTAAGGAGCTGGTTAAGGTTAGAGTTTGTCAAAGAGAATGGCAATATTCTTTCTATGGTTAAGGTTAGGCATGGTTAAGGTTAAGGTTAAGGTTAGGCATTGTTTCGGAGTTGGTTAAGGTTAGAACGGTTAAGTTTAGGCGCTGTTAAGGAGCTGGTTAAGGTTAGAGTTTGTCAAAGAGAATGGCAATATTCTTTCTATGGTTAAGGTTAGGCATGGTTAAGGTTAAGGTTAAGGTTAGGCATTGTTTCGGAGTTGGTTAAGGTTAGAACGGTTAAGTTTAGGCGCTGTTAAGGAGCTGGTTAAGGTTAGAGTTTGTCAAAGAGAATGGCAATAGACAGCCTATTTCCGCGCGACAGCTCCCAAAGCGGGCCTGAAAAGAAAGGCGCTTTACCGTAGTGGCGTGCGGTGACGAATGCTTCCGCATTTTTGCACTGCTTGCTTGTCATTATGCTACACGCCACCAGGATAGCTCCATGACATTCCACTTGTTTCCAGAAAATCTATTGTGTCATCACTCTGAGCCGCGCACACTCCCGTCTTTATGGTCCCTCCCGGAATCATAATGACAGTGAATGGAAGGAAGGAAGCAGTGAGTTGGTCTACATGAGAAAAAACAAAACCTCCACACAAGCTTGAGGTCTCCATAGAAACTGCAACGCAAGCATCATTAAAGCATTTGGAGGCCCCACGATACGATATTATCACTATACTGAAGTCCAATGCGATAGTATTGCGATTTTAAACATTTTGCGATATGCTGCAATTTATTACCTTTTTCAACTGCAAATTATGTCCCCAGAGGAAAACTTGATCAACATCTGTTTTATCTAATAATAAGATAACATTTTCAGTCATTGCAGAAAAAATACTTACCGTCTGTGTATTGATACAATATTGCCATGCAAAATATTGCGATACTATGTTGTGTTGATTTTTTCCCCCACCCCTAGCGTGGAAAGGCCTTTTTTGTTGGTTTTAAATACTCCAATTACTTTCTACAGTACTGTAATGGCCCATCTACAGTAGGCTTTAGATGGTGAGGAATGGAAGGACCTTTTTAAAAGTTTATCTAAGAGCAGGATGGAGACCAGAGACTTAACCACTATCAGACATCATCAGAGACTTTAGAAATAATAAATATATTGTGTACTTAAACCAGAGTTCACCAGTCAACTGGCTGTGTCAGTCATGCCTGCTAACAAACCAAGTGACCTGGAACTGAGAAAGCCTCTCAATAGTCTCTGTTATTCCAATGCACTGTGGGCCTCTGGCACTACATCTGAAGCACAGGGTGAGAGGCTTGGCTAGAACCATGACAGATTTGGCTCTCTCTCCGTGTGTGTGTGTGTGTGTGTGTGTGTGTGTGTGTGTGTGTGTGTGTGTGTGTGTGTGTGTGTGTGTGTGTGTGTGTGTGTGTGTGTGTGTGTGTGTGTGTGTGTGTGTGTGTGTGTGTGTGTGTGCGCGCGCGCGTGCCTTACATTTCTTTTGGTTTGTGTCACTGGTAAGCTAAACAAATGTTTTTTCCCCCACATTGCTGTACTTACATATATACATATCTAGATGATGTATCTGAACTCATATCTGTGTGATTTACACTCACATAGCAGTCTAGTGGTCTGAGGCGCTCCGTTTAGAGGAATAGGCTGCTGTTTCATACTGTAGGTTTTCCCACACTGACTCAGAAACTGTACTCAGGCACACAGTTCCCGTAACCCAGTGGGTATAGAGGGAAAATAAGGGAAGCTGAGTTCTCTAATGAAAAGAAGAGCAAGGGGTTGAAGAATGTTATGCTACTAAATATTTTTGCGGGCCGTGGGTTTAGCCGTATTTGACTGAGCTGGGAGATCTTCAAGGTTTGTATGTTATGCCACTTTTATGAGATTACTTTTAAGTCTTAGCGATCACAAAGGCGTCGCTCACTGTTTGCACAGCTGAATTCAGTGAGCCCCAAATTCAGATTGAGACTTCAAGTGCAAAGTGCAACAACATCTTTGAACCATGAAAATAGGAAATAATTCAATTGTTGTGGTGAGTCCTACGGTTGCTCCAAGACATAAGATATATTTCTGTCCATAGATAATTTAGTGGTTATTTAGTGGTGATTTCTTATATTTCTTATTCTTTTTTATACTCCTCTGCTGTCAACAAGGAAAACTTCCCTCGGGATGAAAAAGGTCTTAACTTAAAAATGATGTAGTATTCACCATGAATGTAGTTATCTCCACCAGACCGGGGGAGATCATGTAATCGGCCCGGTCTGTCTGTGTGTGTGTATGTCTGTGTATCCACAGCAAATCTCACAAAACAAAACTACAAGGCAGAGGTGGATGAAATGTTGCACATAAACTGACAGTATTCTGGAATATTTTTCAACAAGTATTTAAATACATTTCTATCATTGTCCATCGAAATAGATATTCAGTATGAAGTTACACTTTCTGAAAGCAAGAAGGTGATACTACAAAGGTTCACTGCTCAGTGCCTTTGGGAATCAGCTCTCTGGCTCCTGTTTATAGCTCCTGCACATAGCTGTTTACCGGCAGGATCAGACCGCAGACTCAGGTAAATCCAAAGGTGGGGGCGTTTGTTTTATGATCAACAAACTGTGGTGCTCAGATGTGGAGATTATTTCTAAGGGATGCTCTGCTAATATAGAGCACCTAACGATCACATGCCGGCCATTCTATTTATCAAGAGAATTTTCATCTGTTGTGATAACGGCTGTGTACCTTCCACCGCAAGCCAAAAAGATGCGTGCTCTGGACGAGCTGTTTAACGTTATCGATAGACATGAGACTCTCTGAGCGGAGGCTGCCTTTAGCCTTCATTGTTGCTGGAGATTTCAATTGAGCAAACATGAAGAAAGTATTGTCAAAATACAAGCAGCACATCAACTTTCTTCCTATTATCTTTTTCCCCCTCTTTTTTCAGATTCTTCTCCCATCCCACTGTTAGTCGTTATGCCAATTCCCAACCCCCTTCCTGGTTGTTGCGCACCCCCCCCCTACTGTTGGTCCGGGAGGCCGGAGACTGTCACATGCTTTCCTCTGACACATGTGCAGCCAGCCGGCAGCCAGCCTGGCAGCGCAGATTCTCACCGGGAGAGTGTAACGTGTGGAAGGTCACACTACCTTTCTCCAGATCCTACCCTCGCTGTGCAGGCGCCCCGACCGAACTGTAGGAGTCGCTGTCCACAACGCCCAGGACCCACCCACGGCTTCCCTCCCCCTAACTCAGCCAAACTAGTTAGTATAGCGATCAGCCCAAGCCAAGGCAATGCTGACTCCAGGAGTCGAGAGGAGTCATCAACTTTCTGACCCACGGGAACAACAAGCTGGATCATGTTTACACTCCCTTCCGGGATGCATACAAGCCCTCCACATCACGGACTGGAGCGTATTTAACCTCTTAAGCCCGAGCGGTCCGGTACCGTTATGAGAATGACATCACGCCATAAATCCATCTCTACAGAATGTATGAATTAATGTTGGGTTTATTTTTCAAATGTAGCCAAGAGTAAAGACCCTAACCCTGTTAAAACATCAGTCGAAGTGTATATTTTCAGCACTACGTTTATTTACCAATGATTGTGTTATTAGTGAAATATTAGTTTATAGAAATCTCAGGGCATCGAGTCGGAAAAAGGCGAGGATTGTCGCAAGGATTCGGCGCAACCTAACTTGAGTGTAGTCTTTTGAGAGAAGAGCCCCAGGGCTTTCTAAAATACTACACTTCCCAGCTCACGCCAGCCCCTGTCAATCATCTGACTTCTTTTTCTTTCTTTTTTCTCTTTATTTTCGGGATCATATCTCACAAGTGGAACAAACCTGAACATTATTGCCATAAATTAGAACACAGTTCGTTTCTCTACCTCTCTTTGAACGTCTAGAAAAAAACGGTGTTGCAATCTGATGGAAAATGGCGGAGAAATGTACATTATAAAAAGGTAACTGTTCTTACAGTAGATTTCATTCACGGTTTTTGCTGCACGCCTGATACTAAATCCAGATTGAACTCTACCATTGGAAAGGGAAGATTTGGCCTGATCCATTGATGTGTGACTTGGTCATAATAAGGTCATTTATAGGCCTGATATTCTATATTCTATAATCATATTTCAAATAGCATGTGTCCGGATGGCAGAATTCAGTACTGTATCTACAAAACCTTCTGTTTAATCATCTGCCCTTTATTAATTTGCTTAGATTTCTTGTATATGTGATCTCAAGAAGGTGCTGAATGAGCTCAGTGGCAATTTTCCATGTCTGGGCAATATTAGCATGCTGTTATTCACCGTCAAAGATGAAAAAAGAAAAGAAAAAAAAGAAAATGTATATTCTCCTTTGGTTAATTACAATTTACTCAAGCGTAACAGACACAACATTTCCGAGACTGGGAATACATTCCCTGAGATCCATAGATGCCCCTAGATACAGTAGAAGCCCTCCAGAATCAGGTCCCCACTGCCACTCCTCTACCACTCCTATGTCACTTTAGAACTAGCACTCAGGTGTTAATTTTCAGGGGCTGCTGGCCGTAAACAAAGGGAGGGTACTTAACTTAAGTGAAAATCATAGAAATCATATGCAGCAGGTAGAAAATTGATGGAAAATCCGTCGCGATTTGGAATAAAATTGAGGAGAACTTTAATCCCTGGGTATTAATCGAACAAAACGGAAAAAGGCAGTCATATTCCAGCACGGTCTTTATTAGTGTTTGCGCTGCCCAGGCAGCAATGGTTAATAGATATCATATCCGACATCACCGTACGTGTACACGTCTGTCAGCCTGTCACGTATTTCTCCATAACACGCTTCCCTCGGCTTAGTCCACTTTTCCACATTTCATGGGGGTGTTCAATTACCGTATATGGTTAATCGGGGCGGTTCTGGCATGCAAATACTTAAAACAGTGCACAAGCTCCAGCTTAGGAGCAAGGTGATATTTATCAAGACAGGTGTGCGTAGGGGCGGTTAGGTGGCCGAGCGGAGATTGAGTTCGTCACCAACCCCGGAGCTGTGAGCTGGATTCGCCTGTTCGAATCCAGCTGGATTCGCCTGTTCGAATCCAGCTCACAGCTCCGGGGTTGTCACCAGCTTGGCTGGCCGTCTGCACTAATACAATTGGCTGTATTAGAGGGTGGGAGAAGCTGGCGGGGTGGGTCCGGGTCGTTGTAAACAGCGACTCCTACAGTTCGGTCGGGGTGCCTGCTAAGCGCGGATAGGACTTGAGGGGGATAGTGTGATCCTCCCACACGCTACGCCCTCTCGATGAGAATCCGCGCTGCCAGGTGAAAAGAAGCGGTGATTGGCTGGACGTGTGTCGGAGGAAGCACGTGGTAGCCTCCACTCTCCCAGATGATCTGACTGTGGGGGGTAAGTGCGCAGCGACCAGGAAGGGACTGGGAATTGGCATACGACTAACATTGGGATGGGAGAAAATCGGAGGAAAATGGAGGGGGAAAAAGATATATATAAAAAAAAAATGCGTGCACACATTAAAAATTCTGTGCTTACGAACGGAAGTAGAATACTTTCTAGACCCAGCAGTGCATTTAAATGTTGTGGGTAACTCTGGGTCAAATTTGGGTCAGTCAAGATTCAACCCCACCCCCACCTCTTTCCTCCACGGGAACAATTACTTTTTGCAACATGCACCTGTTCTCCCAATCCCTCCTGCACCACTCCCCCCACGGGAACTCAACCTTTCTCACAGAATATGGACACTGATATTCAACTTGAATGTAAACACACACATGCATGCGCACACACACATGCACGCACGCACACACACGTACGCACGCACACATGCACACACACACTCTTGCAGTACAGTGTAGGCTTTGATCATCTTGTGGGGGGCGTGGCATGAAAAACATTGCACAGATTGTCTTGCGTGAACATCTATAAATATCTCTGTCAGGTTAATTTCAGTATACAGGGTGGTATGAGGGGATCTGGGAAGGTACTGGGTGGTACAGTATGAGGGGATCTGGGAGAGTACTGGGTGGTATGAGGGGATTCTGGGAGAGTACTGGGTGCATGAGGGGATCTGGGAGGGTATTGGGTGGTATGAGGGGATCTGGGAGGGTATGAGGGGATCTGGGAGGGTACTGGGTGGTATGAGGGGATCTGGGAGGGTACTGGGTGGTATGAGGGGATCTGGGAGGGTACTGGGTGGTATGAGGGGATCTGGGAGGGTACTGGGTGGTATGAGGGGATCTGCCAGGGTACTGGCTGGTATGAGGGGATCTGCCAGGGTACTGGGTGGTATGAGGGGATCTGGGAGGGTAATGGGTGGTATGAGGGGATCTGGGAGGATAATGGGTGGTATGAGCGGATCTGTGAGGGTAATGGGTGGTATGAGGGGATCTGGGAGAGTACTGGATGGTATGAAGTATCTGTTAAAAATAATGTTGTGTTTATGATAAAAAAGCTTAAATGTTCAGCTTTTTCTAGCATAAATCTATACGGGTAACATTTGACCCATAACACCAGAGGCAGGGCCGCCTCAGGGGGTGTGCGAGCAGTGCGGTCGCACAGGGCCTCGCGGGAAGGGGGGCCTCGCAAAAAAAAAAAAAAAAAAAAAAAATTATTTTTTTTATTTTTTTTTATTTTTTTGCGAGGCCCCCCTTCCCGCGAGGCCCTTTTTCATCACATACCTAAAATCTAGTTTTGCTTATATGCTTATATATTTCACATTAGACACGTTTGTAGAATGTGTCTGACTTGTTCCTGGGTCTGCACCTGGGTCACTATTGGAGCTCTGGTGCTCTGCAGCAGACATACTATTGGTTTCAACGAAGGGAGTGGTTACTTACATCATAGTACGCCGCCGGAAACTTAAACGAAGAAGAAGAAGAAGAGTCAGCTGCGTTTGAATATTTCGCGCGTGCAGCTTTTGACTATTATGCTTAGTTATGCCAGCCAAGGTCGGTCATTATCAGTCGGTCAGTCACCAAGGAACGTTGACGAAAGGCGGGACAAATGGCCGGAGCCTTGTCATGATGCAGTCGGGATATAGCCATGGCCCATGATGATGTCGGCTAGTAGCTAGCTTAGCTAAAGGCTATCTAGCGTTAGCTAACCTGCAGCCAAGATGAAGAGGATGGTCGTTTGGCAGATGAACTTCGTCAACTCCACGCGGTTGTCTCCATCCTCTTGGACGTTTGGTGAGTTTTTAACCTATTCTATTAACTCTATTCTATTCCCGCCGTGGACATCGCTCTCTCTCTCTCTCTCTCTCTCTCTCACTCTCTGGAGCTAAACTGGCCGACTAGCTATTGTAGTACTACTAGTAGCTAACGGTGTGTGCCTGGTGTCAGCACCTGGCTGTATGTAGCCGCATAGCTTGCTTCTGCGTTAGCTAATGGTTAGCGATAGCCTGGTTGAGCTAACTGTTAGCCAGTTAGCTGTTTAGCTTCGACGTTAACTGCCGGCTGCGCTCGGCTGGGAACGTTCGTTTGATGCTATCAGTTAGCCTTGAGTTAGCTGTTAGCTTGTGCTACGACCATTGACATTAGCCGTGAGAATAGCAGGGGGTTCTGGCACTCTGACTACGACATCATCTTTGACAGAAGATGTAGTCGGGCCTGCACCATGACAAGGCTCTGGCAGCAGCTTATTTTTGTCCCGACAGCGAGAGGCCTTTCGTCAACGTGGAGACCTGTGTTGCGGCCTTTCGCCCTGCGTTCCTTGGTGCAGGTAAGATTAATGAAAATGTCATGACATTACCCCACTCTTCCTTCCTTCCCCTCCCGAATGTTTTGTTAATAACGATGTTTTTTTCCAGGCAAAACATATGCTACTTCACAACATTTGGAGATACGACATGTGCTGTGTGTGAATGTCTTGGTCGTTTGTGTAGCTTGGGTAGCGTTGGGCCGTTGGCCAAAGCTGTGTGTGGCCTGGTGTCACAGTACCTGGCTAGCCTATTTAGCTGATGTCGGCCATTGGCTCCTTGCTGCTTTGGTTTCTCTGGTATAGACCCTCTTCTCTTTGGATTTAAGTGTTGATCTTTGTCCTTTTGGATCTCTCATACATGCTCTCTCTAACACACACACGTGCTCTCTCTCTCTCTCTCTCTCTCTCTCTCTCTCTCTCTCTCTCTCTCTCATACATGCTCTCTCTCTAACACACATGCTCTCTCTCTCTCTCTCTCTTTCTAACACACACAGTCTGCCTATGGCGGCCTTTCTCGATGGCTAGGCTGTGCTCGCTGAGTCTGTATAGTCAAGGATCTTCAGTCACAGTGCTCAGGTATTCTGCCACTGTGTACTCTCTGTTTAGGGCCAAATAGCATTTCAATTTCTTTCCAATGTGTGTCTCTCTCTCTCTCTCTCTCTCTCTTGGATTAAAGTGTTGATCTTTGTCCTTTTGGATCTCTCATACATGCTCTCTCTCTAACACACACACACATGACAAACACACATGTTCTCTCTCTCTCTCTCTCTCTCTTTCTAACACACACAGTCTGCCTATGGCGGCCTTTCTCGATGGCTAGGCTGTGCTCGCTGAGTCTGTACATAGTCAAGGATCTTCAGTCACAGTGCTCAGGTATTCTGCCACTGTGTACTCTCTGTTTAGGGCCAAATAGCATTTCAATTTCTTTCCAATGTGTCTCTCTCTCTCTCTCTCTCTGTACACTGTATATTGACTGTAGAACGGGAGCTCTCTCTCGCTCTCTCTTTTGCTATATGTTGACTGTATCATGCCCCGCCTCGGGCAGCGCTATTATTTAAGAATATGTTGACTGTATAAAAAAAAAAAAAAAAAAAAATATATATATATATAATTTTTTATTTTATTTTTTTTAACCTTTGGGGGGGGGGGGGCTCGCGTTAAATCTCGCACAGGGCCTCGCATTTCTCCCAGGCGGCCCTGACCAGAGGTTACTATTAATAATATAAAGTTCTATAAAGTATTATTGTTATTGGACACATACACCCTGCACCTTATCATGCACATACACTACACACAAGACACTTAAATGTAAATAATTTACTTTTTATCTTACCTCATTTAATATTTTATTTTGATGTTACTACTACTACCTATTGTTACCATTCTTGTATTCATTGATGTTTCTTAATTGTGCTGTTGTAATAGTGTGTAATAGTGTGATATTATAATAGTGTGTAATAGTGTGATATTGTAATAGTATGTAATAGTAATAGTGTAATAGTGTGATAGTGTGTAATAGTAATAGTGTAATAGTGTGTAATGTCTAATATGTAATAGTTTAATAGGAATAGTGCAGGGAGATCTGCTTTCTTTGTCTATGTTTTTTTCCCGCAGACAATGGACAATCTCTGTGTATGTTGTGCAAGTGTATTAGGTAATTATAACTAATGGTAATGGATGGCATCTGCATTTGTTAACTATTGTAGGTGTGTTTGTTTGCTCTGTGTGTGTGAGAGAGAGAGAGAGAGGGAGAGAGAGAGAGAGAGAGAGAGAGAGAGAGAGAGAGAGAGAGAGAGAGAGAGAGAGAGAGAGAGAGGAGAGAGAGAGAGAGAGAGAGAGAGAGAGAGAGATAGGTATACCACCACGCCACAGGGTCTTCTCTATTTTAGACGCTAAAATCTCAGCTCATCTCAGAAAGGCACTGGAAGATGTCAGCTGTATGACGTACATCATGAACAGGGGTGTAGCTCCAGATTCTGGGCCCCCTGAAAGAATGTATTTGTAGGCCCCCAGTGAATGCGAGCGCGCGTCAGCGCGCGAGCAGAATTTTTTTGTGCCATTTTTTTATTGATGAAAACGCATAATATGGTTTTTACCTATACATTCGGATCAGCAGTTCAGCACCTGCACTGTTGGTGGGTGAGCCTAGTAAAGGATGTCGCATTGCGTTCATCTTCAATGAATGGACCAATGCAATAGTCTACCAAAGCCCCCCCCTCTCTCTCTATATATCTCACACACACACACACACACACACACACACACACACACACACACACACACACACACACACACACACACACACACACACACACACACACACACACACACACACACACACACACACACACACACACTTCAGAAACAAACATAGTATCAATGAGAGCATCAATAATACACCTGAGTGATGTCTAGTAAAAAAAAAAAAAAAAAAAAAATTTGGGCCCCCCCCCCAGTGCTGGGCCCTTGGAATCATCCTAAGCTACCCCCCCCCCCCCCCCAGCTATGCCCCTGATCATGAATGTGGATAGTTGGACGTGGAGAGAGAGTGTGTGTGTATGAGAAAGAGTGTGTGTTTGTGTGTGTGTTTGTGTGGATCTGCAGAATGTATGTGGATTTATGTGTCAGGTATGTAGATGTCCAGTATATATTATCCAGAGTGTGTTAAATGTGTTAGAGATGTGATGAGGAAGTAGTGTAAGCCTGTGTGTGATATGCAATACATGGTGTTAGTGTACTGCACTGTAGTGACCTGGGAGGTTCAGAAAGGTTCCTGGCACCAGAGACAGCTTATCAGTCAATCTAATTCCTGTTAGGACACTATCGCCACGGTGGCCTCACTTCCTGTGTAAAAGCCTCTATGATTGGTTGCATTTCTCATATCCTTTACTGTAAGGTGTCACAACCCATCAAATTAACATATTATTTTTGTGTGAATGTTACATGGTAATTTTGTAAAGTCACACTATGTCTTCTGACCTTCCCCGATGACTCATTCCATGACTATTAGCAGCACGTCCTTGTTTGTTGGGCAATGCTGCTGAGTATGATAGACTACTATTCGTCAAGCCATAATTTCCAGGTAATTCTCTCTCTCTCAAGTTATTGTTATAAGGAGCCCAGTCCAAGCTACAACAGTCTGCATTCCCTTAACAATTGTTTGTATTGAGCCGTATATTGTACCCATTCTGCAATCTGTTAAATAAAGTTTACATCCATTCATTCTGCTAGCATTAACGTTACCAAGCTGCTAGCCACAATGCTATACTGTTATACTGGCATATCCCAATCACGTTAGCACATAAGCTAACAAACTGCGCTGCTAGCCACAATGCTATACTGTTATACTGGCATATTCCAATCACGTTAGCACGTAAGCTAACAAAATCGGCAACAATCTTTTTGTGAGACTAAACTCCGCTCTTGGTGGTCAATTGTGTTAGTTTTGTTTCATCAACAAATGAGAGGCAGAACACACAGTGAATGTATCCGTTTTCTTTATTGCACTTTTATTGCACTTTCTTTGCTGAAAAATAAATGCTACGTTGGCTAAATGGCTCACGCGAGGCATTTAAAGATGGTAGATTGTTGATTTTGAGCAGGAAGTGTATTGGCACATTCAACTTTTCTGATTGGTTGAAAATTGCCTTCCATGTTTGAACTACATCGCCACCTACTGCCACCTACTGCTTTGGCATTGTACTACATGTATATACATCACTGCTCAGGAGGAAAAAACAATGTCTAACTTGCCTGCCATTACATTGCGTTCTGAAAAGCGAAACTGACCCTGACAACGAAACGAAAACTGGCCATTAGTGTAACCGCAGCCTCAGTCTATCTCTCCCTCTCTGCGTTGCCCTCAATTACTCCTTTGTTTATTTCTGAGAAGTATGTAAAGTATCCTCAATGGTTACCACAGATGAGAACAACACATCAACATGCCAAGAAATCAGACGTGTTTGGCGGCGATAGTTTTTGACAAATCATTATTGAAATGATAGGCTTTTTGTTGTCTACTCTCATAAATCTCAAATGTATCCAGGAAAAAGATTTAAACAAACATGTTCTTTACTTCTACACATCTTTACAACACAGGCATTGAAGGGGATAGTATGTACCTTTAAAAAATGTATATGACTTCCTTGAATCTGTGGGACATTCCTGTAAATTCTCATCTAAATATAATTTAAATTATTTATTTTACAGCACCACTCACTCTTCCCTTGTATTGAACATGGAATTTTTGGTGAGTGTAGCACACATTTAAATTCCGTATTTCCTTCCCTGCCTGGCTACTCTGCACCCAAGAGTAAACACCTTTTACATATTGGGCAGCACATTAGGTAGGCCTGTGTTCCTGGCTCCAAAAAGCACAGCTATTTGATTAAATGAAGCTCATTTATTGCTTGTGTCTGCCTTGTGACATCACAAAGGGCAATACTTCTGAATAGTTTATTTAGGCTTGTTAGTCTAGACTCTAGATACTTCAAATCCTGGCCAAATGGCAAGGAATACCTATGTCATTCCCTCCCCTGTGCCTAAATTACATTTCAGACTTCCAGATCCACACAAAGATTAGGAAAAAGACATTTCCCACAATGGGTTCCATTTAAGGACAATGATGACCTAACCGGTCCAAATGCTTGCATCAGTGGCCGTTTCTCAGGAACATTGATGGTTTCCAAGGAATAGTTACTCCACACACAATTCTGGCCCCAGTTGCAGGGTCAAACATATCTCCCAGAGCAGCGAGGGAAACACACTGTGTTTTAACATGGGCGTTTTTATCTGATTTGGGTAATTGGTACTAGACATTTATATTACATTTACATTTAGTCATTTAGCTGATGCTTTTATCCAAAGCGACTTACAAGTTCTGTACGACAAGTCATCAGGAAGGGCACAACTCAAATCAGTTGGATAACAATGCCCATCAATGGGCGGTCAGGTGGCGTAGCGGAGATTGTGCTCGTCACCAATGCAAGAGGCTGCGGTCTCGACTCCCGGAGAGTCAGCATTGCCTTGGCTTGGGCTGATCGCTATACTAACTCGTTTGGCTGAGTTAGGGGGAGGGAAGCCGTGGGTGGGTCCTGGGCATTGTGGACAGCGACCCCTACAGTTCGGTCGGGGCGCCTGCACAGCGAGGGTAGGATCTGTAGAAAGGTAGTGTGACCTTCCACACGTTCCCCGGTGAGATTCTGCGCTGCCAGGCTGGCTGCCGGCTGGCTGCACATGTGTCGGAGGAAAGCATGTGACAGTCTCCGGCCTCCCGGACCAACAGTAGGGGGGGGGTGCGCAACAACCAGGAAGGGGGTTGGGAATTGGCATAACGACTAACAGTGGGATGGGAGAAAAATCGGAAAAAAAATCGGAAAAAAAAATGCTCAAGTGTTGAGTGCTACAGTGTAGGTTAGTATATCAGTGTGTGACAGTGCATGACAGTAAGGTTAGTTAGGGTTATTTTTTTTCATATCAGATATTGGTTGAAGAAGTGCCTTTAGTCGACAGCGAAATATTGGACGGGTTTCGGCTGTCCTAACTGGTGGGAAGTTCGTTCCACCATTGTGGGGCAAGGACTGAGAATAGGTGGCTTCTTTGATGACCCTCCTGGAGCTCGGATAGGAGTAGGTCTGAGGCGGCCAGAAGATGCAGAGCGTAGGGGTCTTGAGGGTGTGTAGTTAGAGACCATTAAGTCGTTTAGCTGACGCTTTTATCCAAAGCGACTTACAAGTTCTGTACGACAAGTCATCAGGAAGGGCACAACTCAAATCAGTTGGATAACAATGCTCATCAAAGTGTTGAGTGCTACAGTGTAGGTTAGTATAAGTGTGTGACAGTGCATGACAGTAAGGTTAGTTAGGGTTATTTTTTTTCATTTCAGATATTGGTTGAAGAAGTGTGTCTTTAGTCGACAGCGAAATATTGGACGGGTTTCGGCTGTCCTAACTGGTGGGAAGTTCGTTCCACCATTGTGGGGCAAGGACTGAGAATAGGTGGCTTCTTTGATGACCCTCCTGGAGCTCGGATAGGAGTAGGTCTGAGGCGGCCGGAAGATGCAGAGCGTAGGGGTCTTGAGGGTGTGTAGTTAGAGACCATTGACTGGATGTAGGCGGGAGCCATTCCCTTCGCCGCACGATATGCTAGGTCGAGGCCTTGAAACGAATTTGTGCGGCAATGGGGAACCAGTGCAGGTCCCTAAGAAGTGGGGTGACATGGGCTGATTTCGGTAGGTTTGAGATCAGGCGGGCGTCTGTGTTTTGAATGAGTTGAAGAGGCTTGGTGGCAGTGGTCGGAAGGCCAGCAAGCAGTGCGTTGCAGTAGTCAACGCGGGAGATGACTGTTGATTGGAAGAGGAGTTGGGTGGCTTCTTTTATCAGGAAGAGGCGGATCCTTCTGACGTTGCTCAGGAGGAATCTGCAGGTTCTGGTTGTCGCTGCGATGTGAGCGGAGAAGTTCAACTGGTCGTCGAGCACAACATCAAGGTTCTTGGCGGTCAGGGATGCGGTCATGGCTCAAGTTCAAGTTCAAGTTCAAGTTTCTTTTATTGCCACACGGCCAGGCCGGTGGAATTTGAGCACGGTGCAGGTGGTAGCTGCGACAATACACCACATGGATGATGGAACACAACATAACATCAACAACAACATAACATAACATAACATAACATGCATAACATAACATAACAGCAGGGGGTGAAATTAGGATGAGTTGGAGTTGAGTAATTGTATGGCCTTGGGGAAGAAACTGTTGTTGAACCTAACCGTGCGACTACCTAGTGACCTAAACCTTCTACCAGAGGGGAGGAGTTGGAAGAGGTGATGAGCTGGGTGCAGGGGGTCACTGATGATTTTGTGTGCGCGTGTGATGGTGTGATGTTTGTGTATGGAGTCCAGGGTGGGGAGTGTGCAGTTGATGATTTTGGATGCCCTAATGATGATGGCTGCATTCTTTTTGGCCGGCAGGTGAAGCAATTCTGTTTTGCTTAGATTCAGTTTGAGGTGGTTGGTCGTCATCCAGGCGGAGATGTCGGACAGACAGGCCGAGATCCGCTTAGAGACGTAGATATCCGAGGGAGGAAAGGAGAGGAAGAGTTGAGTATCATCAGCATACTAATGGTACGAGAAGGCATGAGACGTGATAATGTTACTCAGAGATTTAGTGTAGAGGGAGAAGAGAAGGGGTCCAAGGACTGAGCCCTGGGGGACACCGGTCTGCAGGGGGGCGGGAGGCCGACAGGGTCCCTCTCCATGACACTTGGCAGGAGCGGTCCTTGAGGTATGATGTCAGCGCAGAGCAAGCCACTCCCATTCCTGCGAGGGATGCGAAGAGGATCTGATGGTTGACTGTGTCGAAGGCTGCAGACAGGTCTAGGAGAATCAGGACAGAGGAGAGGCCTTTCGCGTTTGCTAAGTGAAGTGCCTCTGTGACCGCAATGAGGGCCGTCTCTGTGGAGAGTAAACAGTTTTAAGTACGTCGGAGTCCACATATCCGAGGACTTGACATGGACCACACACATTGACAGTGTAGTGAAGAAAGCACGACACCGCCTCTACTTCCTTAGGCGCCTAAGGAGGTTCAACGTGAGTTAAGAACTTTTACTCATGCACAATAGAAAGCACCCTGACAGGCAATATCACCTCCTGGTTTGGGAATAGCACCGCACAAGACCGCAGCAGACTACAGAGAGTGGCCGCTCAGCCGAACGCAGAAGGTGGTGGGCTCCCCACTCTCCAAGACATAATAATAATAATAATAATAATAATAATAATAATAATAATAATAATAATAATAATAATAATAATAATAATAATAATAATAATAATAATAATAATAATAATAATAATAATAATAATAATAATAATAATAATAATAATAATAATAATAATAATAATAATAATAATAATAATAATAATAATAATAATAATAATAATAATAATAATAATAATAATAATAATAATAATAATAATAATAATAATAATAATAATAATAATAATAATAATAATAATAATAATAATAATCTCAGAGTGCTACAGAGTGCCTAAAAAGAATAAAAGAAAAATAGATATATAAAAAAGAAAAACATGATAAGACATAAAAACTAATAAAAGGCCTTTCTAAAAAGGTAGGTCTTGAGTCCATGTTTAAAAGTGTCAACAGTTTGTGGTGCTCTCAGGTGGTTGGGGAGAGCATTCCACAGTCTGGGTGCGGCAGAGCAGAAGGCTCAATCGCCCATGGTGTGCAGCTTAGTCCTGGGGGCTTTGAGGAGGTAGGCTGTGCCGGAGGGGAGGGAGCGTGAGGAGGACTGGGGGGTGAGGAGTTCCTTGAGGTATGCAGGGGCACCACTGTGTACGCACTGGTGCGTGAGGAGGGAGACCTTCTACTCAATCCTGTGTTCCACGGGAGCCAGTGAAGTGATCTGAGGGTGGGGGTGACATTTACAACAAGCGTTGCAAAAATAAGGCTAAGAGAATAATAAAAGACTCTAGCCACCCAAACAACTGCCTCTTTGAACTGCTGCGGTCAGGCAAGCAATACCGGAGTCTCATGGCAAGCACAGAGAGACTCAGAAGGAGCTTCTATCCCCAGGCCATCAGGATGCTCAATGACAATCAATGAAAATAACACTATGTAACAAACCATCAAATACACTCACAGCACACACATCCACATGTACACACTCACTTTAATAAACAACTCACTGTAGCACCCACTTTACCCACTTTAGACACTTAACACACTTTATATTTATTGGTATACTGGAATATTTGTATATTTTACCTCATTGCACCTCACCACCACAAGGTGGCACCACAAGCTAAGCTAAGTTGTACCTCATTCAAGTCAAGTCAAGTCAAGAGTTTTTATTTGTCACGGCATACAAGTATACAATGAAATGCGGGTGGTCTTGCCCGCAACGATGTGCAATACAGTGGTACAACATGTAATAGAATCCAATAAAAAACAACATTGTGCAATAGACAGGTAACAGGTAGCATGGTGGGACATCTCGGTATCTGTACATAGTTATTTACAGGGCATATAGGACATGCTAGGTAGCTTAGGTAGTGCAATACACTGTTACTGTTGTTATACTAATTTAAAGTGACCTTTCCTTTTTGGCCATAAGTGTGGGCGTGTGTGGCATGAGTGTGTGTCTGCTCATGTTAAAGTGTTAAAGTGGCTGCTAGTGTGTGAGCGTGCACAGCGTGCGTGTCGTGTGTGTGCTCATGTGTGCTTGTGTGTGGATAGATCAGTGTTCTGTGGCACTCAGTGTTCATTGTTCAAGGCTCTGATGGCCTGGGGGAAGAAGCTGAGCCTAAGCCTCTCTGTCCTAGTAGCTGGGGTTCGCAGGCGTCTGCCTGACCTCAGCAGCTGGAACAGGCTGTTATTGGGGTGGTGGGGGTCTTTCATTATTCTGCAGGCTCTGGATTTGCACCTCTTGTTGTATAGTACCTGCAGGGGAGGTAGTGCAATACCCGTGGTATGCTCGGCTGAGCGCACCACTCTCTGTAGGGCCTTCTTGTCCTGTGCCGTGCTGTTTCCATACCAGGCAGTGATGTTTCCAGTCAAGATGCTCTCTACAGCTCCGGAGTAGAAGGACTGGAGTATCTTCCCCGATACTCTGAACTTCCTTAACTGTCTCAGGTGGTAGAGGCGCTGCTTCGCCTTTTTTACGAATGTGTCTATGTGTGTTGGCCATGTCAGATCCTCTGAGATGTGGACCCCCAGGTACTTAAAGCTGCTCACCCTGTCCACGGTAGCCCCGTTTATCATCAGTGGTGTGTGTGTCTCCTGCTGTTCTCTCCTATAATCCACGATCAGCTCCTTGGTTTTACCAATGTTCAGGAGCAGGCTGTTGTCCTGGCACCAGCGTTCCAGTACCTCAACCTCCTCCCGGTAGGCCTTCTCGTCGTTGTCCGAGATCAGCCCCACCACCACTGTGTCGTCTGCGAACTTCACTATGGAGTTGGAGCTGAACTTGGCCACACAATCGTGTGTGTAGAGTGAGTACAGCAGGGGGCTCAGAACACAGCCCTGGGGGGACCTGATGCTCAGGGTGATGGTGTTGGAGGTCTGACCCCCCACCCTGACCGCCTGGGGTCTTTCACTCAGAAAGTCCAGTACAAGGTGAGAGAGGGTGCTGTGCAGTACCTGGGAGACCGCGTCGTCGGTGGACCTGTTTGTCCTGTATGCAAATTGCATAGGGTCCATATCACTGGGGAGGGAGGCACAAATGTGGTCCTTGACCAGCCTCTCGAAACATTTCATGACCACAGAGTTGAGTGCCACCGGTCTGTAGTCATTGAGACATGTTGGGGAGGGTTTCTTCGGTACAGGGATGATGGTAGACATCTTGAAGCAGGCAGGGACCACTGACTCCGCCAGGGATTGATTAAATATGGCGGTGAACACCGGGGCTAGCTGGTTGGCACAGGACTTAAGTATGCGTCCTGTTATACCATCTGGGCCTGCCGCGTTCCTGGTGTTCACCTGCATAAATGCTCTTCTCACACTGTGTTCCGACAACGAGAGAGCGTCCCCGCCCCCCCCGCGGTTGCCCCCCCCCCCTCTACAACAGCCGGCGCGCCAGTGACGTCACTAGCCGGAGAGCTAGCAGCACCACTGTCTACACCAAACCGAGCGTAGAAAGAGTTGAGCTTGTCCAGTAATTGTACTGTATGGGAACTCAGTTACCTTTCTCTACTCTGCACTGTATATTGTATTGTATATATGTATATTGAAAATTTTTGTTTTGTTTACACTTGTTTACGTAATTGACTTTCTATTCTATACTTATATTATACTTTTTATACTTATCCTTTTATATAGCACACTCTCAGGAGCAAAACGGAAAGAAGCATTTCATATAAAAGTATTCTGTATTTCTATATTCTGTTTATTTTATACTTTTCTTTGTTCTTAGCTTAGCTATGTGAAGCACTTTGGTTGACAAGCGGCATGTTTAAACGTGCTATATAAATACATTTGATTGATTGATTGATTGATTGATTGATTGATTGATTGATTGATTGATTGATTGATTGATTGAATAAAGAAACTTGAACTTGAACTTGAACTTGGAGTGACAAGTCCTGATGATTATAGGTGATAGATGATGAGTATAGGAGGTCATTCTTTAAGAGATAATCAGTAAGTTGGTTGGATACAGCACGTTCAAATGTTTTAGACAGGAAGGAGAGAAGAGAGACAGGCCAATAGTTGTCTATGACGGTGGGGTTCATGGTTGTTGTTTTTATGAGCGGTGTGACTCTGGCTTGTTTTAGCAAGGTGGGGACCACCCCCGAGTTGAGGGAGGAGTTGATGGTTGCAGTTAGGAATGGGAGAATGTCTGGTGCTATGGTCTGAAGGAGTGGGGAGGGTATCTGGCATGTAGTGGAAAGGTTCAGCGTTACCAGCGTGAGGGTCTCAGCATCTGTAATGGGAGAGAAAGATGACAGAGTGAAGGATGAGGTTCTCGATTCAGTATTTGGAATGGGTGGGGGTTGGGAGAAGGAGGTGCGGATGTTCTCCACTTTTTCGTCAAAGAAGATCGCAAAGACAGAACTAAAATGTGTCAAGTGTGATGGTCGGGTAATGCAGGCCGATATAGAATGCCAGGCACAGACACACACCACTTTACATTCTTTCCACAGTGTCATATGTGGTGTCCTATTTATGGCCTTGGGTCATTGCGATCACAGCTGTGTGAAGAGCAGGGATCAGCATTCCGAGAGATCAGTTTAGCACTTCAAAATTTAAATCATCATTTGAATCAATGTTTGTTTTCTTCTCTGGCGAGCGCCAGATAATTCTTCCTTTCTCAACCGTCTCGTTGACTTTTGTGTAGACAAATACTTTTGCATTGACAAATATTTGCCCATTTTTCCTTACAAAATTAACAGCCTTCATTAAAAAAGAAAATTCATATCAGATTCTTCATCCAACATGATTCATTCTTACTAGAATATTCATGTCTCAAAAATGTGCCCCTTTCCCTTGAAAAACACATTTTGAATCAGATTTTTATCATCAGCTGTCTATCCATCCAGATAGTTTCACTGTGATTTGCTGGAGATATCAGCCATAGAGATGTTAGCTGCCAGTACAATGGGTATTTTTTTTGTAGCGCTCAAAGCATCAGAAAATCACATTTTAAAAGCTCAACTGCAACATCTCTTTCCAGAAATAATGGCATGGTTACTGAAGATAATCCAAAGACCTCATTGTGAACACTTTCACAACTCTTATGGTCTGTGTGTTTTTGGTGGAAAACAGTTCCCAATTAAACTGTTCACAATGCGGTCTGTGGATTTATTGCGAGTAA
Source organism: Notolepis coatsorum (assembly GCF_963971535.1). Classification (NCBI taxonomy): domain Eukaryota; kingdom Metazoa; phylum Chordata; class Actinopteri; order Aulopiformes; family Paralepididae; genus Notolepis; species Notolepis coatsorum. The sequence goes on along the minus strand of NC_140178.1, from coordinate 64,643,416 downwards.
CTGAGTCATGATTTTTGGAGACATTGCTGTTGAGTTTTCCAAATACATTTTGAGCACCATTTGTATTAGGCTGAGGGATACCAAACCTCAGCAAATCACACCAAAACTGTTGGGGTGGATAGATAGCACTCCAGGTAAGGGAAACAAAATTGTTTTGTGATTTGGGTGAACTACTCCTTTAAAACAACTATGGAGCTATTTATATCTGCTGTGGACAAAGTGCTGACATCTTTGTTTCTGGCATTGTTTAGCATCAGCTCTGCCAGCAATTGACGGGCACATATTTCGAGTGTTGCTCGTATGTTGTAATTCCCACATACTGTACTATACTGCTCCTATATTCCCACATACTGTACTATACTGACAAAGGCTAAGTTTTTCACAACTTGTACATGAGATGACTACTTGTTTACAACACAGGGAAAAGCCTTTGCATGTCAATGTGAGAGTTGGGAGAAACTCAATTTCATATCACGTTTTCATTTATATGCCGATGATACAGTTGTTTACACAGTGGCTTCCTCTTTAACTCAGGCCATAGAGCTTCTACAGGATGCTTTTAATACACTGCAACACTCCTTGCTAAGGCTAAGACTGTTCCTTAATGCAAAAAAGACCAAGTACATGACCTTCTCTCGCTCTCGAGCTAATACAGCTGTCCCTCCGATTCTGACACTGGAAGGGACATGCCTTGACAAAGTAACATCCTACAAATATCTGGGCATATGGATTGATGACAAGATGGCCTTTGATGTTCATATTGGGAACCTACTGAGAAAGCTTAGACCTAAACTGGGCTTTTTCTTCCGTCTAAAGAAATGTTTCCTGTCTGAAGCCAGGAAGAGAATTGTGCAGAGTTCCTTTCTGTCTGTATTAGACTATGGCGATGTGATCTATATGCATGCTCCTTCCTCCCTGCTTAAAAAGCTGGATTCTGCGTACCATACGTTTTGTAACGGGTGCAGGCTCTCGCACCCACCACTGCACTCTGTATCAGTCCTTAGGATGGTCCTCTCTGTACCAAAGAAGACAATCACACATGTTGATTTTTATCCTTAAGTCATTGCTAGGTAAGCTGCCCTTATATATCTCCAGACTTCTGTCCTTTTATACTTGCTTTTTTAATACCAGACGAGCAGCAAATGGGATGCTTTTAAATGTTCCTTTGATGCAGTCAGAGCTTGGTAAAGCTGCATTCTCCCACTATGCTCCCTTTTTATGGAATACGCTGCAAGTAAAACTTTGTCTGAGGCACTTCCTGTTAGGGTTTGAAACCGACCTCAACAGCACGGCACAGACAGGTAGTTCAGAGTTAGCCAAATACTAGGGCGTATTTATTTACAGAGTCAAAAAGAGTCAAGTAACAATTCTGAACAACAAAAAAGGAGACTGCCTTCGGCAGAGTTATCTGCGGCTCTGCAGATCCTCTTGGTGTTAGAGGTGGGGAATCGGCGTTGACGCCGTTGCGGCTCTGCAGATACTCCCAGCTTCAACTCGACGTGGAAACGGAGAGAGAGAGAGAGATCAACAACAGTCCAACAGTACACAGAGGCAGTGCAGTACCGTCCTCCCTTAGCTGAGTCCAGAACAAAACAAAACGGTACTTCTTCAGTGTTTATCCAAAACACACAATTTAGCTGAGTCCAGTACAAACAAAAACGATACTCTTCAGTGTTATCCAAAACACACAATTTAGCTGAGTCCAGTGCAAACAAAAACGATACTCTTCAGTGTTTATCTTAAACACACAATTTAGCTGAGTCCAGTGCAAACAAAAACGATACTCTTCAGTGTTATCTAAACACACAAAAACAGATAATCCAAAAAGGGTTTGGTTCCAACTCACCAAAGCGCAAACGCGTAAAGCGGGCAACGAAGCGCAGCTCCAAATAGAGGAACAAGGTATTCACCAGCGGCAATCCAAAGATGTCCTGGAGGAAAAGTAGACGAGGCACAACAACGGGGGGAAAGCAGGCAGAAGCAGTAGTATTCAAAGCAGTAGTACTCAAAACGACCCGACATCGATTGAAAGAAGGTCCTAGTATATGAAGCCTCTGGAGCGCTAATTACAAACTACAACAGGTGCGTGATGGAATTGAATAATCGCTCCTGAAGCGTGTGGCGGGGAATGGACCAATCATCACAGTACCTTAAGAAGCGTGTGGCGGGGAATGAACAAATCCTCACAGTACCCCCCCCTCCACGGGAGCCACCCGGCGACCCACTCGGCCCCGGCCTGCCTGGATGGGACCGAAGGAAGCCGGCGATCAGGGGCACTGGAGAGGGGGACAGAGACAGAGGCCCGGAGAGGGGGACCGGAGACGGAGACAGAGGACCGGCGAGGGAAGCTGGAGACGGGGACAGGGACCCGGTGAGGGGGGCCGGAGAAAGGGACAGGGAACCGGCGAGGGAGGCCAGAGACGGAGACAGAGGCCCGGAGAGGGGGCTAGAGACAGGGACACAAGGGGAACCCCGGGGCGAAGGACTGGACGCCGCCTGAAGACACTGGGCATGACAGGAGGGGCTCCACCCCCTGATGGTGCCGGAGGACCAGGCGATGTGGGGCTCATGCTGCGCGAGCCAGGGCCGACCCAGGACTACGGGGACAAGAGGGGATCTGGTAATAAAAAACTGGAGTCTCTCAACGTGGTTACCAGCCATGGTGAGGAGGACGGGACAGGTACGTTGAGTGATGTCAGCCAGGCGGCGATGATCCAGCACGAAAACCTCCAAGGGCCTCTCGAGGTCCTCAAGTGGAATGTTGGCCCGGGTGGCAAACTCAATGTCCAGGAAACTCCCATCAGCACCAGAGTCAATGAGTGCACCCACCGTCGCCCGCTGGTCCGCCCAGGCTAGGGTGACGCTCGTCAGACGGTTAGGTGGTGCACGGGTGTGGGAACAGGAAAAACGGCTCACCAGGATCTCCCGGGGTCCCGGCGAGCCTGGTCTTCTTGGCCGGGTAGGGCAATTGGAGACACGGTGTCCATCCCGGCCGCAGTAGAGGCAGAGGCCGGACCTGAGCCTGGACTCCCGTTCGGCCGGGCTAAGGCGGGTGCGTCCCAGCTGCATGGGTTCCTCCTCGGTCACAGCTCGGGAGGGAAAAAACCCACCAGTCACGGAGGGAGCAGGACGGTCAGCAGAACGGTCACGAGGACGGGGGTCTGAGGAACGTCTGGGGGTCCTAGCCGTGCTCGCTCACGCCCTCTCTCCCGGAGGTGTCCGTCGATGCGGATAGCGAGGCTGATCAGGCCCTCGAGAGAATCGGGCTCCTCTTGGGTCGCGAGCTGGTCCCTTACTGCGTCGTTGAGCCCCCTCAGGAAGGTGAGACGAAGCGCTTGATCGTTCCAACCGCTCTCCGTTGCGGCCAGTCTGAACTCCAGCGCGTAGTCTCTGACACTGCCACTGCCCTGCCGGAAGGTGCCCAACCGAGCTCCTGGGTCCTGGCCACGAGCTGGATGGTGGAAAACCCTTCGGAGCTCTGCCACGTAGTCTGGGTAGGAGAAACAAAAATCGGCCCTCATAGACCAGGAAGCAGTGACCCACTGTGCTGCACGGCCCGTGAGCAGGTTAGTCATGTAGGCTACTCGGGCTCCCTCTGACGAAAATCGGCTGGGTTGATGAAGGAAAACCAACTCACACTGCATGATGAATGTGGCACAATCCTCGAAGTTACCCTCGAACAGACGTGGTTCGGAGAGACGGGGCTCCCGAGGTGCGAGGTCTGCCGTGGGTGGTGATCTGGCTGAGACTCCTGGGACAGGTGGGGTTAAAAGCAGAGTGTTTAATGCTGTACTGAGAGCCTGTAGCTGGTGCAGAATAACAGCCTGCTGATACCCCTGGGTAGTCTGCTGGGTGGCCAGAGTGTCAAGGGCAGCCAGAATAAGCTGGACCTCGGCCCGGAGGTCCTGTAAAGCAGCCGCAGCCGCACCCAACTGTTGGGTGTGGTCGTTGACCAACTCGATCTGGACCGCCAACGCTGCCCTGACCCTGTCTGTGTCGGCTGAGGTCGTCATGGTCGGGTCGTAATGTTAGGGTTTGAAACCGACCTCAACAGCACGGCACAGACAGGTAGTTCAGAGTTAGCCAAATACTAGGGCGTATTTATTTACAGAGTCAAAAAGAGTCAAGTAACAATTCTGAACAACAAAAAAGGAGACTGCCTTCGGCAGAGTTATCTGCGGCTCTGCAGATCCTCTTGGTGTTAGAGGTGGGGAATCGGCGTTGACGCCGTTGCGGCTCTGCAGATACTCCCAGCTTCAACTCGATGTGGAAACGGAGAGAGAGAGAGATCAACAACAGTCCAAGAGTACACAGAGGCAGTGCAGTACCGTCCTCCCTTAGCTGAGTCCAGAACAAAACAAAATGGTACTTCTTCAGTGTTTATCCAAAACACACAATTTAGCTGAGTCCAGTACAAACAAAAACGATACTCTTCAGTGTTATCCAAAACACACAATTTAGCTGAGTCCAGTGCAAACAAAAACGATACTCTTCAGTGTTTATCTTAAACACACAATTTAGCTGAGTCCAGTGCAAACAAAAACGATACTCTTCAGTGTTATCCAAACACACAAAAACAGATAATCCAAAAAGAGTTTGGTTCCAACTCACCAAAAGCGCAAACGCGTAAAGCGGGCAACGAGGCGCAGCTCCAAACGGAGGAACAAGGTATTCACCAGCGGCAATCCAAAGATGTCCTGGAGGAAAAGTAGACAAAGCACAACAACGGGGGGAAAGCAGGCAGAAGCAGTAGTATTCAAAGCAGTAGTACTCAAAACGACCCGACATCGATTGAAAGAAGGTCCCAGTATATGAAGCCTCTGGAGCGCTAATTACAAACTACAACAGGTGCGTGATGGAATTGAATAATCGCTCCTGAAGCGTGTGGCGGGGAATGGACCAATCATCACAGTACCTTAAGAAGCGTGTGGCGGGGAATGAACCAATCCTCACACTTCCTACTGTAAATGCTTTTAAAGGTATGCTACTGTTATGGTTTGTAACCGACCCCAATCGCACAACACAAGACAGGTATGATGGTTTGCCAAGAAACAGATATTTATTGAGAACAGGGAAAAAGGGGACTGTCCCTTTAAGGGAGAAAACACAAAACACTGGAATAACACAAGAGGGGAAGGTAAAGTGCCTTTAAGAGGCGGGCAGGAAGGGAACACTAAGGGAAGGTATAAGGGAACGCCTAGGGACAGAGGAACTAGAGACTAGGAGAACTAGGGACAAGGACTAGGGACTAGGAGAGCTAGGGATAGAGGACTAGGGACTAGGAGAACTAGGGATAGAGGACTAGGGACAGAGGCCCGCGGAGGCGGGCTGGGGACAGGGAGGACTGGGAGGACTGGTGGGAAAACCTGGGCCGCTCTGCAGAACTCTCGGCAGATCTCCGAGGTGGGTAACGGCGGCCGAGAGGGAGAGAGGAGAGGGTTAATGTACAAAGGGGAAAAACAGAGCAGATGCAGGAGAGGTGACCAGTCCAAATACCAAAGTTAAACAAAGTAAAACTATCTTCGTGAAAAATACACAAAGAGCAAAGTACCAAAACAAATACAAAGAGAATACTATCTTTGGTGTGAACAAACACACAGTGGGAGATGTAACGTCCAAAATAATATCCAAGTGAAACAAACAGAGGCACAACGCTGGGTGAGTGACTGTCAGATTAAAAGGTGGTAATTCTTCAGTGTTAGAAACACACGAAAACGGAGATGATCTAGACAGTCAAAACTCACCCAGACGTATGCGTAATGGTGCAGGAACAGCAGCGGCGGCGAGGGTGTCGCCACCGGGTAGCTGGCTGTCCGAGCCGAGAACAGAGTGGTGCTGGAACAGGCGGCGGTGGCGAGGGTGTCGCCACCGGGTAGCCGGCTGTCCGAGCCGAGGACAGAGTGGTGCTGGAACAGGCGGCAGTGGCGAGGGTATAATATCCACGAGAGAACAAAACAGGCATTACGCTGGGTGAGTGACTTAACAGTCAAACTCACCCAGGAGGCACAACGCTGGGTGAGTGACTTAACAATCAAAACTCACCCAGGAGGCAACACGCTGGATGAGTGACTTAACAATCAAAACTCACCCAGGCGTATGCGTAATGGTGCAGGAACAGCAGCGGCGGCGAGGGTGTCGCCACCGGGTAGCTGGCTGTCCGAGCCGAGAACAGAGTGGTGCTGGAACAGGCGGCGGTGGCGAGGGTGTCGTCACCGGGTAGCCGACTGTCGGAGCCGAGGAACAGAGTGGCGCTGGAACAGGCGGCGGTGGCGAGGGTGTCGCCACCGGGAAGCCGGCTGTCCGAGCCGAGGACAGAGTGGTGCGCCACAACTTGGAGTGTGCCAAGCACGAAGGTCTGGAAGATGCGCTCCTGCGCGCTGGTCTGGAGAGCGTGCCAAGCTCGAAGGTCTAGGAGATGCGCGTCTGCGCGCTGGTCGGGGGAGCGTGCCAAGCTCGAAGGTCTAGTAGATGCGCGTCTGCGCGCTGGTCGGGAGAGCATGCCAAGCTCGAAGGTCTAGTAGATGCGCGTCTGCGCGCTGGTCGGGAGAGCGTGCCAAGCTCGAAGGTCTAGGAGATGCGCGTCTGCGCGCTGGTCGGGAGAGCGTGCCAAGCTCGAAGGTCTAGGAGATGCGCGTCTGCGCGCTGGTCGGGAGAGCGTGCCAAGCTCGAAGGTCTAGGAGATGCGCGTCTGCGCGCTGGTCGGGAGAGCGTGCCAAGCTCGAAGGTCTAGGAGATGCGCGTCTGCGCGCTGGTCGGGAGAGCGTGCCAAGCTCGAAGGTCTAGGAGATGCGCGTCTGCGCGCTGGTCGGGAGAGCGTGCCAAGCTCGAAGGTCTAGAAGATGCGCGTTGCGCGCTGGTCTGGAGAGCGTGCCAAGCTCGAGGGTTCTTGGAAGATGCGCGTTGCGCGCTGGTCTGGAGAGCGTGCCAAGCTCGAGGGTTCTTGGAAGATGCGCGTTGCGCGCTGGTCTGGAGAGCGTGCCAAGCTCGAGCGTCCTTGGAAGATGCGCGTTGCGCGCTGAGGACTGGAGAGCGTCTGCGCTGGTCTGGATGTGCGTCAGGACGAACAGCTGCACGGGGGTCTGCAGTGGAACGCTGGGGTGCCTCCCGTGGAAGTACAGGGAGCGCAGACCAGTCTCCCCCACAGCAACGGCGACGGCTGGCGAAGGCTGGAGCAAACATCTCGACGCCGGAGAATGGAACAGCATAGGCAGACAGAGGATCTCCCAAAAGAGTCTAGATGTTTAGAGAATATGACTCGGCAAGTATACAACACGACCCCACGCCGAAACGAGGGGAAGCGCCCTGGTATTTAAAGCCCACAGGGGGACTAATTAGCCTGCCACCACAGGTGCGAGAGATAATAGATAATCGAACAGGTGTGGCCACTGAGGGTAAAGAACGAGAGGGTGGGGGCTAGAGAGAGTGAGTGAGAAGGGAAAATAAACAGTATAGGCTTAAAGAAACAGAGAAAAGGTGGTGAGCAGCGGGCAAAACCTCACAGTACCCCCCCCCTCAACGAGAGCCACCCGGCGACCCAAAACAAATACAGGCAGAGTGGCAGGGGGCAAAACAAGACAAAAACAAAGGCACTGGCCAAGCCAGCAGGGGAAGAAACCACAAGAGTGGGGCTAGCAAAAAAAAAACAGGGTCGCCGAGGGGTAACTAGGGTAGCAGAGGGGCAACAGGAGGAACTGGTCTAGAGGAACCGGGTCTAGAGGAACTGGCCTAGAGGAACTGAGGGGTTAGCAGGGTAGCTAAGGGGTAACCATGATAGCACCGGGAAAGGGCTAGCAGAGGGAAGGTCAGCTGCCAGGGCACTGACAGCTACAGGGCCTATGCTAGCTGTACCGCTACACCAACATAGAGGCTGCGCAAGCCGCCGAGCTAGGCTAGCAGAGGGAAAGGGTAGCTGCCAGGGCACTGATAGCTACAGGGCCTATGCTAGCTGTACTGCTACATTAACATAGAGGCTGCGCTAGCTGCCGAGCTAGGCTAGCAGAGGGAAAGGGTAGCTGCCAAGGCACTGATAGCTACAGGGCCTATGCTAGCTGTACTGCTACATCAACATAGAGGCTGCGCTAGCTGCCGAGCTAGGCTAGCAGGGGGAAAGGGTAGCTGCCAAGGCACTGATAGCTACAGGGCCTATGCCAGCTGTACTGCTACATTAACATAGAGGCTGCGCTAGCTGCCGGAGCTAGGCTGGCAGACAGGGCTGGACCAGCATGAGAGAACAAGCTAGCTGGAAGGACAGTCCTAGCTGTGTGAGATAAACAGACCTTGCTAGCTGAAAAGGCAGTCCTAGCAGTGGGGATGCTACACAAAAAAGTGGAGGCCATGCAGAGGGACCGGGTTAGCTGCTTGGGCCTGGCTAGCTACAGGGCCTATGTCAGCTGCAAGGCTGCATTAACATAGAGGCTGTGCTAACAGCCGGGGCCAAGCTAGCAGACTGGGACCATGCAGAGGGAAACTGGGTTAGCTGCCAGGGCATGGCTAGCTACAGGGCCCATGCCAGCAGCAAGGGCTGCATAAACATAGAGGCTGTGCTAGCAGCCGGGGCAAAGCTGGCAGACAGGGGCTCTGCTGAGGGACTGGGTTAGCCGCCAGGGCATGGCTAGCTACAGGGCCTATGCCAGCAGCAAGGGCTGCATCAACATAGAGGCTCGGGGCTAAGCTAGCAGACAGGGGCTCTGCTGAGGGACTGGGTTAGCTGCCAGGGCATGGCTAGCTACAGGGGGGTCAACAGGGCAAAACGGGAAGCAAACAGGGGAGCTAACCGGGGAGACTAACAAGCTAAACAAGGGAGCTAAACAGGACTAACAAGGAAGCTAGAGGGAACAAGAAAAAAAAGGCAAACTCAGCATACACCGTCTGTGCTGGCTGGGGTCGTCGATTTGGTGGGGTCGTACTGTTATGGTTTGTAACCGACCCCAATCGCACAACACAAGACAGGTATGATGGTTTGCCAAGAAACAGATATTTATTGAGAACAGGGAAAAAGGGGACTGTCCCTTTAAGGGAGAAAACACAAAACACTGGAATAACACAAGAGGGGAAGGTAAAGTGCCTTTAAGAGGCGGGCAGGAAGGGAACACTAAGGGAAGGTATAAGGGAACGCCTAGGGACAGAGGAACTAGAGACTAGGAGAACTAGGGACAAGGACTAGGGACTAGGAGAGCTAGGGATAGAGGACTAGGGACTAGGAGAACTAGGGATAGAGGACTAGGGACAGAGGCCCGCGGAGGCGGGCTGGGGACAGGGAGGACTGGGAGGACTGGTGGGAAAACCTGGGCCGCTCTGCAGAACTCTCTGCAGATCTCCGAGGTGGGTAACGGCGGCCGAGAGGGAGAGAGGAGAGGGTTAATGTACAAAGGGGAAAAACAGAGCAGATGCAGGAGAGGTGACCAGTCCAAATACCAAAGTTAAACAAAGTAAAACTATCTTCGTGAAAAATACACAAAGAGCAAAGTACCAAAACAAATACAAAGAGAATACTATCTTTGGTGTGAACAAACACACAGTGGGAGATGTAACGTCCAAAATAATATCCAAGTGAAACAAACAGAGGCACAACGCTGGGTGAGTGACTGTCAGATTAAAAGGTGGTAATTCTTCAGTGTTAGAAACACACGAAAACGGAGATGATCTAGACAGTCAAAACTCACCCAGACGTATGCGTAATGGTGCAGGAACAGCAGCGGCGGCGAGGGTGTCGCCACCGGGTAGCTGGCTGTCCGAGCCGAGAACAGAGTGGTGCTGGAACAGGCGGCGGTGGCGAGGGTGTCGCCACCGGGTAGCCGGCTGTCCGAGCCGAGGACAGAGTGGTGCTGGAACAGGCGGCGGTGGCGAGGGTATAATATCCACGAGAGAACAAAACAGGCATTACGCTGGGTGAGTGACTTAACAGTCAAACTCACCCAGGAGGCACAACGCTGGGTGAGTGACTTAACAATCAAAACTCACCCAGGAGGCAACACGCTGGATGAGTGACTTAACAATCAAAACTCACCCAGGCGTATGCGCAATGGTGCAGGAACAGCAGCGGCGGCGAGGGTGTCGCCACCGGGTAGCTGGCTGTCCGAGCCGAGAACAGAGTGGTGCTGGAACAGGCGGCGGTGGCGAGGGTGTCGTCACCGGGTAGCCGACTGTCGGAGCCGAGGAACAGAGTGGCGCTGGAACAGGCGGCGGTGGCGAGGGTGTCGCCACCGGGAAGCCGGCTGTCCGAGCCGAGGACAGAGTGGTGCGCCACAACTTGGAGTGTGCCAAGCACGAAGGTCTGGAAGATGCGCTCCTGCGCGCTGGTCTGGAGAGCGTGCCAAGCTCGAAGGTCTAGGAGATGCGCGTCTGCGCGCTGGTCGGGGGAGCGTGCCAAGCTCGAAGGTCTAGTAGATGCGCGTCTGCGCGCTGGTCGGGAGAGCATGCCAAGCTCGAAGGTCTAGTAGATGCGCGTCTGCGCGCTGGTCGGGAGAGCGTGCCAAGCTCGAAGGTCTAGGAGATGCGCGTCTGCGCGCTGGTCGGGAGAGCGTGCCAAGCTCGAAGGTCTAGGAGATGCGCGTCTGCGCGCTGGTCGGGAGAGCATGCCAAGCTCGAAGGTCTAGGAGATGCGCGTCTGCGCGCTGGTCGGGAGAGCGTGCCAAGCTCGAAGGTCTAGGAGATGCGCGTCTGCGCGCTGGTCGGGAGAGCGTGCCAAGCTCGAAGGTCTAGAAGATGCGCGTTGCGCGCTGGTCTGGAGAGCGTGCCAAGCTCGAGGGTTCTTGGAAGATGCGCGTTGCGCGCTGGTCTGGAGAGCGTGCCAAGCTCGAGGGTTCTTGGAAGATGCGCGTTGCGCGCTGGTCTGGAGAGCGTGCCAAGCTCGAGCGTCCTTGGAAGATGCGCGTTGCGCGCTGAGGACTGGAGAGCGTCTGCGCTGGTCTGGATGTGCGTCAGGACGAACAGCTGCGCGGGGGTCTGCAGTGGAACGCTGGGGTGCCTCCCGTGGAAGTACAGGGAGCGCAGACCAGTCTCCCCCACAGCAACGGCGACGGCTGGCGAAGGCTGGAGCAAACATCTCGACGCCGGAGAATGGAACAGCATAGGCAGACAGAGGATCTCCCGAAAGAGTCTAGATGTTTAGAGAATATGACTCGGCAAGTATACAACACGACCCCACGCCGAAACGAGGGGAAGCGCCCTGGTATTTAAAGCCCACAGGGGGACTAATTAGCCTGCCACCACAGGTGCGAGAGATAATAGATAATCGAACAGGTGTGGCCACTGAGGGTAAAGAACGAGAGGGTGGGGGCTAGAGAGAGTGAGTGAGAAGGGAAAATAAACAGTATAGGCTTAAAGAAACAGAGAAAAGGTGGTGAGCAGCGGGCAAAACCTCACAGCTACGATTAGCCCTTCACGAAACATGTAACTGTTTTACCTGATGCTATTGTTGATGTGATTATGCACCTTGCCACTGCACAAATGACCTTCTGTATTTATATTTGAATTATATGTTTTTTGTTTAATGCCCTGTTTTATGTTGAAACTTGTTGTGTGCCGTGTTGGTCAGGACTCCCTGGAAGAAGAGATCTTGTATCTCAATGGGACATTCCTGGATAAATAAAGGATAAATAAAAAAAATTAAAATATCCGTAATATAAGCTTAAGTGAGACATGACAGCTTAAAACAGGCATTTAAATGAAACATCAGGGATATCCTGACACAAATTGTACTTTACCTGAACTATTCTTACCCTGCCTACTTCAGATCACGCGTCCATTTTCCTTTCACCAAAGTACAAACAAAGAATCAAAAGCACTCCCGTAGTCTCGCGAGAGGTGCAGAAATGGGATTTGACGTCAGAGGAGACACTACAGGCTGCGTTTGACTGCACAGACTGGAGCGTGTTCCGCGACACAGATAACATTCATGTCTACACGGAGACAGTGCTGGACTATGTTCGTACTATGGTGGAAGAAACAATCCCCACTACCAAAATGAGAGTTTACCCAAATCAAAAACCCTGGGTAGACAAATCCGTCCGTGAAGCTCTGAGAGCGCGCACCAAAGCATACAACGACGGCCTAGTGGCAGGCAACATGAATGACCACAAGGTGGCGCGATACAACGTAAGGAGGACAGTGACAGAGGCCAAACGACGCTATAAGGATAAAATTGAACTCCAGTTTGAACAGGCTGACTCTAGAGCTATGTGGCAGGGGCTCAAAACGATGACAGACTACAAAGGCGCCTCCCTCAAACTGAACAGTGACATCTCCTTAGCAAATGACCTCAATACCTTCTATGCGAGGTTTGATGCTGGTAATAACAACACCAGCCCACAAGCCACGGCAATGGGGGGGGGGGGTCTGCTGCTGATGGAGACTCAGTGTTCAGGGTAACAGAGCATGAGGTGAGGCGGACCTTTAAAAAAGTGAATATCAGGAAGGCAGCAGGTCCGGACGGCATCCCCGGCCGCGTCCTAAAAGTCTGTGCCGACCAACTGGCCCCAGTATTCACTGACATATTTAACCTGTCCTTAGAACAGGCTGTCATCCCCACCTGCCTGAAGAAGTCCACTATTATCCCTGTACCCAAAAAATCCAAGCCTGCTTGCCTCAACGACTACCGCCCTGTAGCTCTCACCTCCATAGCCATGAAGTGCTTTGAGAAGCTAGTAAAGGGCTACATCTGCTCCTCCCTCCCCATCAACATGGACCCCCTGCAATTTGCATACCGCCCCAACAGGTCCACGGAGGACGCCATAGCCCATGTGCTGCACACAGCAGCATCACACCTGGACAAGAGGCAGGGGAACTATGTGAGAATGCTATTCATCGACTACAGCTCGGCATTCAATACCATAGTCCCCTCCATACTCATAGCCAAGCTCAGGGACCTGGGCTTGAACTATGACCTCTGCCAGTGGGTCTTGGACTTCCTGACTGGCAGACCCCAGGTGGTGAGAGCAGGCAACTGCACCTCCTCATCCATCACCCTCAACATAGGGGCCCCCCAGGGCTGTGTTCTGAGTCCCCTCCTCTACTCCCTGTACACACACGACTGTGTGGCTCAGCGGAGTAGCAATACAATCATCAAATTGGCTGACGACACAGTGGTGGTGGGCCTGATCTCTGCCAACGACGAGAGGGCCTACCTGGAAGAGGTCAAGGTCCTGGCGGGATGGTGCCAGGAAAACAGCCTCTCCCTGAACGTCAGCAAAACAAAGGAGATGATTGTGGACTTCAGGAGGTCGGGGGTCAAGGACTACAGCCCCCTCAGCATCGACGGGGCACCGGTTGAGAGAGTCAACAGCTTTAAGTACCTCGGAGCCTACATATCCGAGGACTTGACATGGACCACACACATTGACAGTGTTGTGAAGAAGGCACGACAACGCCTCTACTTCCTCAGGCGCCTAAGGAAGTTCCAAGTCAGTCAGAAGATCCTTAAGAACTTCTACTCATGTACAATAGAGAGCATCTTGACTGGCAACATCACCTCCTGGTTTGGAAAAGCACTGCACAAGACCGAAGCAGACTACAAAGAGTGACACGTTCAGCCGAACGCACAATTGGAGGGGGGCTCCCCACCCTCCAGAACATTTACAACAAGCGTTGCAAGGGCAAGGCTAAGAGAATCATTAAAGACTCCAGTCACCCGAACAACTGCCTCTTTGAACTGCTGCGGTCAGGCAAGCGATACCGGAGTCTCAAGGCGAGCACAGAAAGACTCAGAAGAAGCTTCTATCCCCAGGCCATCAGGCTGCTAAACGAACAATGAACACTACACAACAACAACCACCAAACGCACATAGCACACACATCCACACACACACACTCACTTTAAACAAACACACTGTAGCACCCACTCCACACACTTTATAGCACACACCCACTTTAAACAAACACACTGTAGCACCCACTCCCCACACTTTATATTTATTGATGAAGGATTGCACTACAACTCGTACACCTTACTGTAAATTGTACCTAAATTGTACCTCATCCCATTTCTGCTTTGCACTATATAGTACTGTACATTAGTACACTGCATAGTATTGTATATTATATGGTAACTCAGTTACGTCTATTCTGCATCGAACATTGTACATATGTCTATACTGAACACTGTGACCTCATTTTCTACTTCTAAATTACATGCTATACTATGTTATTTGATACTATCTTGTCTAGCACAGTCTCTGGAGCGTAACAGTAAGAAGCATTTTGTATGAAAGTATTCTGTACTTCTGTATGACAACTATTAAAGAAACTTGAAACTTGAAACCTTTATATACTTCCTATCAAATTCATGTGTCAGTTCTATCCAAATTTTATCTCACTACCTCCTATGCACTGTCATTTTAAGAGCGCTGCTCTGTTGTAATTTTAAACTGAACTTTGTAAAGAAACTCGAAGTTGAGAGCGATGCACTTCTCTGTTGTTAAGTTAAGAGCGATGCACTGCTCTGTTGTATGTTAGAACTTTGTAAATAAACTCAAAGTGTTAAGAGCGATGCACTGCTCTGTTGTATGTTAGAACTTTGTAAAGAAACTCAAAGTATTAAGAGCGATGCACTGCTCTGTTGTTATATTTTTATTGAACTATTTTATCACACTTTTTACTGTCCGTTCTATTTGATAATTTTTTGACTATTTTTAAACTGAATCAAAACGCACTATTTTTACTCTGTCTATTCTATTTTATTATTTTTATTACTGAATGAAACCGTAAACATAGAGGCCTATTGGGATGCTAGATCCTAATGTGAAAAACTCTGATTTACCTTACCTTGCTACCTCTTTATCTTTTTTATGCTCGCTTATGCCTGTATTTTTTACTGCTGTGAAGCACTTTGAACTGCAATTTCTGTATTAAAACTGTTATACAAATAAAGTTATTATTATTATTATGATGAATGGAGAGTGCTATCGTGTTACGGTGTAATACTGGGAGGTCTTGTGGGCTTGTTTATGAATGGGGAAGAAGCTCATTCATTTCAGCCTTGTGACAGTGAGCTGGGAGCTTCTCTGGAGCTATTATTATTGAGACCAGTGTGATAGAGAATGACCTCTCTCTCTCTCTCTCTCTCTCTCTCTCTCTCTCTCTCGCTCTCTCTCTGACCAGCACTTGAATTCCAAAGTCTTTATTTTCAAATCACATTCAGCTGACGAAAGAAAGTGCGGTAATGCTCATTTTGACATCACAGCGCATGGTTGTGAAAATAGACAATGAGGCAGTTCCTTCCTCTTGCAATGTCACAATGCGCAACTCTTGACTGCACAGTCACTGCATTGCGGAAGCAGTTAGAGAAAGAGGAGAATGCAACTAACGTCATTAGGGTCTGGCTGCTAATGTGTAATGATGTTCCAGGTATAGCCACATTGTGCTTAAACAGCGAGGGAAATTATACAGCCGGACAAGTTAACAATAATGAACACATTTACAAGTCGTATTAAGTTTTGCAAATAAGGAAACAGATAGAGAACATTTCAAAGCACTCAAAATTGGCAATATCTCAATTTCTGAATCACACAACATTTTCGGCATTTCTGAAGAATCTTCTCCCGCTAAGATATGGTGGCCTAAACCGTGCCAGGTCACATGTACCTACTTGTTTTAAGTCTGCTCACCCAGAACAGTATTGTTTTCATATCCTACACCAAATATTATCTTTTGGATGTTAGATTACAACAATCTGACAACATTATCTGCCATCTTCAGCTCCCCAACGAGATCACTCGGACACCGGGGAATATCCTGATCGTGTGGCCGGCTGGCTGAACTCCCCACCGTACAGTGTAAACAGAAAAGGGTGCACAAACATCACCACCATTCAATCAGCCCAGGGAATTCACAGCTACCATTGTGACTGCAGCCTACATACCACGGACACTAATTCCAAGCTAGCAATGAAGGAACCGTATGCTGCCAATAGCAAACAGAATTACACCCAGAGGCAGTCTTTATTGTTGCAGCCTCACAAGAGGAGACAAAACACTAGACCATGTCTACCCCAACATAATGGATGCATACAATAGTCACCTCCATAGCCATGAAGTGCTTTGAGAAGCTAGTAAAGGGCTACATCTGCTCCTCCCTCCCCATCAACATGGACCCCCTGCAATTTGCATACCGCCCCAACAGGTCCACGGAGGACGCCATATCCCATGTGCTGCACACAGCAGCATCACACCTGGACAAGAGGCAGGGGAACTATGTGAGAATGCTATTCATCGACTACAGCTCGGCATTCAATACCATAGTCCCCTCCATACTCATAGCCAAGCTCAGGGACCTGGGCTTGGGCTATGACCTCTGCCAGTGGGTCTTGGACTTCCTGACTGGCAGACCCCAGGTGGTGAGAGCAGGCAACTGCACCTCCTCATCCATCACCCTCAACATAGGGGCCCCCCAGGGCTGTGTTCTGAGTCCCCTCCTCTACTCCCTGTACACACACGACTGTGTGGCTCAGCGGAGTAGCAATACAATCGTCAAATTTGCTGACGACACAGTGGTGGTGGGCCTGATCTCTGCCAACGACGAGAGGGCCTACCTGGAAGAGGTCAAGGTCCTGGCGGGATGGTGCCAGGAAAACAGCCTCTCCCTGAACGTCAGCAAAACAAAGGAGATGATTGTGGACTTCAGGAGGTCGGGGGTCAAGGACTACAGCCCCCTCAGCATCGACGGGGCACCGGTTGAGAGAGTCAACAGCTTCAAGTACCTCGGAGCCTACATATCCGAGGACTTGACATGGACCACACACATTAACAGTGTGGTGAAGAAGGCACGACAACGCCTCTACTTCCTCAGGCGCCTAAGGAAGTTCCAAGTCAGCCAGAAGATCCTTAAGAACTTCTACTCATGTACAATAGAGAGCATCTTGACCGGCAACATCACCTCCTGGTTTGGGAATAGCACTGCAAAAGACCAAAGCAGACTACAAAGAGTGACACGTTCAGCCGAACGCACAATTGGAGGGGGGCTCCCCACCCTCCAGAACATTTACTACAAGCGTTGCAAGGGCAAGGCTAAGAGAATCATTAAAGACTCCAGTCACCCGAACAACTGCCTCTTCGAACTGCTGCGGTCAGGCAAGCGATACAGGAGTCTCAAGGCGAGCACAGAAAGACTCAGAAGTAGCTTCTATCCCCAGGCCATCAGGCTGCTAAACGAACAATGAATGAACACTACACAACAACAACCACCAAACGCACATAGCACACACATCCACACGCACACACCCACTTTAAACAAACACACTGTAGCACCCACTCCACACACTTTATAGCACACACCCACTTAAACAAACACACTGTAGCACCCACTCCCCACACTTTATATTTATGGATGAAGGATTGCACTACAACTCGTACACCTTACTGTAAATTGTACCTAAAATTGTACCTCATCCCATTTCTGCTTTGCACTAGATAGTACTGTACATTAGTACACTGCATAGTATTGTGTATTGTATATTATATGGTAACTCAGAACATTGTACATATGTCTATACCGAACACTGTGACCTCATTTTCTTCTTCTAAATTCATGCTATATTATGTTATTATGTTATTTGATACTATCTTGTCTAGCACAGTCTCTGGAGCGTAACAGTAAGAAGCATTTTGTATGAAAGTATTCTGTACTTCTGTATGACAACTATTAAAGAACTTGAACTTGAACTTGAACTACAAAGCTGTTCCCCTCCCTCACCCAGGACAATCAGACCACCTCTCTTGGTTCTTTTTACCAAAGTACACCCCACTCATCACGATTTTAGGAAGACTAGAGCTGGCGTGCACACCCCCATCCATATCAACGGGACGGAGGTCAAGCGTGTCTCCAGCTTCAAATTCCTGGGAGTCCACATCTACGAGGACCACTCTTGGACCATCAACACCTCATCGCTGGTCAAGAAGGCTCACCAGCGCCTCTTCTTCCTGAGGAGACTGAGGAAAGCCCTCCTGTCTCCTCAGATCTTGGTGAACTTTTACCGGTGCGCCATAGAAATTAAGCATACTCACCAACTGCATCACAGTCTGGTACGGCAACTGCACTCAGGGGCAGAGCTTCCTATAGGCACCACCCAGAGGGGTGGGCCAAAAACTGTGCCCAGTAGTTTTCTTTTTAGCTGAACACAGTTTTTGCTCCCCCCCCCCCTCTATATCGGCAACCAATATTTTGACTTTTAAAAGGTCTTTAAGAGGTTGGGGGGGTGCCACCTCAGCTTTAGGTGTTCACAGTCAGAATTTCTTCTTAGCTCTTGTTCTTGTTTCTAATAAAGTGCTAGGTCCGGCCTTGACTGCACTGCCTCAGACCGGAAAGCACTGCAGAGAGTGAAAACCGCCCAACACATCACCGGTATACCACTCCCTGCAATTAGGTATATCCATCCCTCCGCTCCAAGTCAAGTAGACTCAGGAACAGCTTCTTTCCCTCAGCTGTATCTGCCTGAATATACCTCCATATAATTCTTCTATACACCTACTTATACACCTGCATATAACTCTGTATGATAGTGTTACGACCCCTTCCACTCTGTCTGTCCATTGTCCGCCTATTACGTGGATGTATTGACAGGTACTGGAGGTGGGCGTGGCTGGAGCGCTACTCAGCGAAATGGGAAAAACACTCACGGAGCTCAGTTGCTGGGTGCTCTCCTACTAATGGGACGCTGTTCGTTTGGTTTGATGCCTTTGATTTCTGTTTGCATTCTACAACATTACACCTATACACTTTTCAATGCAATCACTCACTTACACTACTGATATCACTGACTTCACACGCCACTGTTAGTTTAATTTAGTTAGTGATCTCTTTTATGTCTATATTGAATAAATAAATACTTTGTGTGAGGATGGGGGGTTCTTGCGGAGCCCAATAGCAAAACACAGGAGGAGAGAATGGAGCGGTTTAGGGTTCTTTAATTATTATTCCCAACCAAGCAGAGTATAACAGGAATGTGAAACAGGAATGTGAACAACACAGAGGTTATAATGTTCTTGGGGGGAAGAAGAATGAGAGCAGGTGCACTTCAGTGCAGCTGTCGGCAGCGAGAGAGAGAGGACACAGGTCTTGTGCTTGAGAGCGAGCAGGAGTCCTCTTTGCGGGGCTCGAGACGTCAGGGTGGAAGGACGCTGGGACTCGAGACGTCAGGGTGGAAGGACGCTGGAGCTCGAGACGTCAGGGTGGAAGGACGCTGGAGCTCGAGACATCAGGGTGGAAGGACGCTGGAGCGAAGTCCTGGGGCACAAGAAACAGAAGGTTAGGGCAAGCATAAACAGGGGTAGTTACAGCTGGTCTTCAGGTAGCGTCGTCGTACCTCGGTAGGCAGTTTAACACTGCGACGTTGGATGACGGGTTCTGCCAGTTGAAGTAGGGAACGCTTGATGAGGTGATCTGTTGCAGCCGCGCTGATTGCTCCTCATCTGGCAGACACGAGCTCTGATCGTGACACTTTGTTAATCGACTTTGATTGTCTGCGTCTCCCTCTTTGTCATGGTCGTGCGGCCGGTTTGTGACAATAGCATGTACAATAATGCGGTATATACTGTATAATATATATACATTTATTCTTACAGTATATATATATATTGTGACGAGCCTGGTGGGGTCCAGACTTGCCACGGTTCAAATACAAACAAATTCGAATGTCCACACAAGAGCAATATCAATCAATACGAATATTTATTGAATTAAGGCAGAATCCAGTTTGATAGGCAAGAGAATGGTCGTAATAGAGTCCGATGGTCAAAAACACAAAACAGGCTCGCCGACAGAAAAGGGGATTGTACAATACTCAGGGTAGTCGTCCGGTCCAGGGTCAGTACACAAGGGGATTTCTCAGCCAGTCCAGGGTCCATACACAATGAACACCTTCTCGCCTTCACCTCTCTTCTCACTACCTCTCACCTTACACAACTCCGAATAACTCAATCTCTCTCTCAATACAACTCCAACCTCACCTCCGCTCAACTTACTCCTGACTAACCTAGTGGCTTTGTAGTGTGTGGGTCTGGGCGTGTGCACGTGAGATGTGGGTGAACTAATGATGTGCAGGTGTGTTCTATCAGCACTAATCAGCTACCTAAATTGTCTCTTCTCCTTCCGTGGCAATAATATCTCCCATCCTTCATATATCCATGAGAGGGGGGGTGAGATCTGCCACAATATATATAGGAGCTGTATATTAGGGCTGTCAAAATTAATGCTTTAACTTTGGAGATTAATTGAAATTATTTAAAGCATTAAAATAAATGTATCTAGATTAATCTATGGAGTGAAAAATCTTCAATCTTAGCGCCGCAGATGTAAGAAAGAGGTCTAGCTGAGTCAATGTTGATGGTTTTGTTGAACATTTGTATTTCACAGGAGAGAAACTGTATTCAAAGAAAGCTATTAAAATAGTCTTTGAATCTAATTATAATTTCTTTGTGTTGATTTAAATTTTTATTAATTCCATGATTTTACTCAAGTAAATATCTGTTACAAGCTTCGATCTTAAGTAGAAAATGCATTTTTTTTAAAGGGCGGACGGGTGGCGCAGCGGTCTAAGCGTCTGCCCACCACCACAGAGACAGTGGGATCGAATCCAGCTGTGGTGCTTCCGGGTTGGCCGACCGTCCATACTAACACAATTGGCAGTGTTAGAGGGTGGGAAAACCCGGCGAGGGTGGGTCCTGGTCGTTGTAAAACAGCGACTCCTACAGATCGGTCGGGGCGCCTGCACAGCGAGGTCGGATCCTGGGGGAGGTAGTGTCCTCCACACGTTACACTCCCCCAGTGAGAGTCCGCGCTGCCAGGTGAAAATAAGTGGGGATTGGCTACACATGTGTCGGAGGAAGCATGTGATAGTCTCCGCCCTCCCAGACGGTAGGGGGCAGAGCACGCAACGACCAGGTAGGGGATTGGGAATTGGTATAACGACTAACATTGGGATGGGAGAAAAACGAAAAAAAAAAAAAGAAAAATGCAATTTTTTATCGAGATTAATCGAGATTAATTACAGAAAATTGTGAGATTAATTGATAATTTTTTTTTAATCTATTGACAGCACTAATATATATATATATATATTAAGGCTGTCAAAGTTAACGCGGTATTAACGCACAATTCTTTTAACGCCACTATTTTTTTTAACGCACGATTAACGTTTTACGTTTAATAAAATTAAAAAAAAATATTTACTCTTATATATATTTTTTTGCTAGACTTCACTCAGGTGTATTATTTGTTATATGTTTGTTATATGTTTGTTTCTGACTCAAAGTGTGTGTGTGTGTGTGTGTGTGTGTGTGTGTGTGTGTGTGTGTGTGTGTGTGTGTGTGTGTGTGTGTGTGTGTGTGTGTGTGTGTAGGTGTGTGTGTGTGTGTGTGTGTGTGTGTGTGTGTGTGTGTGTGTGTGTGTGTGTGTGTGTGTGTGTGTGAGAGAGAGAGAGAGAGAGAGAGGGGGGGCGGGGGGGGATGAGTCCCCAGCCATTGTATGGGTGAATGTAACAAGTTCCTAATGTTTTCTTTCCCCTATTATTTCATGCACACTTTATTCATTGTTTTAAATAATTATTTTCCTTTAAGTTATTTTGTGCATTATTCTGTTTTGAATTTGATGCAAATGTGCAATGTATGAGGGTCATCCTTTTGTGTTAAATGGCTGCATAAAGCAAGCATTTGTTGACTCTCATGTTGATAAGAGGATTACAACTAGAAAAATATCCGTTTAAGGTAGATTTATGCCATGGTTACACTGCTGAATACAGCAACGTTTTTGTTGCTGAATGATTACGTTTGCTGTCCAAGTTAAAAAGAAACGCCGTTTTGGCATGAAAACGCGTTGTCCTACTGGCAACGCTGAAACTGTGTTTCCGATTTGGATACTTGCCAAAACTCGCCGACAATGGTGCCATGTAATCTGCGCGAGCCGTATACGGAGCCGTTGTTCCTCAACGCCCATGCGCAGTAGAGACCTGCACGGTTATTTCCAGTGTTTACAGCAGAGCTGTCCCAAGTGTTGTCAAGTTATTGTTATAAGGAACCCAGTCCAAGCTACAACAGTCTGCATTCCCTTAACAATTGTTTGTATTGAGCCGTATTCAAGTCAAGTCAAGTCAAGAGTTTTATTTGTCACGGCATACAAGTATACAATGAAATGTGGGTGGTCTTGCCCGCAACGATGTGCAATACAGTGGTACAACATATAATAGAATCCAATAAAAAACAACATTGTGCAATAAACAGGTAACAAGCAGGTAACATGGTGGGACATCTCGGTATATGTACATAGTTATTTACATAGCATGTAGGACATGCTAGATCCTTTGGTAGTGCAATACACTGTTACTGTTGCTATGCTATTTTTAAAGTGACCTTTCCTTTTTGGCCATAAGTGTGGGCGTGTGCGGCATGAGTGTGTGCCTGCTCATGTTAAAGTGGCTGCTAGTGTGCGAGCGTGCACAGCGTGCGTGTCGTGTGTGTGCTCATGTGTGCTTATATGTGGAAAGTTCAGTGCTCTGTGGCACTCAGTGTTCATTGTTCAGGGCTCTGATGGCCTGGGGGAAGAAGCTGAGCCGAAGCCTCTCTGTCCTAGTAGCTGGGGTTCGCAGGCGTCTGCCTGACCTCAGCAGCTGGAACAGACTGTTATTGGGGTGGTGGGGGTCTTTCATTATTCTGCAGGCTCTGGATTTGCACCTCTTGTTGTATAGAACCTGCAGGGGAGGTAGTGCAATACCCGTGGTACGCTCGGCTGAGCGCACCACTCTCTGTAGGGCCTTCTTGTCCTGTGCCGTGCTGTTTCCAGTCAAGATGCTCTCTACAGCTCCGGAGTAGAAGGACTGGAGTATCTTCCCCGATACTCTGAACTTCCTTAACTGTCTCAGGTGGTAGAGGCGCTGCTTCGCCTTTTTTACGACTGTGTCTATGTGTGTTGACCATGTCAGATCCTCTGAGATGTGGACCCCCAGGTACTTGAAGCTGCTCACCCTGTCCACGGTAGCCCCGTTTATCATCAGTGGTGTGTGTGTCTCCTGCTGTCCTCTCCTATAATCCACGATCAGATCCTTGGTTTTACCAATGTTCAGGAGCAGGCTGTTGTCCTGGCACCAGCGTTCCAGTACCTCAACCTCCTCCCGGTAGGCCTTCTCGTCGTTGTCCGAGATCAGCCCCACCACCACCGTGTCGTCTGCAAACTTCACTATGGAGTTGGAGCTGAACTTGGCCACACAATCGTGTGTGTAGAGTGAGTACAGCAGGGGGCTCAGAACACAGCCCTGGGGGGACCCGATGCTCAGGGTGATGGTGTTGGAGGTCTGACCCCCGACCCTGACCGCCTGGGGTCTTTCACTCAGAAAGTCCAGTACCCAGGCGCTCAGGGCGGAGCTCAGACCCAGCTCGATCAGCTTGTCCACCAGTCTGGTGGGGACTATGGTGTTGAACGCTGAGCTGTAGTCAATGAACAACAGTCTCACATAGCCCCCCTTCTGGCGGTCAAGGTGAGAGAGGGTGCTGTGCAGTACCTGGGAGACCGCGTCGTCAGTGGACCTGTTTGTCCTGTATGCAAATTGCATAGGGTCCATATCACTGGGGAGGGAGGCACAAATGTGATCCTTGACCAGCCTCTCGAAACATTTCATGACCACAGAGGTGAGTGCCACCGGTCTGTAGTCATTGAGACATGTTGGGGAGGGTTTCTTCGGTACAGGGATGATGGTAGACATCTTGAAGCAGGCAGGGACCACTGACTCCGCCAGGGATTGATTAAATTGTATTGTATTGTACCCATTCTGCAATCTGTTAAATAAAGTTTACATCCATTCATTCTGCTAGCATTAACGTTACCAAGCTGCTAGCCACAATGCTATACTGTTATACTGACATATCCCAATCACGTTAGCACGTAAGCTAACAAACTTCGCTGCTAGCCACAATGCTATACTGTTATACTGGTATATTCCAATCACATTAGCATGTAAGCTAACAAAATCAGCGACGATCTTTTTGTGAGACTAAACTCCGCTCTTGGTGGTCAATTATGTTGATGTTAGTTTTGTTTCATCAACAAATGAGGCAGAACACACAGTGAATGTATCCATTTTGTTTATTGCACTTTTATTGCACTTTCTTTGCTGAAAAATAAATGCTACATTAGCTAAATGGCTCACGCGAGGCATTTAAAGATGGTGGACTTGTTGATTTTTTGCAGGAAGTGTATTGGCACATTCAACTTTTCTGCTTGGTTGAAAATTGCCTTCATGTTCGCCACCTACTGCCACCTACTGCTTTGGCATTGTACTACATGTATATACATCACTGTGCTCAGGAGGCAAAAACAATGTCTAACTTGCCTGGCATTACGTTGCGTTCTGAAAAGCGAAACTGACCCTGAAAACGAAACAAAAATGGCCCTGTGTGTAACCGCAGCCTTAGAACAGATTAAAAATATGCGATTAATTTGCGATTAATCCCAAGTTAACTATGGACAATCATGCGATTAATCAGATTCAATATTTTAATCGATTGACAGCCTTAATATATATATATATATATATATATATATATATATTCTGGAGATTAATTTAAATTAATTAAAGCGTTAAAAAAATGTATCTATGGAGTGAAAAATCTTCAACGTTCTGAACTTTCAGCAGTATATTTGCTTGTTCGGATATAAGAAAGAGGTCTAGCTGAGTCAATGTTGATGGTTTTGTTGAACATTTGTATTTCACAGGAGAGAAACTGTATTCAGTGAAAGCTATTAGCAGTCTTTGAATCTAAATATACTTTCTTTGTGTTGATTTTACATTAATTCCATGATTTTACTCAAGTAAATATCTGTTACAAGCTTCGGTCTTAAGTAGAAAAATGCTATTTTTAATCTAGATTAATCTAGATTAATTACAGAAAATGTTCATTAGTTAATTTTTTTTAAATCTATTGACAGCACTAATATATATATATATATTAGAGCACCTGAGGAAGCAGAAGCGAAACGTGTTGTGCAAAAGAAAAAAAGCTAAAACCAGTCCTGAGGAGTGTGCAGCCCCTTCTTTCTTTTGAAGGTATTCTCCTTTTAGTTTTATATATATTTCTAGTCTACAGGTATGTACAGACAGATGTGCATATATATATATATATATATATATATATATATATATATATATATATATATATATATATATATATATATATATATATATATATATATATATATATATATATATATATATATATGCACATCTGTCTGTACATACCTGCATATAATCCTTTTTACATATCTGTAGACTCTTACTCTTACCTCTCTTACTACGCTGCTGGCCAGTATGACTACTACCATAGTATCTTTATACCTGTATCACTGTACATATTAATACTACAACTCTGTACATACAGTACTATACTCAATTCCTATATTTTATACCCAGTTTACAGGAGGTACATTGTATGTTACTATTGCACATTGCTGTTACATTTGCACTCTGTTTGGATGCCAATCCTCTTTTCGTTGTACTAATGACTGAAATAAATTTGAATCTAATCTAATCTACTTGACATGCATAACAATGTATGACTCACGGGCAAACTAATAAACATAATCTCTTGGCTTAACGTTGAAAATAGATTGTCTTTTAATATACTTGTGCTGTTCAAGTTGGTCATGAGCAGTAAAACTCCTGTTTTTATACATAATCAGGTTGTTTTTAGTAATACTGTGCACGAGCATTACACTAGAGGTTCCAGTAGTGGGCAGCTTGAATTGCCAGGTCCTAGAACCAGCGCTTTGGGGAGATCTTTTATTTTTAGAGCATTAACTCTTTGGAATGGCCTGCCTCGGAACCTCTGCTGTATTTACAGTAGATTCACTTTTAAATTGTTTTTAAATTGTTTTTAACACTGTAAAGTAATTTTTTGTTTTTGTTTTACACTAATGACATTAGTGTAAAACAAAAACAAAAAATTACTTTACAGTGTTAAAAACAATTGTAATGTAATTTTAGCTATCTTAATTGTTACAGTAGTTTCATTATGCATTGTGTGTACTGACTTTTAATCATTTTGTTTTTGCAATAGTGATTGTTTTTGTATGTTTTTTTGTGTGTGGACCCCAGGAAGACTAGCTGGTTGCTATCGCACCAGCTAATGGGGATCCCTAATAAAATAAAATCAAAATCAAATCAAATAATAGAGGACACCAGTGGGTCCAGGTCGCTAGGTCCCTTAGTACATCAATGAAATTGTCCCTCAGCCCCTTCAATGAAGTGAAGTCATGCTACCCATGATTGCTCGTTGTCCTGAGATGCGACTGGAGAGTGCACACATCTGCTAGGTTTACAGAAAAGGCCAGTGGCCAGATCATGATCAACTACTGCATCAGATATGCTGGTTGCATCATGGCAGATAACATGATTGATCTGATCCTGCCCACCTATCTCAGCTCGCCTGCTGCTGCCGCTACCCGTTTATCAGTATCGAGTGCTTGGAGACAAAGGAGCGAATGACATAATCAGGATCTTCAGAATGGACCTCGATTCCCACCAATCCCAGAAATAGCCAGCTGATGTCATTGAGGCAGATGGTAAATAATCTGTCTGCACCGTAATAGCAGTTTG